>NW_023601543.1:3664699-4264699 GCF_014898055.3 Talpa occidentalis
TGTCCCAGAAGAAAAATGAGAAACCGTGATGGACTGCCAATCCCTTCCAGAAGGGTGCATTTTGGAGTTCCCTGGAGTTGTGCATATGAAGATACACAGAACAAGTTTAAAAGCTCATTGGAAAATATCTACAAATCCCACTTCTTGGCTCTTGGGTGGAGTCATCAAAACGCTGTGGAGGTCTCCTGGGGTTTGTTCTGATGGGGTACAGCTGAAGACCTGGCATTAACACACCAATGAGCCGACATGGAGGTGCCTGGTCAAGAAAGCATCACTTATTCTTAAAAGGAGATTGGGTTTTCTGTCTTGTGAAAGCCTCTTTTCTAAGTTTCTTTCAGGTGCTTACCTTAGGAATCCATGAAATGATCAAACAAAGTCATGTTAGACTTACTTAGCTCTGGTCTTACTGGTCTAGTCTCACTTCAGAAAGCTCTACTTTCAGGTAAGGTCTACTGGCCCATGGGATGCATTAATTTGACCTTGCCCTGGATTCTCTGAGCGATCACCCCAGATGATGATTTCTAACCAACCCACTTTCTCTGGAGGGTACTTTTTTTTAAGGAACAAATTAGTTCAAAGCATTATTCCAGACCACCATGTGAAATTCCCACATTCTTAGCAGTTTGAAAAATGTTTAATTTATGTTTATGTATTCTTATTCAAAATGTTAGTTAACAGCCTGTAGGGACCCAGTAATAGGACCTTTTTTTCTTTTTTATGTTTATTAGCTACATTAATGACTGTTTCTGCAATTCCACAGCAAAGACTTTCGTTAATGAACGCCAATTAATTCTGAAATGATTTTAAACAAAGGGTGATGAGAATAACCAATCAACCATGACAGTGTAAAGAGCAAGCAAGCTGCTGTGGCCTAAATTTCCTGCGTTGATTATTTGCTGTCAGATGGTCCTGTTATTCACCAGGCCTGCCTTCAGAGTCCACAGACACACATTAGGCGAGAGTGACATCTCAGACAAAGTTGGGGCACTGTCACCAAGGGCAGATCCCATCATGACTGGGTGTCAGCACCATCCAAGAGCATACCCTCTCTACCTGTCCCCAGGTGGGGTCTAATCCTCCAAATGCTGCTTTCCACTTAGTTGGTGCTCAGTAGATATTTGTGAAGTTGAAATGAGGCTAGAAGGAAAACCTAGTCCACACAAATGGTAGCTGAGTAGATGGACTGGATGGGAATTGATATGCTCTATGATATCCCATTCACAGTTCAAAACTGACATTTTCTTCCCACATTGAAAAACAAAACATAGGGCCTCCCAGGTGGCGCAGCGGTAGAGCGCTGGGTTGCGAAGCTGCCCGCGGCCTCTGCAGCGCCGGTTCAATCCCCGGCTGCTCCCCGGCCACCGGAGGAGGGTCCCACATGGTGCGCAGACCTCTCCTGCCGCCCGCTGCTCCCCTCAGCAGTGTACTTCGGTCCTTCTGCCTGCTCTGCTCCCCGCTCTGGCTCTGGTGAATTCTCTCACCCTCCCGCGCTTCTGACTGTACCCAGTGCATGTATAAACAAAACAAACAAGCAAACAAATAAATAAAGAAAAACATGCCTCTATTAAAAAAAAAAAAAAAAAAAAAAAGAAAAAACAAAACATAGATTCTTAAACCCTTATGAGAGATGGTGACTCAAGTAATTTTCCTAAACCCATTTGTCATCATTACGTGGCCATTGCAGGATGCAGGCAAAATGCTCCTAGGTCTAAGCCTCTCTGCTCTTCGCAGAAAAAAAAAAAAAAAAAAAAAAAATCAGGTAAGTGCCAGGTGACCTGAGCCCAACAAAGCCAATGTTCATGGACACTAGATTGTATGTGATCACATTTACAACAAGTACTGATCTTGGTTAAGGGTCTTCCTAGCTAATCAAGATGTCTTCATAAAGGATCATAAAGAGGCTGGTCTGAGCCAACTGCACAGCTTCCGTCCTTGGGTTTTTCATTCTTAAACTAGACTCTGCTTTTCACTTCTATTTTGAAAGGGTAGCTGAGGACAGGGATTTGAATTCAATGTAAGTTTATACCACATGACAACATATTGCCAGGTGAGGCCAGAAGCATGCATTCAGTAGAAACACTGGATCCTCTCTGGGCCAGCCAGTAGCTTCCTCTCATTTGGCAGACACAGCCAATCCACTTTGGTCCTCACACGTGTACCAAAGAGGGAATTCTGTCAGTATGTAGCAATGGATGGCCTGTGTCCAAGTGGCTTGGTCCAGGAGGCCAGAAACAAGTATCGGGTTGAGGGAATTGAAGAAAATATAAGGAAAAGATGCATAAATGGGGCCATTCCAAAGAGGAATGTTGGAAGAACTAAAAATAAGCAAGCTAAATAGCTCATAAGCTAAATGGCTATTAAATGTACCACCATCTGCTCTTCATCAGATGCAAGAACATGCTTCCTTGTGCAGACACATGTGTCCGTGTAGCATCCCAAAGGTCCCAGATCTTCACCCCCATTGCAGATGGAGGCACTTATGCCTCCAGCAGCTGGGATAGTTGCTCTGAGCTGGAGAGAGTCTCTCGCCCAAACATGTACCCACTTTCTGAGGGCAGCCGCAGCCAGTAACTGGCTGGTGCAATGGTGCTTAAAGGTATAGCGCCTGGCATCCCTTCAAGACAGCTCTGAAGATTATTCCAGTTACTCTACTTGTCAGACACACTGAGCCTCAAAGTACTCCTCAAAAAACTTCCTGCCCACCAATCTCCAGCTTAGAGTTGCCTCCCTGCAGAAACTGACTTGTGACAGCATTGCTGTCTACGAGATGGAGAGCATCCTTCCTCTCTGCATCCAGGGATGACCTAACTCAGGAAAGCAGGCAGAATGGGCAAGCGTATTTCAAGTTTTATATACTTTTAGCTATGAATGGTGCAAAATAAATGTGACTTTATCTTACTAGAAATTAATAGCTCACGTGTCTCACAAATTGTACAAAACTCACCCATAGCAACCCTGGCCATTTAAGTTTAAATTACTTCAAAAGTAACCTCTTTTTATCTGAACAAAAACATGAGTATTCAAACAGCACAAAGGAATCGGGTCAAGTTTTTCAGAACATCATGTACCATCTATGAGCCTTGTGATACAAATAGGTAAACATGCCTTATTACAATAGAGAACAATCCTAGGATTTTTGTTTTGTTTGGGTTTGTGAGAAAAATCATTTATCCCTTAGAGTGAAAACACAAGTGCTCAGATGAATCATTCTTTGAAATGCAGCATACTGAAATTTAGGTTAAGAGTCCCATGGCCAGCACACGATGATGCTATTTCAACTTCTCATTAAACTTTAAGACCCTCATACATGAACGATGAACAGGCAGGGACAGTTTTATCTTTTACTTTTTTCAGGAAACCCTGATAAACCCAAGTGGCTCCACCTGATTTGATTCCAATTCTTCTAAGGAACGTTTCTATCACATCTACACATCAGGCCAGGAAGGATGTTTCGAAAACTAAAAAAGTCTAATATTTGCAACTACTACCCCCAAGGCCGATTGTTTTTATGAAAAACAAATGTTTCTGATGTAATTTTATTCATTAATAAGTGCTACTCCCCACAGTGGAATCGAGGCCAACTCCAGCTGATTGGTAATGGCTGTGTGGAGACGGACCTGAAGGTATTATTCAGGCTTGCTGGGAATGAGTAATGTTGATCATCACGTTAGCCAGCTTCACCTGACAGGATGGAAGTCTTATTTCCTAGGGGTTGGGATATCAGGTAGATGATGCAGAATGCTCAGTCTTCTTGGAGACCACTTTTCCCAGCACAGCCTAGGCTCTAACCATAGCTAACTCCAGGGTCCACTCAACACTCACGTTTCCCGCTCCCCAGCCTGTGTATACATACTACTCCCTGATCCCCTTCTCCTTTGGCTTCCTGGCAATTCCTACTCCTAGTTCATGACCTAACTTTCGCTCACAGCCTCTGGGAATCCTCTTGGATTGAAGCAGTTCTGAGTTAGAGGCTCCCTGCTCATATCTTTCACTTCATATGCTTGCATTGTAATCCTGGCTCCCCACTCTATGAGTTTCTTGAGGCAAGAGGTGTTACCTACCACAACATAAAATACACAGAAAACCAATTATTGATGAATAAATGAATGGAAGAAAGAAAATGTGTTTTTAAAGTCTGCATTTCATGTTTTATTTTTTTAAGTTTTTAGGCCAGAGGTGCAGGGGAGTGAGAGGATTCACCAGAGACAGAGTGGGGAGCAGAACAGGCGGATCTACTGAAATACACTGCTGAGGGGAGCAGAGGGCGAGGCAGGAGAGGTCTGCTGTGCCCTGTGGGTAGCTCCCTGGCCAGGGATCATACTCAGGCCACAGCAGTGACAGCACTGAGACTTAACACTTATGTCACTAGGAAGGCCCTGCATTTCATGTTTTATCAACCAGTGTGTAAAACCTAAAATATAGCTACAGTTAGAGTCAACTAATCAAGAAAGAAGGTTTATTAAATAATAGCCCATTCTTTGCTAATTGTTCTTACCTTTCAGGGACACTATGGTCTCAAACAGAGGGTTCGATGTGCTTAAGCTTAGAGTCACTCACTTGGAGCAGTCAGATCTAACAAAAGGTTTCAGATCCTTTTTTTTTTTTTTTTGGTCAGTTTATGAATTAAACTCATTGACTATAAAGAACATACTATGACATCTGTACAGCCAACAACAAAACTGCTTCACAACTTGTAATGGCAGGACTGGACCACAGTGCAGGTTTTCTGATCCCATGCAGACCGGGTAAAGGAGGAGTCAGAGTCCTTAGTGGGTTTTTGCAGGTCTTTTATTGGGGTTCACCAGGCATATGGCAGGCAGGGGTACTGGCTGGGGGGCTGGGAGGTTGGCAGGCCTCCCAGCCCCCAGCAAGTCTTCACTCTATCTGGGCTCTCTAGCGTTCGTTCTGCTGCTTCTCGGCTTCTCTCTCGGCTTCTGCTTCGGCTTGTACTGCTGCTGCTTCTGCTACTTCGGCTTCTGCTGGCGTCCCCATGACGCCGCCCTTAAAAGCACAGTCTTAGCTCAGCTGAATCCCATCTACCTATGCCCACACCCTATTCCAGGTGCCCGCCATCAGGCATGCATTCAGGACAAGGATCCATCATCTATCCTGATGGCGGAAGGGCAGAAAAGCCTGATATTTTCTTTACCCTACAGTCCACCCCCTCAGGTTTTTCTGCCATACAGTCTACACATATATACAATTTTCTAAGCAAACAAACAATGCAGCCATGGCCCACAAAAGCAAATACATCAAATATAACAAAATACAATATAACAAAATACAACATAACACAAATAAGTCCAGGCAGGGCACCAACCTAGTGCAAAAAAATTATTGGTACCAGCAGATGAGCCACCAAATCTGCTGCCGCAGGCACTGCTCATACGAGGGAGGGGAAATCACACACGGCATCTGCTATAACATACCAGGAGCCATCAGGCTTCCTGGCCTTCTCTGGCTGTAGTCTAGGCTACAAGGCACACACAGCATCCAACCCCAGGATGCACTAGCTCTGGGATTGGCAATTTTATTCTGTTGGGGGTAATCGCCAACCCTCAGGGTTTCTGTCTGCAGTCGCTCCAACACTCGGCCTTCACAGCCACCAGTGCGACTCACAGACCCCTGCACTCAAGCCAACCCACTGCACAAGCACATGGGTCAGGATCCAAACTCTACATTTGGCTTGGGCTCCACCCCAAGCCACGTTCCCCACCCATCCCCCAAGGACAGGTTCCTCAGCTCCTCACCCTCACTCAAGAATGAGCAGGGCATCACCCACAGGTGATTTTACGAGACTCACAGGGCTTCAGCATACTCAGGCTGCTTAACAGCCGCTTAGGGCTTCTCAACTTAGCATCAGTACCAGCTTTTGCCTTCTTAGTTGGCTTTTCTCCTCCACCTGGCTGCTGGGCATAACAGGCTGCTTTTGGCCATCTAGGCCCACTGGCCACCCCCAGATTCCCATCTCCTGGGGTTTACAAACAAAACTGTTCCACCCCCAGGGTCCCAAAACATATCAACCTGCAAGGTCCTCCGCCTTCTGGTGGGACTGTCAGTCCAAGTCCATCAGTTCAAGTCCATTGGCCTCTCCCTGCTTCAGCAACAGCCTGCTGCCTCAGGGGTCATTGGCTGGTCCTTTCCGGTGTCGTTGGCTGGTCCTTTCTGGTGTCGTTGGCTGGTCCTCTCGGACGTCTCCTTCACGCCAGGTCTCATCCTGTAGCTCGTGGACATTGTCCACCTTCTGTGCCGCCATGGCGTCTCCAGCGTCATCACAGGCAAAGTCTGTTCTCCTTAGTCCCTCCAGGTCTTCGGAGGGCTCCAATACCCATCTACATGGATCCTGCCGACTACGCCAATTGTTAAGGCAGGACTGGACCACAGTGCAGGTTTTCTGATCCCATGCAGACCGGGTAAAGGAGGAGTCAGAGTCCTTAGTGGGTTTTTGCAGGTCTTTTATTGGGGTTCACCAGGCATATGGCAGGCAGGGGTGCTGGCTGGGGGGCTGGGAGGTTGGCAGGCCTCCCAGCCCCCAGCAAGTCTTCACTCTATCTGGGCTCTCTAGCGTTCGTTCTGCTGCTTCTCGGCTTCTCTCTCGGCTTCTGCTTCGGCTTGTACTGCTGCTGCTTCTGCTGCTTCGGCTTCTGCTGGCGTCCCTGTGACGCTGCCCTTAAAAGCACAGTCTTAGCTCAGCTGAATCCCATCTACCTATGCCCACACCCTATTCCAGGTGCCCGCCATCAGGCATGCATTCAGGACAAGGATCCATCATCTATCCTGATGGCGGAAGGGCAGAAAAGCCTGATATTTTCTTTACCCTACACAACTGCTCTGAATGGAACTCTCCAGAAGACTAGCTAAGGCTTCCTGAGGGCTCACTACACACTAAATAATGTTCTAAGCCCTGTACATTGAAGCAACTCATTTCATCCTCACACCATTTGGGCACAAAATCTGTTATCATTCCTGTTTTGTACCTAAGATAACCAAGGCCTAGTGTCATAATTATGTGCTGAACTGTGTTCCCCTAAAATTTATATGTTGATGTTCTGACCCCCAGTACCTCCATATGTGACTGTATTTGGGAAGAATGTCTTTGAAGGAGTCATTAAGGTTAACTGAGCTTATTGGGCTGGGCCCTGACCCCATGTGGCTGGGGTCCTACCAGGAGGTGGCGAGCGGGACGCAGACACACAGAGGGTGAAGGCCGTGTGAAGACATTGACGAGATCTGCCACCTGCACGCCAGGTAGACCCTTAGAAGAAACCAATTCTGCCAACATCTTCATCTTGAACCTCTAGACTCCATAACTGTGAGAAAATGAGCTGCTACTGTTTCAGCCACCCAGTCCATGCAACTTTGTTATGATAGCTCAGGAAATGGCACAGCCATGGAGTCCCTTGCAGAGGGTCATAGAGCTAGGATAGCATTCAAGTATCAGGCAGCTTGACTCTTGTGTGCACGCTCTTCTAGTAACTACACTCTACTGACTCACAGATGAGATGGCCAAGGTGCCTGAGCTCACGGATGTGGTGGAGGACGCAGATGACACGAAGGGCTGGGAGCCGTGACCGCCCCATCATTAGGACAGCACCTGGCCCCAGGTAAGTCCTCCTCCTCTTTAGGTCTCATTTGCCCCAAAGGCGTAAATGAGAGCTTTGGCCTCAATGATCCCTAGGGACTCTCTCTTCATTCTCTGTATTTCTAGGAGTCTTTGATCCAGGCTGCCAGAGGACTGGCTGTGACTGATTGGTCTAGTGGAAAACAAGAAGCTTCTTCCTGGATTACTGAGTGATCCCTGATTTGCCATCAAATGATCATATATTCGGACAGTTTGAGGCATCCTCTTGCCCAATTATTTGATCACCGTGGCAAATGGGTTCGGTTCCCTCTTACTGCCAATCTCTCATTGCCAAGTGCAGTCAGTGCGAGCAAGCAGGGCGTTTCCTCTGGGAAATCTATGGTCCCAGACACTTCCTGCCCTCTGACCAGAGAAGTCTGGATCTGATGACTCGAGGGCACAGCGATTCCAACGAGCTTTCCATTAGATGAGTTGCCAGACCTAATTGAGAAAGCCCGAGTCTTTCTGGAATATTCTAATTTTATATTTCACCTGAACATGGTCTGGAAATTTGTGTACATGAAGAATATTTTAGAGACTGCAAACATTGCCAGTCAATCAAAGCCAGCAGGGAAAGAACAAGGTATTGATAATTTATGTTTGTGAATGAACAAATCATGGATAGATTCCATTCATCTCTGAGGTGACAGATGTACCAAGGCCAGGCAAACACTTTCTGATGCTTTACAGTGGCAAGTCAACTCAGAGGAACTGAGGCTAAAGTTTTCCCAAAAATTTTAAGAGGATGAGTGCATTTGATCACGTGCCCATGGTGCACCTATGGGCACCTTTTAAACTGTTAACCTGGTGCTGGGACCTGCAGGGCAGCCAGCACCACCAAAGGACACCTGTTTGTTCCCCTCTGGCCACCTGAATGGCAGGCCAGCACTGCTGCCCGAGCACCAGTTCAAGTGAATCTGCAAAGAAGAGAAAGAGAAACTCGCTGCCAGCAGTGATCTTGGGGAGCACACACGCTTAAAATCTGGGGACTCCCTGACACTCCACTGTGAGAATCCCACTCCCAAGGTTTCTCTCCAACAAACAAAGTGAGATGGTCCTTGGCAGGACAACCATCTACTAGTCTGCAAACATCTGGGTGACAAGTGTTATAAGCTGAATTGTGTCCCCTCAAAATACTTCTGTCAAAGTACTAACCCCTAGTACCTCAGAATGTGGAGACAGGGTCTTTCAAGTTGTAATTAAGTTCAAATGAGATCAACAGGGGTCAATATAAGACCCTGATGCAATCTGCCTGGAGTGCTGATAAGAAGTGCTAAGATGCACAGTTTCCGCAGGGAAGACCACGGGAGGACATGCGAGAGGGCGGATATCTGAACGTGAAGACAGACGTCTCAGAAAAAAAAAAGTCAATCAGGTCAGCACCTTGACTTCAGACTCCAGCACCCCAGCCTCAGGAACGGTGAGGCAATCACTGTCTGTTTAAGCCGCCAGTCTGTGGGGCTTTGTTATGGCCACCCGGGCGGACTTCTATAGCCAGGAATAGAACAAACTAGTATTTACTGGCCCCCCACCTACAGCCAGTCAAGTGCTCCCAGGAGCTGAGGATACAAGAAAAAACACCTGATTTACACTCCCTGTCCTCAAGGACTTGGAGACCATTGCTGAGGGAACTTGCAAAGAGGCTGTCAGAACAAGATGTGGGCGGGTTCACTTTGAGTAAGTACTGGGTCTGCCGGGAATGGAGAAGAGGGTGGGAACCTGACTTGGGAAGTCTTTCTGGAGAATGTGAGATGCAAACCAGATGGCACAACTTGAGACAATGTCGGAGCATCTCAGGCTGGAAGACAGGGTGGGAGGAGCTGGCCAGTGCAGTGAGGGACAGGGAATCTCTATAGACTTCACCTGTATTTTCAGGTATGAGAGGCACCAACAGGTCAGCTGGCCACAAGGCAGAGAAGGCATGATGGGGACGAGCAAGAGCGAGGCAAGAAAATGGGATGCAGACATCAGCGGAAACAGGCCCCTCACCTAGTGCAAGATGATGGCCAAGGGTCAGAGGGATGGTGTCAACAAGGGAGGTGGGATTTGATGACTGACAGGTGATAGGAAGGCAGGGGTGGAGGCAGTGGGGAGGGAGGGGATCTGAAGGGATTCTACTTTCGGGGTCTGATGGCAGAACCCTTGCTTGTTATGTCGAGTTAGAGCTCCCTGATGGCCAGCCAAGTCTACAGGTCTAGAAGGCAGCTGCGCGCGATACCTGACGCCCAGCACACAGCAGGTACCCGGTACAGAAGAAAAGGGAAGAAATGGGGAAAGGAGGAGGAAGGGGAAGCTGTAAGTCCAAATCATTTATCCAGCTGGTTTCCCTTAACAACTTAAAATGTTTAAACAACGGTGTCTATTATGCACGGCGGCGCCCCGCCTGGCACCCTGGTTTCCAAGCAGGATCAAGTAGAAGGGAAATCAAAGTCTCAAGATGATGAGCTCTCATCTAAGCACCAATATCATCGTAAGGAGCAAACTCAATATGGAGAAAACTATATCTCATCAACTAAATGACATTTGAAAAGATGCCTTTCAAGATTTTTCTTTTCTACTATGAAAGGCACTACTGAGTTTTCTGCTGCTACCAAGTCAACACGTTGATATGCACCTAATTGACTTAAATTCAAAATAAAGAAACACGGTTACCACCACGAGAAAATGTTGGAATTTTGTCATCTCCCTGTGTTATTTTTAAGCATCTAAAAAAGAAAAAATTCAAAGATCCCAAAATGGACAAAATTATGGGTCTTAAAACAAGCTCTTGGCAAGATTTTTTTAAATAGTTGAAACTGAAACCTGATCATTTGTTCTGTTTTTACAAAATGGAAACCCTGTGATATAGAGATGGTTACTTAATTATTCTCTCCCAGTTCCAATGAAAATGTCAATCCACATTTTATGAAAACAGAACTGGTGATTCTCAGCTCTGAAAGTAGTCGGGAACACCCCACTGGTCATCAGCCACCGGCCAAGTGGTAGGCTACGGTGCCCATAGAGACCACGTCAACTCTTGCAACTCCATAGCTGCTGCTTTATTCAGTCAATGCAGACACACTTTCTTTTCCTTGCCTATCCATCTACATCCACCTTGTCTTTAAAATATTTGTTAAGTGAAGGTGTTCAATCAATAGCTAGTCAATTAACTAATTCATGGTTTCATAGTAAATGGAAAGATAAAGAAGCCATAGGCCCAATTCTCTGATGAACTATGGTCGTGCATAGAAAAAGACAGGCGGGTGTGCTAAGAACCCCAGGACAAGGCCGGATATGCTGCCACTAAGATATCCAGGATGCCAGAGGTGGGAGGCTTCCAGGGAAGAGAGGAAAATGAGACTTTCTGGAAGGCCTGCTGCACCCAGGCGCTGGGAAGGAGTCTACACGTGCCACTCGGGCCTGTGTTGTCATCCCTAGTTGAGGAAACTGACTCTCAGAGAAGCCAAGTCACTTGTCTCAAGGTCCCTCAGCCCCCTTTGCTTTCCAAAGCATCCCCCAGAACCCAGAATGTACTCTCTGCACAGCACATGGCATCATCCCCAGCAATGTCTAGCACTGAGTAGGTGCTCAGACTCGGCAGGTTGGTGGACTGACGGACTTGGACGAAGAGTGATGGACCCATGGGTGCTGCTGTGCACATTTGGGGAGACCTCGGACAACTCTTGGAGCAAATGGCAGCATTTCTCTCTGTCTATGCTTTTTACTCCTCACATGGAAACTGAGACCAATGATTTGACCTCATTCCTCATTTTCTGGGTTGCTTGAAATATATATGAAATTGTCAGAAATTTGTCAGGATGAAAACCATTACAGAAACCCAACATTTTATTATCATTTTTATTAGTTATCACAGATTCATTTGGATTTCACTAAAAAATCACAGACTTGAAATTTTCCACTGCTAATTATACTATTGAATTCAATGCTGGCAATTTCTGAAATTGAAAATTTCATATGCCTTTTGGCCTCAAATCTCCTAGAAGAAAATTAAAGTACAGAGTGTGTGTGTGTGTGTGTGTGTAAGTGTTGGGGGAGAAAAGAGGAGAGCTTTATGCCTGAGTTCTTTCTATAATAAAATTGTGAAAGTTTACAAGAGGTAAACAGAAATGTAATTTTAAAAATGAAGATAAAGGAATATTTGGGGAGGGGCCTGGGAGGAAGCTGTGCAGAAAAAGGGAGAGATCTGCCCATTTTGAGCATTAGATTCCAAATCCTATACCGACACATGACATGAACTCTGAAACAGCTCAAGGCAACAAGAGCATCTCACCAGGACACTTGATGTCCATTCTGGGATCTGGGCCTTTCCTGTTTAGATACATGGGATTCTGAATCCCTTATCCAAATTCTTAAAAATTAAAAAACTCATAGAAAAATAAAGTCACCCTATGTGCTAATGTGTGCTGGTCAGGGATGAAACCTTAAAACCTCTCATATAAATGTTCTAGAAGAGCCAGTGGCATCCTTTTAATAAATCCTGCCATGTGACAGGCGAAACTCATGAGGTTGAAAATGTTCCTGGTTTTGTTTAAATAATGCAAGAGCAAACTAATGTGCAAAGCAAATTACTAATTACTTTTAGCCACCGGTCACTATTCTTCCATCTCGTCTGCCCCTGCCTCCCCCATGGAGTCAGTGCCAAGATTTAAGCTAAGCCTGGGCCGGCAGATGACTTCTCACTGCCCAGGATGTGGTTCAGAGTAAATTGGCTCCCATCAGATTTGACTCTAATTTGGGTCTGAGCATGTCTAATTTGAATTTAAGCACCTACAGAAATGCCTTTAGTGGGAAATGGCTGACCTGGAATCCTGCTGTAAGTTCTGCTGCTCAAATCAGAAAAGCAATGCTCTCTCCTTGCACACTCGAAAGGCTTTCCCACAAGTACACATTTATTTCCACTTAGCCATCGAAACCTAGGAAACACTCTGGTTTCTAAACATCTAGAATGTAGATAACGGCCATGGGAAACATGATAACAAATGTGAGGTTAAGAGATGGCCATGTCAGTCAGAGAGAAGAGCTTCCCCTGTGAGTCGATTGTACTACAAGGTGTACTTACAATGACCTGATTTCTACTTCACCAAATAATTACAGTTGCATTTCTGAATTAGCTACTGGGGTGCTTAATCTGTAAACGGATACCTGCTTACTGCCATGCATTTTCAAACTCGGGAGCTCTGCTCTGACATTTAGAAAATCAAATAGGTGTGTAGGTGGCCAGATATATATTGGCTCTAAGTGCCTAAGTGCTCTTTTGAGTGGTTATAAGAATTCATGCCGTGAATAGAGGGCCTGGGCTAGGAAACTGGCCTTGCACACAGTCAGGACATGTTTACAGGTGACCCCTTTATCAGTCAGACTTGCTCTATGACTTTTTGAAACTGCTCTGCAGAACTGGATTACAGTTCTCAGCAAAGGCTCTGTGGGCTCACACATACCACTGCAGGAATGGGCTGCATTTGAGGCTGGCGGTACACATTTAAGGGCCAGTTAAAAGCTTCCTTTGAAATTAAAACCCCTGGACATGGCTGAATTCAAAGAAGTCACAATCCTAAAGGCTGACTCTACTTTGAAAGACTTCTGATTAGTAAGGACAAACTACATACATTATCTATTTTGTGATAATAATGATCATACTTTTTGTTTCATAAGCTCCCCTCATTTCCTCACCGATGACAAGCTTTTCAATGTTTTAGTGCCTTTCAGATCTAGACTGTACCTCAGCCTGTCTCCATTTAAAGTGTTTGATAGGCTTGGCAACAGGGTAACTTCTGGGCAATAAGATATGGGTGAAATAAATGTCTATTAAGCACCAATTCTTTTTAATGGTAAAAAGTCAACAGAAAGCAGGTTTCCATTGGGTAATGTTGCCTCATTAAAAAAATGTTCTGGATAGTTCCCCAAGTCTCAAAAGTAAACAAAAATCAGTGATCCCAGAGAAGTGGTCTTCTGAGAAGCAATAAGACAACTGGAAGGAGCAGTTGAGTCTAGAGCTTAACCAGGAATTGGCAAAACCAGTGGGGCGTGTGTTTTGCTAGGAGAAAGGCTGAGTGGAATGAAGGACAGTCGGGTGTCTTACACACAAGAACTGACAACAAAAACAGCAGCTCACTGACAAGAACTGGACTGCAGTTACATTCCAATCGAGAAACAAGTAGGCCTTGAAAAGACACTGCATGGAAAAAGACCTATTTCCCCGCCCAAGCCGACATGTGGAACGCACTGAGCAAAATCAGCAGAAATCCGCTGCAAGCCCGGTCCCTCCATCCACCACGGGAAGGCGAAGCGGCAGAGGGCTGCACGAGGGCAGCTCCTGAAGTTCACAAACATCCAAAGTCAGAAGAAAAACATGAAGCTTTAATCTCACGTGTGCATCATTTAATTCTTGAGTCATGTAGGTGGATACAGTCCCGGTCACAGCTACAGTGACTGAGAAGGACGCACATGTCATTCCAACTGGTCAGACAGAAGGACTGGGGAAGCTCTCCTGCTGTACGCACAACACACTTGACAGCTTACAGCACACTGCACAGCCATAACCCAGGTGGAGTTCCACATAGCCTTTTAGGGCAAGTAAAGCAGGGATTACCTCTCCCTCTAAATGATGAGCAATATTGGGCTAAGAGAATGGGTGTGACTTACTCAACGTATGTATGACCAACTCAAGAAAGACCCAAGACCACAAGTCAGTCACAAGTAGATGATGGGAGGGCCTCAGATCTCTCCACTGATCCATCCCAGGCCAGGCTATGCTGCAGTAGAATATGTCTGCTGTCACTTCTGCCCCTGCAGACCCATTTGTACTTCTAACAATAACAAAATGGAGATAATAGCTGTATTTCCTAAGCGTAGGATTTCTCCAATATACTTTCCCAGAGGGTTAGGAATTACGACCTATCTAACTCACTAACTTTTTGGAATTTCTCAGTACAAGAAAGAAAAACACCCAAATAATAACAGATTAGGATCATTTTATGTAAGTTTTTGATTAAAACATAGACTGTTGACTATTATAAACCAAAGCCCAGCATTTGTTTTGAAAAAGTTTCCTTTTTCATCTAAGTGGATAAGCATGCTATGTCACTAGGCCTGCCTCAAATGCCCACCAGCCAGCCGGACAGCCATCCACCCGTTTTACAACATACATGTATACAATACCTACTCGGGGCCTAGTCTAGTGAAGACCGCCTGGCTCGACTCTATTACCAGCATTGTGAATCTTCCTCGGGAGCTGGCTGGGCTGGCAGTGCTTTCTATCCATGCAGCCTGAGACACAGGTTTACATGACACTTGGCAGTGGTCGTGGTAGTAGGGGAGCTGTGGCACTTTCATTAAAAGGATTGTAGATGTCAGAAACAAGCCGCGTCCACGTGGCACAAGTACTAAAAGCACTTTCAAACAATTGCTCATTTTATTTTGGAGAGAAGTGTTAAAAAGCAATGAAAAGCTGGATGGACAGGCTTTTGCTGGTATAATGAGAATTTATTCCACCTGCTTTCTTAAAATTAGGATCACCTGTGTTGAAGTCCTGCGATCAAAACATTCACAGTAGACAAGTCAACCTGAGTGACCTGTACAATGACCAGCTGAATAACTTCTGATTTCAAATCTAACCACCCACTGCCACCTCCTTCTATTTCTTCATTAAATATCAGGTTTGTACAACTGGAATATGCATTTGTCAACTGCATATTTTGTTACACACACACACCTGTATGTGTGTGTGTGTTTCTGCGTGTGAATGTGGATGTTCTGACCAAAATCAGTATATTTACCAATTAATAAATCAAAATAAACTGTGGGGAATACAGGAAGATGTGTCCCTAAGCAGTAGGAAAGTGGAGAGACCTCTGGAGGGGAGTGTGAAACAGATCCCTGAAGTCCTATTAACTAACGTTCGGTTATTCTTACACATATATACACACAAATACACACCTCTGTATGCACACGCACTTTTTTTGCACACTGTGATCGAGACCATTGCAATAGAACATTTAGGCTTATTTTTTAATTTGCTTATTCTGGAAACTAGGGCCGGCCTCTATTTCCCAGTAATGCTGCCTCATTTTCTTTTGCATATTGGGATTCTCTAAAAACACAAGTAGTTTGTTCACGGTGGGAATAGAATGAGGGAATCAAACCACCTAGCAGTGCGGCCACCCCCTCTGTTCTCGGGGAAACACACACAGCCACGTGGTATTGTGGAACGTGGTTGTGAAATACTGTAACTTCTGTGAACTCATTTTATATGTCAATACATGGGAGCGTGCATTAGTTAGTGCCCTTGTGTGTCCAAGGAACTGACATTGAGGCCCACATCACGTGGCTGGAGGTGATGGGCCTGCAAGGTGAGTGTGTCTCTCCCTGTCCCCCAAGACACCGAAGGTCTCAAAGTTAAGTTAGCTACAAGGACTTCCTCAGGGATCCCCAGATTGTCTTCAGGAAATCTAAGAATTGCCTCCAAAGTCGAGTATGCCCAGTTTACGCCCTTCTGGAGAGAGGAGTAGAGTGTTCATCCATTTCTCAAAAACGTCAAAGGCCCCCGAAGAGGGTGAAACCCATGATTTCTCCCGAGTGCTTCTCCTCCGGGCCGTGGCGTAGAGGGCAGCGCTCCGCTCAAGCATGCCCGAGATCTGCCTCGCAGCATGCACGCTTCCCCCCACCCCCCACGGGGCGCCTGCAGCGCCTGCATGAGCCTGCAACCCTGGCAGGGGACCCTGCTTCATTGCTATTTGTGTACTGGGCCTGAGAGTTGCCCTGCCAGAGCTCAGTGTCTTGAATGCAGGGCACAATCTAGCCCGCCTGTCCCGCCATCAAACCCCAGAGCAGCGCTCTGCACGGAAGAGACGCCTGGCAAAGATCAAGTGATGAAGAGTCTGCTGGTTACTTATCAAAAGGGTTCCATGCCACTCTGGGCATCTGCTTCCCCTCACGGCCCCCACTCCGAGCCTTGCTGGCTGGCCTTCATCTTCAAGAAAGGCTTGCTCATAAACTACCCTTATGTTTGTACCTTGTCACCACACAGCTGCACTCACATTTCCCGGGTTATTATCCAATTGCCTCAATAGTCTACAGACTGCTCAGTTCTTCCGGGGGGACACTCACTTATTGCACACGTGCTTTACGCGCACCCCCTCTTGTATCAGGTACGATGAACTGGAATTGGCAAAAATCCAGTCTCTACTTTAAACATTTTTGGATGCCCCAGAAAGATGAAAGTCCATTATGCATGCAGATGCGCTCCATGCATAATGAATGAATGAATAACTATCAACCTTCCCTTGCAATTGCTTTTGTTCTTCATAATGGCTTCAGAACAGGCTAGTTTTATTTCTTCCATCTTTAGCAACACTGATTTTTCTCGGAAACTAGTATACTTATTCAGAATTAGAGGGTTTATCAAGCCTATAAACTGGGTTCTAATTAGATACATATTTAAGCAAATAATCACCTTCATATTTATACTTGAATCAAAAGTCACACAAATGACACCGAGAATTTTCAAATAAGCTGAAATAATTGCCTGGTTGCCTAGTGAATGGAGGTGCCAAAGCTTGCAATTCAGTGACCTATGACCTTGGGATTTTACATACCTGGGAAGGGAGAATGATGGAAACTCACGGTAAGGAGAACCATAACAGGAAAAAGCAGTGTGGGCTGTTCTAATGGAAAGGAATTCAGAGCTAAAGGAGGCGTGGTGCTTCCACTGGACAGTACTAAGGTCTTAGCCATCCAAGCAACCGAGAAAGCCAAGGCCCTTCCTGGGGGACATAATTCTGTCAGCGGCCTTCCATTTTTCAAGATCCTTTTCTTTTTCAAATACAACATAAATGAATAATTAAAGAGGCAACTGAAAATAAATATTAAGAGTTTTCCTAAGCCATGTTCTCAAGGCATTTTTATCCCATTTAAATTTTAAAGGTAATTATATTGCCTACTGCCAAGGAAGTTAACACTAATTATTGGAATAAATAATGCTGTACAGATTAAATAGGAATGCAAAGACTAAAATGTCTAATGACTTATTCAAAACAGGAAGCTCAGACAGCCCTGTTATTGCTAGCTCTGAGTACTAGATCCTCTTGATTTATGAAGATGCAATTTTTACACTGCTGGTAGTGAAACTCGTTTTTCCTAGCACACATTGACTTCACCATCAGATTGCCATTGAAAAAAAAATTAACAGTACCCTTTTCCCAGCAGTGCTCAAAAACAGTGTTATGATATGGTTTTTTGGGTATATTGTTATAAGCTTTGGACAGAAATCTATTTATGTCTACCTACGTAAATCACATAATGAATCATGTCACAGTTAATATCCACGGACTAAATCTCATCTCTCAGTGATTCATCTCCAACCCAATATGTATCTGAACACTCTAAAGCACTGCTGGATAACACACTTGCACTAATTCTACGTAAGAGGTGCGGGAGCTGATGCAAATATAGGGAAGGCTTATTTCGGGGCCCTTGTGTGTGGTAGGCATTGGCATTCAATCCTTTAATCTTCCCAAAACTCCAAAGGGAAATTTCAGGGAGATTCAATAACATAGTGCAGCCACAATTTCCTTCCTTCCCCTCCCAGAAGGTGAACATATTTATGTGGTAGGGAGGCCTTTTCCTTCCTAAGTCAAAGTAGAGAAGTTAGCTGTTGTTTTTCATAGGGCTGACTTAATTGCTGGAACGTCCCAGCTAAGGAACTTTCCTCCGCAGCTCTGAGTTGAGCCAAGTGGCTGAGCTCCAGTTTGTATTTGATTAGTTTTGGTTCAAGTGCTCTCGGATGAAGGCCCTGCCCTGCCTGTTGCCTTCAAGGACGTCATCCCGAGTGAGGAACGTCCAGTCTAACAGAGGACCAATGCGCTTCTATTAAGCCAACCAAAACAGCTGGTTCTGCAGAGTTCCTCCAGCACCAGGTGTCTCCAGTTCTACAAATTACACAATCATCACCACGGATGTGCCACCCCGGTCATCTCCCAGGCAAAGGCAGTCCTCAGTTTTCTCAGAATGCTACATTTCCACATCCTGTGTGCTCACAGAATGTGAACTGTTTTTCAAGGCAGCAATCATTTTTTTCTTTGAGCTTAATGTCCAGAGTTACAAGTCCAGAGTTCAAGGCCCAGTTCTGTAACTCTTTGTGATGAGGTTGTTTGGGGAGATGCTCCCAAAGCCTCTGTGTTTAGAATGATTTCAAAGTAAGGAAGCACACAGGGGCTGCACAGAGAAGTTCGAACAGTCAAGCACAGAAGAGCGCTAAGTAAAATAAAGCTAATCCACCATGATTCATTTTCCTGTCGTTGGAAAACCCTATGTGAATCCTACTATGGAGTATAAACTCAATTCTAGTCCTTTCTTTCCTTCCACCACCAGAAATGCATGACCTTAACTGAAAGGCAATGGTCACGCCCACCAAATAATCAAGGCAAGGGAGGAGCATTTAGAAGCAACAATTTTGAAGCAACAATTTCTATGGAAAACCCGTCATTAAAACCCTACTCACAGTCCAGCAAAATGAAAAGATGCAATTCGTCACTGAGGATTCTGTCAGGGGAAGAGGACGGGGTGGGGTGGGGTGGAAAGCTTATTCCCTGTACAGTCTGATTCTACAGGAAAAATAAATCAGGAACGACCACAGCCAAGTCCGCAGCTTTCACTACAAGAGTCATTCAATGGGAAATATCTTCATTTGACTTCAAAAAATACAAAACACAAGTTAATGTACCCCATAACTCAGAGAAAATTGTCACTTCCACTTTTGCGAGTTGTAGGAAAGTATATTTCAGCATCTTTTCTCATGTTCTCTAAAGTACCATACCATCTTCCTGAGTTAGGATATTAATTTTTAAGTGACGAACCAAAGAGGCCATTTATAGGAAATAAATCCTTCACTGCAGCATAAGACAATCATGATTTTTGTACAAAGCTTTGCACAAGAAACACGGGGCAAACATTCATCAAATATCACACATTCAAACATGACAGCACGACAGTAAAAAAGATAAAAGACGACGCTTACCTGCTTGGGGACGATTTCCATGTCACCATCCACCGCTGCCCAGGCTAGAAACCTCAGGGCCATTTTAGATCCCTCTTGGGCTTCCTCTCTGTGCCCATCTAATTAATCATTGAACGTCATCAAATCAACCTTCAAAAATCTAACTTGAAAACAATTCAGTATAAATTGCCTGCACTTGTGGCCTGGACTAGTTTAATACCTGCTCAGTGCCTTTTTCTCCCTCCAACCTCACCAGCTTCACCATGCCCAGCTCTCCCTTCCCCCAACATGACTTTTCTAAAACATCATCCACCACCACGCTTAGAGCATTAAAGGCCCCGCACCCACCCGAGCGGGCGCCAAGACCCTGATCCTTTCCCGACGAATCCCCGCCCCCGCTCACTCCCCAAGCACAGCACACTCTTTGGCATCTCACGACCCCAGTAGTTTTGCATCTCATGAACGTGATGTGGGTTTCCATGGTAGGAAACGCACATGCCGCCATTTCTTTACCAGGAAAACCTCCCATCACACTCTAAGAGCAAGCAGAGAAGTGACCGCCTACTTGAAGAAGCTTTCCGAACACTGCAGACCATCTCGGTCATCCTCTCCGCTCCCACAGGACACTGAGGAACCCTCTAGTATATTTCACTGTGGTTCTTCTGTTTGGAGGCCCACGTCCCCCACGCTAGTTAAGATCAGGCAACATATCTTTATGATCTCAGTTTTCCAGGGCCTCGCATGGCGCTTAGTACACAATGGTGTTCAAACTAAATGTCTGTTGAACGGATGAACAAATACAATGACTAGATAAAAGAAGACATGAGATCTTGTAAGTATTCTCTTCCAATGGAGCCTTCCAACTATGCAGAGGACACTATTTGCAGATGTAACACATCACAATTCATAATATCAGACTCAATGTGAACAACTCAAAACGGTTGTTTTGTTTAGATGTTTGACTTTGGGCCGAATGTTGCCTCACATATCCAGCCAGGACATTTTCTCCAAGATTTATTGTAGGGGATTATGGAATCAGACTGACGTCTTCAGTGTGGGCCCTTCTACCCATCAATCTTGCCTGGGGAGGGCTATTAGATCTTCCGCCTTCAAAGGACCTGAAAGCCAGCTGTGTTCAAGTAAACAGGGTCAAGCTGCAGACAGACAATGTGAGTGCCTCAACACAAGAGGGAACACGTGGTTAGACCCCACGCACTGTCAGCCTCGTGGCCTGCATCCCCAGCAGGTGCTCTGGACGGCAGAGAAAGCCAGCTTCCTCAGCAAGTTTGCATCAAGATCTTGGTGAACTGGAGATCCTACCAGGCACAGAAAGGTCAAAGAATAGTTGTGGCCTAGATCCAGCACCGTAATGCAGGCCACGTGGACGGTGACCTCGGAAACCGTACAAGAGGACAGCTCCTTCCCCTCCACCAACCTATTTAATGAAATTGGAACAGCATTCTTCTGTGGGTGGCAGTAAGCTGTCGTGATACCCTGATATCCCAGAACACATGGCCTCCCCAGCAACTCCCAAGGCTTAGACACAGTCCACTTTACCTGGCCAAGATACCACCTCATTTGTCCATTAACTCTTAGGATACAGCCTGCAGGGGGCTGCCACAGATCATCAGTGCATTCACCCCAAAGCCTCAGACTATGCAACAGCACTTGCCAGTTCTAGAATCTTAGAGAGTCCTACAGCCCCGTACCCAAGTCCAGTATGTACTACTTCAGTCCTCCTCAGTCCCAGCAGATTCCAGAACCCCAACTGGGCTGGGCCCAGGTCCCTCCCTCTAGACAGAGTTAGGGGACCGGTTTCCTTTGAGTAGCTATCACGACGTCATCTCTTCACACCCTGTGAGACTGAGCCCAAGCCTGGCTGTGGAAATGGTTCCTGGCCCCAGCAGCTCAGGCACCAAAATTCTAAAAAAGCAAAAGACAGAACGAACTTGACCTCAGCAGTCACTCAGGGAAAAGCCCCTCCCGAGTGGAGGTGTGGTTTGCGGGAGTGGAGAGTATTTCGCCTCCCGAGTCCAGCTCCTTCTTATCCTCCTGCGTGTGTACCTGCAGGAACCTTCCCCGCACTGCTCAGTTCTCCTTTGGCCACAGTCCCCTCTGCTGACAGTAGGATTCTGCTCCCTGGACATTCCTCCCCGCCGGACTCAAAGCTCCCTTTCCGGTGAGGACTAGCAGAGCAAATCAAATGGGGTTTGCGTCTAAAGCTTGGTACGGCGCTAACCCGGGGGTCAGCACACTCACGTCTGCAAGTCAAACCCAGCTCACTGCCTGCTTTTGGACGGATCTCTGGCTAAGAATGTTCTGGACATGGAAAGATGGTTGGGAGAAATGAAGACTATTCGTGACACATGGAAGTGTGTGATATTTGAGTTTCAATGTTCACAGATAAAATGCTATTGACGCAGACACCCCATTTGTTTACGTCTCATTATGATTTGCCTTGGGTCCTCTAGTTCAAAAAGGTGAAAAGTATTGGCTTTACAAAAAAAGCTTGCCCACTTAGCTCTGGCTTACAATCAAGGCACCTGCCCTGATAAATTATTTTCTATTATTTCATTGAAAACAAACTTTATATTTACTAGGTGAAAAATATTTTTAATCAGTTTTGCACAATTCTGTTTAAACGGGTTATTCACAGCAGTTCTCTTTCCCATGGGTATAAACGGAAGGGCTGAAAGAGCCTCTTGCTCAGAACCCTCGTGCACCTCACCTGTCGTCAGACGGGGAAGCACGCCACGCTCCTGCGGACTGGCCTGGGGTTTTCACAATGAACACCGCCTGACCGCCCTCCATTTCCAGTGTGAAGAACGATCCCGCTCCCAGTGGGCTGAAAAGATCTCCCCGCCCCAAACTCATGCCTTCCCAGAACCGTAGATGATAACTCTTCTTGGAAATATGGTCTTGACATATGCAGTCGGTTACGGATAGAGACATGAAATAATCTTAGACATATTTAGGGTGGGCTTTAAAGCCAAGCACTGATGTCCTGATAAAAAGAGAGACGAGAGACACAGGGGAGAGCAACGTAGCCAGAGACTGCAGTGATGTGCACAAGCCAAGGCATGCCTGGGGCCAGCAGAAGCTGGACTTGAATGGGACGGATCCTACCCCAGAGCAACTAGAGTCCAGTCCTGCTGACACCTCTGTGCATTTCCAGCCTCCATAATTGTCAGGGAGTGAGTTTCTGTTCTTTTAAGCCACCTAGTTTACAATACTTTGCTACAGCAACTACTGAAAACTAATATATCACCCATTTCCAGCATCTTGAATATCTTTCAAAGATCTTCCATGGCTAGTTACAGTTCACTGCTTCTTGGAGCGATATCATTAGTAAGGAATGTGTGGGTCGTCTGTATTCTGCAGAGGTACGGGGGGCCTGTCCACCTAGCAGCTGTGAATAAAAGCCAGGGCTCCTCTCCTGTTCCTTGCTAGCTCCTCACGCAATCGGATGACCTGGACGTTTTTAAAATTAATATACTTGTGGAACTCCAACATTTGAGGGAACTCTCATTTACTCCTTCTCTAGCAATTATTTCCTACCAATTATTAGCACGCCCACTGTTTACTTACCTCACCTTGACATCTAAGCTTTGTCTTGAGGGTGATTGTGTTTCAGCCACAGAAACCCACCTTTTACTTATGTTGTCTGAGCATTCTGCTAAAGTCATCCTACCAGAGACAAAAACTCAGAAACTTTATGAACCAAGGAAAGGTCTGCTAACAAGTTCTGTCATATGTTACTCATTTAGGAATATTGCAAAAACACTACTTCTCACCAGATTTGTAAATGAAAAACACATGAGTATAACCTGTATGCCACAAGAAAAATTGCTCTTTTGGTATGTTTGGCCCCAGACTTTTGAAATTGGAACCCAGCAAGGGAATTTCAACTTAAGCTGGATTCAGCTCATTATTCTCTTGCCCCTTATGGGCCGGTAAGGAGCTACTTTTAGAAAATTAACCCCTCCGTAGGCAGTATCGCCCTCCATGCCCTGCGCACGGGGAAGCGTGACGAGGACCTGGGGTCTAGTCCTGGTTGCCACTTGCCAGCTCTGCGGCTTGAGGCAAGTGACCCTCAGTCTCTTTGACAGTTTTCCTATATCTCTGCAAAGGGACTCATGATAATCCTGATCAAAACCAGATGGAGGCTGGAGGGGGAGATGGGAACTATTGGTCAAGGGTTCAACGTTCCAGTTAGGCCAGACAAATAAATTCTGGAGATCTACAGTACAGCTGGTGACGACCGTTAGCACCTGTGAACGTGACACTCGAAATTTGCCAAGAGGGTAGATTTTTTTTAAAGATTTATTTATTTATTTATACAAGCACTGGGTACAGTCAGAAGCGCGGGAGGGTGAGAGGATTCACCAGAGCCAGAGCGGGGAGCAGAGCAGGCAGACTGACCAAGTACACTGCTGAGGGGAGCAGCGGGCGGCAGGAGAGGTCTGCGCGCCATGTGGGACCCTCACCAGCAGCCGGGGATTGAACTGGCGCTGCAGAGGCTGCGGGGAGCTTCGCAGCCCAGCGCTCAACCACTGTACCACCAGGGGAGGCCCAAGAGGGTACATTTTTAAGTGTTTTCACCACACACAAAAATGGTAGCTCGGTGAGGTGATGGGTGTGAATGTTAATTAGTGTGCATGTGGGGATCATTTCACAGTGCATACTTATATCAAAACTTCAAGTTCGACCCCAGAGTATATTTGTCAATTCTGCCTCAACAAAGCTGGGAAAATATGAGATAGTGTATATGTGGAAGCATTTGTACACTAAAAAATATAAAGGAGAGGTTTTTTTTATTGCCTCCTATATTATAAATTTTGTTTGGCGACCAAAGCATTGTGCTTCTCTAAGAGATAGAGATTATTTGCTTTCTCGTCAATTAAAAAAGTACTAAAGCTATGACCGTCATAAAGAATTTTTTTACTCCTCTTGAAAGCCCTTCACATCACTGTTCGGGTTGAATCAATATGGTTATCTAGCTGTCAATTTTTTCTTCTTGAACGCAGAATATACGCAGTCTGATTTGGATGACTGGCTCAGAACATTATTGATATATCCCGTGATGATAACGGGATGATTTGGAACACAAGTAACAAAAGCTTATCACTTTACTGCATACTGAACCTGTCAAAATATTTTCCTACAAGTAATGTGAAAGTAGGACTTCTCCATCTTTCAATATGTTAGTAGGTAGTGACAAAAGGATTAGGAGGCTCTTTCTGAGATCACAGCTTGATATTTGGAGTGAAATGCAACCGATCGCTCTTTATCTTCATTTAAAAAAAAAAAGTGGAAATCTAATAATACTCCAGATTGAATTGGTATTCAAGCCCTAAAGAAAATCCCATGTTTATATAGTCTCGCAATTGCCCAGAGTCTTCTAGAGACTGGTGGTGAGGGGGTGCAGGCCCCCATCCCTGTGGGTTCCATAAATGCTCGCACGCTTGGAGGGGCGTGGGTAAGAGAGGGCATGGCGGGTGTCCCTTTACAGACCAGTTGGGTTCGGACTTCACCACAGGGGATTTGGAACTGGAAGAAGCGTCGCCGAGAGCTACCGTGAGCTCCCTGAGGAAGGAAAGGCCTGTAGCGGTCACCTGCGGGCTCACAAGCCTGGGCCATCTACATCTCTCTGTGGTACACATGCATTCCCAAACAAGACTGACTCCTCTTATAAGGAATCCCTAAAATAATGAACAAATAATGACATTTCAAAGGTATCCTAATTAATGGTGACTTAAATTTCCATAATATAAGAATTGACAAGCTTCAGAATAACAATCAATCTTTGGGTTTGTTTCCAAACAAACAAAAAAAAATATTAAAAGTGACAAGGGACAGAACGCCATGACACATGCACGGAACACAAATAGTGTAATGATACATTTTAAAGTGAGCTGTAGAAATAGATGACATTGTTCCCAGACCCTAAAATCACCAGAATCAGTTACATATGGAATCAGCAAAGAAACACACATATATATACATATATACACACATACACACACACACACACACATAGAGAGAGAGAGAGAACAGGACTTGAGAAAGTGAAAAGGAAAACACCCAGGTATTTGCACAATCTTCACTGATCCCAGGCTGGGGTCTACTCCTGAGCAGGACCAGGCCAATGAGGAATGTTGGACGGCGCCACCGAAGGACGGGTTCCGAGTAACTACACCAACGCGACTTCAGGAAGAGCCTTGGGAAGGTAGGCCAAGGAGAAGCAGGTGCCTGCTCAGAAGAGAAGAGCTGTGCAGGCCTGGGAGGGAGCAGCGCTCCCTCGGGAGCTCAGGGATTACTGCCGGGGCTGCTGAGAGCAACTGGCTTGAGAGCGCTCCTAGGAAGCCACTGGGGAAGTGAATGTTCAAGTTCAGCGCCTCTGTCTGGCAGCCACACTGCCTAGGCATGCAGACACCTAGGGTCTGGCTTTCGAGCCCTGTGTCACTTTGGTCCTACAAACCTGCAGCGACAAACTGGCCTGTGGGCAAAAAAACGGTGCCTGCGCTCCCCTTTCTGCACGGGCCTCTCTGTCGGCCCATCGCGCACTTGCACACGTGTCAGCTGCCCCGCAGATCCCTCCCGACCTGCTGTAAATCCGCCCAGTAGGTCAAGTTCAAAATCTCTCTCCCCAGGACAGCTTTCCTACTCACTGAATTATGGGCAGCAATTGAGTCTCCCCCCAGCATCTGTGACCGCCCCGTCACGGAGAACGCCAGGCTCGGCTGCCCTTGGATTATCTACTGCCCTTTTCAGATGTCCGGGGCGGCCCCATCATTAGTGTAGAGGGATGGTAAAAGCAGAGGGGAAGAGATGTCTGGGAAGAAAAAAAAAAATAACTGAACACCAATGAATGCCAGACTCACAGAGGGGACGAAGCTTTGTGGATCAGGCGCATCCCGGACATAAACGCTCAAACCAGGAGTCTGTGTAGCATCCTGGAAGAGGGAGGGCTCTCAAAGGGGTCCCCACTCACTCCCAGGGAGGTGGGAATTAGGCCAGGGATAGCCTTTGACTAGATACAATTTTGTTTCCACAGGAATGGACCAAAAACTCAACTCAGGATCTGTATCAAGTGGACAGTGCTCAGTGACGCGGGCTGCGCACCGCAGCTGGAGGCCTTCTGGCCTTTGGGGAGCCTCTCCATGGCTTCTGTGTACGCTGCCCGGACACATCCAGCACACAATGGTAAGTTCCCACATTCCCTGCAGTTCTGGCCCAGGGACCTGAGCTTCCCATTATCTCATAATAAATAAAGCTAATTACACTCATACTATTCACCGCATAGGCTATAAAATAAAAGAGGCACGACGAGCAATAACTTTTCAGCTGGTTGACAAAGCTAGCCGCTGAAATAAGCTGAAGCCAAATCCCATCATTCACATCAGTTCCATTAAACTTTTCTAAGAGACTCCTGGTGTTGAGGCCTTAGGTCACAGCAAGAGCAGCTTGTAAAGCAAACGATCCTTTACGCGGATGACGCTGCTGCACACGTTAGTGCCGTACCTGGGATGGAGACACGTAATACATGGCATTGATCCCGTCATTTGCATGCCATTATCTGCATTCCCGAAATACTAACCTTAACAAATTGCACCAAAATGCAAAGCTACGTAAGCCGGCAGATTTTTAGCCTAATGAAAATATAAACAAAAACATCTGTAATGAAATCATGTCTAAAACTACATTTATTAACAAATTCATTTCCTAATAAAACACCATCTGCGAGCAACCCTCAGTTTCCACTTGATATAAATAGGCTTTTTACTGTGTTCACATGCAGTTCCCAGAAAATTCTTTCTAAGCCCAACTGCAGAACACATCCGTCTTCTTTATTCGGGTCGCCTAAAGTGTGAGTAACTTTTGTAACACGAAGTTTTTAAACAAATTATTTGCTTCAAGAAAAAGCTGCAGTTGAAATGGTGACCTTTCTCAATAAAGTTGGCTAGACTTCTAGTATCCTTATGACTGATTTGGAAATTCTCAGAAGCGAGATGTCTCGTGACAGGATATAAGGTAAGTGGCCTCACTACAGAAGCCAGCAGAGACAAGTAAACGAACATGTGTCCATGCACGCCAACGTCACTTTTCCATAAAAGGTTATGATTTCTCGGCTCACAAATACAATGCTATCTGGGTGCTGTGTATCTTAGGATGCTGTTTTCAAGTCATTCAACCCCCTGACTCCTGGCAAACGCACTTCACTAACCCACAGTGTCAGCTTCCGGTCACCAGAGCTACTGAAAGATTTGGGACTACTCAGAGAAACCCCGAGATCACTCTATGGATATGCCTTGTTAGTAATAACTCAAAGTAATGCTTCCGTTCATCGAGGACTGCTACTTTGAGTAAGGACCCAGAACCCCAGGCCTGGAGCGCTTGGCGCCAGGAACCAGGGCGGGATTCTAATGCTAAGTGCTTTTGAAAAGCGCATCAAGATTTAATAGGGTGAATTTCCAGACTTGTTGAGAGTTTTAGCCACATAAATTCCATTAGGTTCAAAGTCCCATAATGCTCCACCCTGTCTATATTTATGCCCACATTTTCATCGACACCCTTCTAAGCACTCTGTTGGGCTGTCTAACTTCTCATTTCCTTCCTCCTATTTGTGGGTTTTACATTACCCTCGGAGCCTGTACGGTCTTCTGACTTTAGGGCCCTAAGCCTCTCCCTGCCCCTCTTTCAAATCCTTCCCTAAGACCTATATTGTAAAATAAGTACGTTCCTCACTGATCGCTTATCGGGACTTGATCACACCTGACCCATTTTTCATACAAGGCTCTATGAGAGTCGGTCTGGACCGTCACCAAAGACTGCATGCGCCTCGCTGGCTGTTCCTTGGATACTCATCTCCAGAACTGATGGCGGCTCAGACTCTCTGCGAATGGCCCTCTCACTGGTGTACCAGGGCACTGAGCAAAAGCATGAAGTTGTTTCTGAATCTGAGTCAGCCATGCTGTGAATGTACAAGAGAGAGGATTCCACAGAGCAGATCTCACTGGCTGTGTGGCCTGTCACTCCACTAATGAGGTATGGACACGGGCTGACAGCGCTCTTGATAGGCCAGTGCTATTTCCGGACTAGTCCCGACGGATGGCACTGCTGTATACAGGGGAAATGCAGCAGCTACCAGGGCAAGAGAAGGGACAAGAATGACATCCAGCCTCCTAGTCTAGCCCTTTCAAAGCAAGTTTCTTTTTGGTTTCCAAGTATTACAACCCTTTTTAACTCATCTAAAAAAAAACAAGGACAAGGATTTCCCAGTGGTTGTGCAGCAGCGGAGTGGAATCAGACAAAGGCAGGCAGAGTACAATTAAAGAAATATAATTGAGGATGGGGTTTCTAGTAATAGTTTACCCTTGTTCATGTCATTTGATTCACATTATGACTTAGAGAATGTAATCAGGTAACCAGTTTGTAAGTTCATTCATTCAACATTTATTGAGTAGCTATTAGGTGCCAGGCATTGGCTGGGCTCTAGGGATACAGAGAGGAATGAGACAGTCCTTGCTCTCGCAGAGCTTACAGTCTAGCAGAGGAGACAGATACAGACACGAGAAGCTGCTCTACCATGAAAGCAGTGCCAGCCAAGCCCTCACCAGGTGTCCAAGGAGCCAGGGGAGGCAGTAGGCCACTAAGCTGATGGACTCAGGGAAACCTTTGCAGACAAAGTGACCAGTGAGTAGCCTTTACAGAGAAACAGGACTTGAGCAGGAAGACAAGGGAGGGTGGAGAAAGACATTCTAGAATGGCTGGGGTACAGCAGGAACAGAAGCAAGGAAGCATAACAGAGCATAGCATGGGGGGGGGCACGGGCATAGCCATCTGGCTGTGATGCATCTGTGTAGGAAGCAGCGGTGAAGCGTGAGGTCAGAGAGAGAGCAGGAAATTTGAGAGTGAACAGCTTTGTATGCAGGACTAAGAAGCTGGGACTTTTCCTGGAAACAATGCGAAGACGCTGAACTTCCCAGAGCATAGTCACATCTGCACATGAGATCAGCCTGCATGGGGGACAGCTGGGGACAGAGGAGGGACCCGAGGAGAAAGGAGGGAGTATCACAGCAGTTAGGGGCTGAGACACCCATGGGTGCACGGAAGGCACTGAGGGTGGAGAGGTGACAGACTGGAGAGCTACGTAGGAGCAAGCTTGACAAGACTTGATGAACGGAGACACAGAAAGCCAAGTCATCTCAGAAATGAAAAAATATTCAAAACACGCATTCAGCAAATACAATTGATAGTCCCAGTCCTCCCTTGCCTGGTGCTCCCAGCATCCTCTGCAACCACTGCATCTGCCGAGTATGAACAAAGGAAGAAGTCCAGAAGACGCATGTGAATGCTGCTCTAACTCAGACACCACTAACTTGGCACCTGCAGCGACAGAAACACTGTGATGCCTGGTGAGGATGCATTTCCACCTGCGTTCCTCCTCTTTGTGTCTTGGGTGACCAGTAACAGGCCTCCAATAAAGTGTTTGATGTGCAGAAGGTGGCCGCTTACACGGTGGTATCTGAGGGCCACCCCACATGAGTCCCCCACCCAGGGGCCAGAAGGCCTGGGATCCAGTCATTAGTGATTTATTCCTCTGGGGCGAGACTTGGGTCCCTCTGTATTTCTCTTTCCCAGGTCAGGATCCCCGATTAGCCATTCTACCCCCAGTGGAACTGTGGTTGAGTCCACTGCCTCTGCTCCGACAGAAGGGGCAGGCAGGGGAAGAGGGCTATGGCGGTGGCTGTGGAAGAAGGTGAAGCAGAAGACTGAGGGAGACAGAGAGACCATCAAGACCTGTCAAGGAATGGCCCTGCAAGCTAGAATCTAACAGCATGCCTTCAGCTTCCAGTTCCAGCAACGCAGACCTGTACATTCTTGGACCTTAAGCCACGTCTGTGTTTTATGTTCCTGATACGTTATCGGCTAGCGAAGGCCTACGGTGACCTTCACGGACCTCGCGCTGTACACGACCGATTAAAGTGGCCAATGACATTCATTTGTACGGGAGAGACCCACAAACGCATCATCTGAAACCATTTATAACACCAACATTTCATTCACTCAGACCGACCTTGTCTTTTGTCATTCCAAATTATGGAGATTTAACAGTATGTGCAGAGTATTAATCAGTCAAGTCACAAGTGACAGCAGATCAAGACTCAGACTGTGACCTTGAAGAGTCTCATCTACGGCTCAAGAAGGCAAATAAGAACTGCTTGGGAATACCTGATTCCAGGCCTAGTGCAGTGAACTACAGAGAAAAAAAAAAAAAAGAAATGAAACAGAACTTCAAAAAAAAAATTACTTACTTCACTTGTTTGCAGAATCGTGAACTTGGGCAGTTTAGTCTTTGAACTGGCTGCACTGGGTTTTCCATCCAAGAGTGATCCGAAAGACAGATTCCCAAAGCTGTTCTCAAATTCGATGGAAGGTTTCAGCGTCGGGGAGATGTCCGGTGCCTGGTCCTGGCCGTCCATGGGTCTGACATAGGCCGTTGGCTTTTGCTGCCCCATGCTCGTTTTGCAGCATAGCCCCGGAGGGAAGTTCTGAACCGAAAGGCCACTGCTGGGAGCTAAGAGCGAGGAGGCCAGGAGGGGGGACCCGGGCGCGGGCACCGTAAATTCAGGTTCTTCCGGTGAGCTCGACTGAAAGATCTCTTTGAACGCATCCCCTCCACTGGGCTTGACATTACCCTCTCCCTTGGCAGATGGGTTTGGTTCTTCCACTGTGCCAACTTGAGGCTGTTCGGCCGGGTAGACGAAGAAGTCTTCCAGTCTGGCCTGGGGCTGGTCCTGCGTGGACGTTTGCACCGTGTTCGGCTGCCCGCTGGCCTGGCTGGCTGGCGTGACGCTCGCACTGTGGCTATCTCGTGGCCAGTCGGGTTTTGCTTTCCTGTTGCCGTGTATCAGAGTCGAGTTCAGTATCACGACTGAAGGCGGAGGCATTGGTGCCGGGGGGTGAGCGCCGTCCTGGTGAGGAGGGATCATTCGGTTCTTTTGTTCCGGAAAAAAACTTGATTCGCTTTTGTTGATGGGAGTCTGGGCCACGGAATTCTTTGGGATCCCCACGAGATGATTCTGATTAGAATGGTTAGTTAGCAAATCCTTCATTTCGTCATAGTTTCCCAGCGTGTTCTGGACTCGGTTGGCAAGTGCATCGCCTTTGTTTGTCTAAAATAACGAAAAGATGGGGGGTGGGAGGAGAGAGCGTGAATAGGTTTGTGTTTCCTAATGGTAATGTTTTAACCAGCTGTCCGAAGCAGACTAGCATATAGGGCTCTTTACAATTCTCACGCTGCTATATTATTTCCTACTTTCCATGTGCTATGTAAGAAGAAATCAATGGCGCTATTGAAAGAGCCTCTTGGCGTGAGCTGTGTGATTAGCATCTGTTTACTGCCTTGGCCTGTCCTTAAACATGCTCACTGCGAGAAAGTTTGGAGTTATGTCACTTATGAATTTTATTAGCAAAATCACTTATTGGAGGTCAGATGAGCTGAACTGTTCCTTCCTACGTTGTGATTAACCACTTCGGCTTACTGATCATGGCAGTCATAATGGAACGTTTGACTTCTGTTTGTTCTTGACACAACGGCCCTTTGCGCTCCATTATACCATGAAAAAGGCTTAGCCCATTGGATAAGGACGTCAGTCAAATTGTGCTATCACGACCGCATTCAGTGTCGAATAGGCATGGGATTAACCAACATCTAATTGAGCTAACGTATGACTAAAGCACATCTAATTCTTTTTAATCAAAGGACTGTATAAATTACTGGTGTCTGACTACATATTTGGGGGCAACTGTGTTTACATATTGATGACTCATACCCGCTGGCTGTGAAATGGTGCGATTGTTCATCCACAGTGACTCAAGTTCTCCTGTGTCATTTCAATGATTTCGAAAAATTTATTCAAGAATTGAAAGTGTTGCTTAACTAAATCAAAACAAAGTCAGATTCGCAAAGAAATGTTGGCCACTGAATCATTGTACGGACCATCCACGTACCGGCTATACCACTCCCTACAGGATATACTAATCCTACTCAAATGGTTGTGATTGTTTTTAAAGTAACTCTGCTCCTGCGTGGGGTTCTGTAATACAGAAAGCACAGCTTTCATAACTAAATAATGGTAGATAGCTGTATACCTGGAAATGCCTGCTGAAAGCTCAGCTATTCATCTTCGAAAATGACTTTTTATTATCCTCTTGAACTGTCAAAGGTGTTATCAAAACAAGCTGCTGAACTCAGAAGGGCAGAGGATTTCTTTGTGGTCGGCTTGCACTCCCTTGGCCCAGGTGTTACAAGGAAAGAGGCTACTGGCAGCCAGAGAGCCATCTGGCAGCAGGGCCACTGGATAGGGCAGACACCCAACCTGTGGCACCTCCCTGTCCCAGGAGTCATCCCATGTGCTCCATGCATAGGAGGGAGGACCACCTGGCGGGAGGTACACTCTCCACTACAGAGAGATGTCAGCACCTAAGCTCCCTCGCACAGCCTCTGTGCCGCCCGGTCTCCTGGCATACGTGGATAGTGTGCCTGTCTGTCCACGTCTGGCTTCTCAGCCTACACCTACACCGTGTGGCTGTGTGCTGTGCTCTGCATGTGAGGATGGGGGAGTGTACAGATGAACGGAGGGTGAAGTGCCAGAAATGGAGGAAATCTCCCAGGGAAAGAAAATGCAGAATGAGAAGATTGGACTTGGGAGAAAACCCTGGGGAACATCAATCTTTAAGAAGCTGGGAAAAAAAATAAAAGAGGAGTCAGCAGAGGACATCAGGAAGGAAGACTGAGAGGGAAAATCAGCTGGGGCCCTTGGCCTTGTTATTAGGATGATCGCCACTGCATCGGGTGTTCAACTCATATCACGTCTTAAATCATATCAGACATTTCCAAAGAAATGAGGGCAGTCAGAGAAATACGATTGCAAAGATTAGGGAGAAGTATGCTGAACATATGTGAAGAGGAAGCTGTGAGGGGCAGGAGGTTTTAGATCTCAAATATAAATACACGTCAATTTTACTTGTCTTATTCCACAGACCATCTTATAGTGCGTCTCAGGCAGCCTGGGTGCTAAAGTAGTGATTAAACAATTAACATTTCATATAATCCTCACCTGAGTCATCACTCCTTTTTTCAGAAGTACATTTGAAAGGCATATTTAATAGAGAGAGATGGGTAGAAATCACTTCTATTCCTTGAGAGTCCCTAGGTTTGTCAATTTTAATGGCTGAAATTACTTTCCAGCTAGGGCAAGAATAAACTCTTTGTATATAGCAGTCTCCTTCAGCGGAGCTGCACAATGAACCACTTGGGTGGCAGCCAAAACCAGCCTCTCTATTCAATCCCTAAATTCAAAACAGAGAGATTTCATTGTGTAAAGGCCCAGTACGAATTTGATGCAAGCTTTAAATACTGGCAGGGCTGTTCTGGTCCCCGAAACAGTTTACCCCTTGGGTTAGATGATTGACTAATGGGAACTAATACCTGGCTATTTTCCAGATTCTGACCCAATAAGGGAAAAGAACATTTCATTTCCCCATTTTAAATGCCTTCATTTTACACTGTCCCCTTTATGAATTAGGACACACTTTTTATCAGACAAAGAGAATTCTATAACTTCTGAGTTTTTCCTTTTTTGCCTTGGCTACCAGGAAGCACAAATTTCAATCTATTGAACTCTCAAGGAAAGTCTGTCGAACTTCCACTAAACAGAGATCTACACAATTATAACGTTGCCCTGGGCTGTCATAGAGCCCACCACAATATCTCCAAGCCCTGAGAAGCCCTTCACTCTCCAAGCCAACATCATTAGGGCCCTGGAATCTCATGGACTATTTGTTTGCAAGAAACTAGTCACATTCCGGTTTATTTCACGAATAAATAAAAGGGACATTTTCATCTTGTACCCAGTGGAAAGAACCTTGGTTAAGTTTTAATGTCTCTTCATTTACACTTACTGTTCTAACGATCTGGGTTTCTAATGCATGCTTAGAATTTTTATTTCCATCTCTAGGTGGTAAAATATGCTTGCAATTAGGAGAACGTCTAAACTGATCAGTGTCTTAGACTGCCCCTACATGAATAAAGTTAGACGAAAACTGAAAGTTCTCTGAATAAGTCTAGAAAATCAGCCTCCTACTACGTAGAGTAGGGTATACAACAGTTGTGGTTTCTTTTCCTGTATAAAAATATGAACTCTTAAAGGCTATCCCGAAGATATAGCACCATGTCTGGTGCATATTAGTAACTCAACAATGTGTTACTGAACTGATCAGCATCAAATAATAATCCATACCCGAATTATTTCAAAATAAAGACTATGTGATGCCTTGGAATAAAAGGCACTTACATAGAAAAGTAAGAAGTCAAGCTAACTTGGTTACTGTGCTTGAACACTAAACTGAAATTTGAGCTTTTTGGTAGTTAACACAAAAAGGAAAAGCGCACAGATTTCAGAATTCTCTTGGATAGAAGGAAGCCCATACTAATTCAATAAAAGAAATGGCTGCCTGATTCTATACAATATGAGAAGGAATTCCTCTCATTGGTTCATCTACATGAACCCTCAAACAAGAAAACAAAGATTTTTTTTCAGCACCCATTTTACGGAAGATGCAAAGATGTTGTTCACGTGACTTTCATGATGAGTAAAAAGCAAAAGTCTAACTCGGGGAAGGACGTGTCTGCACGTGCAGTTAGGGCACGAGGCTGCTAGCTGCAGGTGTGTGGCTTACTGATTCAAGAAGGACTGGAGCGGGGGCTCCCTGGTGGCGCAGGTGGTTGAACACAGTGCTGTGAGGCTGTCTGCGGCCTCTGAGGCACGAATTCAATTCCTGGCCAGCTGGGGAGCAACCCACATGGTGCAGCAGACCTCTTTTGTTTCGCCCGCTGCTCCCCTCTGCAGTGCATTTTGGTACATATGCCTGCTCTGCTCCCTGCTCTCTCTGGTGAATCTTCTCACACCCCCGCGATTCTGGCCTGTTCTTAAAAAAAAAAAAAAGAAAAAGAAAAGAGAAAAAAGAAAGATTTGGGGGTGAAGCTGTAATAACCTGGAGGAACGGAGGGCCAGCATCCCCCTTAGACTAGCTTCCTCACAGAGCAGCAGTCTCAGAGGGACTCGTGACCGAAACTGCATAGCAGACAGTTCAAGGTTGAGTTCACTGGCGACACTTTCTGAGTTGCTGATTGAAGGAAGATCCATATACTTTGCATAACAGACGTGCCGTGGCTGTAAGTAGGAACTACCATGGTCATTCTTGAGACAGACACTGGTAAATTCAAAACACGCATGAGGTAGTGTTGGGCACGGAGGACACAGAGACACAGCCTCAGGAAGCCCCCATTCAACAAGATGAGATAAACAACATGCAGTTCAGGTCACCAGACGGCCAGAGTAAACTCTCCCCCCACCCTCACCCCCCATCGGTGGTGGGAGCTGTCAACCACTTTTTCAAGTTCTCAAGATGTAGACATGAGTTCCACAGGATGGAAAACCCAACGGGCCTGAAATATATTTATAGACACCGACACAGTGTGCTCTCATTATACACCACAGCAACTTCTGGTTCACACTAAATGTTCTTTTTCACCCTCCAGAGTCTTAGTAATCCTATTAAGGAGAAAGGTATTCCTGGCAGTCTTGATGGAACATGATAAACATGGCAAAAATGAAATTAGCCATTTCAATCAATTATAGGCTTCTTTCAATTTGGCCAATTCTTTACTTCCCATTCTAGATAATTGGTTGATTCCTTAAAGGTAACCCCTGCAGCCGTTATTTTCTAAGTAATCACAATTTCTCCATCATCAAGGAAATGCATTTTCCAAGTATTTTCAGGCATAAATTACATGTCTGGTTTGTGGCTCATGACTAACAGCACTCCTTCATTTAAGCTTTTTGCCTCTCATTACTTCTGCAAATAGAGTTGCCTCAGTTTGCTTCTGGTGCTTTCTACAAATCAGTCGTACAATTTCATGGCAGGACTAATGTGCTCGGAGGCTACCGTACCACACTATTTCTTTTGAATAAAAGTAGTGAAATAAGTTTTGAGCTTCGATAGTTTTCTTTTTTTTTTTTTTTCATTGTGGCTAATGCATGTGATTTAGTAATTCTTTATTCCTCCCTAATTTTACCATTTTTACAGGTCATCTCTGTGAGCTGTGAGTGGTTCTTTCTTTCTATGGCCTAATTATAATAATGATAAGTCCCTAATTTGTATAGCACTCGAAAGATTGAAAAGCAAGGTTTCCTGGGTCCTTTCCCTTGACCCTTACGACAGGCAGGTGAATCAGCAGAACAGCTCTGGCCAGGGTCTGGCCTCCACCACCCACCCCCACCCTCACCCCCACCCACCCCATGACCCGGGTCACCAACTGCATCTCCACCTTGGTGCCCTCGTTCTTGTTGATCCAGAAACAGTAAAAAAGGTCTGTTGTCGTTACTATTCATTTTATGATCGGGGACTGTTAGTAATATCAGGTATTATCCAATTCAGAGAGGAGGCAACTACAGGTCAGAGAAATGAAGTTTCCTCCCCCGAAGTCAAACAGAAGGTATGCCCTCAGGTCTCCGACTCCCTGTGTGACTCCTTGTCACCAGCTTCCTGTGAAGACACGGACTCACCCGGGACTAGGGCTAGGCTCACCACCTCCAACAATATGAGGCTGCAGAGAAGGCACCTCACCTCTCTGAGCCCCCAGATCGTCACGGGGAACGGAGGGGAAACACACACTCTGCCCTTTGGAAGGACTAAGCGAGCACATCCATGAAGCCCTCGCACAGTGCCTGGCACCAAAGAGGCACCGGGTGCAAACCAGTCTTTCATCACTCCCAATCTTTCCACACCAGCAGGACATGTCAAACAGTTTCCCACATTTGGAAATGCTCTTGAAAGTATAAACTCAGATTTGAAAGTTACAAGCTACAAAAGCAGCCCCACAGAGAAGTTCCCCATCAAAAACCAAATATGGGTATGGTCAACATTCTTGCCATTCCAGAGTGGTGGAGGTGAGGCAAGGAAGGGAATCAATCAAGAACACGAGAGATGAGAGCTCTCCATTTCTTCCTTAGGCCAAGAAAGGGCAGTAGGCATAGGGACTGGTGTTCACTGGCAAATACAAGAACCACCAACATTAGTGGATGAGTTATCAAGCCATGTTCTAGGCCTTAGGGTGGCAGAAAGTCCTGTTTCACCACCAGGATTTTTGATGCTTAATTCGCTAAGCATTCCCTCCATAGCCCTGCAGAAGAGGTGCGGTATGTCCTCGCCTCCACCAGTGGCCTGTGAGCAAGATCTAAAACTCCCACTGCCACTAGCAAGTCCAGATACTTCAAGGATGCCCACACCACTGCAGGCCGGGGAAGCCTTTGGAGGAGCAGTTCTCTTATCATATCATAGGAGAAAGTGACCTCCCAGGGGACCCTGAACATGGACACAGCTCAAGATGACAGTCGACCATCAAAGCAAAGGTGAATGAAAGAGAATTCCTACTAGGTCAGCAACTGCTAGCATTCTTTCTTTCCTTCATGGTCTTGACTCAAGAACAAAGGCTTCTGCCCATCAAGAAGCACAGATGCAATAGCTACGAACCACACAACAGGCCTGGCCCCACAGTCAACTCCATGTTCCTGTCTGCGTCTCTCCCTGGCACACCCCTGCCATATGAAGACGGATCGGTAGCTTTTGAAAACTTCTGCTGGTGTGGATAACAGGTATTTTAACCACCTCTTCAAAAATACTGTGTTTATATCGAAAATTAAATATGCACGTACCTAGAAGTCCCTGTTAACAAGAAATGATATTTACCTTAAAGATGCAAGACCATTAATTCTTAGGACTTAAAATTATAAAGGGGAAATAAACCCTCATAATAGTGTTGAGTTTGGGGCGGATGTTGAATTTTAAGAACGCGTCCTTTGAGTAATGGTCATTTTTCTACCCCATCCAATGATAACTTTCTTCTGGTTGCTCTTCCTTCTCAAGAAGGAAAGATCTACCATCCTGTGGCCTCTCTTCCGTTTTCTAGAAAAAATTGGAGACCACACTTTCTTGCCCTGGACATTTTCCTGCCACTCTCCTGATTTGTTCTCCTGAAATTCCGTTCCCACCTGCCCCCGCTGTCTGAACAATCTTCACGTGCTCTTGACTTTGACTCTTCTCCTCTGCTCTGGGGCCCTGCTCCACTCATCACCACCTCTCCCTCCCATTTCTTCATATTCCCCTTCTCCAGACATCAATTCATTTCTATCAATCACTCAACTAACTTTCCAAAAAAAAAGGTGCCTTCCATGCCGATGTCTCCCCTCACATTCTAACATATCTTCCGTCCTTCCTCCCTCCATCCAAAACCTCTGTGCAAGATCAAGTCCACCTTCCTGCCCCTCTTGCCTTATTCCACTACTTCCAATTTACTGTCCAACCCTGGCAAGAATCAAAATAAAATGGCTCTCCCTAAGACAACTCATCCCTCAACGCCCAATCCAGCAGCCACTTTCCAGTCCTGACCTCTCTGGCAAATTGCTTTGCATCAAGCTCTTTGTTTCCTGGATTCTACTAAGTGATTCTCCCTAGTTCTCTTCCTACCTCTCTGCCCACCCTTTCCTTTAGTTCCCTTTCCTGGCCTCTGCTCTGGAGTTTATTTGGAGCTACTGCACAGCTTCTCTGTCCTTCTTACTAAGCAATCTAATCAGACCCTGCATTCCTCTCACGGCCTCCACTGCCAGCTGCAAGACAGCTCCTTCCTCCCTCTCTTCGCCACTCCCAGAAGCTCCGGCTGCAGGGCTCCGATGCTTCTTGACACCCAGTGGCATCTCAACCCCCAAATGCTCAAAATGGATTTATTGTTTTCTCTACAGGCACCAGCCCTGTTGTCCTGCCGGACACGCTGCCAGCGATGCCATCATCATCCCGAGAGAGAAAGCTGGGCCCCTTCACTCCCATCCCACCCCTCGCTCCATCCCATCAGACACCCAGCCCCGTCACCTCAATGTCCTTGCCCTTCCTGTAGCCTGTCGTGAACTCCCCCGAGCCAACGTAAAATGACTTCTCCTCAGGCACAGAATGTTGTCCAAAACAGCTAGGGGTGAAGCTCAGCTGCCTGGCTCCCCGGCAGTTCTTACGCAGTCACACCCTCCCGGGTCAGGAAGCGCTCTGCCCCGGATGAGGGGTTCCTCCAAGTGAAGGTCTGTGTCTCACTCCCTTTTGTACACTAGCACATAGTGGGCCTTCAAGAAATGCTTATTAAACTAATCATCTCTCTACATACCTTCAAAGGTAGCATATAAGGCAAATCCACTGAGATAGGGGGAAAATTTGAAGACTGCAATATGGTGGGCAGATTGAAAACCAGCAGTCTTTTTTGTCAGACTCATCAAACTTGGAGGGCACCTGAGTGTCTTAATCAAAAGCTGCCTACTCATTCTGAACAAGGCAGCAAAGGAGTATTTTGGCCTATGCTATCCTCATGAAGAATTTTCCTGTTCACGAAGCTTCTGTCCCCTCATGCTGCTCTCCTAAAATCACAGCTCTTGAAAATCTCATCATTTGTCACTTGACCTTTTATATTGTTTTTGTTTCATTACAGAAAATTATGTGGCTACTAAATTTCAATAAAAACCAACCAGTTCCTCAATTCAACAAGATTCATCCCTCAACCCCCACCCCGAAAAGAACATTGAGAGGCAGTCATTGTGAAGTCAGGAATGGAAGACAGAGCAATCTGATCGTTACTGGAGCGACACGCTAGCCTGAATGCCACCAGAAAATCAACCCAGCTACACCAGCCCCTCCAGCTGAGGCAATCTCCTAGCCCATGATTATTCACCACCAGGAAAAAATGATTGGCTTCCCCCCTTGTCCAAGAGCAGTGATTTTCAAAGAACACTCAAACCACTGCACAGCTAACATGGCAAAGAGAAGCAGTGTCCTTGCCGTGGATGGCACTGATTGGAAGAGGAACAGACATACCCGTTGGCATTCTGATGAAGTCCTCAGGGGTGCTGTGCTGATACTCCCAGGGGAGCAAAGCATCAGGGGTACTGCCTGCTTGCCAGAGGGTGCCTGGTGCATTAAAGAGCTCCGTCCAATAGACAGCCTCACAGTCCCTCTCAAATCTTACTGAGCTCCTCCAACAGGATGGACTTTGTCTCTGAAGACTTTCTCAGAAACCTGCCATTGCCCCAAAGACAGTGCATGTATATATTTCATTTGTAAAACATATTCTCTTGGAAATGATTTAGGTGTTTTAAAAATAGATTAACTGTTGATTAGTGTGTTCAAAATGTAACAAGCAACCATTTCTCAGAAAGATAAATTACATACATATTCAGCTACCTTGTAGGGCTCCCCAAAAAGATCAAAGCCTGAAGAAAAGAGATCGTCTTCTTGCTGGACTTCTTGATTCCTCCGCTCCCATTCCCTTTTTTTAAGTGCGCTACGGTCTTGTTCGTAGTGACTGATGGGAAAAGAAATAGACAAAAGGAGGAAAAGATTAGTCATGTAAATCATTCACATCTCCTTTGTTATTAAGAAAAAAACCTACAAGTCAATCTACCCAAGCGGTACAACTTAGGGAGCAAAGAATTCTTTCTTCAACTGGGCTGAAGCTCCCGGTCAGTGATCAGAATACAGCAGAAAAAAACAGACACTGACTTATTAGAGACCATATGCCATTGGCCGAATCATCTTCCCTTGTTGTGCAATTCCTGCAGGTAACTACAGACTCCCCAAACGTCAGTCCACTCTGCAGAAAGGTACTGATTCAAGCTGTGTTGTGGCCTATTGCTCAGGGCTCAGCTGTCACAAAGTCCCAAGGGAAGGGAATTATCAAAGTGGAATTCTGTCCTAAACCCCCGAGTCAGAATTAGCCTATTTTACTGACGTCCCTAGAGATTTAAGTGCATTTATGGAAGTCTCCCCAAAATGAGACCACGCCATCATTCATTGTCTTTGTGTTGTAGGTGGTGGTGGTTTGTCCTTCCTGTGATGTGTGCCATAGGTAGCTGGAAGCCTCTCTGGAAATCTTTCACAGAGAAAAGCAAGAAACTACTAACAAGGAAAGGAGATGTCGAAAGTCTTGAATGTCCTTCACAAAAATGTTTTATAAGTGCCATGCAGCTGTGGGACTCTTCCAGATGCTTCCCGACAACATCTAATATATACTTAAGGTGTGTGGACTTTATAGAATGCTTCCTTTTTGAATAATTATTTTGTTCATCCTGCAGGAGGGTGCATATTAAACTATAATCTGTAAGCCTCAGAGTAGTGCAAATTATTTTGTTCGTTGGGTTTTGTCATCATGCTTCTGATTGTAATCTTCCCCAGAGTAAGTCCACATACGCAGGGCAAATTTAAATTGCATACATGCACGTAAGATGCCTAGCAGGTGCAGTATAAATGTTGTTTCCTTCCCCGTGTTAATACTGCCATGTTAAGACTTAATTAGATAATCGACATGCAAATGAACGTAATAGCTAAAGGAATTACAAGAGATGTACTGATAGAAGAATATAGTCCACAGGTTTGGAATACATCCCAAGCCCTAACGCCTATCATCTGTAGCCTAGCTTTCTCACGAGCATCCTTGTTTTAACTTACAAAGTGAGAGCTCAGAGCATGGAAACCCCGTGGCAGCTTAGCCAGACAGTGATATACATGGAGTGTCAGATGTCACCTCACTTAGCCATCTACCTTTCTCCACCGGAATCCTTGAACTGGCAAACTCAAAGTGACTTTGCTAACCTTACCTTCTGGAAAAACAACACTTCATTTCTCCATTTTAAAATTGTGGCAACATGTATCGGATGTTCAAAGGAACATTATGCTTCCAGAGGACAAACAATGCAGCTACGTCACAGCTGCTGAGTCATCGTAAGCGCACCCAGCACATTGTCACTATCAGGGAAGAACAAAGAACCTCAAGTTCTACCCAAAGCCTAGTCAGCACATCTGGGCTCAGCCAACTTGGGAGAGGTGCCAAGTCCAGATACCGGAAGCCAGCCTGGGTGGTTTGTGCCGCCTCGGATGCTACCAGTGTCCATCACCACCATCCCCAGGCTGGGATCAGAACCCGGCAGTGGGGTGTGTGTGGGGGGGCATCCATGCGCAGGGGGCTGACGTAGAATGAAGCAGACACAGGAACATCTCAGTCCATAAAGGTGGGGCAGGCGGGTCTGCTCAGCAGTGCGCGCTGGTGTGTGTGATCCAAGTCCATCGTCAACTTGTCACAATGTTAGAAAGATGCTGTGAGGGGTGGAGGAACCGGTGAAAGCAACAGTTTATTGGTGGGGGGGGCAAAGGAGCAGGACACTTAATCTCTCTGCCTTCCACAGGAGACGGTTTTCCACACAGAAACAGGAGCCACAGTCTCAGGCTTCTAGAAGCGAGTGAGATGTCAGGCTTGCAGCCACTGAGCACCAGATAGCCCACAATGACAGGCACACAGATCACCTTGAATTTCCGCTTGAAGAGAGCTGCAATACCTTAGTCTGGGCCTTGCAAATTACCTTTCTTCTCCTCAGAGACAAAGAACATAACGAAAACCCTGAAGGAAGGAAAGGAGAAGAAAAGGAAGCGGCTGGAGCTTGCATGACGAGCCTGGGGCGTCCCAGCTTTCCACATGGGGTGGGTCTGCGAGGAGGCTCTGCCCGCCTTTTGCACCCCTTCATTAGCTAGCAGATTCCAGACGCATGTTCGCAGAGCAGACTGAGGTGCCTGCCGCACGCTCTAACACCCATAACAAAGAGCAGTTCATTCCCATCTCTCTGGCGAGACTGACTTAAATCTCCGCCGAGTTCCTCTGCTCTTGGAAGGCAAGCAAAGATCTCTAAGTTTGTCCTTTTTTGCTCAGGGAGGCGCTGTATTGAAAGCTTCACAGGGCAAGGTATAATAAGGAAAGAACGGCACAGTGATGAGGCTTTCATCATGTAGAACGTCACTGATTTCTGACTGAAACCAAAATTACTAATTTGAAGCACCAGCTAATTAAAACCACAGCTATGTATTTAGCCTCTTGTTATACCTACTGCGGCTGATAATGATGAGGACCTCTTTATCTACTCAACTGAAGTTCCGACGATGCAGGCAGGGTGGGCTTGAACCTGTGAGCGCAGCACACGTCTGAAGCCTGGTGTCTGCCCCGATGACGTGATGAGCTGTGACACTCCTGGGCTTGTTTGCTAAAGGAAAGAACACTCCGTGACCCACAAAGAGATGTCAAGCCAGACTTCGAAATGAATCAGCTGTATTATCGAACCGAGCAATTCAAGCTCATTCACATGGATGAGGACGGGGCACGGGCCCCACCAGCAGGAAAACCCACTTTCTATTGGGAAGCTCTGCCAGAAAGCTCGTCCGAAGGACTCTGCTCTCAGCAAGTCAGGCCATCTTTCCAACCTTTTCTTCTTCCTCCTGACAGAATGAAGCGTGCCCCATTATGATCATATAAAAGCCACTGAACACTCAAAACCAAGCTGCTTTTTGGTTAGCCAGAGGCCTCTGGGTTCTCGCTCTGCAGCCCACCCTTTTTGGAATCCTTGTTTCACTGTCACATGCATTAGCTGAGGGGAGAGGACAGAACGAGGAGCAAGTTCCATTACTATTCTGTTCCATGACTATTCTGTTACTCCAATGCCAGCTTGTAGGGGCTGCAAGGGGCACAGCGCAGGAAAAGCCTGATCCTTCACTTACCCTTCACAGCCGCAGTAGGCAGAAGCTTCTCTCTACAAGGGGGCTTTTAGACGAGCTCGGATTTCTGCCACCCGTTTCCCTGGCCGACAGAAAAAGTCCTTTGGAAAGCAAGGCCCCTCTGTGCCGGGAGAGGTGCCCAGGCCCACGTCAGGTTGGCAAAAAACGATGTGGACTTGCGTCTCTTCCCTCTTCTAGTTCAGCTCTGATCTTCTCGTCTTCTCCATTCAGCTCCTCTCCTCTGCTGGACCTTAAGCCTCGGCTTGTGTAACTTTCATTTCCATCATCAGAAGCTTTAGGGTAGTGAGTTAAAAATCAGGCTTTTTTATACCTTCCTGCCACTAACCTGTATGGCTGCGGTCTTGCACACCCCGGTGAGTATGGAGCATGGGCGTGTGCATGTGTAAGTGCGCACACCTGGGCCTAGACGGGAGCGAGGAAAGGGCGGCATCACACTGCGCATGGCTAAAGACGCCAGGGCTTGAGAGACAGAGGAAGGACCTGCTTTGCAGAAAAGACTGCCTCTAGAATGATAAGCCGCCCTTCTCCAGGGAGAATGGGGCGGGTCATCCCCCTGATTGTGGCATCGGCCTTGACCTTCATGTGCGTCATCCTTGTCATTGCTGCACTGCTTTCCTGGAGGCTGCGAGAACCGATGGTGAACCCACCCAGCTTGGGATGGTTGCACAACAGAAGCCAAGCAGACGCATGCATGGGACAGTAAAACCGAGGGCACGTGTACATTTGCTGAGTTCCAGAACCTCCAATGAGTCAGTCTTCATTAGCTCCCAGCGGCAGCCGACTGGGGCTGACAATGCAGGCTAGTCCTTCAGAACAGAGACTGCTTGAGCCTCAGGAGACCTTAGCAATCATCTAGTTCTGGCCCCTTCATTCCACAGATGATGAGATCAAGCTCAGAAAAGCCGTAGGCTTCTGGGCAGGTTTGTGACAGAAAAGGGAGGCAGGAACACAGGAACTCCTGGGTTTTCTTACAAACAGCCCAGGACTTTTCCCATCTGCCCCTCCCCCCATGTTCCCATCGCACTCAAGGGCGAATATCCATGTCTTTTGCTCACCTTTGGTCAGCTTTCCTTAGGATTGCATCTTATTAGAAATTGCCAGTAGTGAAAAATGTTAGGAATTTAATTTGGATTTGTGTATAAAAAAACCATGAGTTTCCTTGCACCAAAATATACAAACCCTAAAGGGATTGTAAAAATTAACTACATCCGTGGGGAGAAGCTGAGAGAGGGAGAGTAAAAACCAGTTTAAGTCCATTTGGTTTGTATAATTCATGAAGTTTAATAATCATTGTTTGCCTAATTTGGTTCTTTTACAAATCTAGTTGGGGGAAAAGTAACAAAGCACTGATATTTTAAAATGACAAGTTTATTTAAAAATACTGCTAACTAATATAGGATTTACTGCAGTAATGACGTGCAGGAAGGTAAATAATTCAGTCTCACTTGTTTTCCATTCCAACTGGCACTAAAACACCTTTATTTTGGCTAATATTTTTGTAAAACCATAAAAAATATATGTTTAATTCACCCAAGGGACAAACATAAGCGATAATTCATTCCTCGCAGTTCTCCTGAATGAATTTCTGCCTTTTATAAAATGTACAGCGTTTTGTGCTTCCTGCATGTTGCAGAGCTCCAGGTGGCACGAGTTTTTGATGTCCAGCCCCGTTTTGAATTTGACATTGACGTAATCTCCACGTACGTTCTATGTGTTAAGAAAATCTCTGCTATTCGATGCCTTAAAAAATCAACCCCAAGTTATGTACTTATTCTAGCTGCTAACATCCATGAGTACTTCAATGGAAAGTGCTACATTCAAAACGGTTTATAAAAAGCTAAAAACAGACCTTAACTATGTCACTCAGGGAAGACACGCGAGAACGGTGGATCTGGAGATAAGAATGGGACCTTGAAAAAGAGTTTCTAGCATCAGTAGAAGTTCTTAGCTGTCTTTAGATTCATTGCAAGTCCTCCCTACAACCACTCTTCAAATGGACTCTCTCCCTACAGAAACTGGCTTTCATTAGGAATGAAGATCAAGATGGAAGCGAACAGAGAGGAAACACACCTGACATTTACTTGAGACATCTGCCAGCTGCCCACCTAGCCATGCCAGTGTCTTGAGGTCTTAGGTCAATGGGCCAGGGCTTATTTTCTGAGTTCCCTTACAACTGTGCTTCCTAAACGTGTACACCGACATGCCCAGAAGTCCTGCAGGGGGCAGGCTTCATGTTCCCCTGACGGGGCACGTCCAGGGTGCTCCATTATCTTCACTTCTGAAAGCAGAAACGAAGGTTCAGGTCATCCCAGAACCTTCTCAAATCACCCTCCAGTGGGATCAGGCAGATATTCCCAGAACCACTCTTCTCTTGTTTCTGGCTCACCTGCTCCCCTTCTCACCTGCACCCCCCCTTTTTATTATAACAGTTTTAACATGACAGACTTCACATGCCATTGCATTCACCCTTTTAAAGTTTACAATCCAGTAGTTTTCAGTACTTTCACAGTTTTGTAATGATCAGAATGATGTAATTTTGGGATATTTTCAGCACCTCCCAAAAGACCCTGTACCCCTAAGCAATCACCCTGCCCCAATCCTGCCATCCTGCCCAGCCCTAAGTAACGGCTAACCTGTCCCTGAACGAATGCACTTATTCTGGATATTTCCTACACGTGGGATACACAGTTTGTCCCTATCTGCCTGATGCCTTTCATTCAGCATCACGTCTGCAAGAGCGTCTCTCCTCGGAGCCAAATAACATCCCACTGAACAGATATTCCTGTTCCTCTGTCACATCACGCTCATTAAGGGGGTTCAATCTGATGATTTCAAATGACTTAACTGGGCTTCTGTTTCCCATCAGACTGTCTACTCCTTAAGGGGAAGGTCTGTCGCTTCTAAGTCAGAGCATGCAAATCCTCCTGTACATAAATAAGCAGTGTCAAATACACATATTGCAAGGAAAACACTTTGAAATGTGTTCAGCTTCGGCTTAGGACAAAATTGTTCTGACTAGCCTACCAACTCCCCAAAGGATGTTGCAATACCTCTAACAAATACCGACCGCTGAAGCTGCAAAGATGATTAAATACATCTAGGAATGGGGAAACCTGGGTAAAACCGAACCTGCGCCAACAAGTTTTGTTGTTTCTAAAGAAGTCTGTGGTGTGTCCAGATTCAGAAGGGCTGGAACTCTAATCATTTCACTTGAAGTTGATTATTAATAAATCATTTTACCTTTGTAAGCCTCCACTTCCTTATTTGTGAAAGGATAGGAACGATCTTTCCCTTCTGCATGCAATCAGTGTAAAGGTCAAATATGACAGGGAATGAGGAATGTTTCTGCTGACAACTATGGCCTCCCACACGAAAGGGGTGAGGTCAGTGGCACACCGTTCAAGCTTTACCTTCATCAAGCAAAGCTTTACTGCACATTAACTCACTGGCTCCTCAGCAATACCTGGAAAATTAGTAAAACTCCTAATCTCTTTTTTTTAATAATATTTATTTATGCATATAAGAACTGGGGTGTAGGCTAGAGGTGTGGGGGTGAGAGGATTCACCAGAAACACAGTAGGGAGCAGAACAGGCAGATCTACTGAAATACACTGCTGAGGGGAGCAGTGGGCGAGTCAGGACAGGTCTGCCTCACCATGTGGGTCAGCTCCCTGGCCGGGGATCAAACTCGTGCTGCAGTCACTGCAGATAGCATCATAGTGTTGCATCTTAACCCCCTGTGCCACTAGGGAGGCCAAAAATTCCTAATCTCTTTCCAAACCTCTGAGATGCTGCTACAAGGCCTAAGTATGCCAATGACAATTTATATGTAGCTTTCACAAGTTCTCTTTGTCCCACAAATAGCAAAATTTCACTATTGCTGAGGTCTACAGTCTTTCTAGTAAGAGGAAAGTACATTTCATCAGATAGCTTCTTAAAATGTTTTTCTATACACTCAAAATTGATCTTGGCAATCAAGGTACCAAGGTGGTCCATATGTTTAATTCACAAATTAATCTTGACATGAGGTTTAAGATAATACGTTTTCAATTTAAAACATTTCTAAATATTACCAATCATCTCTTGTGTGGTTCTCAATTTTGGCCGTGCATGGGTTTCACCCAGGGAAGACTTTATAAATCCCCATGCCCAAGCCACTCCCCAGACCAGCTGCCTCTGATGTCCCGGGTATGGGTCCCAAACAACCAACGAAATATACAACTTCTGATCTTGGCACATACAAGATCATTCATATAGAAACTTCTTTAACGGACCCATTTGCGTGTGCCCAAATGTGACAGACTGAACATGAAGGTAAGTCAAGAATCAGGCCCTCTAGGGGACAGATGTATTCTATTATACAGAAATCTATATGGCGAATATTGTCAGTGGCTCCGCCTTCGCGGCCACAGGCAGTTATCAAGGGAGGAGTCCTGTCAAGCAGAAGAGTGACCGCAGCACCTCGCAACTCCTTGCGGACCCTGGCTCCACGCCAGGCAGCATAGCACGGTCAGCACGATCGTACTTCATCCTACAAAACACCAATGAGGTACTAGTATCCTCATTCTGCAGACGAGGAGAGTGAGACTGAACAAGAGTCAATGAGCCAGCGGTGCGAGCAGCAGGAGCGCTAAGCCTGGGCCCAGCAGCCACGCTCGGAGCATACAGAGGCTGCTACAGGGGCAGGGCTGTGCTCTGGCGGCGCGCACAGCACGGGTGATGGGGCTGTGTGTGGCATCTGAACTCCCTGCAGAATACCTCAGCTGGGAAGAGGCTCTTGGAGCATGCTATAGAGTCTTCTCGGAGCAGCACGGGGAGACACTCGGACAGACATTGATTATGAGCGAGGCTGGGGGGGGGTGCACTGAAGTCCCACTTTTATACGACAAGCCCATGACTCTGGCAAGCCAGAGGTTCCCGTCTGCCATAGTTGTCCTCGGCATATCGATGACTTGGAGGAAGCCTAAAAATTGCACTTTAAATGCGGTCTTTTCAGTGAAATTAAATTCTGTTGTCTTCACCCAACCTAACTGTTGGCTAAGAGATGCAGTCCAATGTCCTTGACTGTTCGAGAGCGGTGTGTGTCTTCCCAGCGCATGACTGTCCCAGGCAGCTTGGGATGAGCGAGTGACCCTTAACAACCACGCACCTTTAGCTCCTTCAGCCTCATGCAACACCCTCTTCCATGCTGGTGCCCCTCAATAAGAAGAAGAAGCCACTGCACAACAGGAAGCAAGGATACCTGGCTGTCTTGCCTGCTTTGGTAACATTTTCTTAGGCTAAGTAGCCAACTTCCATTTTTATAGAAAATCATGTAAACTTTGGTTTCTACCCATTCATTGAAAGTGAGATTCCCGCTCACTTCTACGGCTCCCTGACCGCTGGCGACACAAACCAGTGACTTCCAAGCTCCCCGCATACAAGGTCGGCAAACTAAGGGTGCTGCCAGCAACTGTGTGACTCAGAAGCTTTTAGAAATTCTTCCCAAAGGCTAGCAGGGGCCTGGAATGGTTACCCTAAGCCAAGGAAATACAAAGAGTGACTATAGCTACACACGTGTGACATTTTTTAGGGATGACAATGGTATCATCGTCATTTTGTAATTTTCATCCAATTGTATTGATTTGCCCACTGTAAGCAGTTCATAAATTAAAAGCCTATAAAAGTCAAAATGATGAAATGGTAGCACTTCCAGTCTTGTAAGCATCTACTGTTCCCCCAGCGCCAAGCAAAGGCAGCCATTTTTATTGTTTTCTTGTTTATCCTTCTACTGTTTCTTCATGCAATCTTTATTGTTGCCTTAAAACTATCTTATGTATAATATAAGTCTCTCTTTAAGCTAATCAGGGTGAATGTTAACACCAAGCTTTAAAGGGCTGCTAGATCTAAATCCTGATCTACTTCAAGGAAATTAGAGGATGCTTCTCATGAGCAGAGGGCGCACCATGGGCCCACGAGGGAGGAGGCAGGGGAGCTGAGTATTCTCCGTGGTTCACACAGATTTTGCAGCTAGTTTGAATTCTGCCCTGCGGCTGGAAGGAGTCCTACTTGGCTGCCCAAGGCTTGGCATGGCCCTCAGCTCCTGAGGATCCCTGGTCCAGCCCCAGTGCATCTTGGGGCTGTCTCATGGAGCCACGTCCCCAGCTTCACACTTGCTGCTTCTGCAGCCGACCTACACAGAACAACTCTGTCTTTCAAATTAGGAAAAAGCTGCCTCAAGTATTTCCTCTCTGTGCCCGTTAAATATCAGGCTTTCTTTTCCAAGTCGAAGTCTTAATATAACCTGGCTTCTCATAAATGACACTTTTAAAAGGTGTTTTATTTTCAGTTAGCTACAAGCAAGACAATTTCAATAACTATTTAATTTAAAACAATATTTTCTCAGAAAGAGTATTCTTAATTACCTTTAAACTAAGGAAATTAATGCCCTTAACGAGCAGTTTATAATTGACAGTTTGAAGCTGGCTCTATTTTCCTGTCTCACCAAACCCTTTGATCCGCATGTTCTGACTAATTTTTACCCAGGCAAATTCTACTCCCTAGAGGCTCAACCCTTTGGGCCCCGACGCTTTCCGTGGCCGACTAGGCCCCCACAGCTCTGGCCTGAACATACAGCTGGAGCGTGAAAATAACACTGCAGTGAAGATGCGCCCTCTGAATAGACCGGCTGGTTTTCTCACATGGTTCATGGACCTACAGTTTTGACTCCCCCAGGGTTACACTTTTCTCTCTGGCCTTGAGGAGATGTCTGACAAGGTGCCCCCCTATTATGGGTTGAAGTATATCCCCTCAAAATTCATATAGTGAAGTCCTGACCCCCGAAGCCTCAGAGTGTGACCGTCTTTGGAAGCAGATGTAAGGATGCAGTCACACCCTTATCCAACATGGTGTCCTTGTAAGAAGCGGAAGTTTGGATACGTAGACGCCTACAGAGACAGCAAGGGAGGCAGAGATGGTGGAAGAAGCATCTAGAAGCTTCTAGAAACCAAGGAGAGGCAACGATGGCAGCAGGCCAGCAGAAGCAGGAGAGCCCTGTGACACCTGGATTTCAAACTCCAACCTTCCAGAATTGCGAGAGAGTAAATCTCGGTTGTTTAAGCCTCCTCGTGTGTGATTTTTTGTGAGAGCAGCTCTAGCAAACTGATGTACACCCCTGGATGGTACGGCTCAGCCAGTTCCCAGTGAACACACCAGGCCTCCTCATGTCGAAAGAAGATAACCTTAGGAATTATATTTTTGTACACCAAATTACATGTTATCCGTCCCTCTCTCTTCTACCCCAGCACAGCTCTCCTTTGGCTTTCCAGCTCATCCTTCTTCCCCCCTTTCCTGCTCTGTCTGAGAGAACTGTGGGTGTTAAATGAAACTGTCACCAGAGAGGAATAACGCACTTCTGCTCCCCATTTATCTGGAAAAGTGCCAAGCTCAGTGTTCAACTCTCAATAAATATTTTTTGACTGACTGAATGAACAAATGACAGGCAAACATATTTTTTTTTCTGCCCAAGTTCAGTGACAAATGTTCACAAAGATCTCAATTAATATATTAATTAATTTGTCTATTTAATCAACAAACGTTAACTGGAGGCCTAGACACACCAGGCACCACGCTCGGTGCTCAGAAAAACAAAAAGAGTAAGACACAGTAAGAGCCTTTGAGAAATTCACAGCCCAGAAGGAGCGGTAACTCCACTACCGAATCATCACAGAGCAGGGCACTGCAACAAAGCGCAGTGGGGACGTCCTCAGGTTGGCATGCAGCGGGGGCGCAAACAGGCAGCTGTGTTCCAGCTGGGCCTCCAGCAGCGATGAGCTCCCATTCTGCAGAAAACCGCGCGGCTTGGCCACCACTGTTGGGGAACAAGTTCGTGGAACATCCTGTGGACAATCGGAGAAGCAAATTGGCCTGCATCCTTCATCTCCTGTTCGCTCGTACCTGCTCGTCCAGCCTGATGACCTGCAGTGCCTTGGGGAGTTTGGGGAACTCGGTCTACAACAGTGGCGAGAAAGCAGCAAGATTTTCTGCTTTTTGGAGAAGCTAGAAAAGGAGAATCTGATTTTGGCAAACACTTGTCTTCAAGGGTAAAACCCTAATTGCGCGTGTGATACCAAGTGAGAGGCAGAGCCTCACAGAAAGAAATGGGTGAGTGAGATAAGCATGTGAATGGTGAGCTCATAAAGAACAGATGAGATTTCAAAGGGAAGCATTTATTGTTTCCGGTACTGTAGCACATTGTCTCGCGATATGATTAGTTATCAGTCTCAGTTATCCAAAACTGGTATGAAATAAAGCGCTTACGCAGTTACGCTTCATTGATGTCAGCTCGGGGAGCATGAAAATCTCCATGAAGGTGGGTAATTGATGTGTAAATCAGAGCTCAATCACTCTGTAATAGAAATGGTCCCACTGAAATATGCTTGTTGAACACAATCACAGAGAAGGCAGAGGGAGGGAGGGAGGAAGACGGTAGAAGGTTTATTTATTAAAAATGATAATAACTGGCCATTTGTGCAATTTCCCCTTCAACAGAGGGCAGCTGTCAGAAATGCTTTCGAGCAAGTTGTGACCAATAGATCCAGATAGTTTCCTTCTGTTCTGATGAACTGTTTCAGTTTTATTAAAATGCTTAGAGAGCCTGCTGTGGATGGTGAAAAAGCAAATTAAAAACAACATTTTCATCTTTTGAAACAGGACACACGTAAATGACATCAGGGATGGTAATTTGGTTAACAATGCTTCTTCTAGGTGAGCCTACTATTGTCATGAAAATCCTTCTGTCACTTTGCATTTGCTCTCTTCAGAGCAGCGAATAAAAATGGACAATGCTTGCAGCTTCATCTTTTAATATTTCGTCTTTTAAACAGAAATAACGTTATTGTTGATCAAAGAGCAGTTCCTGTTTCTGTCATCCTGATAATCAGTGCCACAGTGTCTGGTGGCAGATTTCTCTTCCTCTCTAGTTTCCTCACTGCACACAGAGAAGATTGGCCACAGCAAACAAACACTCCTGCCTTAGGTCTAACAGCCAACATTCCGATTCTATGAAAAAAGAAAGTGCCAGTAGCTTTTATTGCTTGGCCAGACCTTGTGAAAAGAACGGTTGAGGAGACACAGAGGCGGGCTTGCTGAGGTAGTCAGTGTGGGTCCAGTTTGGAGCCACCAGCCCGTGATGACCCAGTGTAGAGCTACACCCCTTACACATTCCAGAAGCACCTCACATGCTGCTGCATAGCATGAGGGGCAGATATGAACTAAGTAAGCCCTGCTGTGGCCACCAGCTCAGCTTGTGGCTGAGGAGCCTGTGTGCCCCAAGCTTGCCTCACACCTAGTGCCAGGCTTTAGCGCAAGTGCTCACACTTTGACAGAATGCCGGGGTCGGGGTGATGGACGGTGCTGGTGGGTGTATGGGCGCTTCTGTGGTGGGTGTGGTGTGGCAACATCCATCTGAAGAGGTGTGAGCCTGTACACTAAATCACGCAGTGTTGCAAACCAGCATTACCTCAATAAATGTAATACAATTAGGGCCTCCCCGGTGGTGCAGCAGGTTGAGCGCAGTGCTGTGAAGCTGTGCGCAGCCTCTGCAGCACAGGTTCGATTCCCAGTCGGCCAGGGAGATTCCCACATGGCGCGGCAGACCTCCTCTGTCTTGCCTGCTGCTCCCCTCAGCAGTGTATTTTGGTCCTTCTGCCTGTTCTGCTCCCCGCTCTGTCTCTGGTGAATCCTCACACCCTCCCACGTCTCTGGCCTGTACCCCAGTGCTTGTATAAAAATAAATAAATCTTTTTCAAAAAAGTAATACAATTAAAAGCATATACACTTTTACATATAGGTATATATAATATATATCAAATTTTATTTAAAATTTGATTAAAAAGTAAAAACATGGGATATAAAAAAACAAGCAAAGGAACAAGGAAAAAAACTAAAACAAAATAAACCCTAGAATCTGTCCGAAGAAGAAATGCGGCTACTGCAGAGGATGGAAGCAAAATGGAGCGGGACCGTGGACCGAGGTGGTGTGGGTGCCGGGGAGGTGCATGTGGTGTGGCGACGTGCATCTGAGGACGCGGGGAGCTATTCCCCTAAGTCACACACAGTGCTGTAAACCGACGTGCACTGGATCAAGAAGCTCCATAAAGGCAGGAGGCTAGCAGCGCTAACAGGGAGCGAGGAGGAAAGGCCGCCGCATCTGCTGTGGTGGGGTTTTTGGAAGGGTGAGTGGATTCACATACCATCAAGGTCACGACAACGTAGCGAAATAAATCGGGTGCGCATTCAAGTTCCACTTCTCTTTCCCAAAGCAACAGACTGGCATGTCCAAAGGACTTGTCACCTGCAAAGCACCTGCCCACCCATCATCTCACCACAGCCCAGAGACGCAGACAGGACAGGCACACCAGCCTTCCGTTTCACAGATGAACACAATGAGACCCAGAAGGCTAAGCTGCCCAAGTTGACGGCGGCTGGCCAGTGAGGGGCACAGCCAGACCGGGAAGACGAGCTGACTGCATCTGCGCCCTGGGCCTTTCCACTGTCCCACTCTGAGCTCTAAGTCAAAATGTTTTCTGATTCCGTTCTTCCAGAACATGACAAGAGTTGCTAATTTGTTAGAGCAAAGGGACATTGTTGGAAGGCTTTTAGAAAGCAGTTTTGTATGGGTTATCATTATTAATGGACTAGCTAATAGCCCATAAATGTGTCTCTGAAGGAAGCACCGCAAAGGAGGCGCACACACAAGACAGACTCCTGCAGGAGGAGACCATGCAGCGGGCTGATGAGAGGCCGGTTCTGCTCCTTAACGACTGTGTGGCCTTGAGCAAGTCCCTGGGCCACCCTGAGCTTCGCTGTTCACAGGTCACACGTGCAACCTCACCCTCACAGCCTCCTAAAGAAACACGAACCCCAAGGAGTACACCGTTTAAGAGAAAGAGCTAGAATTGTAATGGAATAATGTGAAAGTGCACTAACACCGTGGCTGCTAGCCAAGTGGAGATGGGCTGTAAATATGAACTACACATTGAATTTCAAAGACTTCGTGAAAACAATATTCATTTTGTCATAATTTTGTACAAAGTGCATGTTGACGCACTACTGGCACACAGTGGGTTACATAAAATATATTATTGCAATTCCTTTCATCTGTGCCTTTTTACTCTTAATGCGGCTACTACAAACTCTCAACTTAGATGCGTGGCATGTGTGGCCCACGCTGTATTTCCAGTGGCCTAAAAAAGATTTTCTAGGTACACTTCATAACCCACTTAGCAGAAACAATTTTGGCACCAGTGGCTGGCCTCAGGACAATCTAAGACTTTTTGCCTTTGAGTTTTCTGGAACAATCTAACCCATGCAGTCCTGTTTTATTTTCTCCCTTCTCTATTCTCATGTGTTCCCTCAATCACGTTTTCATTTAGACCCTGGGCACATGCCAATGTTTATTTTCATAGTTGCTGTATTGTCTAATTGGTGCATTGTTGATCAATAATATGTGAGGTGTTGAGCTCTGTTGGTGTAATATGTTGGATATGTTTCTACCTAATGCACCATATGGAGGCACGACGCTGTATATTATGAGCGTATTAAATGCTAAGACTCAACTGAGTGTCACGGGTGCACAGCAGACTAGTAAAACAAAATTATGCTAAGCAGTCGCTGAGCATTGTGGCCCCTGTATTTGTGACGGGCATGGCAAACCAGAACTAGCGTGGGTGCCAGTGCCCTTCTCTGAAATATCCAAAGAGCCTACACAGTCGACTGGGCTTAATGTCAATTTCATCACGTTCAGAAACTAAAGAGAATAAATAAGAGACAGGGACTTAATCGACCAGTAACTCTTTAAATCTAAACCCTGTGTGGTTTTTAAGCCTCTGATGCTTGTTTTCTTTCCAAGGTGCCAGTAATAGCTGGGAAGAATTTTGATTAGCATAAGCCACCAGCAGTTTCTTTCTACCTGCTTCACAGACATTTCACACGTTACTTTTAGAACTCCTCAGTTTACTGATATTTTCTTGGGAAATTGCCAGCCAATCTGTAGCAACATTAAACTGTACTTTTTAATATAAAACAATCATTGATTAACACATACTCTTCAAGCCAGATGAATCAGCAACCCGTGAGGAGGGAGCGCTTTATCACAGGAACCCACCACTCGAACGCTCCACCTACGAGCGCAGAGGCCCACACGCCACAGCTCTTCACACTCTTGTTCCTCAGCACACGGAGTGCTCCACAACAAGACGGTAGTCAAATGAACAATTTACTATGATTAGTTTAGTTTCATTTGTTAATTACAGATTCAACAAGAACTGAATGCTGACGCTTTTCAAGTATCACATGCCCATTGATCCAGAGCCCCTACATGCACAAGTAATGCTGGAGGTCTAATATAATTTGTTGTTACTTAGAGCACTGATTGGCTAGAGGAATTATCCTCCAATAAATGATGGCACTGTCATTGAATCTGCCTATAATTGCTTCCATTCATCGTAATGCATGCTCCAACGCAAACTGGAAAGAAAGGAGATGATCAACTTCAAGCTTCAGCTGTTTCAAATTCCAAAGTGTGTCCCTAAGTTAATGGATATTATGCTGCGAGACACGCTGTGCGGCACTGAATGGATCTGAAGACTTGTATGAACACACCCGCACACGTATTGTGTGTATGCAGATCTGGACCCAGACCTAAAAGCGGTGCACACCGAGCCAGCCCCCCCACACCCCCCACCATGCAACAGAAATGGAACCCCCTTCCCTCTGGAGTAGCCCTGCTTTGGGCACAGTGACACACAGAGAAACGGCGCCCACATGCCTGTAGCTCATTTTCCTTGTTGCCTCCTTGAGCAACGTGTGCCTGACCCTCCCCCACTCTCCCTCCTTCATTCCCCCAGACTCCCTCCCCCCATAGAGGCGGGTCCAGAGCCTGTCACTTCTGTGGGGGCAAAGCCAGAGGTCCCATGTTCTTCCACACCTGCTTGGTCATGTCATGCCACTTTGGCTCCCCAAGACTTGACTTTTCTCGCCATATCTCCTGGAACTGCCGTGGCCTTCCAATAAGCTAATATGTGTGAGAACGCCTAAAGGTAAATTGCTTTATCCATGTTATTTATCATTATCCTTGTTATTACTAAGAGAAGAGACACTAGATTTTTGCGAGAGGGAGATGAGAGGGGAAAGGTCCCGCTTCCATGCAGATGGAAGGTGTTATTACTCGGTAAGAGGAAATAAAAGTACCATCCGAAAGTGACCTGAAAATATGTTTTCTATTCATATGCAAGTAGCTTAAGGGACTGACACAAGACATTTAAATTACTTCAAATAACTAGATGCTCAATTGCTCAAGATAAGTGGGGCCTCTTATGTTTTAGTTGAGTGCAACAATCAAGACGGATTCGCCATGTTTACATATCCCAGCAGTATGAAATCTGCGGTTACTCGGTTACAAAAGACCACACATTACCCATCAACTTTATTGATTAATAACAGGGTTCCATGACACGGTGACAACAGAGATGACAATACGTCATACGACATGAGCAAGTCCTCCTGATGGGTGCCACACACCTTGCGGTGCACTTCCTGGCAGTTCAAACGGGGAACATGAAAACAGGAGAAAATTGGGCATGAAAACAACCTTCAATCAAAGGGTCTTCAGAAGGTGCCGAGATCAAAACCATCATTTTCCATGATGGGGAAGATCAAGTACAAAGAGAAGAAGTGACCGCCCAAGGCTGGTCAGCGGCAAGACAGGGCCCGGAGGAGCCCCAGTCTCTGGACTCTTAATTTAGTGCTCCTTTCTCTCAACCAGAGAGAAAGGGTTTCCTGCCCCCGACTCAGTGTGCTCAGCTCACTGCTCTACAGGAGAAAGAGAAGGAGGTTGAACAGAAAACATGAGTCTGGGAAGTTTTCTTTAAAAGGCGCCCAGAGCCCTACAAGCTGAACAGGACCGAGTGTCCGCAAGCAGCCCGCGCCAGGGGAAGAGGCGGTCATTCTGCAGACCGTGTGGGGTTGGCTCAGGAGGGAAGTAACCTGGAAAGCCTCCAAGGTGAGCCCAGAGTTTGGCGCAAGGCGGAGGGCCTGCAGGAGGATGTGGGCACTGATCCGAGTGACTGACAGCTGCTTTCTTTGTACCTGGTCGTCTCAATGTCGTGCTGAGGCTAGTAGCCAGGGACCTGGCTGAACCTTAGGGAGCGGTGAATGCTCCTGGAGCCTGTGAGGGCACGCACAGGCGCGTTGCGACGCCGGGAGGAGGAGATCCGCAGTGGGGCATCTAGGAACCAACGCGATCACAGAAGTCATCTGTGACGCTGCTCCAGTCGTCGGCTCAAGACCCAAAGCCCTCCTCTGAGGAGTGGCAGGTTCGGTGTCAGGTCACTCACGACCTCACACCTGGCCTGTGACGCGTCTGGACACGGTGGTGACCAGGTGAGAGACGGGTGTGTTGACTCTTGCCTTCTCGGCCCTGCGGTGTGTCCACCGCCCTGCCCCCGGCTGAGCACTGCTCCCTGCAGCGGCATTTCCACCGGATCTCAGATGCGGACCCAAGTATTTCTGTATACATGTGCAGAGAAATAACCTTCGGGAAAAACTCCCTGCACTGGAGTCTGGAGACCCTGGTGTCCACTTCAGACGTACTCCTCACTGCTTTGGTGACTTCAAGCAAATCGCTGAAGCCTTGAGGCCTAAGTTTCATCACGTGCACAACACAGGTCTGTAGTGGATGATTTCCAAGGTCCTCCCGTGCTTGTCGTCACCTTTTGGTACCTTCCCCTCCTTTCCCTGATTGTAAGCTCTTCCCTGGGGCCCCCGCTCCGGGCATTCTCAGGACTGGTCTCCAAGAGCCTCACAGATGCCCTTACCATGCAAGGCAATACAGGGTGGGTGTGCCAGCCAGCTTGCCCCTTGGTATCTCAGTAACACCGAGGTCAGGGCTGAGCCTGCACGCAAGACACTGGGCCGTGCAACCTGACCCACGAGTACAAGCTGCAGCTACACGCTTCACAGTGTTTTGATTTCAAAATTTTTTGCTGGGGCTGCCCCAATCTCTGTATCAAGTAACCCCCAATTGTCTGGGAGTAATGATTACCATGCTGTAATTCCAAGTCAAAGTGTATCCTATTTTGAATTCTACACTCCCAATCTGTTGCCTAGTATAAATATTATACTATGTAATGTGTAAATATTAAAATTTAACTTTAACAAGTTGAGTCACAGTCACTGGAATTCGGCCAAGACTCTAACACTTTTTCATTATTTCCAAAGAAAGACCAATTTAAGAAATGCAAACCAGTTCCAATTCATTTCAAAATTTGGCTTAACGTCAAAGAAATTTTAATGAAATTCTGCTTTAGCATTAAACATGAAGGTATTTATATGATTATTAAGTTAGCATCCAAGTTAAACAGAAATTAGTTTTTGGTCTATCACTATTGGGTTCATAGGCCAGTGAAACCTAAAATGTGGTTGCCTTTCACAGGAACCCCTCCTCTCACACCAGCAGGCTCTTAAGGAGACACTGAGACACCCCACAATTATCTGTGCCTTATCTGGTTCCTTATAAGTGTGAGGGCATGGCTGCCATGGCACCCCGGTCACCTTGCATGCGGGCGGTCTGGCGCCATGGCTGAGCTCAGCCTTCCTGTCATCTCCCACTCGGCTCCTGGCTCCTGGGCTCTCCCGGGAGGCTGTCTTGAGACGGCTTCGTGTCCATTCCCAAGGGACTGGTCTTGCCCCTCATCCTCCACTGAATGGAACTATGGGCTGAAAATTAACCTGAGTGGCATTCCAGAAGGAGCTCGTCAACAACACGTATCCCATGAAAGAAATGGGAAAAATTCTACATTTTTTCTAGGCTTTGGGGACACAGGGACAGAAAACCCCTTTGGTTCGCTCATCCTTGGAGCCTGCACCAAGGTGGCCTTGCAGCGTCTGTGTATGTACTAACAGGTCCAATCTGAAGTGTTTGGTCGTATCTTCTTCAGTCAGGAGAGCCAGGCTTTGACCTTGCCTGTGCCTTGTAGTGTATGCTGGGCAACCGTAGAGAACATGTTCCCCACTCTCTGAAAACCTCCTTCATGCAATCTTATGTGAAATTAGGATTTCCCCCCCCATTTCCTTCATGGGTTTAAGCAGTAACAGTTCATCCACACCACCTTGCACACTTCTTAGTCCGAGAAGGGACTTACTTGGCCAGGGAAAGAGAGCGCTCTTGGACCCTGAAACCTACCACGAAGAGGAGAAAAGCAGCAGTGTTTTTGCACTAAGGCACCCATTGGGAAAGGTGGCGGGACCCTTCGTCCCAGAGGGAGGAAGTAAGAAAGGACCGGGACATGCACAGATGCTTGGGAGCAATGAGAGATGCTGTGACAGGTGGAAAGGAAGGAAAACTACGAAGCTCACTGAACTGCCCACTATCCTCAGAAAGGAGTTCCTCTGTGAAGGGTCACGGTAAAAAAGGAGGATCTCGGTTCACAAAGACAGGCGAGCTCTGGAAAAGCAGCCGTGAGGTTAGCAAGGGTGAATCTATTCTGGCTTCCACCAGTAGTTTGTCTTGTCTTTCTGCTCAAATACATAAGTGGGGGGAAAAAACCCTAGAAGGGCAGGTTGATTGGGAACAGGCAGCTTTAGGACGGCCAGGAGAGGTCACGTGTCTACAAGATCTGGGCCCAGGCGCTGGCTTGAATGGAATACTACACAGCTAGTAAAAATAAGATGACATAATGCCCTTTGGGACAAAACGGAAGGGTCCTTGGGTGATGATAGTAAGTGAAACAAGTGAAAACCAGTTACCAGAGAGTGTCACTCATTTGTGGAATATAAATAAGCAAAGAAAAACTGGCAAAGCACAGCAAACCTAACTCGTACTCTGTGAAAACCAGTGGTGACCAGAAGGGGCTGCTGAGGAAAGGTGATGGGCGAGGGCGCTGGAGTTTGCTGGCCGGGCAATGAGGCATGAACGGGAACAGTTAGAGGCCAGGGAAGTGCCTACAAGAAACTTCCTACACTTCAGCCTAAACCAGATTGGGGTAGGGGGAGCTACATAGCATGGGACGATCTGTCCCCCACTTCAGAAACACCCCTCCTTGGAGCTGGCACACAAGTGACCTTCCCACCTACAAGGAGGACATCTTTGCGGCTAGCCAAGACGAGGACTACTTCCCCAAATGCTCGCACCTCTCAAAGGCAAGTGCAAATGCTATTTATTGTATTTCCCTAATGATATGCCCCTCATTTGCCCAGAAAATCAAAGCCAAATCACCCCTCGGAGCCCGCACTACATCTCTACTCCCAACGAGGGACTAAGGTCCCCTGGGAACTGGGACCGTGATGGGTGTTTTATACGGAATCTCCCTCCTTATCAAGGAGTCTCCAGGGATGCACAAGGGTCCCCAAGGAAAGTAAGTCTAATTGGTCACCCCGACTCCCCCCAGGGAGTGTGTCTGTGGAACCCACGGCTCTCAGGGGAGCCAGGCAAAATGGGATGTGCTCAGCTTCTAGGAAAGCAAGCGGCCTCAGGGGGCGGGCCGGTGGACCTCGGCTGAAGGACCTGCGGGGTTGCCTTAAAACACACAAGACTCGGGGCGCGTCAGGGCTCGATTTTTCTTTTTGTTGTTGTTGTTCTTGAATCACTTCATTGAGGTAACACTGGTTTACATCACTGATATGATTCAGAGGTACAGGCTCACCTCTCCTCAGACGCGTGTCCCCACACCACACCCCCACGGTCATGGGCCCTCCCTCATTGGCTCCCAGCCCACCCCTTCGGTGGCCTCCTCACCAGGGACATTTCCAGGGTTGGTTTTGGTTTATCTTTGTCTGTTGCTTTGCTTGGCTTCTGTATCTTCTCAGTGCGGCGAGCTATGAAGGGCAGTGTGGAGAAAACAAGAGGCAGGAGGGTTTGGCTCCACTCCCAGGGAAGCCAACTTTGCCTCACCTGCAAGCTCCCTTGCGGAGGCGACTCCAGCAGAGGGAACAGGACAGCCGGGCCAGGGTGTCGATTCAGACAGTGGGCGGACAGCCTGGCCATCTCAGGAAGGTTCTCATTGCTGCAGTTTTGATTTCCAGGTCCTCTGAGGACAGCAAGGACCCCAGCTGCTGGGTCAGCATGCACTGGGACTCCCGTTCTAGCCCAGCTTGTCCACACCGGGAGGGGCCGGCTGCTGTGCCCCATTCTCCCGCCGCCAAGGACATGGTAAGCTGAGCTGATGTCTTAGCACTGGCTCTGCTTCACTCATCAAACTCTGTATCAATGTGTCTTTTGTCTTAGAAAATATGTAATGGGATCTTAATTAAATTACAAATTTACATATTACCAACTGCAAATTAATAAACAACTTGTTTCAATTGACTAATAGGAACAGATTAATGGTGCAATTAATCAAATATTTGACTTTTTAAAGTTCTGATTCATTAAAGTAAACTAACAATTTGCCACTTGAAAGCGTCTAAGACTTTATCTCAGACTTTAGGCATGTCCGTCACTGTGCTGTTCACATTAGGAGCACATACTATTTACAGTTAAGAGCCCCCTCAAAGATCAACTGAGCCACACACAGAAACCACTCAGTCTTGCCATCTATTTGTAATTCACAAGAGGGCAATTAATATTCTTTTGCCCTTGGATGATAGCCTTAAAACATGATCTATTTTGGAAAACACATATTTAATTTCAATATATCTACTAGGATTATGATGATCAAAAATTACATTTATGTATGGTGCAAAGGCTTATTCCTCTAGGCAATGCCAACCAACATGTCCAAAAGAAGCTAGAGTCAATCTGTTATCTTAGCACACCAAGAGGTTCCCGCTACAGACGACCGCAATTCATCTGCCAAGGCAGAATGTAGTTTTCCACTACAATGCAGCTGTGACATCCATCCGGAGGAGGTGGCAAAATCTTGCAGAAACTGCCACTATATCTTCACAGCAATTAGCATATCGTTATCTATAATATTGTGACTATTCTCCTATAAAGGCTTATCTCACAGCTGTCTTCTCTTGCTCTGATATTTAAACATGGACATGTCCACTTTGGCTGGAAGGAAGCCATGCAGTCACAGCTTCCTGAGTCTTTTCATAATGCCACACCGAGACAGGGCACCAAGGAAGCAACTCACTATGCAAATGTCTTCCAAATGGCCAAAGGAAGGGGGACAACTGGGGGCAAGTGAATGGTCTTTGGGATCACAGCTCTCTCAGGCACAGTGTGAATGGACAGCTTCCTCTCCCCAGTTCTCACTCCCGTAGACTGACTCACTCACAGCACTTGACACTGATGACCAGTTCCTCTACTCTGTTTAGGACACTGCATTAAGAATTTTTCCAAATTGTGCTGAGATGCATGTAACTGTGGTGCTACAGTGAGGGTCAGCATGTTCACGTATGTGTCAGTCAGAAAGTCTGCCATCTGTGCCATTTCAGGTGTAAAGCTCAGTGGCACCAGCTAGATTCACAGCGCTGGTGCAGCCCACTCTCCTAAGCACTTCTGCCTGGCTTCTGGAAAACAGAGCTCAACCAGCTGTGCATCCTGTGGTGTTGACCTCTCCTGACGACTCCTTCCCTGGTGTCTTCTGCTCCTCCCACCCCCAAATGATCAGGTCCCCAAGGCTGTCTTTGTCGTGCTCTTCTGTAACTACACTGCATCTTGGCCATTCTGGCCAATCCCAGGGCTAAGACTACTACTCTATATAAGCGACCCCCAAATCTCCACACCATGCCACCCTCCTGATGTCAAGCCCTGAAGCCTCATCTGGTTGAGCAACATTGCTCCCTGACCTTCCAATGTCTCAAGGTTTGCTTTTAGTCTCTAGCTTTCTTCCATATTTTCTCCTCTTCCTGTGTTACTCATTTCTTTCACAGACTGAATGAACTCCCAGTCACCTGGGCTGGACAAGGGGCCTTGTCTCCTCCCCCCACCACTTGCTCTTGTCCAGACCACTCCCTCCATCCACGATACATGCAAATCCCAGACCATTTCACCTCTGCTCTGGACACCGTGTGTCAGCCAAGCTGAATCCCTCCACTGTTTTGTCTCTGCACCTACCCACTCCCACCCAGAAAGACGTCTTTTTCTACGTCTCTGAACATAAAGCTACCTCTTCCATTAAGTCTTTTCTGATGTCTATACCTGAAATTTGCTCTGCAGCCAACGGAACAGTGAACTCTGAACCTGTGCTTAGAACCTGTGAAAGCGACCTTATTTGGAAGTCGGGTCTACGGAGTGTCGGTGTCATCCATTAAGAATCCCCAGGTGACATCACCCTGGGTTTAGGGCAATGACTAGTGTGCTGATGAGAGAAAGCGGAGGGAGACTGGAGTCACGTGGGAGGCCACATAAACACAGAGGGAGAGATTAGCGTGCCGTGGCCACAAGCCAAGGAATGTCTAGGGCAGCGAGAAGCGAGAAGAGGCAAGGAAGGATTCTCCTCTAGAGTCTTCTGAGCATGTGTGGGCCCGATCTTGGCTGTCTGGGTTCCAGAACTGTGAGAACTCTGTTGTTCAGGACACCGAGTTTGTGACAACTGGTTACAGGGGTGTCAGGAGATAAACAAACCCCTCCATCTCTACATCAGTTATGCATTTGTGTCTTCGGTCCCACCCACCAGACCACAACACCTGCGTACAGGACACGCACACTTAAGATTGTGCATGAAGGTGGCAGGGATGAAGGGAGACGGAGACCTGAGCCGACACCAGGAGGAGGAAAAGACTGGTGTGGAGACTGGGAAGCAGAAGGCTTGTCTGGTTCCATACTTCTCACCCCCTCTCTGAGCGCAAGTAACCCGCCAAATGTAGACTGTGCAAAGGTGCCCCTTGGGGACAGCACAACCCGGAGGCGATGTCGCTGGGGTCTGACGTCTCTGGGTCTGACATCTGGGATTATGAACCCAATTGATAATAAATAGGAAGGGAGTCCAGCCAACTGTGGATGCGAGTCAGGACCAGCAATTTTTCAAAAGAAGTATTTCCCTAAAATTAAAAAGGGAAACTCACAATTGAAAGTCCTTTACATTTTTCTTGAGCTAACATAAAATAAAATGATCAGCGTTCATTAATATAATTCATGTACCTCTGTTTTTTTTTTTTTTCAGGTTATATCAGAAATAATTACCTCTGAATGGGTTTTCCCCAGGAATTAAATGACTGATGGGGGTTAATGGCCCTGTGGTCTTGCTGCAGGTCATCAGCTCCCCTGAGTCTGTCATCAATCCCCAGGATATGCCTGAAACAGGTCATCGCTGATAATAGTCTTTCGTGCTTAAATTGAACTAATGCATTTTACTGCCTTCTTCTAAGTCAGAATGGTTGAAGGATCCTATGTCTTCGGGAACAAAGACATTTTTCCGACGGTGGAAAGTATGATTTTTTTATAGCATATTAATGAAACAAGAAAAAGGCGACTGGCATATGTGAAGTCTTTGATGTCCAATGCGGAGGAGGCAGGGGCAGGTAGCACTGAGTGGTGTGTACCCGGCTTAGTACAAGGTTGGCAAGATGTGACTGATAATACGGAACATGTTCTCGCAGCCTGCTGAAGGGGACCACACTCTTGTTCTTTGAAGTTTCTTTTTGCTCCTTTGACCTGCTTGGAGGGAGGGGGTCACCAGGGGCCACCACTAAGAATATCTGTCACCGACAAGGTGATTCCACAGTCCAGGGGGTGTCAGGACAGGCCAGCCTGGAGCAAGGTGCTCACACTAACAAGGGGCCTGGCTGCTGGCTGAGACTTTCCTAAAGGGAAGCACCTGTCTTTGGAGCAACTCCGCCCCTGGGCAAGCCAAGCCTGCCAGAAAGAGGGAAGAGCGCAGACCTCCCAGGCACCAGGAAATGGCTCAGAAGCCCTCAGAGATGGAGCTACAGAGGAGGCTGTTCATCTGATTAGCATGCAAAGGGTGAGAACAATCGAGCAAATGGAGCTCATAAACAGAGATTCAAAGTGTTGGGAGTGGCGCTCTTGTGTTCACTTGTGTTCTGTTATCTGCTGAGTACAAAGTAAATTTCAGACATCCTCAGGCAGTTTTTAGAGCACCAGTTGTAGGCTTCGATGTTTCTGAATACAATTGTAAGATGCAGGCCATCCGCCAACACTAGAAGCACTGGCTCCCTCTGGGGGGCCTGGAGATGGGGTGGAAATTTCAGTTCTTTGCTGGCTTTCTGGGTGCCCTATGTTCTCTGAGGCAGTCATTTTCCTTACATGCAAAGAACAATGACTAGTATTTCGTCATTGTACATTCTACTGACGCCTCTGCCAAAGAAAGGTGAAGAGGAGTGAATACTAGGTGTGTTTATTTAGAACAATCTAGTTTTATTTTCCTTCTGGTCATTAGTGTTCTATCAAAAGCATGTAGGTACATAATGGGGGAAATGTAAAAATCAGTTGAAACTCACCCTTTTATGATCAGTAAATTAAAAATGATCTGTTGGGGCCTCCCTGGTGGCACAGGGGTTAGGACGCAACCTAGGAGGCGGTCCGCAGCCTCCGCAGAGTGGGCTCGATTCCCAGCCTGGCCAGGGAGCAGCCCACATGGCACAGCAGGCCTCTCCTGCTGAATCCTAGTGCAAGTTGGGGATAATTAGGCAGTGAGGGAGACCACCGAGAACTAACCAAGCACAAAGAGACTGGTGGAGCTTGAGAATAATGAGGGAAAAAAGGTCTATATTCCCTGAGACACGACTCCACTGTGGCTTCCTTGCCCCTCCCAGGCCTGGTTTCCTGGCCTGGGAGTCCCACTTTACTTCTGTTCCTTTTCTCCTCAATAAACTTTTTCTTTCTCTAAGCAACCCCGCCTCTTCTCGCTTGCTGGCCTGAGCGTCTGCGAAGTTCCTGCTGCGGCTTCGTGAGGCACCAACCCGTGGGGGTCTAGTGGCCGGGGATCCATTCCTGGCGGGGAGACTAGGCCTGACAACCTACAATTCCGGTATCACTGCCTCGCCTGCTGCTCCCCTCAGCAGTGTGCTTCGGTCATCTGCCTGTTCTGTTCCTCTGTCTCTGGTGGATCCTCTCACCCCCCACGCCTCTGGCCTGCACCTTAGCTCTTGTATACATACATAAATAAATCTGTAAAAGATAAAAATAAAATAAAAATAATCTGCCCAGGCAACAGAAGCGGCGAGGAACACAGCTAGAGGCTACATCACGCTCACTGGGGGAGGCAGCGCACACGCTCAAGCTTTCAGGCAGCACCTTTATCTTAGGTCATGTTGGATCCACTGCATTTAAAGCCAGGTCATTTTAGTTTTTTGTGTACAGAATTTTTGAAGAAGGGCAGGTAGTAAAGGAGAGAAATCCAAAACAGAGACCGTGACTTGGGACAAGGTGCGCGACAGGACACTGCAAAACTTCCCAGTAAATTAGAAACTTTAAAGACTGGTCCTTTTACACAAAAGCCTATGCCCTGCTCTTTACCTTTGACTGGCAATGCCTAGAGCTCCTCATTTAGGAGCAATTGCAGAATTAACTTGAAATGTGCATCTGTGGCCAATTGCACTGACAGACATACAGTGAGAAGGTAGTGTTATAGGACAGGGAGAGGAGCAGCCCAAGCCCCGCAAACCTGCCTATTCTACATGGGTTCTGCCATCCGCCGCATCACCACAAAACATAGGAGACTTTAATGGGAAGGAACTTTAATAAAACTAGGAAACAATACAGGTAAGGCAAAGAGTCTAGTTTCTAAATGAAGCACCCAAAGTGACCCGTCCCCTCGTGGGTAAAAGTCCATCCATATGGGACTGGCCCAGAGCAAGGCCCCAAAGCCTGCCACAAGTCTAAAGCATCTTCCAGTGGGGACCCACAGAAAAGGGTTAGAAACAACCGGACAAGCCCCGAAGGAAAAGAGCAAAATCAACATCAAGATAAAAGCTGCCATGGTCACCTCCCCACGGGTCTCACCCACATCTGTGTCACCCAGTCCACGACCAAAAGACAAGCGCAGTTTCTTCACGTGTCTCTAGGCTCCATGCGCCTCTTCCAGGTCTCCTGGCTCCATCCTGCTTCCTTCCTCAGTCTCTTCTGCAGCTTCTCCTCTTCCTGCTCAGCTCCACCCTCCCTTGGGTGGGGCAGGGAACCTCCCCCTTTCCTGGGGACCACCCTGTTGCAGTAAGACTGGCAGCTTCCAGCACACCCCGCGCCCCTGTGGAGCGAAGTCTCCAGTGCTGGCCACGTTACGAAGCTCCCATCAGGGCAGGTCGGGGTTTCCACAGAGGCTGAGAGAGGAGGTGTGGACGCCTGCCGCGGAGCCCTTCTCGCTGGAGGCCGTTTGAAGAGCTGCAGCTTCTTTTAGGAATAACTAATACCTCCGAGGGCTGCACTGACAAGAGGTTATTTTTTATCATTTTATTTACCTACATAGTGAGCCCGCTCCTTGCTCCTCTGAGCACTAGTGAGGCTTTCAAGAACGTGCCCGTGCACGCTAGGCCAAGCGAAGAAGGCATCTCTGCTCAAATGTCTGTGAGGGGCCAAGCAACCCTCGATGCTCAGGTTCGCCCTCCGAGAGGTTTCTGCAACGTCGGGACGGAGGGGGGCCCTGGAAGGCGAGGGGGGCCCGGGGAACAGGGGAGGCAAAGACATCACTTGGCTTCCGCAAGGCACAGCCATGCATACCGGGCTTGAGAAAAACCACTTCTTTCATGTTTTAAGCCTCTCAAATGTGTAGAAAACCACGTCGTTGTCATTCTTCCATGGTCTTCTGCCTGGAGGTCAATAAAAATCCTCGGCAGCTAGACTAAGACGTGCTTCCTCTGGCCCCTTCATTTCACAAGTGAGGACACTCCAAGCCAGCGAGAGGCCCTGAGACTCAGGATGACAAGAGGGCAGAGCTCCTGAGACCGACTGTTCCTTTTATTGTACGGAGCTGTAAGCATTTAGGGTTGATTTGAATGTTTATTTTGTGGTTCATCTCCGGGAAACTCCTACTAGAATGGATGGCTGGACTCCACGTCGTAGCTATTGCCAAGAAAACCTCACTTCACCTGCTCCCCAGCCAGGAAACCAACGCCTCATGTCCTCGAGGAACTTACGCTGCAGTTGCTGTGAAAGGTTAGTGACAAGTGAGCTGAAACAGGCAGTAAGCACGACTGCCAGGGCATGCGCTGAGTAACCAAGGGCCAAGAAAGTGAGGACGGGACCGGGAGACAGGAGCACGCGGGAAGCAGCACACACAGCCGGGGTCACCTCGCAGGCGCGGGCCGGCCCGGGACGACATCGCGCATCACTGGTGATGCCCTCCCTTTTTCGCCCAAGGGGCCTGACACTCAAGGCAGTGAATCATGACTTAAAAGACCCCACGCACTTGAGGGCAGAGACCAAGCCTGTCAACTGTGCTCCCAACACCAAGCTCTGCACCCTCAGAGAGCAGGCGCTAGCGACAGTCAATTTCCTGTGTGCGCGCGGCTCGGCCTTGGTACCCAATGGTCTTGTCAAACACCCGCCCGGACACTGCTGCCCAGGCAGTCTAACAACAGGATTGGTCTCTAATCAGGTAACTTGAAGGGTGGGCCTCATCCAGTCAGTTGATGGTCTTAGGGTGAAAGACTCAGGTTTCCCAAAGGAGGAGGATTTGGCCTCCAGCCCAAAACACACGAATTGTAAGTTTCTAGCTCATCTCCATTTCCAGCCTGCCACACAAATTTCAGACTCGCCGGTCCCGAGCCCCTACGACCGCACGAGTCCCTTCTAAAATGTCTCTTTCCTTTCTCTAACCATTCTCCCTCTTTCCTGCTTTCCCTCTTCCCTTTCTCCTGACAGACGGTGTGGATGAGGGAGGTAGATACAGACAGATACTTCCTATTGGCTCTGCTTGTCTGGCTAACAGCTGATACAATATCCGACCTGTGCGTCCTGAGCGAAGAGCGCACTGGCAGCTCACAGAAGAGGCCATTCCAACTGGTCAGTAAAACATCCCACCTCACCTTAGCGTTTTCTGACTTGAGAATATATAATTCCTCGATCACTCAGGAGCTAGATGTCAAGTAAACAACTGCCAGCATTAAAACAACTAGGGACAACTTAGCACTACAGCCCTGATGCTCTTGATGTTTTAACGTCGTAAAATTGTGCTCACAAATGATGCAAAAAAAAGGCTTAGGTAAATAAGAGGCACCTCTGTATCTACATTTACTAATTTATTTTCTATCTCTGCCATTAGGATGCAAGTTCCTGGTGGGTGGGCCTTCTATTTTCATTCACTAATCTGTTCCCAGCACCTAGAAGTGCACCTGGTGCAGGGTAGGTGGTCAAATAAAAAGAATAAATAAATAATACCTGATATTAATACATTTTATTCCCACCAACTCAACACCCACAGCGAATGGCTCCTCTGGAGAAGGATGCACAGCTCTGTTCTCGCTAGTTGAGATGCATGTTCTGTATGTCTTAGACTTGTTTATGCTGGTTGCAGTTGTTATTCTAATTACACAACTACAACAGAGGCTAGATCAACTGACTACATATAACTGGGAAAACAGTTACTGGTAAAAACTAAGCTGAATATTTAGAGACGCTTGATTAAAATGGAACACTGAAAACCTGCTGCCAGATTAGGTGTGGATCAGATATCTCTCAAGGATTGTGAAAAACAAAAATCAAAAATGAATAAAGTAAAAATCCAGATGACCTCAGGACTGAGATGGTTTCCTATGTGCCTTTAAGCTCCTGTTGCACTTCGAAGAAACAAAACAGGAGATGGATTTATGTGGTTTATGTGAGAGCATCAACATAGCCAACCAATACTCAAAAAAACCATCAAAAGTGAGTGAATGAATATAAATTTTAAACATGTTAACCTAAAATAAAGTGTTCCCTATATTATTGGGCTGTGGGAAAAGTTATGATGTATTTTTTTTTCAAGTAAAAATGCGTCAGGACTTTTCCGACAACCCAATATAAACGTTAAATAATTCCCTGCTTAACTGACTTTTGGTTTGTCAATTAACTACGGGTCAACCAACAAGAAGCTCTGATGCAGGCACCATAATCCAGAAAGGACATGTCCTTAGTTCCTGCATCACCACTGCTACAGCAGCTGCGCCTGGACCACTCCATGGGGCGCCTCTTGGGAACTCATCCATTTGCTTCATAAACTTTTACTGCCTCAGACAAGCTCGCCCTTGAGAGTGTCCCTACCACTGCACTCTGAGTGTGCCCTTAGGGGTGCAAAGACTCAGTGATTTCTCCCACAGAGGGCAGGCCTGGAAAGAGAAGAGTTGAAAAGCACCCATCCATTCACCGTGTTCTGAGTGGGCGGCTGTCACGCGGGTGGTTATACAGTCTACTAAAATTTGGAGGCTAAAGAGGCACTGCTTTTCCTTTGGGGACGACAGAGGCCCAAAACCTCCTACAGAGAGGAAAGAAAATATTCCCAGTAGGGTGGAGCAGCTAGGACAGTGCAGAGGTGGTAGTTGACTTGCTCAAAACCGCAGAGCATGATCAGAAGCTCAGCAAGACTGGAGTCGAGCTCTTGTAGTCTGGCTCTCTTATCCAACCGAAAACCACCAGACAAAGAGGACATGGTTAAATTTGGTTTGAGCACATGGCTTGGTGACTGATTCAGCAGTTTCTCAGGTGAGACAAAATGTAGCAATTTCTACTTTCAGTGTCTGCTAAATGAGTGGATTGAAGCAGATTTTTCAGGGATCCTGATGTGCTATTTTGGGGGATTTCTGAGGTATCACCCATGACCGAGGATGATGTGATGGGCAAGAGTTCTTGGAAAAATGAAAACAATCTTTAGACAAACCCAACTCTCCTGCTGTCTAACTCCTATCCACATTGGTAGCCATTAACCCCATGCACAGATTTCCTAGGAAAACCACTTTCTAGGCCACTGAGAAGGAATGAGAGACAAGTCTTACTTTATATAGCCAATGGCCCAAAACACTAGCCCCCAAGAAAAACGGATGCCTTTGACTGCACCCTCTGACGTGAGTGGTATGCCAAGGACCTGGTCCTCCCAAGCTAAGCACAAAAGGGTTTGTGGGAGGCGGGGCTTGCTGTTACTCTCCCAAATGATGCTCTTTCTAATTACGTTGAGGAAAATGCTTTGTCAAGACAATAATCCCAATTAAGAATTTCTTAGTAAAATTGTTAGAGCAAACAAAAATGTGCTGGAAAGTAACAAGGAACACTCAGAAAAGTCACATTGCCAAGTGTGAAATACGTCACCCAGACACCCCTTGGGAAAGTCACCCAGAAGCAAGATGGTAAAATTTCGACGTGCTCGATCTTCCATATGTATTTGCCCCCTTGACTTCTCTTACCCCTGGGAGCTCAGATACACGGAATAGGACACCTTCCCCATGTGATTGTTTACAGCCTGCACAGGAGGAACGGCCCGCTATGTGTGGTGCTAGGAATGTTGGAGGAACACAGTGTGTTCTTCTTCCAGCCTTGCATCCTCTGACCATGCTACCATCTTTGAGAAGATAAGAAGCAGGAATGATGAAGTCCACTTTTCTCCCAAACAGCTTAGCTCTGCTGAAGACACTGGAGCTATCTGGGAAAACACTTTAGAAGGGGCAGTTGGGTGGGAGGGTGACTCTTATATAATGTAACCTCAGGCCTCGGCCACATCATTGCTCAAGTCCTTGTTTCAAAGGCGGGGGCGGCGGGGGCAGTGGCTATAATCAGAAAATCAGAAGTGAGATATAAGGGGCAACAGACTGAATTCCAAAAGCCTGGAATTCCAGAAGACTGAATTCCAAAAGCTCAGTGACGTCCACATTGCCTACAAGTCTCTTCCTGGATAGGGACTTCTTCCAAGAGCAGAACCCACTCGTTTGGTCAGCTTGTTTCTTTGTGAAGAAAATGATAAGCTTGGGCCTCCTTGGTGGCACAAGGTGTTAACTCTCAGCACTGTGAAGCTATTCACAGCCTCTGCAGCACGAGTTGGATCCCCAGTCAGGGTCCTGACCCATATGGTGCAGCAGACCTCTCCTGTCTCGCCCGCTGCTCCCTTCAGCAATGTATTTCAGTAGATCTGCCTGTTCTGTTCTCTGGTGAATCTTCTCACCCCTGCACCTCTGCTCTACACTCCAGCTCTTGTATGCATAAATAAATAAATCTTAAAAAAAACCCAAAATGATAACCTTGCCTCCACGAGCCCTCCCAGTAACAATGCCACCCTCTTGTGAAATCTACCTGGTGCCATTTCTGCTGACGTCATCATACAGGACGTTTCATTATGGAATGAAACAGTAATTTCTCTAAGTTAGATTCACTCAGTCTTAAAGGCTGTGTCAGTTGTCCCCTAAGTAAGAAAGTGGGTTTTATTTAATGGCCTAAACAGAAATTTAGAATTTTTATAATAGTTAGAGAAGGTATACAAAGCATTAAGAATGCAGCCTACAAATTACTTTCAACTTTTCTAATAATGTAAATGTATATACAAGTCTGTCTACCCATAATATAGAAGGGGGTGGAGGGAAGGAGAGGGGGAGGCAGTGTGCACACCTGCTTGCTTGCAGGTGTCACTTGGTTTAAAGGTTCCTATGTTCTCCCTACCATAATGGAAAGCAGCACTTTGAAATTCAAAGGTTTATATCATGATTCAGAGAAACTTTGTTGAAACTCTTCTGGAAGCTAATCTTTCTAGTAACCAAATATCATGGCCTCTTGGGCGTATTTTGTATGAGGTCCTTCCATGCTCGTTTTATCAAAAAGGTATACTCAGAAAAACTTTTCCAAGGAATAAAATGTAAGGGGGCTTGCATGGAATAAAAAAATGGAAGTGTCTTTGAAAATATCGTGTCCTTATTTTAAAATTTTGAAAGCCCTGTTTTCTGTTAGTATAGCCTCTTCCAAATTGCCAACACAACCTCTAAGTGGGCTAAGGAATACCAGAAGGCGCACAGTACTAGTCACTAGCAATCAATTCACATATACAGGTGGAGCAAATGGATTTCACAGGATTTGGGGTGACAATGGAGTGTTGGCAGTTCTGGGGTCCTAAATCCTCCCTCGGCTCCTCTTGGTTTCCATACTTAGAGAAGTGAGATCTGGAGAGAAGGCAAGAGTTTGCAAATGTCACAAGGCTAGTCGGTGTGCAAAGAAGAATCACAGGCAGGCCTGGAGCTCGGCCCATGGCCCATCACATGAATCACAGCACCAGCGCGAGACACATCACAGCTTTTCAGTGAGGCAAGTGGGAAAGTGATGACCCCAGCCCTCCTTGGTGGGGAGCGGGAGGCAGCAGCAGATGCGCAGGGAAGATCAAGGCCATCATGTCACTGTTCACGCACTTGGGTAACCATGAAGGAGTTAACATGCAGACACTACACTCTTAGTCTGGGTCTCTACAATGCCAGACATCTGGATGAAAACGGAAATTTTTCCGTCAAACCCCAGATATTTACAAATACATGTTTTCATCTAAATATTGAATTGTGCATAGACAGAGCCTTAATGTAGGTAAGTGGGAAACAGAAAATCACAAATCTCCATGATTGGGTGAATTATTGCCTTCGGGTGGGGGCGAGTGGTGGGAGGCTCAGCATGCAGGAAGCATTTTGAGATGTTTGCTGTGATGGGTATTTTTAAACTCTTTCCAGCCATACATAGAAGGCAGAAATTAACACAAGAATGTCTTAATTGGGCCTATTTTATATACAAAAGAATAATGGGCTAAATGGGTTGGAATGAATGCCATATTTATCCTTCAAGGGAGGAAAGAGACGATGATTCACAGACAGCAGAGCCAAGAGCACCGAGCCTGCTCAGGAGTAGAATAAATACATCTCCTTTCATAATCTGCCTTCTCGTCCTTAAAGGCTCCCTAAAGGCACAAGTAGAAAAGCGATGGGAAAATCAGAAACGATTCGTTTTAATCTCACATACAGTCATTTTCTTTAGGAATCATGATGCCACCAGAATGGTTTGACAACTCTGTCTAAACTTTAAAACACCCAGAATGACGCTGTCAGCGTAAAGTTCCATCACACCTGCCCCGCTTATCACACATCTCCTGTGCGAGGCAGCCCGTGGCAAAGCGACTCGCCGATGGCAGGCAGGCTCACAAGAGGTGGTCCTGGGCTTCTGAGAGACGCGTGCATTTCGAGATTCTGCTGCTGCATGGTTGCTCTCTTCGCTTGTTTGACGTAATCAAGAAGGGGCTTCCATTCTCTCAGCCTGGAAACCACAGCAGGAAGGGGCGACACAGGCCACAGAAACTTGGTGCAGCCATTCAAGGCTGGATGACAACATTTTTGGAGCTGAGCACAAAGTTACTCCGGCCAAGAGAAATGAACGTCATTCGGGGAAATAAGAAAACGAGAGCGTGTGGAAATGATGCACAGCACATCCTGCATCGGAGCATGCATGCAAGGAAACGGACTCGCCCTTCATCCTGGCCAGACAGAAAGGTGAGCGTGACCATCGGTGAACGATCCTTGACGGGGAAGCTGGGTTCGCACAAGCGGCATTGCTACTACAATTTGGATTCGGCTGACTGGGAAGGCTGATTTCTCCAAGTGCTGATTTCTAGGGTGAGGCCAAGCAGAGACTGTTGTCCAACTGGTGGGACACTGGGACACGGGGCCTCATTTGTTTCATCTGCCCCCAGCTCCACAGGTGGCGCGAGCAGACACGCTCTCCCTCAAAAGGACAATGGAGCTTCCCATGTGGTTCTGCAACAAGGCCTGGGATTTCAGAAGCACGTGGCCGCTTCACAACCAGCGCAACCTAGCCTGTAGGTGCCACAGGGGGAGGCGACACTGTGTTCTTGAGAAGCTGTGTGTAAATGAAACTATTAGTCCATTTCTACTCTGTCACTGACTGCTGTCTGGAAAGAAGGCTTGTCTTCTTTCCCAGTAGATCGCACGGACAGCGGGTCCCCACAATTCAGCTCCGTCGCTGATGCCCCGCCTCTGGCTGCTCCATCACATTACTAATGAGCTGCCCATTCTTTACATATCTTTTTTAAAGGAACGTGCTGAGATTTTCTCATCCAAGTTCTGCCTAAGCTAGATGGATATATGGTTGTTCTTCGTTTAATGAACTGATGCCGAAGTACCAGCAAGGCGTTAGAAGTATACACAAATGAAAAAAAAATTAAAAAAAAAATAAAAAGGAGGTACAAAGTGCTGCAGACAGGCTAGAAAGATCTGGCAAAGTTTCTCAGGAGAGATAAGGCTGGGAGGTGGATCTTGACAGACTAGTTCAGGTCTCTAATGCAGGGAAAGGCGCTTCCAAGAGAGAGAACAGCTCGAGTGAAAACAGGAGACGAGAGCACAGGGCTCCTGGGGGCATGAGATGGGAGACCAAACTGGGGGTCAAACTGTGCTGGGGGGCTTAACTCTCAAGCCCCAAATATGTGACTTTGATTGTGGAAAGGGTGGAAGGCAGGTGGCGATGCTGGGGCACACCTCTAAACGTTTCCATTCCCTTGGACCCCTGGGTCATTGTATTGTAAAGGGCTTAGAAGGTGGAGGGTTTCTTTTGCCCAGTCAAATAAGGTCAGCCCTCAGACAGATTTCATGTTCGTTTTCTTTGGCTTCAGTCATTCTTTCTTGAGACGGTGTCTGTATCCATTTAACTCTTTGCACGCAGTCCCTCACAAATCCAGCACACAACGAGAGATCCATTTCTTAAGGCGATTCCCACCGAGACCTCCTATGCGTGCCTTCAAGATTTTGCACCTGCAATTGGCTAATTGCCAGCACAATAGACCACTTGAGCCTTGAACACTAAGGATTTAACTGAGAAGTGGAGGGCTGCACTGATCACTGAAAGGCTGAATTCACACTCGGGCTTCTCTGGCCTCATGTATTAGGGGATGAGAAGTGGCGTCTAAAACGGACCCTGGCGGTCACCATTGAGTCTCCGGGAAAGATCCAGGGCCATTCAGAACTGGGCTGACAGACTGAAAATCGGTGACGTGATCCTGACGGCAGCCTCGGAAGGCGGCCTTGGCTCAAACATAGTGATTATTTTCTAACTTTTGTGGCAGATCCACTCTCTCCTCCCCTCCCCCTCTTTTCCAAGGGGCAAATTCAAAAAGGCAAAGAATCACAAAGGCCACATTTTCCGGGGCCTCTGAGCACTTAGGGATTTTCACCCGTCCGCTCATAAAAATGTGCACATTGATTCTCCCCTATTACTGCTCAGAAAATTGCCTTGGATAAAACGACCAGTTCTAGCTGCTGCTTCTTACCAAGTCGCCGAGGGAGAAAAACCAGCTCACACCAAGACACGATGGGTCTGGTGACCATGTCTCCTTGCCCACTCTGAAAGCCTCTCAGAAATTATTTTGCAGAGTCTCTCTAGAAGCACCTTCCTTTGCTAATAACATGGCTGCCTATACTTTTCTGTGTGGCCACGGCTACCCTATTGGACAAGCAGTGTGTACAGTCAAGAGCTTAGGGAGAGAGTTTACTTCTTCCTGTTGCACGGGCGGGGGGTCTTTGTTAATAGAGGTTTCAGACATCTTAAGCGTGGGGGGGTCATAGACGAGAAATCTCTATAAACGGGTCTGGTCAGATACACGGGCTGAAGTTCAGGGAAAGTCCCTACTGCCAGAGCTCTACAGGCTGTCTCTCCAGCTCACCGCTGAACTTATGTGAACTTTTATATAGTTTCCTAGTTGTAAAAATGAGCCGGCTCATAATCTTCTACGGCAGACAGAGGGGCTACCACATGTAAGCTAAGAAATTAAGTGTCACTGTATTTAAATGGCATAAAGAGCCTGATTAACAGCACAAGAAAATAAATCCTGGAACAAAAGGCCTGCGACGCTAATCCCTGTGCACACATGCTCTTAGCAAGAAATATGCATTTAAGGCGTACTGGGCGAGAAAAGTGGAGAGCGGAGATCCCCGATGTGAAGGGTAAGATTCCTGATTTCCAGATTGTCATTGTTTGGAGAAATAAGAACTACTGACAGACATGTAAAGATAACGAACCAAATTAGATACTCCCTACCGACAGCGAGAGAAGTGAAGATCCGTGCAGGCTTCAAGGAGGTGGTGAAAGCAGAGTCTGGCAAGATTAGGGGGGAGGCGACATGAGACTGGGGTGGGAGCACCCCAGACTGTCTATAAAAGAGCAAATGTGGAGAAGCAAAGAAAGGTAAGTTGGGGGAAGGAGCTTGGGGGAGGGTGTTGTGGAAGGCGTGGCAGGCAGGTGAAGCTCAGAATTTATCAGGAGGCTTAGGAGGAAGGGATTGGTGCCAAGGAATGCTTGGAGCTGATCTGGGAATAAGACCGAGAGTGGATTCCAGGGGAAGCAGGGCCAAACACGCACCAACCGCAAGTGTATCTGCCAGTGGGAGACAGTGATGCCAGGCATGAAAGACACATGAAGGTCGGGCAATAAGGTGAGGTGAGGTGAGAAAATTCGTGGTTTCCTAGAGCATCACTCAACCATGTCTGATGCCCACAGAGACAACCCTAGTGTGCCTAAAGCACTTTGAGGGAAAGGTTTCACTCAGCCTTGAGGAGTGGAAGCTGGGCATGGAAGATGGAGAGACGCTTTGGCCACTTCTGTACGAATGACGAAACTGAGGCACAAGAACGTTCACTGCAAGTGAGCGTGGCTGAGTATTGTGCCTCCAAAGATGTCCACCTCCTGGGGCCCTGTCACTATGCTACCTAACATGGCCAAATGGCTCTGACAGAGGGAATTAAGTTCCGGACGGACAGCTGAACGAGCCAGGTACCCGACACTGCTGCAGAGGGCCATGTGCCAGGAGGCAGAGTCAGGGCCAGAGGAGGCAGGAAAGACGCCTAAGTCACAGTGACAAGGGACCAACAGCCAAGACATGCCAGCGGCTGGTGGAAACTGGAAAAGGCAAGGAAGGGATTCTCCTCTAGAACTTCCAGAAGGAACGCAGCACCACCGACAACACACTTGAGATGTCAGCCTCCATAACTGCACGAGAGCCTACTTGTGGGAAGCCAGTGAGTGTGGCAAGTTGCTTCAGCAGCCACAGGAGATGGTGTTGTTGTGCACACACAAATATCGTGCTCAGGGTCATGGACGCGTTCTTCTGGTGGCTGGCCATGACCGCGAGTCTGTACTCAGTGTCAACAAACCGCACACAAGAGAGCAGACAATTTGAATGTCTCCTGCAGGTGTCCCCTTCCAAGGTAAGGCCTTCTCAAAGTCACCATACCCCAGAGCATCGGCTGCTGTCACATTTAATAAAGTAGAAAGCAAGGTCACAAGAATGCACCTTGCAAGCTATCCCCTCCCTACCAGTGGGACCCCTGTATGTAAGCACTTGACCCCAAACATCCAAGCTCTAGCTTTCTATCTAACCAAAGTCACCATTTGTGGTTCCTACAGGGGTCTGCCCTCTACATGCCCCCCAGGAACACCAAGACAATGGAAGACTTAAAAAACACTGGGTGAGTAATAGGAATTATAAGACATTAGTTTGTTAAGTCCTGCTTCAATGTCCGCTAGTACAGCTATGCCAGGCACTGCTTCCTCCCCAGGGGCGGAATTCCTAGCGTTCCTTCCTCCCCAAGGGGGGGAGGGTGTGTTGCTTATATGGACAAATGCAATAGATGAAAAATATATTTTATTCTAACTCAACACAGGGGACTGTGCCAAACCTGACCCTGTGTCCATGAGCGGTGGCCGGACCCACTATGTCATCGTGTCACAATGTGTGGCAGCCACATCACGCGCATGCCTTCAGCGTATGCGGGCATGGGTGACAACTATTTCCTCATAAAATTGGAAGAGAAACTCATACAACCAGGGAGGCCAGGTCACCTGTGCAGCCATGCCCTGGAATCATCCCCAGCACATCTGCTCCGAGCCGCTGCAAGCACATTCCCCACTGGGAACGCAGTCAGAACGGCCCCAACTCACTGAGGCGTGAGATCTCGGCTGACTTGGGACCGAAAAGCAGCAGCTCCCCTAACCTTTCATGTGTGACACCCTGGCTTGCGTCAAGTGAAAGGGGGAAACAGCCAAGAGAAGCACAACTTGCTAATTATGCGCAAGGACCTTTGTTGTCTGTGTTGTTTGCTTTCATTGTTTGGACAGGAAATGCACAGCCACCGTCCAAGAGCTGACTCGGGCTGACAGGGCACAGAGCCGTGGGATCAAGTAGAACAACTCTGAACCCAGAGGCGGCCATCAAGCGTGTGTGCACTCTGGCCATTGGCCCAAGTCGCCAAGTGGTCAACACCATTTTGTGACACCTGGCATGTGCCACCTGCCTCGACGGCAAGCCACTGCCAATCAGGGTGGCTAACAGCGGGGAAAGGAACAGCAGTGACAATAAAAAGGCACTGTCTCTAGGTACATGTAGTCCCTAGTTCTTAAACCCTCCTGGTTTGCAGGAGCTTCAGATTAGTCAACAGCTGAACTTAAGGCGTGCTCAGGGGCGAGGCAGAGCCTCCGCACGTCTGATTTCCATGCTCTCTGTCTGTGGCCTCATGAGGACCAGCTGAATGCAGGGGGGGAGCCACAGGGCAGGCTACTGATCTGGGAGCTCACTCATTTCCTGGACTGGAGACAGCCCTTCCATCCGCCGCCCCTTGGAAGCCTGGCCGCGTCACGGGAGGTAACAGCCTTGTCTTTGTTCCCCGGCGGGCCACTTGAGGCGGACTACGCCCTAAGAGGCCAGGGCCTTCCATGTCTCCGCGCACAGGACAGGCTTTGACAGGGATTGTGTTCCTTCTTTCTTGGTCAGAGCGCCACATGGAGTTGAGAAGAGGAAGAGGAGCCAGTAAGGAAGCCCTTGGCAGCTCTGACTCGACCAGAATTAAAATGTGGAGAAAAGAAGGAAAGTTGCCATAACATTGCCCAGATTTAGACTCGCTTTGGGATCAAAAGCTAAGATAACAGTGAGAACCCCTTCTAATATCACCAGTCACTTTAGGCACATATTCAGATGCAACACAGTTCAAATGAAGTCCCAGAACAATAGCCACGTCCATTCAGAGCTCCCTACAACCCGACTAGCATAGAAGGCAGGTGTTGATACTATTCCCCAACCACATTTCAACAGTATTTCAAATATTTATAGCTTGTTATAAATTACACCAAGGCCACATATCAAAGAATGAAAATCACCCATATTAAATTAATCAGATATTTTAGAAAATCATGCATTGCACATGGCTGAGGATAATCCATTTAATGTTTCAATGTCATGGAACATTTGCTTTATAAATAAAATATGAATATGATGAAGATCCCACAGATCCTCAGGAATACTGCAAATCTCTATGAGATCCACCCCCCCATCACTCTAAGCCCAGGATTTGTATCCCTGGACTCAGGTTAGTGGAAAAAATAAAAACTCGGCAACTGAACTAGTCAGTGATGCTACAGGGAAAGTCAGTGTCAGTGTGGGGAAAAGCGAAAGTCGTATCCCAGCTCCTAATACTCTGACTTCCTACAGCAGAATTCAGATTTCACCCTCAGATCTGCAAGCTCCATTTTCACCCTCCTTTAATGGAAACAAGTGCATGTTGAAGGCAGGGTTTGGCTCAAAGACATTTTCCGCTGCATTAAACATTCTTGTTGTTAAAAGTACCGGTACACGTATATGCCATGACGCAGTAAGAATTTCAGCCTCAGAATGTAAAATGCAAACTTTGGAGGGGTCTTCAGGAAAGCTTCAAATATTCTGCCAACTCCCAAACAAACAAACTAACAAACAAACGTTGCTTTTCCCAGAGGCGATGACCAGAAGTCAAGAGGCAGCCAGAATTCCCCACCGATTCCTGAAAAAGCAATTCCTTAGCCATGCTTGTTCGATTTCCTGACAAGCTTCCCATTCCTTTACCAAGATACACTGCATGCCTTACATTTATTTTTTAATTAAAATTAATTTTGCCTCGAGAACCTTCTCATGGCTTTATCACACCATCTGGACAAATTCGTTGACACACTGGGACATTTCAAAAGCAGGGCTGCGAATACAGGAAGAAGCTTTGATAGACCGTAGACTCTGTCTATCCGTCTATCCATCCATCTTCCTAAAATGTGTGAGCTGATATTGAAATCTCCAATGGCAATCCAACTCCACAAACTTCATTCTAGCTTTCTCCACTTGCTTCCTGTAAGTTCTTTTTCCAAGGGCGAGAAACCTCCACTCATTATCTACCATATATTTACATATTTAGTCAGAACTGTGAAACTATGTGGCCCTGGTGCTTTTCTCTGAGTTAGTTCTCTAATAACTTTCTCTATTTCTTTCATGGATGTTTAAGTTAAGCTTTCCAAATTAAATCATGTAAATTTTGGCAATCTGTGTTTTCCCAGGATTTTATCTACATTTTCAACATTGCGTAGATATCTGAAAAAAGGTCTCGTGATTTTTTTAACTTCTTACTTTCAAATAGATATTCCCACCTTGTCATCTTATTTTGTAAAACTTAGCTTCACCTTTTTTCTTTAATAAGTCAGCTAGTGGTTTTTCTATTTGCATATTTTTTTAAAAAATCACTTTTTTTTAAAAAAAAAGTTATTATAAGAACTTTTTTTTCTGTTCTTGACCTCATTATTTTCCATTTTCATCTTTATTATTTACTTTCTCATACTTTCTTCTGGCATATTTTGTTATTCTTTTTCCAGTTTTCTATTTTTTGGTTTGGGAATTTTACCTTTTATTCCCAGTGTTTCATTTCCATGGTGAACTGTTCACTGAAATTTAATTTTCCTGTGATCACGGTTTTAAACATATGCCATAGATTCTTCTATGTAGTGTTTTCATTTCCATTTTTTCAATCTATAATTTCAGTTTGTATTTCTTCTTTTTCATGCAAGAGTTGTTTAATTATAGTTTTTTTTAAATTTTGGTAAAAGTGAATTTTCTTTTCTTAGTGATGTCTAATTTTATTACATTTTGCTTGAATAGTGTTATTTGTACTCTACTTTTTGAAAATGATAGATGTTTTCTTTGTGACCTAATATATCATCAATCTCTGTGAACGTGCCATTACATAGAAAGGGAAATTTTATACATATCAATTAAGGAAACTGCCTTCCAGAAAATAATTACAAAACACAAGAAAACTATAAGTGAACACTGTAGAGAATTAAATATAGTCCAAAAGAACATTATCAAAAAGTCACCTGAAGATATGGGAAACCACCTTGAATCAGAAATGCAAGAACTCAAATATCTATAAGAAAAACAGGAAGGATTGAAAAGTGACTTGGTGAAATTCAGGAAAGAAATAGAAGAGACTAAATTATCTAAAAATAAAACACAGATTAGAAGGTGCACAAGGGAAAATAGATTCAAATGAAAACTTTAGAAGAGACAAGAAAGGTTGGAAAACAACTAAGAAAATGAAAATAACACAGGGAAAAAAGCAAAAAAGGGTCATAAAGAAAGTTGTGAAAATAGAAGGCAGGCAAAGAAGAAATAATATCCATATACTGGAATCCCAGTAAGCAAACTCTGTAAGAGTTAATGTTTAAAATTATAAAAAGTAAAATGTTTTTGAAAAAGACCTGAATGGGTTCATTGAAAGCCCCCACCCCCCACCCCTGTGTATATCTGGGAAAATTATCCAGCCTGATCAGCTCAAAGGCAAGGTTGTAAAAGTGTTTGATTTGAAATACAAAGATATTCTCAAGGCCCCAGATGAAAAAATTATCAAATCACTTACAAAGTCCAGAGAAAGGGAGAGGAATCAGAGTTTACATAAGCAAAGTAACAATGGAGCAGTATTTAAAAAAAATAAAATTCAATGAAAGAAAGTCCCTATATTTTCTATCTAATGAGCCTGATACTCAAAAAGCAAGACTATGGAGGGGGTGGGGAGTTTTCAACATATAAGTGCTCAGGGAACTCTGCACTCATCAGTTCTTTTTGAATTTTTTTTCTCCATCTTTTCACTCAGTTACTTCACACCTTTGGTAAACTCTATTCTCAAAGTATGATGAGCATTTTGCTTTCGTGTAGAATTTTCTTTTCGTACAATGTTATTTCCTGTATTTCTTTTTTGCAGAGGAAAATCTTTCAAGATAGTCAACTATGCTAGTGACATCACCCTCGGCTGAGACTTCTGCCCTGAATTTTTAACATGTAAAAATTGGAAACTTCATGGAGGGAAGGGAGTTGTCCCTATCAGGTATTTAATAAAAAACTTCAACAAAGTTCCAAAGTTGTTTGTTTTCCTCACAGTCCTTTGTAACTAACGTCTGGGCCCTCATGTACAATGCACAGTGCTAAGTATTTTACTGGCATTAGCTCTTACAAATTCTATTTTTTTTAAACTATCTAAGAAGCAGCGACTAGTATTCAATTTAACGAGTGAGGAAAGTGAGGCTTAGAGAAGCGATATGCTCAAGGATGAACAAGGCCACGCCATTCAAAATGTGGAGCCTTTAATTATCACTCTACTTGCCTCGCTCTCCTTCACAGTGCACACATTACAAGGCCTCAACAACCACACTCACGTCATCCTTGATTTCTCTTGTCCATTCAACCTCACAAGCAAGTCTCACCTGTCTATTTCCAAAGTGAATTGCCTTTCTTTCAATCAATAATTCTCTGAACCTCATCCAAGCCAGAATCAGTTCTTACCTGGACAATTGCTATAATCACCTTCCAGATCCTACCCTCACCCCCTCCAATTCATTCTTCACGCAGAAGCCAGAGCAAATTTTTACTAATAAAACACAGATCCAACCTTCTCACAGCCTGACTTAAACTCTGCCATGGTGTCCTGGTGTACTCATGATGACTCCTGTCCTCACCTACTTCTTTCCTTTTTAACTGCATTTCAGGCCACTCTCCAAGTTAATTATGCTCAAGTCAGTGTTGGCCTCCTTCCTGTTTCTCAGACTTGCCAAGCTCATCCACACCTCAGATCCTTTGACTCTGCTGCTCAAGAAGCACAGAATGGTCTTCTGGCTCTTCCTTCAGGTTTCTACAGTGATGTCACCACCTCTAGAAGACCCTTCCTGAGCACCCTTATCAAAAGCCATACCTGCACTCCGCCATGACTGCCTATGCTAAACCAACACTATTTCGCTCATGGCAGAAAGGATTTTTGTTGTGTCTTGCTGATGACTGTATTCTCAAGTCCCTACAATATGTAGCACATAATGCCCACTCCAAATTTACTGACTGATGAGTGAGTGAATACAATGTCTGCCATATTTTCTGTACCGATAATGGTGAATCAGGGTATAACAAGAGATGTTTATGCTGCTTGTAGCAAAAGGTATCTAGAATTTGTTGTTGGGATACTGAGATATGAAATTTATAAGGCATCTTAATGGTTTATGGGACCCAGATACTATCTTTTGAAGTGATTTGTTGTTGAAAATCACAGAATATGGACTACAAGTATCAAAGTCAATGCCTTCAGAGGTGCCCCCTCTCCAGTTGGAAGGGGGAAGAAACAGGGATGTCCATGCAGGCGGCCTTTACTCTGCCTGTCACGTGAGGGTCACATAAATTAAATGCCAAGGGAGTTTAGGAGCCGAGGAATTCTCAAGGAAGAATTTAAAAATGATTTTGAAGGATGGGAACAGGTTAGAGAGCTCTTCTCCACAGAATTCTTGCTTCTTAAAGGTACATGTGGGGTAAACTCACTGAACAGCACACGGATGCCAGATTCTTCTAAAAACATAAACTCTCCTCTGACTGTGAGAGACTTTTCAAAACTTCTAAAGCCTTTGCCCTCCCTGGGGTACAATTTTAAAAAGGGAAGCAGGTAACTTGTTAAATGTACCCCCAGTGGCCCCAAAGAGTTCTTTCAACTTTTTAACATGCCTCCTTCTCCAGGCAAGGCGCAGCTTCATAATGCTGAGGGCGTGATTCCGCAGCAGCATAGGTGTTACTTCTATCATTTCCATGCACACTCGAGTAGCAAGAGCTTCCCAAGGAGCATAGCAAGAGCCGCGAGCGCGCGCCTCTGCCAAACAGGTGTGCCCGCCCTAGCAACTCACTCTCGGAGGGCGGCACAGGGTTATGGGGCGGCCGGCCCATGAGGAGGGGGAGGGGAGCAGGCGAATGCCCCGAATAGTGGTCAGTGGTCGAGGAACATGTAAGAAAGTGTGTGCGTTGCCACACTGGGAGAAAAAGGTGAATTGTCAACAAACATTTCCTACACCTGATGCCTTTTGTATGGCGAGCTGCACATTTAATAAAGAAGCAGCTGCCACTACTGAATGATTAATCGATACCGGTAAGCTGACATCCTAAGAACTGCTGAACTGAAGCTTTGCTTTCCCTCCCGCATTTACAAATAAAGTGCTCACTGTATGACGAAAGCCTGTCGACTTGACTGGAAAATATCAGAGTCCTACTTAAATGACATTTGCAGAGAATGAGATTTTCTTCTGGCCACTGCTCCTTATCGCTAATAATAACATCAGATTAGTGGATTTAGGCCAGTGGCGGAGCAACGCCTTTTCTGATCCCTTCTTAAAGCAACCCTTTCCATCTGTCTGGTCAGCCGTCCCCCGGCTTGTTTGGGCCAATGAGTACTCCCTAAAGGCACTTCACGGAAATCATGTCGGCCAGCTATGGAAAGACCTATTGTGTTTCTAAATTTCACACAAGTCCACTTAACCTGGAAGGGTCCAAGCATCCGCCACATTCACCGGGGAGAAAATCCCTCTATGCAGTCTCCCCGAAATGTGGATGCGTAGCAGGAACTCAAACCAAAAAAAAAAAAACCAATGAATTCCAACTAATTGGGCTTTCCAAACAAAGTTCATTGTCAATTAAGTTTCATCTGTCATCATTTCAACTCATCAGATACAATGAAAGTTTTACATTTTAGAGAATACAAAACTTATGATGGTTGATTGCTTCTGGAGGGAAAAAACGCACAGCCAAACATGCGGGTGCGCATTTAGATGATTATAGGGGAAGATGCTTTATTATTATTTTTACATGAATTGTACAAGTTTGAAGACTGCACACAATTTAAAATCTAAATGCCAGGTCTCCCAAGAACAAATCTAAGTATTTCTAAAGCTCTGTCATAAATAACTACATTTAATTTCCTTTCTCAGAGTTTGTCACTTTAAAAGCCCTTTTACAATTCGCACCTATGCTACTTCAGTTAATAACTGACATTTCCTCTTGCTAATGCATAATGTAAGCCCGGTGCTGCTGTGAACCTGAGATAAGCCTGGATACCAAAAGGCTCGGCATGAAACAATGTTTCAAGATCATGCTGATGGCCTATCTCTTTTGCCTATATATATTTTTTTTTTTCAATGAAGCCTCCCCTCACTCCTTCACCCTGACCAGAAAGCATTTTGACATGGCAGAGAACCCCTGGCCAGCAGAGCCTCCTCCAGTCAACTGGCTTGACCTGACCCAGCCGCCTGGCTTGCGCTGAATATTCAGTAAGGTTAAAGCAAGACCAAGACCATTGTTTTTAAAAACAGCACTTAGTGACGCTGGAAAGGATAAACTGGACCTGGTGTCCGACTGTTTAACCCACAGACTTTTCAATGTGTCGTGTGGTTAAACTTACCGTAAAACACAACAACAGCATTGAAGGATGCTGTTCTGAAAGGGATAGAGTGAGCTGTCAATTTATGCATGTCGTAAAGTCAGTAATGTGTCCTGCACACGACCCATCTGTCTTCATTTCACAAGGTCACGAGGAGTGCGTGGCTCCATTTCCTTCAGGAGGCCCCGCAATGCTGGAACAGGCGTGCTCATCCCAAACAAACCTGGGCCAACGTGGATGAACATGGTCAAGCATCAACAACTCTTTAAGCTCTGCTTCGGGCGTGACTTAGACAGCAAACACGCTTGAGGATAAAACACTTGAGAAAGCCTTCGGGAAAGACTGTAGCCAAAAGGGGGCATGGAATACATCTGGCCATTTTAAATGTAACTCACATCAAGATAGTGATTTTTCATGATAAAGGGGAAGTGTAGATGAAATTCAAGCTGCCCGGCTATCTCTTTACAGTGAACAAGAAGAAAGTCTTTGTGGAACTGACACACGAACAGCAGGGGAGTTTGCGCACCATTAGAGGTTCGTCCCCACTGGTTGTTCAGAAGCTTCTGGTGAGAGGGGTAGGGTTTTGTTTATTTTGCTTTTCTTTTGTGTGACCTCTGCTTCTACCCCCATTATTGTAAGCCCATGTGTGACCCCATTATTGTACCTATATGAAGAAATGACTTGGACGAGTGGTTGGGGTGAATTCAGATGTCGCGCACATGCGGTGTGTGCATGCGAGCGGAGAGAAAGTAGCACCGCAGGATGGTGGCACCCAAGGGAGCAGGGCCCTGTCATCCTCCCAGTCGGCCCTGGCACAGGGAGGATATTGATCATTTTGCTTTGTTTTCTGTATGTGGGTTTGATTTTTTTTTCCCATTCCTTTTTCCTTTAGAAAAAAAGGAGAGAAAAGTATGCCCTAGAAAGAGCCAGAATCCTCTACCCTGCTTAAATGGCCTTGTGTGTTCCCATTGTCACGTCCGGAACTGACTGTACGGTGGAGTAAAAACTTCAGAGTTGGATTGATCTGAGAGAGATCATGGCTGAAGCCCAGCAGATGTATTCTTCCTTCTTTCTTAGACTTTGGAAATAAGTCACCCTGCTATTCTTTTGTGACTTCATCCAAAAGAATACCTTAAATGCGAGAACTTTCCAAGTTATTAGAAGGATGAGCATTTGAGGACTGCATTTCACAAGTGCCAAATGGACACACCCTCCAAAGGGTAAGCAATACATTTAAAATAGTCCCCAACACCCACAGACGATGTGACTACACTGGGTTTGTTCCACCTTCTACAGCCTCTGTTAATGGTGTCACTATTAATAGAGAAACCTTTATGCAGTAGTGAACCATTTCCTACGATCAAACTCATTTTTCCTCAATTTATTTCTGTGTACAACAGAAAGAGTTTCCGATTAGCAATAAGGCGCCAGCGGGGTATGTGGTTATCCGAAGGTAATCACGGCCCTGTGGGAGCAGAGGTACTCAAGTGTACCTTTTGCTTTGTCACTCCCCAGGGGGGTGATTATCTCATGATAATCATACACCCCCACCCCATTGTGCCTTATTGCTTAATTAGCTGCTGCATGAAATGTACTTCTGTTTGCATCAACTTTATGTCTCCTATAATTGCCCTGAGTTGCAGTTCCAAGATGAAAAAAGTAGATCAAATAACTACATATATTTTGTTTGATTAATCATGAAAAAATCATTAAGGGATTAAAGTGAAACCATTTTACTCCTGCTGATCATATTCAGCAATTTGAAATTATTTTATGATCCTGATCAATGTAATTAATGGGAATGGCTGTTAATTAGTTACAGTAGCAGGTGGGCCATGAAAAATGTATTCACTTACCAGGACCGAGAACAACAGGAGATGCAGGGTTTCTGTCTGGAGTTTACCTGGTGACAGAAAGAAACTCTCCTGAGGGCCCACCTTGCTCTCTCAGATGCCTGTGCTCCCTTTGCTGCCCCTCCCACTCCTAGGGCATTCCCAGGGCAACACACAAAAAGGGTGGGTGGGGGGGCGGAAGCTGGTGATTGTAAATGCTCTTAAGCATATTTCAGTGGAAAAGTTTTCCTCTTTGCCACATTGCACTCCAAGCCCCGGCCATTTCAACTTAGCTAACTGGAGCTTCGCCATAGAAGATGCCATTTTAACTTAGGTAAGTGGAGCTTCACCCTAGAAGATGAGGTCATTTGGACATCCTCGTGCTCATCTGCCCCATGTAATGTTCCTGGCCCTTCCTCTGAAGAGTCCAGTGGCGGCTGTCCCTTCGCCGCTGCTGGAGACAGACAGCATGTGACCACCAAGTGTCAGGGAGTCTTCACTGTCAAGAGACGCATCACTTTCCCTGAGGAGTGAGTGGGAACCCGTATACACACTTGTCCACCTTTTTATTACGCACAAATGCAAAAGGAAGTGAAAATAATACCAGGTATTTCCAACATTCCCCTGATTAAACTGAGTTGCCTCCATTATGTAAATGACTGCAAATATCTGTTAATACCATTTCCCTGTGCATTCAGCCCTTGGATTTTATCAAAACGCTGCTCTGTGGCGTTCCCAATCTGCCCTGGTGTGCAACACGCTGTCATTGGGCCTCACTGAGAGAACTGCAGCACCAGGGAGCCAAACTCATGCAGGAGTCTGAGAAGCTGGATTCCTAGACAGAGGAGGTGGGAACGGTGCTCCACTGCCCGCTCTTTCCAGAGGATTCCTCTCAAGGGCCCGCTGTATTTGGGTTCATTCCATTGGATTTGCAAGCAGTGAAAGCAAAGCCCCGGCTAGATGAAGGGGTCTTTGTGCAGCATGCGTGGTCCCTTGGCCAGGCAGTCACTCCAATGCCCAAGTGGCCGAGAAGCGGTGGGGGACGGGCTCTGTTCTCCAAAGGCACTGTAACCCACTGTTCTCATCAGGACTGACATCTGGGGAAGGCTTTGCTTCTCTGCTGGTGGAATTCTCTCTCACCCCTCCCCCTCCCTCCCTCCTTCCCCATCTTTTATCCCTCCCTCCCTCCCTCCTGCCACCCCCTGCCTTCCACCCTCACCTGATGAGTAGCCATTTCTGCTCTCACTTTGCTCATTTTCTATCTCAGGGTATTTTTCCTCATTGTATTTGCAAAAGGAAGCAGCAGATACTTGGGGATTTTTTTATCAGGTGTTTGTATGCATGCAATGATTTAAGAGTCAACTACTTGCAAGGAGTTAACACAAACCACAGGCTCTAGCTCTGCGCTGCCAGCCCATCTCCCTCCCCCTTCTCAAGAGTCAGCTGCTTGCAACTGGTCTTTAGGCTCTTGCATGGCTAGTTCTTGCTTTTCCAGCCTCAAGTGTTCTCACTGACCTTGTCTATGGAAGGTGAGCAGGAAGCTCTCTTTCTCTCCCTCCCCCCACCACACATCGAGACGCTTCCCATCCCTCCATCTTCCCAACACATTCATACCAGAAGTTCAGTGAAAGAAAGACGTTTTACATTCGTATGATTGTATATGCTACTGAGCATGAAGCCATATATGAACAACACATGGCCTTGCCCGCACGGCTCTATGGAGTTAATTCTCTGTGGCTTCTGTCATCATCATTTGTCTTAGTTTTCTATACATTAGCACGAATACACCCCCAAAGTCTCCCAGTTGTGAAAATATCATCAAAACATTCCCTCACATCAGCTACCAATGTCATCTTCTTGATAAATTTCTTCGGGAACTTTCTGACCTGTTCCCACCCAGACTGGCTGCCCCGTGCATCCGAGACTCTCGTCACCAGCAGCCTGCGGGCTGCCTGGCCTCACTCTGCGCTGGAGCCCCTGTTTCCTTGAGGGGCGCCGAGCTCGCCTTGAACGTGCTCTGGTCGCTGAAAGGTCCATTGGAGAAAGGATTGGCTAGAGGCACATTTCCTTTGAGATCTTGACAATATGGAAACGCCTTCGTTCTACCCTCCCACTTGATCGAGACTGTGGCTAGGCAAGAATCTTGGGGTGGAAGTGACTACACCTGAGAACTGTCTTTGCGCTTCCAACGTGGCTTCCAACGTGGGTCCAACAGTCCAGAGCCAGCCTGCCACCTGTCCCTCTGCATGATACCTGCTTTCCTGTTTCCGCTCCCTTTCCAACCGCCCTCCCTTTCCATCCTATCAGAACCTTACAGAAAATTCTCTGCTTCTCCTTTATTTCTGAGCAGTTGCTATGAGCTCTGGCTGCCGGCATTCTGGGGGCAGCAGACTGGTGGCCCCAGGATGGAGCTGGGGCACCGTCACTCATTCTCAGTCTGCCTGTTTCCAGGAAAACAACCTTCGGCTTTACCTTCTCCAGGAGAGAACTGCCTACTTCCGGGGGGGGGGGCACTAACAGTGCCCGAGGGGGCAGCATCCACTTACACAGCTGGCGAACCACCTCAGGATGATCAGGCACCACGAATTCCTCAGCTTTTCGGGGCTTCTGTCACGTCAACTGGATTGCCCCACTGACGCTCAGCTTCTCCCACTACGAGCTGACGCCCGGGATCAGGCCTGTGAATCAGCTACCATTTGTCCCGATGTCCAGCGACCCCAGTGCCGTTAATCTGCTCCCATTCTCCTAAGTCCTTTGGGGCTCATTCTCTTCAAAAGGTCCTTCCTTGTAGTTGAGGTTTGGAGAGGGAGTGAAATCAGATGCATGCGACCAGCCCACAGGGAAACAAGCCCGAGCAGCTCATTCACATGGCAACCAACTCACCGCCCCCCAACATCAACCATGTGCCTGATGTTCCCCAGTTAGCTCCGTAACCTGAGAAAGCACCTGAAATCCAGCAGACATAAACGTGAGGTAAGAGGAGTCCCGAGGAGGCTGTCCCGGATGCATTGTTGAATTGATTCCAGACCTTAGTACATCCTGCTGGCGCAGGCTAAGCAGTTCCAAAGGCATGTCCTGTAATTCGAACCGAGCCACAGAGTCCCCGAATGCTCAGCCGCCTCCCACTCCCAGTCCTGCTGGCGTGTCTGCAGCTCCTCAGCTGAGCCTGACATTTCCTAAACGGAAATTCCCAGCCTGATCTTCTTGCTGTCACCACCGCTGCTAATAAATGACGTCCACGTGCATCTCCATGCACAACTGAGTGACTCCTTGAACACGCAGAACAATGATGAAGACCTTGGACCCTGCAGTCCATGTCAAGGAGGCTAGAGTTTTGGTTCCACAGGCATTATTTGTACGACCCTGGAGAAACTGTCCCAAGTCTCTGGGCCCCGGTCTCCACATCTGTGTAATGGGCATAACTATAATTCTGAGGTTTTTAATGTTTGCTGAAGATTAAACAAAAACAAAAGAGAAAGACCATTCAGGCAAAGCAGTCCCCCCGGCTGGTACAGGGGAAGCACTTGCTAACGACACGCTACTCCTCTGGCCCCACACTGCAGAGGAGGGGCCGAGACTCTCAGGGTTAAATGATTTAGCCAATCTGACAGTGCCCACGGGGGAGGGCCTGAGCTTGTACTCCCATGCTCAGTGAGGACCCCACGCGCCTCTGCTTTGCCAGTGGTTCCTCACGAGGAGAGCCACGCCACGGCGCTAGCCCCGTCAGCCATTCAGGGTGGATTCTGGCTGCGAATATGTTTCTGTTTTTGTTTTTGTTTTTTGTGCATTCACTGCATTTATTAGTAAGACATTTATTGATGTCCCTGAGGATGCACTCAAGTCCTAAGGCATTTACATTATTACTGTAATCACTTGGGTTCTTTTTTTAATTTTTACATATTTTACATCATTGTTCATTTTTAAACAATGGAGTGAATATGTTTTCCAAGCTCCCTGAGCAATTGCATCGCTGAGCCCAGGTTGCAAACCTGTCCTCTTCACCAAACTTCCTCTTGACTTCCCAAGGGGCCTAGAGCATTTTGTCTACCACCAGGCCTTTCTCCACACCCGCGTGCTACATTCCTTGTCGGCATGGCGAAGTGCAGCCACGATAGGCCATTTACCAAAGGTGTTAAGCAAATACAAAAATTGCCCGCCCCACGCCCCTCCACCCACTGTTTGACCACCTCAGGAACTTGCTGGTTTAGAGAATTAACAGACAGAACTGATCAGAAATAAGCATGTCAAGTTCCAGCTTGAGCCGCACCAAGTTTTCCTGTGCACACGGGGCGGTCCCTCTGCAGGTCAGACAGGATCCCTCCAGGGTTGCCGACTCTGCTGTTTCAAACACGGTTAGGGCAACATGAGGTTCTGAACTCAATTATCGCAAATAGGCCTCTGGCTTCCAAGCATGAAAGGAGGCTGGCCAAGGGGACAGAGAGGGAAGTGCCACATGACTACTTTGTGGTGAGTAAAAAGGCTCGAGGACAAGTGATACTGGAGCTGTCAAGGACAGGGTGGTGGGAAGCTTGGTGGGGAGCACATGAAGTCGAAGAGGCCAAGGTCACAGAGCAGACGCCCCATGAGGCGCTGAGCTGGGCTCGGTGCAGCGGACAAAGCCATAGCCCTGCCCCCGGGTTCCATGGGAGGCCTGCATCCTGCCCCGGCAGCCCACCGGAGCAGGCCAGCAGCACAGACCCTCTCAGGTCATGTTTAAGCTGTCATCACGAGTTCAGGAAACTTCATGAAGGTCAGTGGAAGTTCAACGTGCTCTAAACAAATGTTTCTCTTCATTTTTCAAAAGTGCATTTAGAACGAAATCCATTAGCAGGCCTTGGGCTTCACAAGATTCCTCCCCATGTTCCTGAGAGTAACGGACTTGTCTAGGACACAAAATCCACATGAAACGACCAAAGAATCTTCGAAGGGGTAACTGGGGAAATGGCTGAACCAAGGAAGACACAGCCTTCTGGGAACTTCTCCCATAAGGAATGGAAAGCAATCACGTGACCCACACCTAGTGCCTCTAGACTCACCTGGGTGACCCTCACCTGCACAGGAGGGCCCGCTCCAGCCAGCATCTCCTGCCCCTTCAGAGGCAAGACAGTAGGCACCGTCAGGCTCCTGAGCACATTTTCATAATCAGCCCGATCAGGGGCACGCGGCAGCTGCTCGATTGATGGTGTTAGACAGGGAATAAAGCGAGATGCCAGGAGTGCCCTCGGATCTGACATAACGAGGCAAACATCAGTCATTTGGCTAAAAGGCTCATAAAGGCTCCATCAGCTGTGACACAGGAGTCTGAGCAAAGCTAATGAGCAAATGTGGCGGTAAGCATTTTCCTTAAACAGGAACAAGTTGCGAGTGAGCTGCATTTTTCACGAAAAACAAAAAATACATTTGAAAACAGTTCAGAGCTATTGCTCTGATCAGAAATGATAGGTCTATGTTTTGAAACAATTGTCTGAATGGGAAGATGTTTTTGCAAAAGTGTTCCACTTCATTTGCCAAATGCTCAAGAGCACGTAAAATTAGTACTTGAAAGTGGTCACTTTGAGGCGAGGCAAAATGCAATCTTGGCCTCTCAGAAAAGGAAAATTTCTTGGCTAATAATACAATAAATCCAGTCCCAGCCTTGAAAGAGTTGATCGTGGCTGGAAGCCATTAAATAAAGGATTTAGCTAATAACATACAAGTCACAAGAAGAACCAGTGTGGGCACTGGAAGTGCTCGTACTCTATTTTGTTTGATCCTTGGTGAGGAAAGCAGGACTGAAGTGATTATCAGCTCAACTGAGGGTCGTGCTGGCCAGTTAGGGAAAGTTTTGAAGAGAATGCAAAGACACAAGAGGAAAGAGGGAAACTGAGGCTCTCCTAAAGACGGAGCTGAAGACCCAAAGCTGCCGGGGCCTGAAACCCAGGTGCCCTGCCTCTGGAGTTCTGGAACTCTTTGCCCCTCCTGTTGTGCCACAGGACTGACTTGGCGGCAAACTCACCATACATCGAGTGCTCTCCCCACTGCCACACTGCCCAGGAATCAGACATCAGCCCGTTGTGATGGTGTGTGTGGCCCGGCCCACACCCAGCGGTTTGTGGCTGCAAAGGGGCCTTAGGTCCCATGTCATCTTTAGAAGGTCCTGCCAGTGACAGCAGCACAGGAACAGTAAGGGCAAGAGGAAGGAAAGTCACCTCAAAGGAGTCAGTGGGAAGACTGTTAATGCCTCGATGAATATGCACATTCATCACTTACGTGGCCACGTCTGCAATACCCAGCGCCAGCATGACTCATTCAAAACGAAATAGAAACCACTGTTTCGCGCAGCAAAGGGCAACTAGAAACAGCTACACAGCAAAACGCACACTCCCCCGCCACGGTTCCGGAGGTGACAGGTCCAAGTAAGTACTCTCTGAATGGAAAATCTCAGGAGTGGGCACAGGGTTCCCCACTATGCCCCAGTCATTTGCCCATGCGGCCTCTCTCCTGCCGACATTTACCCCTCTGTGAAGTCATAATGAAAGGTACCATCTGACGGGGTTTTAGGGGTAGGAAACATTTTTACAACACATGTAGAAATTCCTCATTTTGAATATTAGTAAGTACAGGCTCCATTCTACCTTGCCCTCATGACTCTGATTCTTCTAGAAGGATCCATGAGTATATCTCTGGGAGCCACTAGGATGCCACTGAGAGCATTCCCACACTCCGTGATGCCCTGAATCCTGGAATGAGGCAATGCTGGGGTTTGAACCCTATTTCCTAGCAGAGAATGTGGAGCAGAGAGGATGTATTCATGGAGAAATGCCAACGTTTCAGGGATTCTGAGATGAAAGCAAGCAAGACAGGGATGTAGGAAGGGCGGGGGAGGGAGGAAGGGAGGAAAGTTTGCAGGCAGCAGCCTAGGGGCAGGCAGCAACTGTGCTTTAGCTGAGAGCTGTTAGCAACCCACTAAAAGCAGGTCCCCAGCCAGTGAGGGAAAGGTGTTCAGAAGAACGCAAAGGAGAGCGAGCAGCGGCAGCGGCATGTTTTGCTGAGAGCCCCTTGAACAATATGATCTTTAGAGAACAGGGAAGGGCTAATTACATATTGATGGATTATCTTCTCTCTTCTTTTTCCCCAACAGCCAATGGTTGTCTTCGCTTCTCAGACAGGCAGCAAATCCGGGAACAGCTCTGTGCTCACACTGCCGGCGCGGCTCTCTGCGGAAGGAGGTATATTTTAACGTCTGTCCAACTGCGTGCTGCGTGGCGGTGATGAGCAGATGCTGTCACTGAGAGAGAATGACGCTCAGGCTCGTGTTATGGATCAGTCTTGACCTACAGCGCAGTTCTGTGTCCGGCTTCAGTGTCTGGTCCAAAACACCAGGGCTCCCGTTGTGCTGAAAGGGAACCCCAGCACAGCACTGGGCTGCTCTGCCTGCTTCCACTTCCAGGTGGGGGCCCCCTCTTTCTGGGGCCAGTTGAGGTTACATATAAATGAAGCATCTGCCTTACAGCTGGACTGTTTACATCGGGAGTTTTTCAGTGCACGTCCTGCCTTGGGCTTGGGGGATGACGACTGCAATTCAGTCTGAGACGTCAGGCTGGTGGGGGAGCGCTGGGTTTGGAAGGAGCCGGTGCAATTTCCTGAGGAAGAAATGCAGACCATACTGCCACTCGGCTGCCATGGTAAATGGCAAACAATTACGGGGCTTCGGCAAACCTACCTGTTAGCAGGTGCACGATGCCACAGCACACCGAGAGCCCAGGTGCAGGGCAACCAGGCTTTCCGCGTGCCATGCCAATGTGCCAGTCAATGCACTGTCCTTTCCACATGTCACCCATCGGGTGATCTCCAGGCCGCGCCATGCTGGTTTCTGGAAATTGTAGGAGAAGCAACACCCCCAGCTCTGCATCCCAGCCCCAGCCTCCCGTAGTGCCCCCGGAGTGCAGGCTTCCTTTTCAGAAGGCTGCACATAGCAGCCCTTTGGGGATGGGTATTAATGAAGAAATGTTCTCTTGCCAGAGCCGTGCTTTATCAGACTGCGAAGGGGACAGTCTGTTCAGAGTGGCTTTTCAATTTCTCATAATTAACCCTGCCAGGATGAGCGCCCGTGGCATCGGAGACAGCAAATTTTCAAAGTCAAGCAGCACAGTGAAATGCCTCCCGCCGCCTCTGTGTCCCCCCTCAGGTGGAAGGAGGAAAGTTCTCAAATTCTGTCAGGTTGATTGTCTTGTCACCGCCCGGGGAGACCTGCTGGCTGGGGATGACCGGGGCGCCTTGCCAGCTCCCCCGCAGCGAATGCCAAGCTCGGTCGGCTTGAAACTGGCGCCAGGAGCACTGAGTCGGGCCTCAGGTTCTTTTAGGCGGTGCCATGCGCTGGCCTTCCCACGAGTGGGCCTGGCCTGGCCGCCGGAAGGAAAGCACTCTCAGCTGACATTCAGATTTTGCTTTTCTCTTTTAAGTGTGAACAGGAAGTGACTGGTCTGGAGAAAACATCCGCGCAATCATGTCTGCGACTTGAATCCTGCACGGAGGCCACAGGCGCCCTGTGTTCTGTATTGGGATCCGGAAATGAGAAGTCAATCCCTTCTTTGCACTACAGCCAGCGTTCCAGTGCGGTGTGATCTCTTGCTGGCAAATTCGAAAGGTGGAGGGGAAGAGGTGACACCTGCAGGACTTGCACCATCTGAGGCCACAGCACCTGGGACATCCCCTCACCTCAAAGGGTAGCGCTGGAGGGCTCACGCAGCTGCATTAGCAACACCCACGTGTTACCTTAAGCACAGATACCGCCGCGTCTACCAGCACATTGGCATCTCATTCCCATGGAAGGCCTCGCCAGCCCACGCCAAGTGGGACCACGCTGCGTAACAAGCTGTGCCGGGGAGAGGAAGGCGCCAGGCTGTTCCCGACGGCAGGGCCTGCAGCACGGGCTTTGTCTCTGTCCCATTTGCAGAGGCAGTTAGGGCAAGCCAAACTGCAAGAGGTTCAGCCACGGCTCATAACTTGAGTGCCATGTGCCTTGAGAGGGCTCACCCCCCTTTCACTACACCTCGTTTTCAAGACCTAGCACACTGGTGCTCCAGCAGTGACGCAGCTGCGCGATTCCAAGGATTCATCATCCCCGTCAAGTCACGTTTTGGTGCGCCCTTCTTTTTTCAATTATGAAATTTACTACATATTTCATGCTGGACCTTACAAAATTCTGAAGCTATTCATGGGCACTTTGCGCAATAAAATATTCATACACTAAAATGCAGGCTTCCTCATCATGAGTAATAACGCCGAGAAGTCATCTCCCATTGGCCAGCCATGCAGGGAGGGGTCAGCCGTTTGGCTTTGGAGACACGGTACAATCACAGTGAAAGTACCACCCCGTCCTGGGCCCGCCTCCTCAAATATATGAAACGCTGACCATGTAACGTCGCGAGTGTCTCTGGTTAAGGAAGCAGCTCTCAGCCCTCTGGCTGGGGGAAGCCGTGTGCACAGCTGCAGACCGGCTCCGCTGGAGGGGAGTCCTGCAGAGGAGCAGCGGGTGTGGGGGCACAGGAAACATCGCTACTTCATTACTGCTGGGTCCTCAGTGCCCAGAATGGGGCCCCACACCTTGAAGCTTCTGGGTATATAAAGGTTTGTTGGAAGAAAATCAGGAAGCGGGGAAGAGAAGGGAGGGTGGATGGAGGAGGAAAGAGAGGGAGGGAGCAGAGAAGGAGGAGGGCAGGAGAAAGACTGAAGGAAGAAGAGAGGGAGGCAGGAAGGAAGAAAGGCCTTATTGGGTGTATGACTGTGGGCAAGTAATTGGCCCTCTGGGCCTCACCCCCCTGCTGAGTCAAATGAAGAGCAGGGGCCACGTGATTTCCCAGCTCTGTGCCACCTCTGAAAGTCTACGATGCCATGATTTAAATGGCCTGCACTGATGTCAATGGTCATCATTAAAAAGGATTTTGCTCACCGATGCAATCTGTCACAGGACTCAGAGGTGTGCCCCTGTTAGTCCATATCTGTCCTCTTCTCCATACATGGGGGAATTTCTTTGTTTCAAATATTTAAACTGCTCTGGAAAGATGAACTGGGCATATATTTGCTTAATGTGCAGCTGACAGTTCAGCTTCCTGAGTGTTTCCATAGGTATACCAAAACACTTATCACCACTCTAGTTCAACAATTTGAGCATTATCCTCTTGTAATAATGTATACTTATGAGAGGAAAGAAAGCTAATGTCACCTAAAATGAACACACATGGAATATTAAGCTCTTGAAACTCTAAAAGCCTAAAACGTATTTCCATCACCATGTGGCTGAGACTATCTTCTGCTAATTAAAGCACCACCACCACGAATTCCCCACTTCCGGAATAATGTCTCCCGGAAGTGAGGTAATGAGGTTTCTTCAAGTGCCCACAAAACCCTATTATTCCAGACTAGTTAATACTGTGTATTTTCTGAGCTTGTACTTAACCACACAAGATGATCTGAGCAACGTCACAATCACTATCTATAGCAGTTTGAAAGTTTTCAAAAGAAAATCATATTTTCTCAAACTCCATAAAATTTATTTGAAAGTACACTTCACAAAACTAATACCTGTGGTTCCAATGAGACACTTTCTCCATTACACACCATAATACAGGCTAAAGAGGTTACCAAAAGTCGTGGGGGACTGCCAGTATTCACTTATTTGCTTGGTCCAGGATCAATCTCTCTCTATAGATACATAGATGATAGATGGATAGGTTGATGGATGGATGGATGGATGGATGGATGGATGGATGGATGTGTGGGTGTGTGGGTGGGTGGGTGGGTGGGTGGGTGGATGGATGGATGGGGATGGACGGATGGATGGATGGATGGATGGATGGATGATACATAGATAGATAGTCCCTTCCTCTGGGATAGTCCCCCATTCTCTCTTCATGTAATATCAGAGGCTGGCTGGGCAATTACTTAACTCACCAAATTCACACAAATAACTACCCTCATACCTATACATACAACTAAACACCACTGGTAGTTCCCCATTACATAGAGAATAAAATTGAAACTGATCTGGTACCTGGGGTCCTCCACACAGAAGCTGTGTGACTTTGGGCAAGTTACTCAACAACTCTGTGCCTTAATTTGTTCTCATATGTAAACTGAGAATACTCATCATCCCTGTCTCCTACGGTCGGTGAGAGGAGTACAAGGATGGACACCTATAAACCACAGAGAGAGGTGAGCAGCACACAGATAGTGCCCCATAAATAGGAGCTACTATGCTGTTTCCTCCACAATGTATTTCAGACTTTACCTCCCGCTGCTGCCATCATCAGCATTCCAATCCAGCCAGACTGGTTGATTCACTCTTCTTACATGACACCTCTGCCTTCCTGCCTTTGTGGTTTTGCACAGTAAACAGCAAATATTTATGGAGTGCATCCTCGGAGCCAGGCACTGTGTGGAAGTGGCAAGGATTAGCTTGTTGATGCTTCACAAGATCGCAATGTGACAGGTCCCGTTACCTTCCATTTTACAGATCAAGGAAACTGACACATGGAAGAAAAGTGACTGGGATAGCAGAGCAAAGGGACTGCAGCAGCAACAGTCAAAGCCGGGCAGTCTGGCTCGAGGGTGCTCCTCTGTTTACACCCTGTATGGTTCCACACTGTCAAGGCTGCTGCCCTCAAGACAAACACGAACTCCCCAACACCCTCCCAAAGCTCATCCTTCGGCCATCCCTGATCAGCACCAGAGCCCTTCACTTCTAACCCTCCTTTCAAGCTGGCATGAATCATGTGTCAAATAATTACTGAATATCCTGAAACCGCTCCTCTATTTTCTAGAATCCTGAATATTCTTGTATGTATTTGTGTATGTTTGGCTTCTTCCTCCAAGTTGAGCTGATGCTGTTTAAGGCCAGGGGCTGAAACTCATGTTTCTGTTTTGTCCTAAATAACACTTGGCACAAAGTAGATGCTCACTAAAAAAAGCAATGATCTGTTTTAACCTCTGGGGCCCATAACGAGGTCAAGCTGACCTTGGCTCCTCACTTTAATGGTTGGTAAGCAAACATGATAAAATGCAGTTTTTCAATCCCTTCCCTATTTGCTCAATTATTATTTCAGCTATTTTCCTCCTGTTCTCTTTTGGATGCTAATGTTGCCTTTATATTCTCTGCCATCATTTCAAAATGCCCCAGATCTCAATAATTGAAAATAAGTTTCAAAATAAAGCATAGAGTGACATATTTTTTGGTAAACAAGCAGTAAATTATTTGAGACTCCTTTTCTGGAGATTCCTTTAGTTAAAAAGAGCTTTAATGAGGAAGAGAAGAGTTCTATGAACTGGAGATTCAGGATGTATTTTCAAGTAAAAAAGTTCTGACAGTTGAAACCCTGTGAACGTCTCCATATGATTTTCAAAGAAGGAAAATAAATATAGGGAAGCAAAAACCCTGAAAGAAACTGATAAACTGAACTGTATGTCAAATGACTCACAATTACCGTGGGGCACGGGAAAAAACCAGGTAATTCTTGAATACAGTCTTTCAAGTGTGTACCTTCAGGCTAAAGACAAAAAGAAATCTAAGCAAATATTGTGCACAGTTCTAGGCTTCTTTCCAGGGTGCCATGGGGTCACAATTCTGAAACTGCTTTCTGTGCATTCTAGAACAGAGCAAATAGTGTATGTTAAGTAATTAGAACCAAGTGGCTTATTGTCAGAGAAGGGAGTTATCAATATGAAGAGGCAGGAGGATAGAATGAACCATGTGGTGTTGTATGAGAATTAGAAATGAGTGCAAAATCATCTGTATATGCATGCATACATCCACACAGATGTATGCACACAAACCCCATATATACAATACATACACACATATATTGAGGTCCATGCGAAAGGTATGTATAGAAATACATAATAGGGCCTCCCTGGTGGCCTAGGGGTTAAGTCTCACTGCCATCACTGCTAGGGCGTGAGTTTGATCCCTGGCCGGGGAGAAACCCACATGGCACAGCAGACCTCTCCCGTCTCCCCACTGCTCCCCTCAGCAGTGTATTTCATTAGTCTGCCTGTTCTGTTCCCCACTCTGTCTCTGGTGAATCCTCTCACCTCCCTACACCTCTGGCCTACACCCCAGTTCTTCTAAGGAAAAAATATATAAATATGTACACACACACACATATATCCATACACATATTTTCAAGCTCTAGCTGCAAAGAGGGTTTAGAATTGATGGCATCCCAGGACACTTCGTGGTAAGTAAGATCTTTGCTTCTCGTGGGTCAAGTTTGCAGCAATTTGAGTTTTGAAATACATATAGTAAATTACAATCCACTGAATACCAAAAGAATCCACACTGAAAGCAGATGGACAGAGTGAGAGCAGGGGGCGAGGAGAGGAGACTGGAGGGTCGGAAGGGGAGTGGGGAGAGAAAGGTGACAGGTGGCGGGGAGAGGGAGGGAGGGAGGGAGGGAGGGAGAGAGGCGAGAGGAAAGGATGGGGAGGAAAGGAAAAGGAAAGAAGAGAGGAGAGCTGGTTTTCACGGTAGAAAGTCAACATAACTACATGGCAATCGAAAGATGGAATTTTAAAATTCACCACTTGGCATCGACAAAATCACTGAGCAAAGGAATCAGTAGTGAGTCACCAACCGATACTGCTTCAGTGGTTCTCAGTATATTCCCAAGACTGCAACCACCACCCACTAACTGCAGAACAGATTTTATTGTCCCAAAGGAAACCCCGCATACCGTAGGCGTTTGTGCCCCCGCCCCCACCCCCCAACCCAGTGCCTGACAACCACAGATCTAATTCCTGTCTCTGTGGATTTGCCCTGGTGCACACATCATGGCAGGGGGCCCACTCCATGGGGCCTTTTCTGACTGGCTTCTTTCATCTGGAATGAAGTTTTCAAGGTGCATCTATGTTCCAGCAGGTATTAGAATGCCATGTCTTTTTAAGGTTAAATAACACTCCATTTCACAAATACCCCGTGTTTGGTTGATCACTCAGGTGGTGGACATGCAGGTTGTTTCCCGGTTCTGCCTTCCACGGATTACGTGAACACCTTGTACAAGTGTTTGTGTGCAAATATAACTGAAATTCTCTTGACTATACACCTAGGCATGGGATGGCTGGGTCATGTGGTAACTCTGTCATTAACTTCTTGAGCACCCACCAAATACAAAACTAAAAGGAAAAAAAAAACAAGCCTTCATAGTACTACAAAGTTGACCTTTCTTGGCATTTACATTAAGACACAAAGTTATTTCATTTCAATCCGCTGATGTGAGTTTGGTTTATTTTTGTTTTTTTTTTTTTAATGTAACTGTTATGAGTTTGTGCCCGCCACAAAGTGACTAAGTTAACATGGGGTTCTTATAAAAAAAAATGTTTTAACCTTTTCTCAAGTCCATCTGAATCAAATCATGATTTCAAAGAAGAGGAAAATATTATTTTTCATTTTAACCCTTTTCGAATGAAAAGAACTAGCTAATGACCTGGAGTTTTTTAATATTCTGATTGACTTTTGATTTGACATTATGATGTGGATTTTTTTCTTGGGGGTTCCTTGACAAAAGCAATGGGCTTCTTCATTCCAAGGAGGGGCTGCCTAGAAGCTGGCTTCCCTTCCATAAGCACAGACCCCAGTGACTCATGAGGAGGGCCAGCTGTCTGGCAAAAAGGGGTACTGGCAGGAAGGGGCTCACTCTTCAGGCCCCTCTGGCGCTTTCCCCAGGAACCCAGCCCTCGTGGCATGGCCCCCTGGTTACAGGCACCCAGAATGGGTTCAGTCTGCAGGGGAGACAGCAGGAACCTCTCCTCATGCTGGAAAGTGAGAAGGCTACGTGTTAGCCCTAAAATGTATGCTAGTGCCGCTGGGGCGCAAGGACACTCGGCTCATGAGGCTACAAGAGAAGAACGAGCGTCTGCCCCGGCTGCCCCAGCACACCAAGAACCAGAGGAATAAGATACCAGGGTCTTGGCTCATCTGGCCTCCTTGCAGAAGGAGGACACCAGCCCGGACGGAGGGGTCCGACCAGCTTCCTGGACAGCCAGGAAAGTCTCCGGTGCTGTCACTCGGTTGCACTGATTGCTCTTTCATCGTATTTAGTCCAGTTTTCATTTAGGTCTCTGAGCATCAAAAGATTCTTGCTACACTGTTATATTCTATAAAAGCAACATGAAACAGCATTTATACTGGGGGCATAAATGACTAATAGCATCATTTACATATATTACTACCGACAACTCTCTTTTGACGGCGGCAAATGCCAACAATCACTTTATTTTTCAAAACACATGTGGCTACGAGATACACGCGGCTGATAAAAGCCTGCTATTCACCGAGCTAAATTGTGCTTGGCCTTGCATTGAACTCCCAGAAAACGGTGCATGCGCATCTCAGGTGAAATTTAGCTCCACGTAGTTGCGTGCACCGCTCCAATGTTATTTACAGACAAAGTACCCCAGAGACAATCTGGTCACAAACGCAAGGGCTACATGCAGCTGCTTCAGCCATCGGTGACAGACATTGTTGGCTCTTCAGTCCCACACAGGAAGACTAACCAGGGGGCTTGATTATCACAACAAAAACATGTCTATTTCAAATTAGCATTGGATTTTGTCCGCTGCTGCATTTCTGATCCTAGATGTATTTTCCAGAAGTTTCCAGGAGCCCTGGGACCTGATGCTTCAGGGCAGCTCCTCCAGTATGCTGACCTAGGCCTGGCGTAGCTGGGGCAAGGCGCAAGCATAGTCCCAGGGGAAAGGCGTCCTCTCTAGTGGAACGCCTGGAGGCCCTCTCTGGGGGAGACCTTTTGATTTGAATAATCAAGGCAATAGTAGTGATTGGGGGGTGGGGGAGGGAAAGGGCACCTTTCTAAAACATTTCTAAAGAGGCCAGATTCTGAGCAAATGTCCCTGGATGCACCCCTCGGCCCCCGTTTTCCCTTCAGTGGCTGTGCACACCCAAGCGAGGCCTTTCAAAACACTTTCATTCATTATGTCAATATGCTTCGCTGTCTGTATCCGAATAGCTTTGTCCTGCAGTGCCAGCCAGGTGATGAGCGTGTTTCTCCAAACAGACCCCGTCTCTGGATAGCACAAACTGGCCAGATCGCAGAGCAGCTCGACAATCAGTATTGCAGTTGGAAACGGCACCTGCGTGGACACTGCACAAAGGGTAGGGCTAGCAAAACGCGCAGGATAGGGTCCTCGTCCCTAAGAAATTTGAGGTTTCGGATGGCGGGACCAGCGAGCAAAGCAACCTGCCCAACAGGCCTGCGAGTGCTGCGGCGAGGGGGGGACATGCCCCTGGAGTGCAGCCTGTAACCTCAGCAGGAACACGGGGGACAAAGCGATGGGGCGCAGGGGAATGCTGGGCACCACTGCAAGGGAGAGCCGGGCCCTTCGGCAACAAGGCAGGCAGGCAAGGACCGGGGTGTCAGAAACACAGCCTTAGGGGTGAAGCAGAGGCATGTGGGAATCAGGCCACAAGCCCCGGCAAGCAGGTCGACTAGGTAAACACACGACTGCAAATTTCCCAACTCAACACCCATGAGCAAAATAACAGCAGAAAGGGCGCCGCAAATGAGAGGCGTTTGGAATTTCCCAATTGGATCCGTTCACAGAAAAGCTTCAAGGTCACGAGCAACAACAAGGGCAAACACATGGTCCGAGCAAGCGGGGGCCGATGCGCCGACGGAGGGGCCGCAGAAGGACCGCGCGGCTGCTGCTGAAGCCTCGGTCTGGCGTCTGTGTGGTCATTCCAGAAACAATCACAGAGGAGCTGCGACTCGTCACCAGATGGATGGAAGCTGGGCCAGCGACGCCGTCGGAATCCTAATTAAAGCACAAGCGCAGCGGAGAGGTGACGAGCAGCTGGGACCCGGGCGACTTGTAAAGACACATGGGACGCCTAAGAAGGGCTGAGACCACAGAGCGAATTCACTGCCGAGAAAGATCGACTTGAGATGCGAGGAGAATCTGGGGTTCCAAGGAGGAGCCCCACTACTCAGCAAGCGGAACACGCGCTTGTGTGGCCATTCCAAAAAGAACCACAGAGGAGCTGAGACGTGTCGCCAGATGCCTGCAAGGTGGGCACATTTGGGGAGAAAGTCCTCGGCAGCAAACTAGAAGTAGTAACAAAAAGAGGCCTTTGCCTCTCTCCTGCTTACTCTTCCAATCGTCGTTAATGCTCATCTCTCCCCATCAGTCTAGGAAAACAGAGGCTGGGGAGTCTTAGCCACTGCAGTTGTTTGTGGAATAAACCTGAGCAAATAACAGCACAACATGGTTTCGGAAACCAGAGGGTTTACACTCTATAAATAACTTCCATTTATTCTTATTCTTTACACGTACAGTATTACTGAAGGCTGGATGATAGCTTTTTGCTATTGCCTGGTTGACTCTCTCTCTCTCCCTCTCTCCCTCTCTCTCTCTCTCTCTCACTCTCTCACACACACACACACACACACACACACAGAGCCAAGGTAATGACAGTATCGATTCTGAAGAGACACTTTGAGACAAATAAAAGAGTCATCCAACCACTTGTAACAGAGCAGGTCTAGAAACTTCAGGGACTGTAGTCTTTTTTTACAAATAGCAACTGAAAATCCTCCATCCTAACATCATCAGAGGAGGCGCGGGGCAGAGTCAGAAGGGATGTGATGCCTTCGAGATACTGGAGACAGTGAGCGCTCCATGCTATTTCATTGCAAATGAAATTCTCTATTTTCTTTTTAATAAAAAAGTAATAACCTGTGACCACGACCAGCACTAGATGAAGGATAAAAACAAAAGCTTGCCTGTGAAAACATCTCAATTAAACAGAGAATTCAAATAGGGAGCAAAGGAAACCAATTAAGCAATTCAAACAGAAAAATATAAGAAATGATTTCATTAGGAAGCGTGGGTTCCTTTCACACACGCGCGGAACACCTCCCCCTACCCCGTATTAATTTCCTGAGCTGGGGGAGTTGAGGAAATTGCTTTTGTCTTGGGGGGACAGCCACCCCTTTGGGTTAAATGTAATATTCAAAATCTGCCTAATTCTTATAATCCAAATAGGTGACACTGCTTGAGTTTCCATGACTACTGCTCTGAAAACCATATTAATTATTCAAGAGGTCCACGCCATTCTCCCTGCACGCCCTCAGGAATGCCGGGAAGTGCAACATGCCGTTATAAAGGGAAGAGCTGTTAAACATACTGCATGACCAGATCTTAATAGGAAAGTTATTCCCGAGAAGCACTGACACCCTCCTGATGGCATGAAACAGTATTATTTAAAGTCCTTGCAACAAACTGAAATGAGGGGATGAAAGAGTTTTTGCTTCACATTTAAGATCTTCATGATCTTTGTAAGACCATATAGTTGCAGCCTCTGCACCTTCCTGATAGGATCTTACTTTAAACCAAGCCAGTTGCCTTGCACAGAACATGGCTAATTGTAGGAAACGCTTCCCCCAAGCCTGCCACACAGACACTGCAGAATTTAGGGGAAATGAGATAACCAAGTTAATAAGACAACAGTGACTAGGCACCTGGGTGCCTGTCTGCCGATGCCTGCATGCCACAATAACCATCATGAGTGCAGGGAAGGCTGAGCGGATTCAAGAGGCACACACACTGCTGCTGATTTCCTGTCACAGGTAGACGCATAGGGTCAATCCCACAGCAGGGCATTGAGGGCATTAGCATCCCAATTATTCAAAGACTGGACCAGGGAAGCAGGCAGCTATCACTAAGCACTCTTAAGCTCCTTCAGGGGTCACAGACACCTAAGCATGACATTTGCACTTCCTTTCATTTGCATCTATTATAATATTGTTGTATATGATATTCTAACCTAGAATGCCTATATAATGTATAAAATTTCAACCATTTACATATTATTTACCTTTATTAGCAAGAGATTGAGCTTCAAAGAGATGGCTACTTCAATGGGACACAAAGGAAGTTTCCAAGTTCAAGTTCCAAGGTCGCTGATTTGGGGCATTAGAGAGATTTACACCATTATGGGACTTCATTAATACCCAATCCTTCTTTAACGTGCACGCAGAAGGAGGAAAAAACAAGTGTACATTTTCCGAAAGCAAGAATGTGAGAGAATTCAGGGTGATTTGAATACACTGAATTCTGTACTGCATAATCTTGCAATCAAATTTCAAAATAATGTGATAAAAAATTACACCCTGTGGAAATGTAATCACCTGCCACAAATGATAAAGAAATAAAATCAAATGCTATGTAACAATTATCTAAAACATAATGAACAGTCTATTTGCTAATTAAAGGGAAAACATCATGTATTGATTGTAATTGCTAGTCAATATTTAGTAATATAATTTCTCTATAGTCAACTTATAAGCCTTTTCATGAATTAAACGCTGATGGAAAGGGATGAAACCCATGATAAATGTTTACCCTACAAATAAACAACCTCTATTATTAATTATTCTTTCCATTAACCAATTACCACCCAAATTGTCAGCAAGCTAATTACAGAAGGAAAGCCAACTCGAAAAATCTATTTAGTGAGATTTTAATTCAATCCAACTACTATTTATTGAACCTGTTAGGCTGAGGCAACATACTCAGTGCTGTGTGAGACCAAGGAAGCCTGGATCTCGTTTACTGAGTATTTCTCATGTCCCAGGCAAAGTGCTCAGTTACAGTCAGACACACACACACACGCGCACACACACACACAGCACTAAGCGTAGTGGTTCTATCGTACTAGTTTCTCAGACTCTCAGTTTTATCATCTCTAAAATGGAAATAATGGGAAATTAGCTCTCTGAGGATTAAAGGGTGTCACCATTATCACCTGAGAGCAGGTGGGTGAAGGCTGTGCCGTCCAGCATCCCCTGCCTGAGATCGAACATCTTCAGTCACATCTGGTTCCCGAACAGTTTGACCCAAACAAGAATAAATTATTCAAGCTGCCAGGCTACAGAACGAATCTGTGTTCTCCTACTATTTTTTTTTCTCCACGAAGGCAAAAAACTTTATTGACTGACACAAAACAAGCAGAGGTACACAAAATGCATGTGCACATGCACACACCTGAAACATCACCATGGATGCTATTAACCATACTATTCACATCCAGCAATACAACTTTCCATAAGATTTCAGATAAATCTTCTTCCACCATTTCACAACTCACAAACTAAAACTCTTCCAACGTCCACTTCCACAAGCAAACGGCAAATTATTTTCAAGTTAAACGGCCATATTTATTGTGGTGTTTGTATGCTTCTTAACTATTTAACATGTGTAAAACCGTGTTACCACATTTATTAGGTTCCTATCTATTTTTATGTGTCCCTAACAAAGTTGTTGAGTGTTGACCCCAAAGCCATTTTTCTCAGATACCCTATGATTTTTGCTTCATGATCTTGCATAGCATAATTATTTTTAGGAACTTGTGCGCTGTGCATATAAAGGTAGAACTGACTATACTCAACTCTGCCATTGTAGGGCAAAAGTGTGTGTTCTCCTACTATTAAGAGCAATTTCCAGGTCATGACTGGGATCAAAGTGGCCAGCCCCGAGCTGCGGCCCGGCTGCATCTGCCATAGCACTGCCCCCACGAGGTCGTGAGTCATAACGAGGAGTCCACCTACTTGGCTTTGCCACCACCAGCAGTTAGAGGGCGACTCAGTCAGCTCCACTCACAAAGTGCCAATCCTCTCCTTTGTCACCAGGGCAGGAGGGCCAGAGGGAATCCACAGATCAGAAATCCTGCCCCCCACATCCCCCCATGGCTGAGAATTGGCTATTTATTGTCAAGATCAATCGAGGTGAGGTGTTGCAGGTCATGGTCATGGAATATTTTATGAACTATCCGTTCAGTATAGACAGAGGTGGCCAATTTTCAGGATTCAGACAATGATCTCATCTAATTGTTAATAAATTATATTATTTCTTTGAATGATTGGGTCGTCATAAACCCTGATTCTGTGGTGGGAAATACAGATTGGGCTAGGTTTCTAGTGTCCCTCTGAGGTAACCCCTGTATTTATTGTCTTAAAAGACTTTCCTTCTCTTTTGTCTCCTCCCCTCACGGTAGAATACAGGGCGCAAAGGATCCAGCTCTCAGTTTTTTTGTTTCGAGTCTCAAAAATGAAAATTGCCACATACTCTTGGTTTAAATTGCCACATACTCTTGGTTTTAATGGTGTCAGCTAATATTAATTGCCAAATGATGACTTTTCTTTCTCCTCAAATATACAAAATGTTCCTCATCTTTCAGCTTCACTACTGAGAGGCTAAAATGCAAATCTCCGCATTATTTAACTGGAACTTGATTCCAGGACCACAAAAAATCGCTCAAAGTCCCCATGTGCAGAAACAAGAGAGATGGCAACTTAAATGTGCTCTTGGTTTTTAATGGCTGTTCTCATTAAAGTTCACCTTCTTCCCCACATTCTTTTTTCAAAGTGTAATTCAAAATAACCTTGATGTTCATCTCAAAAAGTTTCTAATTTTAGTGATTTCCCCGTGCTATTCTTGAAGAAAAAATTGTCTTTAGCACCATTTAAAAGGTGATAGTATTGACTATTTGATACTATCAAGGTTAGTTTTGGCTATTATATTTTACACACACACACACACACACACACACACACGCGCGCGCGCGCAAGGAATCTTATGGTAACCTAGTATTTCAACTTCCCACCCACTGCATAGAGTAGCTCCCCCAGGCTGCTAACCAAAGCAAGAAACGCCAGGCATTTGTGGCAAGTCGTCCCTTCTCGCCCTCACTCCCACTCTAGGAGGTGCCGGGGATCAGGGTTCCCCAGGCTGGAAGGAAACCAAATGGTTGATCTTCCAACTGGAAAACCAGCCACTGAATGTGGCCTGGCACCTCTCGGTGGCCCAACACTGAAAACTTTCTGTGCATCTTTGGAAGTTCTTACCTAACTACAGTGATTAATGTGTTCCGATGTGATTTCCCTAACCATTTTCTACGTGTCTGCTATTTATTATCACCATGAAGCAAGAATTCTAAATGCCAGGGATAAAATGCTCATCCCAGGCGAAAATTTTGTTGGTCTACATTGTAAACAATGATCTAGTGACCTTCAATGCATCATCGATGAGCTAAGCTGTGAGAGAAAATTTTTTCTAACAGTTTTACTGAGACAGAACTCATATACAGCGGAATGCACCATTTGTACATTTGAGAGATGCGCAATCAACACCACTAATTCCAGAACACTTTCATCAGCACCCCCTAAAAGTCTTGTAAGTATGAGCAGTCATGTCCACTCAGACACGCTGGGCCCTGACAACCAAGTGTTCAAGGTTCATCCACGCTGCAGCATGCCGGGGCTTCATTCCTTTCTGTGGCTGAAAATATAATCATTCAAATGAATAATATCCTACTTAATACCCATGATAATGTTCGTAAGTGAGATCGGATGGTGAGGCCATACTCTGTACACGCAGTCACCAGTTGATGGCATTTGGGTTGTTTCCATTTTTGGATTTTTATAAATAATGCTTTTATTTCTTAAGGTACAACTTTTTGCATCAATGTGTGTTTTCAATTCTCTTGGCTATATTACTTTGCAGTGGCATGGCTGGGTCGCAGTAACTCCATGTTGAACTAACTTGTTGAGGAACTGCTGACTAGTTTCCACCAGGGCTGCCCCACTTCACATTCCCACCAGCCATGAGAACCCCAAGGACTATGTGATTTTTTGGTGTGTGAAGTGGCATCTCATTGTGGTTTTAATTTGCATTCCCTGGGAGCTCAGGATGTTGATCCTGTTTTTGTGTGTTTCTTGAAAAAGAGCGTCTATTCAGATGGTTTGTCCCTTTTTGTCTGGGTCATTTCTCTTTTGAATGTTGGTTCGTTGCATGCTCTAGATTCCAGCACCTTATCAAATATAAAACTTGAAAATGCTTTCTCCCATTGCATGGGTTGTCTTCACTTTCTCAAGTATCCTTTGAAGCACACAATCAATTTTAAATCAAAGTAATTGCTAATGCCTCAAGCTCAATATTTTTTTCATAATTTCTAGAAAGTGCTTCTTGCGATGTGTTCCTGAACCTAGAGCTATTAATCCTACTACCACTGGCCCTCTGACATGGGCTGATCAGTAGCTAGACTGGACCATAAATATTTTATCTGGGGTCCATCTGTGCTTAGGACAGTCATCATCCCCATGTTTCACGGGAAGCTTCTAGTAGCTTAAAATCATAATGCTGCATTGTGAATGTCTGCTCTTGAGCAAGTGAGCTCAGACTTTTTTTTTTTAAACGGGCATGATTTGGCTTGGAGGATTTAAGAAGCAGCCTTCCCCACAGGAACGCAGCATAACTGCAAGACGTTTAGAGATCCCCTCTTTCATCGATACCACCTTTTCCTTTTTACTTCAAGACAGCTTTGCCACCTGGCTTCCCATGCAGATCCAGTTAAACTTACCAACCTAGAATAACTGTGCTGGTAGGCAGGGTGTTGGTAGACATGGTAGAGTCCTAACTCCTAGCACCTCAGAATGGGACCTCACTTGGAAACTGGAACTTTCCACAGGTCACTAAGATGAGCTCATTAGACTGGACCCTGAACCTTTACAACTGGTGTTCTTATAAAAAGTGGAAATTTGGACACAGAGATGGACAGGTGTGGAAGGAAACACACGTGATGCCATGGAAGAGGAGATCACAGAAGGACAGAGGGTTGAGGGCATGCATCGATAAGCCAAGGACATCTGAGGCTACCTGAGGCTGGAAGAGAGGCCTGAACACATCTCTCCCTGGAGCCTCCAGAGGAAGCATGGTCCCGCCAAGGCCTGGATCTCAGACTTCCCACCTGTACAACTTGGAGATAGTCTATTTTGGTTGTTCTAAGCCACACCGTTTGTGGTCTTTTGTCACAGAAGGCATACAAAACTAATACACAGCTGCGGGAGCTGAGGAGCTGTGCAAAGGAAGAGCTTTTGTTATCTCAAGAAGAAGAGTTACCTCATCCATGCTGGCCTGCCCAGCCTAGGCAGATGAGTTACCTCATCTGTGTGTCCAGACCATGGCGGGCATCAGCAGTACCATCTTTGAAATGAACAGAACAGCCCCCAGCACACATTCCACAGTTCTCTGAAAATGCCCCTTTCCACTTCACTGGATGGTATGAGACAGCAAGTCTTGCTCTGGCTGCCTGTATGGTTTGGTTTAAAGGAAGAGTAATGATTCAGTAAAACTGATGAGTTGTTGAGCTCAATAACTCAAGAATTCATAACTCTCTCCTCATTCAAACTCATTCTTGATAAATAATGTCTCACTGGGTGACAGGATATCTCCTCATAAGCATACTGAGGATAACTAGTTCCATACCTGTGAAGGTACATAGCTAGCCAGGTTCATCAGGGGCCAAACAATGATAGCAATGGCTGTTTGGAGAATGCGAAGCAACACAAACATAATCCTGGGCACTTTGGGTTGGTAGAAATGATAGTCTGCATCCTGAGCTAGTCAAGCTGAAGTCCAACACTAACAGTCAATAAAGTTACTAAGGAGACACTGGTTCATGTCAATGATGCCAGTGAAACTGAGGCAAGGACTCTTTCCATTTTACCCACAACTAGCCCTTGGTCATCCTGTGCACATGGGCTGATACTCCACACAACCGCGTGGGAAGCCATTTTCCTACATTGTCTCAGAGGGCGAAGGAAAGATAAAAATGGAAACAAATTTATTGAGATGTTTGATAAACATTCCTCTTCTAATCTTATTTCACAATATTATCATGTATTCATTGGAAAAATATTTATTGAGCCCCTGCTATGTGCCAGGCCCTGGGCTAGGCAGTCAAGACTTATAGGAGTAGGAAGAGCTACTAATGCTCCCAATGTCAGATGGGGATGAAAACTGTGACTCCAGCTCCAGGACACACACACACACACAAACACACACACCACTCTCCAGAAATGCTTTGAATGTGTTGTAGCAAACCTCAAGGTTTCTTAAACTTAAATATATAGAAAGACGTGACCTATGTTACATCCTAACTTTACTCCCAAGGGAAAAGAAGTAGAAAGAAATACCCTGGTGGGGTATTTCTCATTCCAAATACAGCTCCCATTTAGAAAAGCTTGTTTACTTTTCTGCACAAGTATATTTTAGCAAAACTTTAGTTCTCGTGTAGCAGCAAAGAGATGACAGCTGAAAGCTTGCTAAGAAATGCTCCACATGAATAGGGTTACTTTCAGGGAAAAGGGAAAGGAACATGACACATACTGTGCACCTCCTATGTGAAGAGTTTTCCAGAATTTTCTTATTCAAACCTCACAGCAATTCTGTGAGGGACATCTCTCTCCTCTCCTCTTCCTCCTCCTTTTCCCCCTCCTCCTCCTCATCATCACCACTATGTGCATTATTATCCTTTTAGAGATGAGGAAACTAGAGTTCAGACAGTACAAGTGACCTGAGGTCACACAGCCATTACAAAATGCCGCTTCCAAGGTACAGCTTCAAGGAGATTCGACAGTTGTTAATACTTGGCTGGCTGTAGACTTCGACTACATTGGTATCAATATTTTATTAATGACAATTTGTTGTTTATGATCTATGTAGACGACTAAGTGTGTGTGTTCCTCACACTTCACAATCCACTCCCCTTATGTTTTGTGTTTTCCTGTGATATATTTTAGATCTGAGGAAGCTTATATTTCAAAATGATTCATTTTGCTCTGCCAACCGCAAGGCAAGACTGCAATAAACGTTCTCTTGTTGATCAAGAGTGCGTATTTGTGAGCAGAAAGAGGCACTACCACGACGCACATCATAGCTTGGACTACCACCAACGAAGGCACTGCCAAGCCAATGCGCTGGCTTGTTTACATACAAAGTAAATGTCAGGCAAAGGGAGAACCCTTTTGTCAGTTACTAGATATTCCTCTTCCCTTCTGGGACAATGTTGGATTGAAGCAAAACGCGCCTGCTTCTTCCTGTCATTATATTTGCCCTAAACTTCATTTAAACGACTGCAGGAATCATTTTAAAACTGTCGTATCGATTAGGCTTTAGAAAAGTATTTGCCTTGGAATTTGATTTAAGTCCTGCCCAGCATTCACTTGTCAAGAATGCAGCAGTCTTTCCAATGAAATGGAAAAGGACACGTTTCATTCTAATTTCATTAAAAAAAAAACTTTTATGGAAGTAGACAGATTGGAAGGGCGACAAACTGTCATACCCACCAGTGGCTCCAAAGCTTTAGCCAGCGTATCAGTGATCCAGCAGGAGACAACCCGGACGCCTGCAGCTCCGTGGTTAAGGAGCGCGGGTAAAGGTTTGTTGACAGCTGATATTAGAGCTTTCCGAGTGTTTCTCTCTTTCTTCTTCTTTCGACAAGAGATGCCTTTTAAGAGTCTTTCTGGCTCTATGATGCTGAGCAGCTGAGGATGGCAGCCCCACTCAGCCCACGAGGAAGCCGGCATTTCCAGCAAGATGCCGTGCCCCCCAGTGAGATGAAAGGGGCCCAGAAAGAGGCGCCACCCCTGCCCGTGGGCCTCGCCACGGCCCCCGGGAGCTGGGGACCGCTGAGCTGGCCTTACTACCATGCACACTTGAAAGAACACCTCGCTCCTCATGATCACTACTGGTTTCTATAGAAACAAGAAAGAATCTGTTCTTTTGCTAAAATTTTCCCCTAAAGCCTTTTCTAGCTGTGTCTAAAACATTTATTTTTTGCTATCACAGTCCTCCATTTATAGCCTCATTTAACCGATCAAAGAACAATGGGCTGAGGAAGGATGAGCTTGGGCTTCATTTTCAGAAAGCAAATCCTGGTGCATCAGGCAACATGGCCCGCCCATCTCTCCCGGTCACTTTAGGATTCACCTTTTAGAGCAGACACTGGAAACAACAGTCTATATGAGAGCGAAACGGGGTTCATAATGTATTTACTCAGCCACAAACTGACTGCTCCAGTTTGGAACACTTGGGCAGTTATGGTATTTAAATGACCTCTGTCTCCTCAGTGTCACCATAAATTACCCTTGAAAACGGCCGAGCTCCTGACCACAGGAACGGGAGCCACAGCCTTGATGCCTATGTGGCTTTGCTTTGAGATAACGGCTGGGTTTCCCCACTTTATTATTGTGTATCCTTCTCCAGGGACCACATTTGTTCAGGAGTTGCTAAGGCTACTAAATATTATATCTATCCTCATGTAATCTCCAAGCAAACAGACTTGCCCTCCGTCACATAAAACCCTCAGAGCTGTTAGGTCATGAAAGAGGTATTGAAGTAGAGCTGTGCTTAAAAACTACGAATGGGGATCTCCGTGGCATAAATCAAGACTAAATCCGCTACATGGCAAGCGTCTAGTTCCCAATTACATTCCATTCATTTCCTCCTGCCTCAATAAATATTAATTGTCAACTACTTGCTGGTCACAGGGTTTTAAGCACTGTAGGTTAGATGGATGCAGAGCTGAGTAATAGACACAACCCCTGTCCACCCAAGTTCATAGAGAGCACAGGCATCAGCATTAAACCAATAATCGCACTCTGAGTTGTAAGAAATGCTATGATGCCTAACAGGGAGCCTGACCTAGCCAACCAACTGCGGAAACACCTTGGACACTTTCTGATATCCTGGGCTACAGATTCAGCTTCAGGTGAAATTGACTTGAAACTTGCACATGTTTTACAAACCCAGGGACCTGCCAGAGATCTGGAAAGGTGCAAGGCTCAGTTCTTCAGGACAAATGGGTTTTCTGGACCCGGAAATACATTTTTTAATTAATATTATAAAGCACTTTGAATATGAGAAAAATTTTATTAGCCTCATTATTAATGGTGATATTTAAATTTTAGTTGTAATTGAAGCAACACTGCATTGTAACAAAAGTTTTAGGCAGACATCATTGAGAATCAACATGTGTATCTGCTACATTAACATCACTGCTAAACACCTAATTCTATCCTCGTTAAGAATGGGGGGGGGTCTCTTAGCCTTCCTTGGTGGAGCATCTGGTGTTTGAACACATTACAAGTCCCTTCTTAGGTACCAGGAGTCCTAAGGGGCCACACCTTCACCTGCAAGGTGGTCTTCACCTGGGAGAATGGGAGAAAGGAAGCATCACTGAAATGCTGTACTCCATGCTCTGGACTGTAGGGCAAATGCAGACCTAGCACCACAGGCTAAGGAAGGGCGGATCCCCACAGCAGGCAGTTAAACAGAGCCCTGGTGCTCATGGTGATACAGTGTTGCTACCCACACAACCATTTACATTGTTCCTTTTTTTCTTTTATTCTGTCTCTAAACTTCTGGGACAATGTTGGTATTGGGTGGAATAAGAGACACTAGCAACAAAAGAATATGGGAAGGAGCAAGTGCTCTGAGGTCAGGCATTGGTTTTGAAGCCTGAATACACCACCTATGAGCAGGACAGTCTTAGGCAAATCACGAAGTATTTCTGAGTCTTGCTTTTTTTATCTGCAAAATGGGATAATAAGTCATGGAACCACTGCAAATATTTAATGAGATAACACATGCAAACAAGGTGGCACAGTGCTTGGCAGAGAGTGAGTAATCAGCAAACCAAGGCTTAACTCTCACATTCCTGCCAGCATACACAGAAATATAATCTCTGCATGTTTAGACAGATAGATGGATGTATCTGTGTGTGCGTACTGATGTGTATACACCCTATCTTATTGCCAAGTACATACAACCTATCTGTGTAGGTAAGGATTCAGACATCCGTATCTTCCTACCTGCCTCTGGCAGACTTGTTGGTCTTTTGATCTCCAAGGTCAAGCTCTTAGCCCCACACACAGCGGTGATGCAACAATGGTTGCTTAGGGTTTCTAAATATGGAGGTTCTAGGTTAACCTGCTCTCCTGAAAGACAAGTTACCCGGATTGACAAAGGTTTGGCTTGCACTTTTCCAATGCAATTCTTGGGTTGATTGTTGGCAACATCAACGAAAGAAAAAATAGCTGTAATCAAACGTTCTCAGGACAATAATCCTACATACCAGCACACAGCTGACCACATTTTATTCACATGCTAAGGTTTGTGTAACACCTTGGGAGAAAAAAAGCGAATAAATGAGATCTATTTTTATCATTATTAACTTAAAATGAAAAAAAAAAGCCCAAAAGAACAGAGAACCTAAAAGCTGAAACATATTCAAATGACCACATGTTTAAAATTATGATGGCTCATTAATGACATTAAAGTTGTCTAGCTATTTCCGAAAAATAAAAAAATCATCAAATAAAAATATACTCATAAATTTTTGCTGTTGTTGCCTTTGGGGTATATTGAGTAAAATGCTTGAAAGAAGTTAGGTTTTTACAACCTGAGAAAATAAAATATAGGGATACAGAATGTGCTGTTATCACGGAGACATAGAGAGAGATGTGTGTGTCTATGTCTGAGATGAATGACATAATGCTTCTCCAAACGGACAGATACTCAACTATCCGATCATACAGTATGGTGAAATCTTAGACTGCAGTCACAAAGCCAATCCCTGCCAGCTTTCTGCTCTTGCCGCTTCATTTCCATTCCATGTAATGTATTAGAGCTCACATTTGTTTGGACTTGCTATAAGGAGCAGAGCAAAGCAGCTAACTCCCTACACAGCCTCTTCTGACTCAGGGGACGACAATGAGAACATAGATTGTGATATTACTGAAAATCCACCTGGGCATTTAATAAATGTGTAGTGAGCATGACTCTGTGGAATGCTCTACCTAAGGACTGTGAAAAACAGTATAGTTGTATGAAACAGCCATTAAAAAAAAAAAGATAATGCAAACCAGAGAAAACACAAAGGTGGGTATCAATTCAGTCCAGGGAAATCCAGGAGGGCTGCCTGGAGGAGGTTGCACTTGAACTGAGCACTGAAAGATAATTAGGCTACCGGAGATGGAGATGGTGAAGGAGCTATCTTCTTTACCACGGGAAGCGCAAGAGTAAAGGCACAGAGGAGAAAAGACAGAATGAAGAGTGAGTACTTAATGTGAAATGATGTAAAAAGGCAGAGTAGAAGGTAGGATGAGAAAGGGCAGATGAGGTCACAACAAGATGCCTCCAAACAGTGTGCTGATGACACTGAAGCTTGCTTGCTCTAATCAGTCAAGCCACAACTATGAAATGCTTTGGAGGAAAAAAAGCCATTGCCTCTATTGCATCAAGTGCATGACGCAGCTCCCCTAAAATTACATAGGCATTTTGGACTTCCACTTAATAATTTCTTTCTCAGTTACTAAACATAGCCTTAGCGACAGATGTTCATCTGTCATCTTAGGTATCTTCGACATGAACAAAACATGTATTTACAACTTATATGGGGCTGAATTCAAACGATCAGGTAGAGTTGAAATTTAGCCCTGAACACTACGGTAATGCCGGATGGGTAAGTGCCACTATAGATTTATTGAACCTGTTCACAATGACGAAAAAACCATTTGTGGCGTGTTTGTGGTTCTGTTCTATCCTATTTTTTTCCTTCTGTGTATATCAAGGTTTCTGTCCCTGGTTTTCTTTACTCTTTTCTAACCCCTTCATTTTCATGATGATAACCATCGGAACTAACAGGTGGACAAGTAAAAAAATGGGCCAGTTGTCTTTCCTTCCTTCCCGTGGGCCAGCACTTAGCAAACACCTGCCAGGAGCAGGCACGTGCACCACCACTATGCACACAGAAGGCAGGAGTGCCTTGTCTCCCTTCTCTGAAGTCCAGCAAGCTTACAAATGAGTGGGTAGAACAGAATAAAAGGCTACAGTTCACATGTTGGAAACAGTGTTACGTTACTCTTGTCTCAGAAACATAAAACCATCTCCACAAATTCTCTAGATATATGCATGTAAGGCCTGATCAACAGCACCACTACCCGCCTGAGCACTCAGTGCAAAACTCAAGAGGACAACTGCTCCCTTGCATTCATTCACCAAACACATGTGCACGCGCACGCGCCCACACAGACACACGCCAGACCCATCAGCGACTCCTAATGGCTCCATCTCCACCAAATCTGCTGCTTCCCTGCACATCTCTCCATCCCAAGCAAGCTGTCATCAGCTCCTGCCCAGCCAGTGCAGAGCCTCCATGGCCAGCCTCCCCTGCCTCCTCCTGGGTCCCTCTGCAGCCTTCCCCGCCCAGCCGCCAAAGTGCCCTTTTAAGATGCAAATCACCTCATGCTTCCTCCTCTGCTGCAACCCCTCCAGTGGCTTCCCACTGCAGGTAGAATAAAATTCAAATTGCTTAGCTCAGTCTTTGAAGCACCCACTGATCTGGTCCTTGCCCATGTCCCCGACCCCATCCTCTGTAAGGTCACCCTCCTTAGCAAGGCTGGTTTTGTTCCTTGAACAAGTCAAGCATGTCCCTGCCTCGGGGCCTTTTGTAATTGCACTGCTCTCTCCTTGAAATGCTTCCCCTCCATCCTTGTCACTCAGGTCTCAGCTTCTTCTCATCATTCAGGCCTCTGCTCGGATGGGCTTCCTCAGACCACCCAGGCCTCTCCCTCTCTGTAGCTGACACAGCGTCCCACTTTCCTGCCTTCAAATCACGCAATCACCGGTGGGCCCGTTTCTCCTTTGCACATTTGTTCACACCTGTCACCTCTGACTAGAACTTAAGCTCCATGTATACAAGCCACAAGTTCCCGACTGCGTGCTCAGCAGCGGCACAGGGCCCAGCCTTTAGCCAGCCCCTTGAACAGGTGAGAGAATGAAAGGACTGAAAGAGGAAAGCAAGAGAAAAGCGGGGGGTCATGGGGGAAGACTGAGGCGCACTATTCTTAGGAATAGCGATGACATCACCTCCCTCCCCAATGCAGGGTTTTCGGCTGGTTTAGTTGAATGGCTAAGAGGCCCATATCGTAGCCAAAGGGCTTGGGGCAGGGCAGGAAGCACAGTCAGCCAGACTCTTCTCGACTCCGGAAGCAAAGGGGCAGGACCGAGGGCCGTTGGTGTCACCTGTGGAGGTGAGGTGCGGGATCTTTCTGAGAGGTGCCTGCGGGGCACCAGAGCAGACACTGAAGGCACCGCCTTCCTGAGTGACTTGTGGCGACACCAGGCAGCAGAGTGGCCCCGGCTTCCAGGGGAGTGACTGCTGTCTTAAACTGGCTATGGCCACCATTCAGCCGTGGCTTCTGAACACTGAATCCATACTCAGCTCCCAGGACAGCACAGGCAGCGTCTCCTTGATGTCCAAGCAACCTCCCCGCTGAGTGATTAAGTGTGGTTAAAAAAGGAATCAGACCCATCATCCTATCAGGGAGACGGAGTCAAGCTGTCATGCCCTCTTAAATAGCTAAAACAGTAACAACTGCTGGGGGCTGAGGAACCCACCTCATTCAGTAAGTTCCAAGATCCCCCAGCGTCCTGTGGTTAAGGTTAGAACTCACGGATCCTGAAGCGTGCATAGTCAAGAGTTCCACCACTTTCCTATGGGTCCCACCAGAAGGCACCTTAGACGTGTGGCGGCTTTCGGACCTCAAGTGCCCTGCTTTGGGCCAATCTGCTTGGCTGGGCATTTACCCCTGAGGGGATGGGTGACTTGGGGCGTTTCACCGGGAAGCTATTACTGTCCCCTCTATTCACACTAATTCTAGTAAAGTTCTTTTCTACTGAAGGTCTTACACACTAAGACTATGCTTTGTCTTTATGTGGTGGATGGCAGAACCCATTTAGAGCATGCAGGTTTGGGGGTCTCGAGGTGCCCCTCACTCTGCCTGGTAACAGCTCTAGATGTGCCTGTCAGTGGAAGTGGCAGCCACACTAGAGCAGCTCTCAAAGACTTAAAGGTTATTTGTTTTCATTCATTCGTACACTTCATTCATACAATGCTTTTTAACAGCCAGCAAATATTTTCTGAGCACCAACCGAAAGTCTGGCTAGTGTGGGAGATACAAGAGCAATGACGGGGTATTCATCCTGGGGAAACCATAGTCTTTTGAAAGAGGCACATACTGCAAGCAAGTAATTACAGACTCCCCTGCAAAATGCTGTCAGGAGAGGGACAGGAAGTGCAATGGAAGCCCAGAGGTAAAGTATGTGCTGAATGAAAAGCCATTGGAGGGGGAGGACAACTAGGGAAAACCCCAAAAAGTTGGCCCTTCAGGGAGAGGAGGAGGTGCCCGAAACCTTGTCATCAAAACTAATGGAAATTTCAGGCAATATTTATTTTCCAAAAATCTAAATGAATGCAGTGTTTTTCACTGTTGCCTCAGGCTCCCATGCCACTCCGAATGGCACTGGTACCGAGCTGGCCTGCATCTGAAAATTAGATCTTTTGTTCCTTGTGGACCATTTCACATTCATTTTGCTTCTTTAAAAAACAAATATCACATTGAAACGTTCATTGGTCTCTACTGCTGAGAGTGGGGTGCCACCTGAAATGCTGCGCTGTGGTGAGGCCCACCCCCACTGTCCCCAAGGCCTGGCCCTTCCCTCAGCCAAGCAATCCACGTGATGAGGGTGTAGAACATCCGTGCATTTTCCCACACACTCAACTAGAACCAACCCACTCAAACTGCCAACCCAGCTTCCCTCACGTTAGCCAAAGAAATGACAGAGTCGAACCTGTCTCCCCAGAGTGGAAAGCATGGCGGCCACTCCCCTCGCCACTCCATTAGGCAGCCTAAGGAAGGCCCTGAGCTTAGGGAATGCTCGTGGGAGTGGGCTCCCTGGCATGGCAGCCACTGCCTGGGCCCCCTGGTGTCTGCTAATGGGCTTGCTCTGAGAGAAGGCAGTCCTTCAGAAAATGCCCAGAGCCAGGCATCAGAGAGCTGAATGGCATCCACTGCTGTTTTTCTCCCTTTTACGAAATTAATGCAGTTGGCACTGGTAAATAAGTTCCCTTTAGCTGAGTAAAGCTAAAGAGCGGGTGCCAGTCTCCCTGGCGGGGGGTTGGTGGAGCCATTTCCAAGAGTTCCAGGCTGTAATTTTTACATTACAGTGTTATTATCTAGAGGTGCTTTTGTTGGGCACTTCCTCTTCCCTTTCTTTTCTTGTATGTTTGGAGACACACATGAGAGCATACATGCTCCTTAGTATGTCTTCTAAACATACTCTTCTTGTTTCAGAGGGAGGGCAGCTGCCGGGGAGCGGGCAGACACGGCGCAGCTCCGCGCGGGCCGGGCCCTGAGCAGCCGTGCACGGCTGGACGCGGCCCCGGCACTGGGCTGGCAAGGCGCAGCTCAGTAAGGAGACACTTGCGCTCGTGACCTCGCCGACTGTGGCCTGGATTTATGGCATCATTTGTTCCTGGTAAAAGCAGGAATGAGCTGCCTGCATGCCTTGACCAGGCTAAGGTAAAGCACAGTCTCGCAGGGTGACTTAGAAAGAGCAAAGATGAGCCTCCCGGGTGGCGCAGGCAGTTGAGAGCAGTGCTGTGAAGCTGTCCACAGCCTCTGCGGCGTGGGTTCAATCCTGGCCAGCAGGGGAGACACCCACATGGCGCGGCAGACCTCTCCTGTCTCGCCCGATGCTCCCCTCAGCAGTGCATTTCGTCAGTCTGCCTGTTCTGTTCCCTGCTCTGTCTCTGGTGAATCCTCTCACCCTCCCGCACATCTGGCCTGTACCCCGGTTCTTGTATGCATGAATAAATAAATCTTAAAAAAAAAAAAAGCAAAGAAAAATCAAGCCAAGTGAGGGCTTGAAAAATCCACCATTTTTGCCGTGACTTTTATTCATTCACTAGAACTTTCTCTGTGAAATGAGCCTCAACCATCCCTCTTTTCACCTTCCTTCTTCAAGAGAACAGTCAAGTGCTGGAGGCCAGCGAATGGCGGCTCTCCCCAGGGGCATGTGCCTATCCGGTGAGGCAGAAGGGCTGCATTACTACACCCGCCTGGGTTCAAAGTGTCACACAGCCCTTCCCAAGCTCTGCACCTGGGGCGAGTTCATCCCTCCGTGGATACAGCGTGCACCATTTGAAGAGATGAGTGCCCACGGTTCTCCAAGACACCATGGATGAGTGAGTGAAAGTATAAACATGTGGCCTGCCTGCTGGTCAACAGCCAGTCACATACTGGCTGCTGTTACTGACAAATCTTTTTGAGTGTGTTTACATTCAGGGAAACAAAGATAAATTGTAGGAATAGTTTTTAATAGGCAAACAGGTCGGAATAACCTCTAGTGTCATACCAGTCACTTGGAATTTTTAAGAACCCTCCTTTGGCTGACCCAAACTCTAAAATGAGTTTCTTCATATAACAAATGAGCAGACACTTAACTTTCAAATGGACACTGGCACTTTGCAAGCAGGGCCACGAGGAAGCTCGCCGCTGCTTTCCAGGGAACAGGCTGCTCAGGCGAGGCTGCAGTTCCTCCAAAGGAATTACCTTCAGCTATGCTTATGAACCAGCCACTAAAATGAGGCTCATTATTTTAGAACCACATTTCATTTCTTAGTTGCATGTGTATCCGGCCTTATCAGCCTTCTTACTCGCCAAATCTGGCTCCAAATTACTTACGATTTTTCCAGGAAAAAAAAAAAATCAGTGTTACTCTCAGGAGATGAAAATGTGAGGCCTGTAATGATATTCAAAAAGGACGAGGCCCAGATTCCAAAGGCCCTTCACAAAAGACAAAACTGCCAACTGATACCGACCTTGCTGGGCAGCTTCATGGGAATGAGGAGAAGAGGTCACTTTGAATGGTGTCAGACTCGGGTGGTATGGGTAATCCTGAACGTAGCAGGTAAATAGCAGCCAATTTCCGCTTTATGCTCCACGTTAGAAAGAGAGGCAGTAGCCATTTATAAAAGCAAGTAAATATTCTCACTAAACATCTGACCATTTCCATGTTTTGAAAATGAATCTAATTTGAGATTCTACACAGACACAGCAATGTTAACAAGAATCATCCTCTGAAATCATATTTTTTTAAAGTTACCTGAAACTAAAAGCCCACTGAATTTGATCTAGCCCTAGATAAAATGCAAATATTTTCTGGAGGAAAAACTACGCCACCAGAGGATCAACTTCTTCCACACAGGGTTAACAACAAAAATGCTGATATGACCTTAAGTATGGTGGCGCCCGGAACCAGCGCTGTAATTAATCTAAATGTACTGTAATTACACTAAATGTTACTTCTGTAGAATACTTCCAAATCATGTGGCGTTTTTATGCTTAGATAACATGCAGTTTAGTTCCAATCATGGATATAGGCCTGATTTGCTGAAGGAACGCTAGGTCTGGAAACAATATCTTAATCAAATCAGAATTTCTTCTGTAAAACAAATCTTTGGCTTTTGAAGAATTAGCAGCATCTAATGCCTTAGGGTAGAGATGTGAAACTGAGCTGAAATCCCCACCACTGGATCTCTCCCTCTGCCCTCTGGCTTCCAGTCATTCACAAGTATATCCCTGTAGCTCCTACCCACACACCTACACTTTCTATGGTCATAGACCACCACAGCTAAGTCTAAATTATACTGAAAACTCTATGTTGAAAATCAATTGTAGGCAAGTTCACCTCGTGCAGTGTATTCATTTCTTCAGAATAGAAGCTGGTTCTTTTTGGAAGGAATTCATTTAAACAAAACCTAATAGCAAGCACCCATAAATTACAGGTTATCGGTATGTGCATAATTTGATGCATAAAAATGGAATATTCCAGGACTGAATATGCAGACTCTTACTTATGCAGAAAGATTGCCCCTGCTGATTTTGGTTTGTGTATGGGACCACTAAATGGGCGGGGACGCCTACAGTCATTGGTTTCTGTCATCTTTTTGACTGCTTGGTGATTCTTTCTTCATGCTACAGTCCCCGGTGCTAGAAGTTTGATCAGTAACCGATTAAGACAAGAAACATCAGTCTTGCTGAAGGACATGTATTGACAAATCCAAGTCTGGTGCTCAAATCAGGAGGCCAACATGTAATAGACTGAAAAGGTGTTGAGAACCCTATCAGGGGAGAAGTTAGAGTCCTCTTAGGACAATGCCAATACATACTTTTAAATACAGGTCAGAAGAGGTTTAATTTGTCTCTTTCATCTGCACAGCAATGATCAAGTACTTGGCAGTGGATGTTGAGAAAACAAAATCACAAACACAGGTTCCAACAGAGACCAGAATCCTCTTTCTGCACTTTCGCTACCCTTGGCAGCAACAATGGAATCAGACATCTTAACCAAAACTCTTGTCAATGTGCTCTGTTACTAATAGGTGTGAGTTCCATTCCCCAAACTGTATGCTAGTGATCAGCTCACACAAAGTGTAGGTGTAGCTACTGGGAGAGAAGAAATGTGGCCTGGGAGCCAGATGACCATGGGATGTGAAACGAGTCCAGAGGTCATGGGGTTGAAACCCATCACTCTGCAGGGCAGGCAACAGATCCAGAGGAGTTACATGGCCTGTTCAACATCACAAAGCAAATGAATGGCAGAGATAGGGCTGAAGTCCAGATACTCTAGCTTTGTGGCCAGGGCAGCTTCTCTAGGCAACAAGACACCTCACCTCGCCTCTCCTCTCCTCCGTGGGTAGGAAGATTCACATACAGCATCGTCCCTACTGTTAGAGTCTGAAATCCCAATGGAAGGACATGACAAATACCAATTGGACGATTATTTCTCTCACTTTGTAATCCTCAAGAGTCTATTTCAGTTTTCTTTAAAAACTTGAATGATACCAAACATTGTTAAAGATTGAAGATGTTCAAAATGTTTTCAGCAGGAGTGAGACTGAGAAGGGTCCCAATCTAACCCTCCAATCTTATCTCCCTCCACTAACCCCCAACCTCTCTCCCTCCAGACACTGAAAAAGTTGATTTAAAACACTCTTCCCCAACATTATTCCACGGCCTTCTTCCTCATACCTGCCTCTGCTCTTGATAAACTAACTTACTGCTATGAAAATCCCTCATACAGATGTCAAGCTTTGGGAAGATACACAGCAGACGGCTGGATCCCTAGTAACTAGCTCAGCACCTGGCACCTGGTGGGTGTTTTAGAGTATCTGTTGTATGAATGAATAAATGAAACCACCATTGTAGTAGATTTTTAATATTTTGAGTTTTTGATGGCTCTGGTAGGTGGGGATCATGATTTTAAAGATGATGGAGAAGTCCAGAGATGTGAATCAAATGGCTCAGGACGACAAAGCTTAAACAGAGTGGAGTTAGCCTCTGTCTAGCTACTCATTCTTGAGCTATTCATTTCTAGTTCCTGTTCTTTCTGCTAGTCTCTCCTTTGCCTTGTTAATTTTTAACCATTTGTTAAAGGGTAAGCCTCGTCTTTCAGAAGCTTCCTCTAATCCAAGGGCTGGGTCACATTTCTCTAAAGCAACGCTTGGCAGTATCTTCTTCTACCAAATTGTGAGCTGCTCCGGGGCCAGGAAGCGTTCACGGTCCCCCTCACCACTATTCTGCAGATGCCCTGCACTGGCAAGCACTCGGCATGCAAGTGGAAGGAAGTTGGGTGTGGGAATAGCGATGAAATGCACAATCAGCAAAGAGTGGGTTGAAGGCCCAAACCCAAGGCTCAAGTATAGTTTGGGTCTTTACAACACCTCTCAGAAGAACTTGGCTTCCTCTGTTTAGAAGGATCCAGAATTCGGTGTCACTGGAAACTGAAACCCAGGGAGGTGTTCCTGTGTGACAGCCCCAGCCCATCCCTAGCACCCTTTTTCTCCCCTTCTAGAGAAGGCCACGGTGCACTGCGTGCTATGGCATTTTCCTACAACACTCTTTACAGATAGTGTTCCAAATGAGATGTATTCTAAGTATCAAAGGTATCAAATATATATATCAAGTTTCAAAGACTCATTGGCGAAAGTGAAAAATTCCTTCTTATAATGTCCACATGAATTTTGTGCTAAAATGAAAATACTTTAAATACACTGGGTTCAACATATAGGATAAAAATTAGCACAGATAACACAGTTGACTACCGAGGGGCACTCCTTGGCCCATTCATGTCTCGTCCTCACCCATCCCTATTCCCAGAGAGCAAAACAGACCCTCACTGAAAAAATTATTTTCACCGGTTTCTTTGTACTCGTTCTAATGTAGCTACTAGAAAATTAGAGACCACATATGCGACTTGTATTCGACTGCTCTTACAGCTGGTCTGTATCTCGTGTGGGATGATGGTTAAGTAGTTGCACGCAGTTGATAAAGACTGAACACTTAGGACCTGTACATTTTATTGTGTTAATAAAGTTCAATTAAAAAATCATACACACAGAAAAGAGAGAAGACACAGAAGTCTCCTCGGCTTTCATCCTCAAGGGATGTATTCTACCATCAAAGAGTAAACCACTTGGAACATTTCTTAAACCCTTCCTGGACAGCAGGTCTTTCGTGCAATTCCCTGTCTCACCACCAGGACCAAACCACAAGGAAGGGGTATCCCAGAGGGAGAGCTATTTCCCATGGCTTCACTTTCTTCCCACAAAGCAGCAAACACCCCCAATGGAGAATCGGGGGCCCCAGCTGACTTCCACACGGTTGTCACCACAGTGGTAATCGGAAAGGGTGGTTCCGAATGTCCCTATCTCGAGGGAAACAGGCTTTGAACAAAACACATTAGGGAAAAACGAAGCCATAGAATCTTCTGTTCTCCCAGATTTGACTTTTTTCATTCATACGAAGGCACCTGTGCTGCAAAGCCAAGACACACTTTGCAACATTCAACTCGGTCCCTTATGCAACACTCAGAACAGCACATGAGCGGCAGAGCCGGGGCACAGAGGGCCGCTGGGGGACCCCACTCAGAACACACTGGGAGCCGAGAGCAACTCCAGCCCGCCTCTGCTCTGATTGCGAGGCAAAGGAAACCCTGGCCAAGTGCACCTGCGTGTCTGAGCTCACGGGATGGGGCATGCAGGGCAGTGGAACTGACCAGGCGCCTCCCCAGGCACAGACAGCCCCACATCTGCAGTGCAGCACACCCCAATACCAGACATGGACTCTCCCTCCCCTTCCAACCTATGAAGACCCAGCCCCACTGGGGGGCCAGCAGCCAGGGCAGACCTCCAGCAAGCTGCAGCGAGCACTCACTAGGCAAGGGTGTAGATTTCAGGTCTTCGCACCACAGAGTGAGGGGAGATGTGATTACTGTGTGGGCACCCCTAGGACCACCATCGTAAGAGGATGGTGAGAGGACTCACTGGAAGGACTGCTCAGCTCACTCCCTGGTCATCTGGGTATGTGTCCCAGTAACAGAGGGAGATTATAAACCAAAGCCAGATGTTTCAAAAAAGTACCAAGAAGAAGCATTAATGACCATCCAGTCTTTGGAGGTACCGAACTTGATGCAGTTATTCTGAAACCGTGAAAAAAATTGGACTGTTTCCCATCCGAGCCTTGCTTTGTGAGTTAAGGAATACAAACCAATCCACGGAAATCAATTTGCTCCCTGCACAAGGAGACTTGGGTATTTAAATAATTACCTTCGGCAAATATGCACCACACAGCTTCTGATTCCGGGTACAATTTCTTTTCACAAAATGTCCTGGGTTAATATCCCATTTGTTCTCAATCTTTAACATTTCACCAACCCTGACATCTTTCACTTGACTAAATCTAAATTCTGTCAACTCTCATTCTAACAAAAATCCAGTCTAGGAGATAAGAAGCAATCCACTGGGGGCTAAACAATAGCAAATCAATATTTTCTAGCTAACGGACAAATTTGGAGCCACAGAATTGCTTAAGAAACTATTAAGCATTTCGTTTTCAATAAACAAGAGGGAAACACAACTGTGAGTTCTAGAAGTAGCAACTGGAAGGAAAAAAACAAAGCATGGTCAAACCAGATTTTGAAGAAATTCATCACAAATGCACCAAAAACTCCATTGTCTCACAGTTTTCCTTGTGCACTAATGAAGTCTGTGGTTGTCAGCATCCACGCGAGAGACAAAATGCTCGCTAATCCCCTTAAATCTCACTTTGGCACACCCAGGCCTGGGATCCACAACAGAAAGCGGATTGGGATGCTCTCAGCGACCAGAGACTGTCGCAGGCCTGGAAAGCAGACCTGTGCAGAGCGGCAGAGGAGACTGTGATCACCCGGCGGCAGAGTGCACAGAGGGAAGAATCATAACCTCCTTCAAACAGAGGGAGGATGAGTAGTTGGGGAGACTCGCTGACGCTTTGCAAATGGAAGAAGAACAAACTGATTTTATCTGGAACATGAGAAAATCACCTTAGTTATATTGGAGAATTTCTCAGTGGCTCACCGGCCTCTCCTTCACCTGGGCCTCCGCTGCACAAATACGTGTTCAGAACCGACTTGCTAACAACTCAGTGTGTATCCAATAAAGGCTCCTTCATCGACTTGATGAGTTTTTGTGGCGCTTCTTCTACTTCCAGGAAAGAAATACAGAAATAATTAAACCAGCTGCATGCTCACGGCTGAGAGAGTATCTGTCGGGACACCTCTGGAGACAAGCCCCACGGCCGCTGGCCTGGGACGGCAGATCTCTATATTGCCAGAACAAATCAGATGACAGGTGAAAGTTCCTCCCCGCTGTATAGTCCTTTCTAAATAAAAAGAAAAACATAGCTATGCAAAAACAAATACGCTATACCGATGCAAAGTTATTCTCAGGACACTTATCTTGGAAGTGTTTTAAAGAGGCTGGGCGACCTAGCCGGTGCATACAAAGGCGCACGTACACAGGAAGGCCACGTGCTTATCCTTCGCTTGAGTCCATAAAGTAATCGGTCGCAATCCTTTGAGGTCATGGTCTTCCCGGCTTCTGGGGAGCTCAATGCTGGGAAGTCACAGCTGCAAATCACACATTTTCTCCAATATGTCTGTTGGTGGTGACACCCACTGGGCATAGGGCACCACTCGAGGGTGGTGGGTGGTGAGAGCAGGCATCGATCTCCCCTCTAACTCCAACGGGTTCCAAAAGTATGAGACGAACACAGCCCCTGCTTCCTGGGAGGGGGTCAGGCTGGCACGACTGACCTGCAGTGTGGAGGTGCCTAGTGACACAGCACGGGTCCCCTGTGGGGCACATGTCACTGTCCAGGGATGAGACAGTGACAAGTGGGGTGAGAGCGTAGTGAATGGCAGGTGTGAGATGAAGAGCAGAAGTGACTCTTGGCGGTGCACACCTGGTCAGACAAGGGGGGCGAAAGATAAGGGGCTCCCTCCAACTGAAACCGGTGTGTGCAAGGAAGGGCTTTCTCCTTGTTCAAATGTGCTTCACCCTGAAGCTGGGGAAGTCAACACTGCTCTCTTGAGAGCTTCTTAGTTTGCGAAGGGCCTGGAGGCCAGACCAAAATCTTGGAAGCTAATCTGCTGTGCTGTCGCTTCATTTCTGTCTTCCTAACCGGAAGCATGTGGAAAATTCTGTCCCTGAAAAATATCAGTGCCCTGCCTGCAAGGTGAGGACAAATCATTCCCTTCCTCACCTGGACCCAGGGATTGTAAAACACTAACAAGTGTTCCAGGCGATCCTTCAGGGATTTGAGACTTATTTGAGATACATCCCAGAGCTGGATCCCAATCACAAATATAGATCCCTCTTCCAAATCAACGGAGGAAACACCTGTGGCATATAAGGACATCTACAAGCTACTCAACTGAAATGAAAATACCTCTCTGGAAGGGACGCTGCTCATTCCACAAACACACAGCTATCGTGCATGCCCTGGCCTGTAAGTGCACTGGGTGCCAACAACACTGTTTTTCCGAACTGGCCACCGTGGCCCCACCCTGTGAGCCAGAAGCCCCAGTTCACCACCCTAGAGCAGAGACCTCTACAAACACCACGCCTGCCCACACACATGGCTCCCACTCCCCACTGAGCAGCCCAGCCCTGACCCTGAGTGGGTCCCGGGCTTCCGCTCACCGTGCCTGGCATGCAGCCGGCCCAGCAGATCTGCAGGCGGCTCCCTGGACTTCTTTTTTACCTTTTTTCCTCTGCATCCTCCACTTCGATTTTCCCCTCTCACCTCCTCATGCGCAAAGTCAATAGCAAAGCCAGTCTTGACCACAAACTGAAGGAAGGCCGCGGCCATCCTTTTCCTTCCCATCAGGCCCCTGTATCTCTCTCTCACAGCTCTTCACTCCATCTGCTTTTCATGTACTATGTCCCTGACACGATCGTAAACTTTGAGGTGCAAGTCAAGATCTCAGTCACATGCTTACTTGTTACAGCCCCATGCACGCCCTAGTGCCGACAAGCCTACGCACGGTAACTCACAGCGACTGAGACCTCATCGGTGCCAGAGAGGTCACAGCTGTGCTCATGCAATGGCAGGAAACAAGGACAGTGTCACCATCTAGACACTTCCTTCCAACACTCGCAATGTACCTGCTCTGCCAACCAGGAGAACTCCAGGCGTGAGTCCTCAGGATTCGCTGTCGTGGTGGCACGCTGAGAACCACAGCACTGTGCCTGCCCAGGATTCCCTCCCTCAGAGACAAGTGAAAATAATTTGTTCAGAAAACTACTGAAAGAGCCCACTGGCATGAAGTGCCTGGGAAACCACCGCACAGTAAGACAACATGATGTGACTGGCCTTCAGTTCTCAAACTTTTTGCTTCCTGTGCATTCCTCTGAGACTTAGGGAGCAATGTGCCGCGCACGGGGCACCACATAAAAACTGGAGATGCCACAGATGCACACTGGCTTCCATCAGCAACAGCAGCAAGAAAGATTGTCCTACGTTTACTGTCCACCTTCGGGGCGGCACTGAGTACACACGCAAGCACACACACACGCGCGCGCGCGCGCACACGCACAAGTCTTTTCTGTCGCTTTGATAAAAAGAAACAGAACAGCAGATAAAAAGGTCACCTGCCCCGGCCATCTAGGAGAGCAGGGGGTCAATTCTGTCCCCAAAACCATTGTGAAAATGAGGATATGCTGGCTCTCCTAAGTGGGTTTGTGAGTCCTTCCTTAAAAACTACACAGCCCATGCAAAACTGAAAATCTGTAGGGTAGAGAAAGATTTAGCAAGATTTACAAGTTATATTCACATCAAAGGTTGCTGCATCTGACACCATTTAAGACTATTAGTGGTACTTGATAATACTGATGGCACTTTTTATGTACAGCGATATAATTAGCAGTGCTGTTACTCCTATCTTGCCTGTGTCACTAACTATTTCTCCACAAACATAATTTACTAGATGGGAAAAGCAAAGAAATTTTTTAAATAAATCTATCCCAAGGCATCTTGCCAAGGCATAAAAGATTATATTCTATTAACAAACATTAATAATACCCACAGGTAAAAAGTTGCTTGATGTTAATCAACACGTGCATCGCAGAATATATCCATGGCTCGAAGGGGATCGACCCCAGCTTTCCGTTTGCCCCATGGCTACAAAAAGAGGGCACAGTACAGAGCATTTGTTGGTGACTCTGGTTCAGCGTGACATGGCTGGAGGCCACTTCAAATGCTGAGCCCTGAGAAAGCAGGTCACGTTCCTAAGTGCAAGCTAGCGCCTAGGTACTCATAGTCTCTGCCATCAGCTTGAACTCCTTTTGCGTCCACGAGCCAGGTGACACGAGGGTAAGCTATGTTCAATGAGAGATTCAAAACCAGCTCAAAGCCTGTGGAGATGGAAGTGTGACGGTGAGACTCTTACTGGCAAATGAGGGTACCTTTCCTCCTGGTGCTAGGAAAACCAAACTCTGCCACCACTACAGACTAGCTACGAGCCCCCCAAGGAAAAGTAATTCTACTAAATGATCTGACGAATGGGTTATTCAGACCAAGTGCATTTTCTGGCTAAGTGAAGGGTTCAACGAAAATCTTTCATTCCACCTCATTGCCAAAATTCCTTTGAAAATATGCTGTATCTCTTCAACTTTCCTGCCTTAATAGTACAATAATAATCCTTCTGGAGCTGATAGAGGTTCAAAGTCATGTTTAAACACTAGTCTGTCCAGCAGCCGCAGACCCGCAGAACAATGCAGTGACTCTGTCCTCATTCCGTGACATAACTGAGGAACTGCACCCAAATCAAGCTGACAAGTATTTCTTTCTTTATACGCCATGGGGATGCTGGGAGAAAAGGGTTTGAGCACCTACTTTCACCCTGTTAAGAAAAAGTAAGCAAGTAAGTGAAGCTCTCAACAAGACCATCTAAAGTCAGAAGGCCTTTGCAGTCCAAGGTGATTATTTTTCACAAAACTCCCAAGTGGCAATTCTTGCACGCTTATCAGGAGGTGCTGAACACCACTAAAAAAAATATCACTGCAACAATTCAGGTTAGGAAATTGTTCCTGGAGAGACACACCCTGAAGAACTAGGCAAGACTGTCTCCTCCAAATTGTCCCTCTGCTCTCTCCTCAAGTGTGCTGTGGGGGAAAGGCTTTGGGGGCTCATGTGCCTGGGCTGCAAGCCCAGATCTGACAATGACCCTGTGACCTTGGGCAACCTACTGAGTGTCTTTGCATCTCGCAAAGTGAGGAAGACGATGCTTATGTCACAGGGCACTGGAGCAGAGGACACAGGGACACATGCCAAGCCTGTTCAGTTATTGGCACGACTAGGGGCTCAATCAAGGTCAGTCCCTGCCTCTTCTTTCGCAAAAGTAAAGAAAAATGACTTAAGTTTCACCCACTTGGTACCAGAGTCCCATTTCCATGGACATCAGGCTTTCTCAGAAGGGATTGCGTTGTACATTTGCATCCCCAGGGATCTGGTGACACGGCTGACAGCTGGGGTGGTCTGAGCTAGGACCTGAGGTGGGGTCTTTCTAGCCAGTGACACCAAGCCAGGCAGATGCAGCCAGACCACAGACCCCTCTGGCAAGCAGATTTCAGTCCTGGCTATGCCATCCGATCATGAAAAGTTGTCCAGGTGGAGGGGGTTAGGAAACCGCTGGCTAACTCCTGCCCAAACAGCCCAGGCCAGTGGCCAGGGAGGGCCTGGAGGAGTTGGAAACAGAGATTGCATTGCAGCTGCACTCCTGGGGGCCATCAGGAGTACCGAGCTCCATTTCCTCATGGGTGAGATAAAGAATGGCCACAGAGGGGCCCAGCGGAATGAACTCGGGGCCAGCATCCCTTGCCTCCTCACTCGTTCCCGTAACAAACACACACGGTTTCTACTCGGGGTTAGGAGCTTGCCCTCCTGGACAAACTCACAGAAACAAGCAGAGAAACAGTCTTCCATTCTGTTCCCATCCTACTTCGCGCATCGTTCAGCCCACTGGCAGGTGTGCGCAAAATGTTCCCAAGCCCTTATGTGCAAGATTTCCATCTTGTATTCTGCATGCATTCAGACCTGGGAATTTGCGATAATGATCACACATGCAGCACACCCACACAAATGGGGTGAAGATGCACCCATGGGGGCCATGCATTGAGGACAGACAGTGCCCAGCTGTCAATGGTGCAACTTACGATTCTTCGATTTCGTGCTGGTCAGACACCAGACCTCGATTTTTGAACGCAGATCTTTCCTGCCCAAGCATGACGCAGCCCACGACGGCAGGCTCAACAGCTGCATGGCCAGTGTTGCTGGGACATGGTTCTGTTTCTCACTGTCAGTACGGTTTCACTAAATCACAGGAGTTATCCAACACTTTGCAATAAACTAGGCTTCGTGGAGATGATTTGGCTCAACAGGGGGCAGTGTACAAGCCCTGAGCACGTCTGGGGCAGTAGGTTAAGCTCCGGTGCTTGGGAGCTGACGAGCAGCCAATGCACAGGACCAAGACCCAGGTCTTTGGAGCACTTCTGCACCCAGACGCGAACTTCCCCCTGACGAGACGGCGCCAAGTGTTAGAGATCCACTGACCCGCTCCCAGGGATGCAGGGGCTCAGAGGATTGGCCCGGATAGCACTGCCTTTCCCCTATATCATGCCCAACAGCAGACAGCCCAACCGAGCCAGAACCAGCCCGCTGCCCTCGTTGAACGGCACGGGCAACGCGCCAGCTAGTTAAGGCTCAGGAGAGACTTTCAGTCGTTGGCACATCCTGGGCACAGAACACAACACGAGTCACTCTTTCCAGAGAACCATGCTAAGCAGAGGCTTGTTTCACGTGGCCGGCCAAGAACATACACAGGAGAAGCACTGGGCGTGCCAGCCAGGGGCCATGAGAATTTCCCGGGAACATTTCCTCCCGGCTGACCACTCCTTGGGTCATTTAAACTCACGGAGCTGCTGTTTACTCATCTGTAAAACAGGGGTACAGAGTTCCCATCCTGTTCGCCTACTGAGCAGGAAGGAGCTCTGTGACCCCGACCAATGGAGGCACGCTCTGGGGCGCACCGAAGTACACACGCAACTGCTTTCAGATGAACCTCTGGGGGCCGGCCACGGCCCCGGCCACGGCGCTGGCATCGGGAGGGAGCAGCCTGTATGGGCTGATTAAAATTTCAGCTATGCCATCCACCCCCATCTCCTTGGAAAGTTAATGAATTAATGAATCTTTAAAGGACGGTCAGGGAGGCCTTCAAAATAGATGCCGTCTTGAGTGAGGAGAGAAAGTGGCGGATTACAACTTAATGGCTGCAGAATAATGGTGATTTCCCTATTTTCCTCACTTGCCTTGGCTCAGCTAATGGCTTCATTAACGGCCACACTCCCCAGCGAATAACAGAGGCCCCTGTCACATCCATCATAGTCACGTCACAATAAAACCAGTTAAATACCATCCAGCTCCCTGTCTCATGCCAGTCAGCATGAGAAATCAGAATTAGGTGAAGAACCCACACGCAACAGGCTACTGTAATGAAACGCTGAATACATAACCATGGCAACAATCAAGAAGCTGTGGGGATGAGCTGCTCTTTATTACAAGTTGAACCACAATGTCTTTTTATTTCCTTCATTCTGGTTTGATCAAAGTAGCATATTTTCTCACAATTAGCACAAGCATGTCAAATCTGCAATGTCATATCATAATCGAAAATGTCACTTCATAAAATCAGACTGCTTGAATGACTGAGTTCTTTCTTTTCAGAAGCATCTGGTGGAGCTGAAAGATCTTTCTTTTTTTCTTTGCTCATCTGGGCTGGGGAGGGCAAGATGAACAACGAGGGGGCAGCTTTGCTTCTGTCGGGGATGTCAACAATTTTTGCTAACCACGACCCCAGGAATGGCTCCTCCACAGCTTTCCTCTGGATGGAGCAGGAGGCTGGGAGTTTAGAAGCATCTCATGGCCTAGGTTTTTTGCATGGCTTACGATAAAGCAGATTCTGCTCGTGTGCAAGGCACTGCTGGCAGGGGATGCTTCCGAAGCATCTATTCATTGGGGGCTACCAGCATATCAAGCAGCGTCCTGAAGCAAGAACTGAGTGGGAGCAGCTCCCCCAAATGCTCTATTTCCTCACAGGACGAGTGCCTGCTCAGAGGGAAACCAAAGGACGATCTGTCTTCTACAGAGTATCAACCTAGCATCTGGGCCTCGAGCGGCTTTTCTTTGTTAAATTTGTGTCTTCTCCCATTATGCAATGCAATAGGATTCCATTTTTAGATTCACAGAAAATGGGGGAAAAATTCAATCTCTAGCTGGTCAGGGACCGTCTTTGTTCCTGCTGATACTGTTACCCCTCCACCCCCGCACACAGCTCATTGCAAATACCAATTTGTCCCTTTAATTTTAAGAATGCAGAAGGTGTCGGCGTTTGCAGTATTTCCTAATCCCTCCTTCTGGCAATGCAAATCTGAGCCAGCTGGACCTGCTAAGGTTTTAGGCATTTCATTTTAGCCCTCATCTTGAAATACTGTTTATATTTAACATTTCTCTTTATTAGCAAATGTAATACATAACCCCCTTCGCCATTCTCTTGAGTCACCCCGATTAACGAAAGTGCACATATTCCCGGCAGATGCCTTACATTTATTTCTAATTGAAACAAGCTGGTGTTTAGGGCTCTGAGAAAAGAAACGAAATGACTTCTTAATATCGAGCGACTCTGATCATGTGCTTCCCGTGCAGGAGCACATCGAATACTGTAACTTTGCAAGGGACATGTGACATTTGTCCTTAATTATGGGACGCGAACGACGCTCTTTGAAACCGAGGGCAGGAGCGGAAGGAGCGAGGCAGGAGGTACATCTGTCTAAACTGCAGGCTGGTGGAAGGTTTCAGTCTGAATTCGGAGGGGAGAGGGGAGGGGGCCGCCGTAGAGCACTGCTTGCTGTTCTTTCCTTCCAGTCCGTGCCGCAGCTCACCGACGTAACAAAGGACAGACAGGCAGCATGCACTGAGTACCTAGTCGACGCCAGGCGCTGCGATGTTCCCACGCGGTGGGCATTACTCTCCCCATTTCACAGATGAGGCAAGTGAATGGCAATTGGGCGGACGGGAAAGGGCCTGGCTTTGACATCTGACGGGGCTGGCCGGTGACCACAACTCAGTCTTTCTTCAACTGTGTGAGGCTGAGCAGAGCAATGTCTGTATGAGAATGTGTAAAATGAGGATAATTTCTACTTTCCAGATGGGTAAGAGAGTTACAGAAAATAGATCTGAAAGTATAAGGTGCATAATAAGATTTAAATTCTATTATTTTGTCTTCCTCGTGAGAAAACGCTCCTAAGACAAAATGAATGCAATGGCTGCCGAGAGTTTAAGAAAAAAATCCAACTCTCTAATCCATCACATGCTTATTGGAGGATTAAAAACCAAGTTCTGGTTGGCAAAGCCTGTCGTTTCTCTGTGCAGTCAGAAAGGCTCTGCTGGGCGAGGCCACAGCAAAGCAGGACTGGCAAGGGGCATCGCTGACCGACGCAGTTTGTTAAGTATCAAATCCATGGCTTGAGGCGGAACATGATCTGTGTAAAGGGAGCAGAAGAGTTTAAAAGAAATCACTGGACTCCACAGTCAGCCGCACATGCTTCAGTTCTGGAGACTGTCTGACTCGAACTTCCTGAGCCTTGGTGGTCTCGTCTGCAAAATGGGGATGGTCTTCCCTCCAGAAGAGTTTGCCAAGACTAACCAAGATCAGGCCCCAGGACATGCAGCACCAGGCCTTACGCACAGTAAGAATTCACAACAGGCAGGTATGGGGACAGAAGGTTCTCTGCTTCCTAAATGCTACTCTGTGCAGATCATGCTCTGTGACAAGTACGTCAATAGGCCTCACCTGGACAGTCAGGGCGTTTTGGCCAGTGCTGCTCCAAGTCTGCTGAGTCACAAGCTACACACTCATCACTCGAGTTGGAGAAGCAGGGCCAGATGGAGCCCCTCAGCCTTGCTCCTCCCAGAGTGGCCTGGGGGCCCTCAGCAAGTGCTGCTTCTTGAAGCTGGCTGGAAAGGCTGCATGTGCGCCCCGGTTCTGCATTGAACCCTGTGACCGCTGGGCAGGCCTCCCACGTGCTGAGTACTCACACAGGCCACCAGCAGCTGTGTGGCCTCACTCTGGTACACATCCGTGTAACCAGTCAGCTAGCCGTCAGTGTTTCTGTGGAAGGCATTTTGAGAGTGGGTGGGCGGTAGAGCTAACCACACTGGGGGGCCACCTTGGGGAAGCAGGAAGGGGGCCTCTGTCAGGATCTATTTCACAACTTGGTTCATTACCAGCCACCAACGCCTGTGCGGCCTGTGTGGCACCACAAGGCACAGTGAGCAGCAGCTGCCTCACTGAAAATGCCTCATTTTCTGCCATTACCTGGAGAATAGTTTAATCTTGATGCTACTGATGGAGCCATTTCTGCTTCTCCCTATGCCACTGCTCTCAGCGCTTCCTTTTAGGAGCACAGGACAAAGAGTCACCCTCATTACCCCCACCTCCCTAAAGGAGAGAGCTTGACCACAGCTGAGAGCTAAGTAGCAGGCTAGAGAAGCACACGCCAGGACCAGCACCCATGCAGCCACCAGGGCGCTGGCTACAGAGGACACACACCCTGGACAAGCCACACCTTAGACACACATTTCTCTACCATCTGCCCCAGCTCCACGGCGGCCCTGGCATGCTAGCTCCCCCCGGCTTCCACCTGACCACCCAATCACCTCATAAAGCCCTCTGTGGCAACCCTAGGCCCAGCGATGTCTATCCTGGAACTTCACCAAGGCCCCTGGACCTCTTCTCTGATGACTGTTGCCATTCCAGCTGAACTGGCTGCCAGGACATGAGGGGCCTTTTCAACTCCAGGATTATCTTTAGAAAAACTCGGGCCCCTTCATCTCTCATAACAGCCCGGGATTAAGGGGAAATGAATGTGTCACCATTATCAAGAGGTGGGTGCAAAACACTGGCCATGATTTACTCTGAGCTGTGTTAGGAACCACGGCGGCTCAAGACATCTGCTTTGTATTTCGACAATATGAGGAACTTGTCCCTCATGTTGAAATAACTCACTGTCTTTTCTTTTGTACTTGCGTGAAATTTGCTTATAGATCTTACCATAATATTTTTAACAGTGAGACTGCACGTTGATGGTGCCTGGTTTCCAGATGCAGTAAATCATTTGACTGTCACAAAAGCTCTGTGGGCTTGAAAGGGCAGAAGTTATTAAGCACAGAGAAACGCCAGGTCTGCCATCTAGTCAGTGGCCTGTCCAAGATCACAGAGATTTTGAGGCCAAACCTAGGGTGGAATGTAGCCTTCCTGCGCTAGGCCCAGCCTCGTTTCACACCTCCAGGTCACGCAGGTCAAGTACGGATGGGATTCTGTATTAAACAGAGGTTATGTAGCAAAAACATTTCATTACTATTCATTTTACCATCATGGTCCATGTGGACACAGATGTATTAAAATATTTCTTTTAAGACAGTTTCCCTTTTGAGCAACCTCCCTACCCTACAAAGAAAGTCTGATCTGCTGTGTCCATCTCTGCCTCTCTCAAATCTCAACACCTAGCCGATCTGCAGTTCTTCCGAGGCCACCCGGGAAGTCACCAAAGGCGGGTGAGAGATGCTTTCGAATAAGTTAGCAGCACAGCCACGTGCCATTTTCTATGGAAATGTCAATTACAGAAATCCCGAAGTCTGAAGTCACGTCTTATAGACACCCTAGTTGCACAAACTCGCCTTTTTGAGAAAAGTTCTGAGTTTAATTAAAATTTTCTTTAATTAAAATGCAAATATTCCAGGACTTTAACAATAAATTGTTTACACCAGACTGAGTAACAGCCCTCGAAGGCTTTGGGGAAACGATCATCTCTACTGCAAGCTGTAGATACAGATTTCACCGCTCACTGACTTGGTTCAGATCTTTCTTTTCCTAGTGCCTTAGTCCATTTTAAACAAAAGTGAAGATACCATCTTGGGTATTGAGGATGCACATTACAAAGACTACAATTCCCAATGTTCACAGCTGTTACGTAAATAATGAGACCAGCTTAATCTCTCTTCTGTTGGTGTTGAAGTGACTTTTACGGGACCCAGAGTATCCAGGTAAAATGAAAAATACAGGGCCTGGCATTACTGTCTCCTACGAAGATGTTCATTTTCCCCTTTACAAAGCTCTAATATGGAAGGCAAAATTCTCTCCATCAGGGATAAAACAACTGCATTAGCCTCTTCCGGAGCGATACGGAGTTCGGTGTGGCAGGCTGGGCTCAGGACAGCACCGCACTAGGTAGGGGCCGGGCCCTCCAGGCATCCCCACACTGCATGTTGTGGCACAAGTGACCAGGTATGAGAAGGCTGCCTGCTCAGGGCAGGCAGAGGGCGGTGCTGTCTGGGAAGCTCACTGAAGGAGATCTGACTTAGGGTGTTCAGAGATGATGGAATTTTAAAGGGAAAAATGGGAGTAGAGCTATGGGGGGCACTCGGGGAAGAGAGGACAGCTTGCAGCAAGGCCCTACCCATTATTCACCACCCTAGCTGCAGATCAGCATCACATAGGGGAGCTTTTCTGATACGTTGCGGTGAAGGGCTATGCTAGCAGAACAGGGCAGGGAGCTGACAGCCATGGGGAGGCGGGCGGGCCCTCCGAACCTGTATACACTGCACATTTGAAAAGCAAGAAGAAATAAATGGTAATCGGAAGACATGCAAGAAAAGAATAAAAATATTTTTTGCTACAACAGTTTGCTCAGTGGCCCAAGAGCTCCTTGAGTACAGAGTAGAGAAGTAGGGAGGCTCTGCCTTCCCCTTCCTGGAGGCCTTTCGCCCCTAGAGGGAGGTATGGACAAGGGGGTGAGTGAGAGCACACCCGTGAACAGATTTAGCAAATAAAAATACAGCAAACCTAGTTAAATGTGAATTTCAGATAAATAAGAAGCATGTTCCATGCAATGGCTGGATTCAGTGTGCAGAAAAAGAAAAGGATGGAGATAGAACATACTATGGAGAGTTTTTAAATATCAGTGTCAGGAATCTGGAGTTAATTCTTAATAACCATAATAAGCTCATTCTCCTAATACTGCAATGATGGTGGAGGCAGCTTTCATGACTGAGTGTTATGGGTCAAGTCCTTGTGTAGATGATCTCACAGTCAAACACCCTACAACTCAGTACTATGAGCATTTCCATTCTACAAAGCAGGAAACTGAGGCATTGAGAAGTAACTTTTCCAAAGTACTGGGAGAGGAAAGGAAGAGTAAGCATCTGTATCCACCAATCCTTGATCTCCAAGGCACACATTTGAACATTTTGACAGCTCAGCTCAGAAAGGTGGATACATGACTGAAGAAATGAAACTATGTTGGCAAATCCCGGGTAGCTGAAACAATTCAATAAATCTCTGAGGACCTCAACTTTCCATAGGTAGACAAGAAATACAGAAAGAAAACCTTGTCAAACATCTAGTACCTATAAAACGAGAACTGTCTTTGTCATCGTTAATGTGATGTGTCCAATAGCAACAGCTAACCTTTATTAAAGTGCCTTTTATGTGGCAGACATTAATTTGTAATAATCATTTTAATAATCGTATGAGGTAGACAGTTATTTTTCACCAAGTGATGATGTAGAAACTGAAGCCAAAATAATGAAGTCACAGATCCAGGCCATACAGCTCAAAAGCTCTACCACGGTTAGGTACCATAGTTTGAGCTGAACTTGACATGTGATGAATTTCCAATGCCTCGTCCCAGTCGGCCTGTCTGAGAGGCATGACAAGATTGTCACTCCCGTCCTGACAGCTTCGCCTCTGTCACTGGAGATGGGACTCTATTTGAATCCTTTGCCGCTAGATGATCTAGTGAGTTCATGTGAGTCAAATTTTCAAAGTACAGACCTTGCTATAAAACCGAGCTCCCTCCCTATGGATGTAGCCAGGGAAAAGGAAAATCTAGCAAAAGTAACAACAGGGATTACGACCAGTGTGGTCTGTAAAGGAAAACCAAAGGACTTGGTGAGCTGTGTTGCAAACCATAACATTTAAACTGCAAAAGTCCTATAGGACATTTATCATTCATTATTAAGATACTGAGTAACAACTACTGAGTGTAATGATTTACGCTTTTAATTTTTCAAAATACTGATTCTGTTTTAAGCCAAGGCAAATGAGAATGGGTTTGGAGATTATAGAAAACACATTTATGAAGTCAGTAAAACTAATCAATTTCTAGATTTGTCTTACTAAAGTTCTTATTCAAATAATAGCATAAATATGACCCTAGTGGAAATTCCAGAGCATATTCATTCTTTCTCTCTCTTCCCCACTCCATTTGACTAAACTCTCAGGAAAATCACATGCTATGAATCTAGAGTCCCCAAATTCATTGCCGATTAGAGAAACTAAAATGAAATAAATTACAAAAGGCTGACATGATCTACTCATCAGCACACTGCCATGTTCAACATAAAAGTCGTTACTGCACTCGCAAATCATAATTTACACACTCTTTCACACAATAATTTTTGGCAAAAGGAAAGATTTACTTTCCTCTCATAATTATTGTGTCAATACATTTAACCTCTGCATGGGAAAAACCCAATCTGAATCCCAGAGACAGAAAGATGGCCGGCCTTGTGTTCTGCTCAGTGGTAATAGAGCATGCTTGCAGACTCTTGTTTTCAGAGACATGGGTTGAGATGAGCACATTCAGAGTTAGCCTTCTGTCAAACACCACTAAAAATCAGCTGAGCTGTTCCCAAGATGGCTGCACTTAATAACTGAACTTGTGTTTGATAGAGTACATGAAGAGTGTCCCACCCACTGCTAAATATGCCCACACACGCAGAACCATGCACACAGGCATTATCTAGCAAGACTACAGATGTATGTCAAAGTGAATTGGGCGAGACCATCCTGTGCCAGAGCATAAGCACACATAAGTGGTTTGACCAAATCAGGGTTGAATTTCTCGTTCATATCTGTAGGAAGCATCTAAAATTACAATTACTTCCTGGTATTCTGTTCCAAAGACTGAATGAGATGCCTTAACCTCTTGCTAAATTCCACCTCTTTTAAATATTCGTAACTACATCTCTCCAAATGCTCTCCATTTATCTTCACATATTTGTTTTCATCTTTCTGAAATAACTTTCATAAAGAATGTTGATGTGAATGGACAGAAGCTCTAGTTTATTTCTGAATGAACAGCCATAAAGCCATTCCTTGACCATTCTTTCTGTGTGCTCGCGTGTGTGTGTGTATGTGTGTGCGCGTGTGTGCGCGAGCATTTCTGGGTTGTGGTGCATATGGTTAAATAAATGTTACTGAAATGCACAATAGTGTCATCTACAACCAATTACCATCAGCAATTGCTTTGTAAACACTCAACAATAAAACAATTTATTTTAGTGAACAGAGTCTATGTCAGTCCAACATTAAGTTAAAAAATAGCATGGAATCCACCTCAACCACAGTAGTGCTTAATTGCTACTCAATTTGCATAATTTATACAAATTAATGTAGACTCAATAATTAGCATTTTCATATGGTTTACTGGAATCTAAAAGACATAACAGTATGGTCTGTTAGCAATCTGAACATGTTTAAACAATATGTTTTGTGAGTCACTGGCATCTTAAGTTAGCTTTTGCACAAAATGAGAATCAAGAAAACACACAAATGTCAATTTGCGTGTCCTGCCTTTGCTGTGTTACTAAATCTAGATTTGTATGATTTACTTTTGAGTGATGATGATGAGATGATTAAAAAACATCATTAGAGCGTGTTAACAACATTTAAACAAATAGGATGGGCAAACACGAGTCCAATATTTCATGTTTTTCTTAAAGGGCAATTTATGATCTCCTGTAAATACTTATTCTCCCCACATGTGTACGCAACCATTATAAAAAAGAAATAAAAATAAAAGTTGAGGAAATCCAGCCGAGTTGAGTGGCTTTTAAAGCAACCAAATATCTATCTGATCCCTGGTAATAAAAATACAAACATTTCCAACTTATTATGTAGACAGATGCTGTGGAGCTATAACATTTCCAAATATAAAAGCAATACTGGGAAAAGCACTAACCCCTTGAAAAGCACTAACCCCTTAACCATTTGTACTCTGCTTAATAATCTATAAGTTCTTCCACCTACACTGCCCCGTGGGGCCACAACAAACCCATTATACAGATGGAGAGACTGAGGCTGACTGAAGTCCCATGGTCCTCCCTTTACCTCATGCTTCACCTGGAAGAAACAGGCACAAATGGATACATATATACACCACCACCACCCCCCCGCCAGTGGAATTCATGGTAGCATTGCTGAATTGCTGATAGATTTATCTTTTCTGTTGAAGGTACAAAGGATAGGTCAGAAAAATGGGTCTCATTTATCATCATTCCATGGGAGACGTTCATAGTTTTGGAACATGACAGTTCATCTTATTTGGCTCAATATTAAGTTTAATTATATTCTTTTCTGAACCTGACTATTCAGTTCTAGTGAATTCGGTGTTTTGTCTAGACTATTTCAGATGGGGGGGGGGAGAAATGTTGTCGCCTCTGAGTTCACTTCCACCTCAACATCCTAAGGTGCATTTGAATGTTATCTTCAGACTTTTCGTACATTCTTAATGTTCTTGCCGTTAATCTTTTTGAAATACATTTAATAAAGACTTTTAGTAGACAAAAGTCCTATTTTTGTGAATGAGCTTCATTAATACAATTCCTTGACCATTTTCCTGTGTGCCTACATAAAAAGGAGACAAACATGTCGAAGGTAATGTCTATTTTCCGTTCTTCCTCATCATCAGCTCCCAGAGGACTCAGCTGAGAGCCGGCAGACATGAGGGTCTCAAACATTTGCTAAATGATGGAACATGCAAGGACGATTTCAGCTTTAAATTCTCTCACCAAATTGTCAGGGTTTTACTTGTAGTCAATACACTTTACCCGAGGTCCCATGTGTCCATCCACTCATAAGTATGGCCCTCATTTATTTACCTGAGTTCCAAGTTTCCAATGTTAAAAATGTTGAGGCTGAAGCACAGGGAGCGTTAGTCGTCAGCACCTGCTGGTGACGGGGGGAACTGCAGCTCGGCTACACTAGGCCTGAAAGGCTGGGAAGGAAGAGCAGCTAACTCACAAGAATGACCACCAGCGTAAGGAGAGTCCCAGGTGTGTGGTTCATTCAATGGAAAGAGGAAGACACCGGACAAGACTCAGTCTAATGGAGTAGAAAGGTCTGCAAAATCACCCCGAGGCCACATGGGCTTAGTCATCCGCCTTGGAAAATGACTTCAGCTCATCCAGGAGGTTCCTGGGCATTTTCATAGGTCAGCAATCATCTTAAATAGTAATATTTAACTGAGCACTTATTATGTGTCAGGCATAAGAGTACAGATGACAAAAACTGCTACTATTTACTGAGCATTTTCAGCCAGGAGTATGCACCTGCCAAGATGGCCTGAAATGAGAGTAACTATCACAGCAGCTAACATTTCTCCTGTGCTCAGGGCGACCCAGGCACCATTCTTGATACCTGACACTCTCGAACTCATCTGATCCCCTGACAACATCCTGGCATGCCAGCAGGCTGCTCAGCCCTTTTCCGGATTCACCTGGCATGCGCTCCAACCCACTCAAGAAGAAGGCAGGTGTTACTATTTAGCTCTGCCTCACAGGTGAGGAAACCGGGGCACCCATTGCGACAGGGAGTGACTTGTGGAAAGCCAACCTAGCTAAGGGGCAACACTGGCATTCACATTTAGGTGCCGGGCCTCATGATGCACCTTGCAGCTTCCTCGTCCTGTTAGCTGTTCCAAAACAGTCACACACGTCACTTCTGTCCCAATGACAGCAGATTTTTTTTTGTTGTTTTTTCACTAAGCTTTACAACCAGCTAGCAATCCTCAGTGAAGTCTGGTGGGTTTTTAAGTGGACTCATTCTCTGGGTTGGAAACCTGGTCGTGAGGGTGCTAGAAAGTTCACTATCCCATGCCCCCTGCCCATGACATCATCGGTAAAGGATGGTAAAGGACTGAAGGAAAGCTGCAATGAAATGGCAATGATCATGGCGCCAGGCAGGGCCATCGCCTCTCCAATCCAGCCAGCACCAGCCCTGAGCCAGTACATATTTTCTTATGAGTTCAGGAGGCTAACAGATGTCCTGGCCAGGACACCCTGCTCACCTGGATGGGCACCAGGAGCCAATACAAGATCATGCCTTACATTTAGTCTCCTTTAACCTCCAACAGTTCTTTGGTTCTTGCCTGTTTTTGAAGACCTTGCCATTTTGACAGACTAGAGGGCCCTTATTTTGTAGAATGTGCCTCTTTCGGTTTGTTGTCTGATGTTTCCCCAGGATTAGATTCAGGTTACACATTTTTTGGCAGGATTAACACAGCAGCAATGTTGGGTCCCTTTCAATACCTCCTATTGGAGGTATATGACGTCAACTTGTCCCGATATTGCTTGCGGTACCATTGATCACATGGTTAAGGCATTATCAGTCAGGTTTCTCCACTGACAAGTTCCTATTCACTTTACAATTAATAAATATTTTGTGGAGAGATATTTAGAAATTATGTCAAAAGCACCTTACTTCTCTCATCCATCCATTGTTTTTAGAGTCCATCAGTGATTCCTCCCTGAATCACTTTTCCGCAGTGCTCCGAGTTAGCAGGCTTGGACTGTACAAATATATAAGTGTATGTGGATCATGAGAGCTAGGTTTCTCCATTTTAAAGGAGTTACCAGTTAGATAAGGGGGAGGACTGGGGTGAAGTGCTGTGTGAATACAACAGATGGTATCAATATGACTTCACAGTATTTTAAGACATAGAAGGACAAATAAAGGAATATAGAGTGTGTGTGTGTGTGTGTGTGTGTGTGTTCTGTGTGTATATATGGTGTGTGTGTGTGTGTCTGTGTGTATGTATGGTGTGTGTGTGTGTGTGTGTGTGTGTGTGTGTGTAGACCTGAATATCTCTCAGGTCTGTCAGCTGAGACAGACAATGCACTCTGCTAGTAAAAGTATACCCAGTCCCTACATCTTGTTCTCTAAATACCATTTTCAATAAAATGGACCAGGGATCCTAAGAGCAATGGTTGATTTCAGGGCTGAAGCAGGGAAACCCAAGATGAGCCTGGAGTTATTTTATTGTGCCAGAAATAAGAAATTACTCAAAAATCAAAAGGAAACAGGAACCAACTTGAAGGGGCCCCCCCGCTCGTCTGGTCCAGTCTGGAATAATTTGCAAATCAAAACAAGTAATGAGCGAGGGAGCACTACAGTTCCATAAGCTCTTACCACCCAGAAACACGGTCAGGGCACACGGCATCTGTAGTTCCTGAAACTGTCTGAATCTACAGTTATCTCAAATTTTAAATGTAAATAGACAGTAATGTGTTAGAAGGCTTTGAAGAAGTGAAAAATGCACCAATTCAATCAATCAATGAATATGGAGAAGGGAAAGCTACTTCCTGGCGTGCAGCACCAAGTTTTTTGCCCATGTTTCCTCTTCCATTTCTGCCAACATTTCCTTGCTCACTGGCGATCACTTCATGGAGTCTAAATCTTTCAGGAGAAGTCACTGGATCTAAGGCTCTGCGTCTGGGCCATTTCAGTCTTGGAAGGTCTGAACCTGGCAATGAAGAGCTGGTGCTCTGTGGCGGTGCTTATTATTCAGAGTACTCAGGACTTCCAAACTCCTGCGTCTCACTTGAGCCCCCTGCTAGGTCTCCAGCACAGATTCATTCTCTCCAATGTATAATTCAGAATACAGTGTCACTGCTTCCTTAATTCAACTCCAGAATGGACGGACTGTTCAAAGTGTTCCTCCTGTCTTTCTCCGTGGGCTGCGCAACTCCACTGTTTTCCTAAGGTTTAAAATATTTACATTGGCAGTTCCAGAGTGATTCCTTTCAATGATACTCTAACATACTTAAGGTTAACTTCCTATATGTAATATCCCTTCTTTTACAGCTGTACCTATAGGTGCAGTGTTGAAATTACAACCAAAACCCGAATGTATAAAGTCTGCTATTCTGATTATTCAAATATAAACTTTTTTATATAATATAGAAAAGGCAGGGCCTCCCTGGTGACACAGGGGTTAAAGTCTCAGCACTATGATGCTATCACCAACCACTCCAGCCTGAGTTTGATCCCCGGCCAGGGAGCTGGCCTACATGGCGCAGTAGACCTCTCCTGTCTCGCCCGCTGATCCCTTCAGCAGTGTATTTCGTCAGTCTGCCTGTTCTGTTGCCCACTCTGTCTCTGGTGAATCCTCTCACCCCCCCAAACCTCTGGCCTGTACCCCAGCTCTTGTATGCATAAATAAATCTTTAAACAGATAGAGATAGATAGATAGATAGATAGATAGATAGATAGATAGATAGATAGATAGATAGATAGACAGATAGATAGTAAATGCTAAAATCAGACTCAAAGTACCAGAAGCGCAGGAAGCACTTGCTCAAGCATGCATGTGGAGTGGCGGTTTACTGATGTGTGACAATTTTGTTTCTTCTTTATACCCTGTAACATTAGCCAGACCTTTTTGATTAAAGTCAATATTAGCTACATAATATTGACACTGGCTGTAGTTTAGATTTTAAATGTTATGTCAAAGCTCTTTGTATGGCTTATGTGTGGTTATAAAAAGGAAGAAAAAGAACCCAATGATTAATCTTTCTGTGTCTGTCTGTCTGTCTCTCTCTCTCTCAAACACACACGCACACACGCACACACACATATACACACACATACAGTTTTTTTGTGGTTTTTTTTTTTTTTTTACTTACTTGCTTTTCTACAGTAAGCAAGGTCCACGTGCAGGAAAATATTACCTGAATGAGTTTTTCCTAAGATGATTCTGACATCTGTTTCTCACTCTGAACTGGCTACAATTACAACTGCAGATGAAGCTTCTTGCATGGTCATTGGCCTTTCAAAAATGCTAGAAAAATTCAACTGGCCTAATTTCTCAAAACTCATTCCTTTAGAACATGTAAGAGGCAGAGGTGCCCACGTAGCGGTCAAAGTAGACTGAGGTGAGTTCCAACGCCAAATGGTGATGTGGCCTCCACACCCCGCTATTAAAGGTCTGGGTGTCCCTGTGTGAAAGCAGCCCCCACAGGGCACCAGCGCTCTTTGCACCCGGCTTCTTAGTTTATCAGTTCAGACTTTATGATGGGAATATTCTGGAAAATTCTACCAGACTAAATGTTAATGGAAATCCAGTATCTAGGGATCCTTTTTTAGTCCCTCTGTATCTTTATTTATGAAACTGTTTTAAATTGGGGAGAGGGGGTTGTGCTAGGAAAAGAACTCAACTCTACAGCCAAATTCATGAGTGAGACTGACACTTTAAAAATAATTTCCTTTGGGAATTCCATATGGTGCATTTGGAAAGGCGAATTTTAATACTAAGTTCCTGGGGAAGCACTTATCTGAAAGGCAATGAAGAAATGAGAAGTAAACTGAACCATTAGCCTACAAAAATAGAATATTTCTGAAAAGTATAAAGTCATACCAACCCTTCTGGAAACGTATTTAGAATGGGCAAATTAAAAATGGTAAGGCAAAAATATATTGCCTCCTCTTTTCTCTTGGGGCGTATACTTATTTTAACTCTCCCCCTCACATTAACTCTAAAGGAGAGAGGCAGAAGATTCTCAAACCACGCCCCACCACAAGACACACACCCGGGGGTACGTTAAATGAAGTCGTACACCATAACAGAGGGGTGACAGTCAGTTTACGTGGTGAGAAAACAGGGTCTCTTCTAGGGTGGCCCAAGCTTTAAGTGAGGCCCCTACAGGCCTACAGCTAAGAGCCTATCTGTGGCTGGAAGGGTGGGCCCCGCCTCTACAAGCCCAAACCCAACAGAGGTGTGTCCCTCCTGAGCAGCCTCCTCTTCCCTGCCTCAGTGACTACCCTGAGGAGACTGTCATTTCCTTCTCAGTCCAGAAGAGCGGGATGGAAGCATTTTCTCAGGTGGTGACAGGGTTAAAATATCTGCTACGGACTGGATGAGAGTGCCAAGGAGAGCAGCAATCACTAACTTGGAAACCTGCACAATTTTGAAACTGCCAAGGAACAGAGATGAGTATTTGGAGATTATCTGAGGAAAAAGGGCACCATTTTTTTTTTTTTTGCATGAAATCAAACAAAGCAGGCTTCAACTTTGATCTGAATTTCAAAACACTTCTAAATGGTTGCTAGCATCTCTATCTGTGCTGCGAGAGAGCTATTTTCACTTGAACTACATGGTATATAATTGAAGTCAGAGTTGTAAAGCGCTCGGCCATCTGTCCTGAAGCTGCCACAAATCATACATGGGACGGGCATATGTAGGATGAAAATAGACAAACTTTCTGAGTTTACATGCTTTTGAGTTAATTAATCCTCTGTCCCACACGTTTCTGAGATTCTTCAACAATATGTTTGATGAATCGGTTTAATTACATGAATGGGGTCTGTGCATGTGTTTGTTTCATAATATCATGATTACAAATGCAAAGGAAAACCATACATTTGACTTTACGTTTTCACTAAAAATGAAAATAATTTTAATCATACAGAACCTAGATCTATTGGCCTCGTTTTGCTCATTAGGTTTTTAATGTTGAACATAGATATTAACATTAGGAGTTACAGTAATATCTCGGTCTCAGCGCATGGAAGATTTATATGCATCTGTATCACCCTTGCATTTCATAAAGATGCTGCAGGGAGGGAGGATTTTAGAGACTGGAGTTGAATTCCAATTTCAGAGATGTATTCTCAATGCTGTCACCAACAAAAAATTTGAACTCAGGAAAGTTGCGTGATTCTATGTGCTTCAGTTCATCCTTTCTTGTGTGTGTGTGTGTGTGTGTGTGTGTGTGTTGCCACACAGAGCACTTCCACCTACTAAGGTATTGGGATGGCTATATAAATAACTATGTGCCACTGCTTAAGTTTTGTTTTTGCAAAAACTGAGACAGGGTTAGTGATGCCACTCATGTCTAGCCTGAGTTGGTCTAAATGCCCATCCATGGAAAGCCACGGCTGTCATGGGACAACTGTACAAGCTTCTGCAGCAGCAGTGCTACACGGCATGTCTTCCTGAAAGACCTTATGTGTATTGAAAATGCAACTCCCACTCAGAGCAGCTAGAACAAATGGTAACATAGTGAATACGAAACTGAAAAGGCCCTTGCAGTGTGTTCCCCCAGCAGGAAGGAACTGAAGTTGTCCCTCAAAGCCTTTCTTCAGTTGCTTTTCTAGACCTCATGTTTGCCTGTTTCCATAACATGAGTGCCCGCGACAGCATGCCACATGAGAAACGGTCCTTATGCCCAGATGGACTGGAGACGAGAGCTGGCCCTTCTGCCCCCCCACCCCCATGCATGCACGGCCTTGTCACCTGCTCAGTGACAGCCCACATGCTAAATATAGAGCACTGCGCACCTGCGATTCTTGGAGAAGTGAAGATTTGGGCCCGCAGGGGCGAGCGCTATTTCCTCTGTCTTCAGGCCAGGTGGCCGGCAAATAACAGCCACGGGTTGAGTCTTTTGCATCAGAACTTTTTCAGGACACTACGAGGGAGGTGGTGTGAGGCTAAAGGCTCCGGGAATCCACTGGGGCCCCTGGAGGCCAGCTGTGCCATCTTGCCAGGCCATCAGCACAGAGGGGAAGGCCCTGGCTTGCTGGCGAGGTGACAAATGCTGGCACTGTGACCATGACATGAGCTCTGCAGAAATTAAGCCCGGGCAACTGGGGGGAGGGGTCTGTTCCCAGGAGGCACAGTTGTCCCAGACACTGCTCACTGGAATTCTCTCTTGCCTTTCGACACAGAATCTGCACCCTCACAGGCTCCCAAAATAAGAGTTTACGATCAGGTCAAATCTGATGTGAAATCTGCACATGCAATTCTGCAGGGCCCCCGCTGAGGACACAGTGGCCACTCGCCCTGCTGTCCCATAGGGTCATTTCAAGCATTAGCAGCCACAGGGATAGACAAATCTGCCGGCTGACCCCCCCCCCAACACACACACACTCACACACTCACATGCACACATGCACACACCATGGAATGTAATCCAGTTCTGGGACTTTCTTCACGCTTATGTAGAGGGGAAATGTGTCTTGATAATCAAAATAATCTTCTAGCAACTACGTTTCATTGTAATTTCCCGAATGTGGACATATTCTTAAGAGAACTTTTTGAACAAGATGAAGGCAAAAGCGTTTGGGTTTTTTTGTGTTTGTTTTCTTGACTCCCCGGGCTGTGCAGCTTGGGTGCCTGAAGGACAGAGCACTTGAGCCACTCATGAGGTTGCGCTGCATTTCCCGTTAGCCAACCCCCCGCACTGCCCAGTGTGCAAGGACAGTGACTGGGCATCACAGGGCCCCCATGGATCATAGCTGGGGATCCACCTCCAGCCTCTGGTCAGCTTCCCGGGAGCCATGTCCTGGGATGGGGGGTTCCACCTGTGCGGGTGAGCGGGCCCCTCGCTGGACTCAACAGTGCCGGGGATGTGCCATCTCTGTGCTCCCTGACGCTGTTTGCCTTCCACAGAGACTTCTCAGGGGTGCTGCGCCAGGCCTGAGCCTCATCAGAGTCCCTTATTAAAGGAACAAAAGAAGGAACGGCAGGTAAAGTGATCACACTTTTTGCAAAAGCTGTAATGTCTCGTAAAGGACACAGCAGCGGGGCCCACAGGAAAGTATTTCCACTAAAGATGTTTGTTTCAGATGACCAGGGAGGGCCGACGCCTCTCTCCTATGAAGGGTTCAATAAAAGTCCTGGTTAAGAGGAGTTGACTCCTCTGTGCTCCAAATTCATTCAGAAATCCATTCTATTGCGGCCCCAACTGAGCCAGCTGAGCCCGGGTGACAAAGAAGCAGAAGGTCCTGTGACCTGTGACCTCGACCTGCAGAGCCCCCTGACCCAGCACCTGGGCCCCCACACAGCCCAGGCACTAAGCACCTCAGGACTGAACTAAGCCGCTCGGTCTGTGGACCCTCAGCAAAACTCAACCTTCCTATGGGGAACGGCGGTGTGGGTAGTGGGGAAGGTTTGACAAAAGTCATTTCAAAAAATGTACAAAAGCTTCTTGAACATGACTCTTTGCGAAACAACATGTTGATGAGTTAAATGTGGGTGAATTGGAAACGTGCAATCACACTTCCCTCCAACACACAAGGGTCTTGAGGTTAAAGAGGGTAAAAAGGGGCTGGGGGCAGCAGGCATTGGGGGTTTCCCTGAATCCACCAGCACTTTAAAATAGTTCGAGGCCAGAGGGCCCTGAATGCAGCCTGGACATCAAGGGATTTTAGAAGTTTAAACCATGTTGACTAGTTCAAGTCCCTCTTTGAAGCCTCTCAAATGTAAGCTGATTTTATATAATTTCCCCACCTTTAAGTGCATAAGTGTTCGGGTCAGCTAGCGTTGATTATTTTATTCTTAAAAAAAAAAAAAAAAACCAAGTGTTTAAACTAAAATAATGGCATAATTTGTTTAGACAAAAGAACCCTCAGCCAGAGAAGGCGGCTAGCAGAGTAAGAAAGGCTGTTTGCGTATACGGGGGGGAGAGAGGTGCCAGGGTATCAGGAACTCCCCGCCCCCCATGTCTTAGGAGTTCAAATTTTCCAAAAACCTAGCGTCTGCAGCTAGCATGTGTGCGCGTGTGCAGGCAGGCGTGAGTTGCGGCACGGACACTGCACGTGCACACCCGCTCTACATACACGCAGGTGGACAGTACTACTCATTCATTCCTGGGGGCTCTGCATGGTCCATTCCAATGTCATTAACCGACGCCATGTGCACAAGGACCAATTCGCGTTCCTCTAGGAATTCTTAAGCTCTTTTTCTTGCTTTTTCATTTTTAATTCGTAGTTTCCCAACTTTGTATTGTTCTCACGTCTACATGAGCAACAGACACTTACTATAAACCCAAGTGAACCAGCCCCAGCTACCAGTGATTGCATGAAGAATGCATTTGAAGACTGTACTACTTATTCCACAATGTTCTGAACACAGGAGAGTAAGAGGCTGAGGATTGGTTTTGAACACGCACAGAAAACGAGTGGTGAAGAGGGAGGTGAGCCTGGGCTGGGCTGGGCACGCTAGCCTCTCACTCCCGCCTGCAGAACTGTTGAACCCATTTTTGTAACAGCATGCCAAGAGCCAAATGGAGTGAAGTCCCTCCACTAAGTCAAGAGTGTGAGAATGAGGAGGCCGGGGAGAAGCAGGGAGGAGCCTCTGTTTATATAAGGGGCCGTTAAAACGCCAATCAGAAGTAAGAGTAATAAACAGGCTCCATTTGTTAAGCTCACAAATGATTCCCAATCCTTTTCGTTGGAATGGTTTGTTTTAAATTGGAGTTTTAGTCTGTTTGTTGTATTTCATGTTGCAGTCATCATCCTCCTATTCTCCCCCTCACATCATGCCCCGCCAAGAGGCAAAATATCATGCGTCATATATGTCTAAGATTTAAAGTGAATTTAATGTAATTCCATTTGAGCATCATTTTCTGCCATTTCAAACTTAAGATTCTCAGCCAATGCCCTAGCCTGTAGCTTCTCTCCTACAGGGTTTTAAAGCATTGTAAAAACTCAGCCTTTGAAACCACCTGAAAGGTCATCCAGTTCAACCTTGATCCAAGGCTGGAAGCCCCTCTACAACGTTGCTGATAAGGCTCCTCCAGTCTCCGCGTAAATGCACGACATACATACCTCCACCGCAAACTCTACCACATAACCTCCACGCAAGTGACCAAACAGCACAAGGACCCCTTCCTTTCCCCATCAAAACTCAGGCCCATGGGGTGTCACTGGTCAGGGCAGAGCACAGAAGCCCCACCTAACCGTCAGCAGAGGTCCCAAGGCCACACATGGCATCTCTTGCAGGGGAGTGAGACCGTGCCAACGAAGGCCTGTGGCACATGCGGCAGGGCGCTGCCTGGTAAAATACAGTAAGATGTGCAACACGAAGGCCTCCACCTGCCCCTGCCCTGATGGTCAGGGTGGCCCTCGGAAGAAAACAGCCAACCAAACTGGTCTTAGCAGCCAAATCTACACTTCATTGCCAATACTGGCGCCAAACAAAATGGACTCTAAAGCCTTCACTGGCCAGGCCCTACCAGTCTGCATTCTAAACTAAATATTTATAAAAAGCATTTGGTAGCAAGAAAGTATTCATCGCAGGACACCCCTTTCATAGCTGCAACAATGTTTGAAAAAATCCATGTCCATTTGAAGTCCCTTTGACCGAAAGAATACTTTTCAGCTGAATTCAGGGGGTTATAATACCTCATCACTTGGGCAGGACAGGAAGTGGTTTGCTGAACACTGACTGAAAGGGTGCAGTAATCAACAATGTGCTGCAAGGTCATAGTGGCTGGATTTTGATTTCAGATTCTTCTAGTGCAACAGGTGGGAAGAATGAGTACAATACACTGAAAAAAGTGTCTTCCATGCAGTGCTGGGTGAGCGCTGTCGCTTGGCAGTCACAAAGAAAGCCAGGCATCGCCACACATGATTCATGAGTCAAGCCCTTTGAGTGCGGTGTCTGTGGAAATGGTTTGCTGTGGCTCCAGTCAGCCCTTTCTCATGCATATCTGAACCTACATCTCCGTTCTGAATCAAAGGGCAGTCGCACTGAAGGTTTGGCTAATTAGGACTAGGGTGGAAAGTGTCTGCTTTTTGTTATCTTAAACAGGGCGTCATCCCTGCAACCAGAAGGCTCTTCAGATATGACTGGGCACCTTAGAGAATCGATGGACTTTTGCCCAAATCTCATCCCACTCTGACTCTCTCATGGCCTGACTCTGGGGCCATATGTGATGAAGGAAGAGTGGCCCACTTCTCTCCTCACAGCACCTAGGACTTCACCCATCACAAAGGCTGGGTAGCAGGAAGGACTGTGAACAGAGAGGGACCACTCATGAATGTAGGTCAGCGTGGAATGGCACTCAGATCCAATGTCTACTCTGCACCATGAAGCAATGCTCCTGGCCAGAAGAGGGCCTTCTGACACCATTCAGGTAGGAGCTTCCTCAGAGATGACCAGTGTGGAGCAACATGTCAAGGCTTGTCTCCGAGGAGCCGTGGCATTAGAGCTCAGTGTTACAGTGCAGGGCTTCAAATCCTGGCTTCACTACTACCTACCTATGTGATCTTGAGCAAGTGGCTTGGCCTGAGCCTCAATTTCCCCATCATAATACTGGCAATTCATCATAACACTGGCAATTCCAGGGTTACTGGAAAGATTAACAGTTTGTGGGAAGCATTCAGGGCAGCTGTATAGTAGCTGCTCTGATCACAGGAGCCGTTACCATCGACCAAGTGTAGGTCAATATGGCCACAGTGAGCGAGAAGCACAGTTTTCCCAGGAGGTAATAGGGCTCAACAATAGTTACTTGGCTCCTGGGCCTCCCTGGTGGCGCAGCGGGTTGAGCACTGCACGGTGAAGCTGTCCACAGCCTCTGCAGTGCCTGCAGTTCCATTCCCGGGAGGCCAGGGAGATACCCACATGGTGCGGCCGACCTCTCCTGTCTCACCCGCTGCTCCCCTCAGCAGTGGCTTCAGTCCCTCTGCCTGTTCTGCTCCCCACTCTGTCTCTGGTGAATCCTCTCACCCTCCACACCGCTGGCCTGTACCCAGCTGTTGTATAAAAATAAATAAATCTTAAAAAAAAATAGTTACTTGGCTCCTTCTGGAAAAATTCCTGTTAGTCTTTTAATCCTTTGGGGTTCCCAAATTGTGGCCTCTAAAGGAGAACACACCCAGAGGGATGTTTCCCCGGGCAAAGCCTGTGGGGCATTTGGTAGTTGATCCAACTTTTGAAAAAGTGTGTACAGAGGTGGTGGAGAGGCCTCTCCCTGCTCTGGCTACCCTACAAATAGAACTGGAGCCTTCAGGCCCTAGTCCCCTCCCCCCTGCACACCCAGAGAGGGCAGTCTCTCCAGGCAAACGCCACAGGCAGGGACATTCTGTCCCAAGACATGAGAACACAGTATACCCAGGAGGGCATCCCTAGACCCTGGGTGGGCTGAGTCAAACTGAAGAACATGTTCTTATTCTGTGTGTCCCCCAGGGCAGAACTACAACCCCCAGGGCCAGAGGCTGCAGACAGTGCCTTTGCCTATTTCATTCTCCTCCCACCTTTTCTGGACATTACAAGCTGAGTCAGCACTAGGCAGGACACTGAGGAAAGTGCTAGAGCACTGTTAAGGAGCAGGCCATGCTGGTCTGAAGTTCTCAGACTGCACACAACTGCTTCTCCTCTCTCCTCATGACCTCTGAAATCACTGATTCATGAAACTTGATATTTCTTTCGATCATTTTATAGCTTTTGTGATTTTTACACTTCAGTTTTTAAAGGGGAGATTATCGTTATGAAAAGAAATGCAGCCTCAGACAGCCTTAATGGTCCCGCTACATACAGGAGGCAGCCTGGTATCTGCGCTGCGGCGCGAAAGGCCTGGGCAGCCACAGTCTCCTGATGAACATTCCACTCACTGTGAAATGCTGGAAATAGGAACAAGTCATCTGCCCAAGCAAAGCAGCTACAATTTCCAGAGTGTTTTGTTTCATTGAAAATAAGGTTTAATATTTTCACAATTTAGATTCAAGACGCCCTCCTGGGCTTCTTTAATTGGTGGGGCATAAACCTCCAGTAGCCACATAGTTTGGGACCAAAACATGGAATTCACAGCAAAGGCCTGTAAGATATGCAAGCCTCTGCCCCCTGAATACATTCCCCCCCCCTTTTTTTTTTTCCAGTGCGGAAGGAGAATAATTTATCTATTACCCACCCAAAATAAATTATGAAAGGTAAAAAAAAAAAAGTGCTTATTTTTCCATTACAAAACACTTGGGTTTGTGCAATCTCCGCTGTTCGGTGTGGGCGGCCTGATTCACTGCGACCTTTTAAACATTTCACTCAGAAAATGCAGTGTCTTTAGGAGAAATTAGTTAAATGGCTCCCCAAAAAGCAGTGCTGTTTTCCCCTTTGAAAACACTGCCGGAAGAGTCCCGGGGCTCTCATGGAGGGTGCGGAGTGAGAAGTCATCCGCTGGGACAGGCAGCACGAAACGGAAGACGGCGGAAAACGGAAAACGTGAGCCCGCCTTTGGGCCGCCCGCCATCAGGCATCCCGAGGAAGACAACCAAGCAGCACCCACCGGGCCTTTTGTAAGAGTCAATGTCGGGAATTCGGAAGGAAGAGACAGAAGCGAAGGCGCCACCCAAGGGACATCACGGCGGGCTTCTCCCAGCGGCTGCTGCCGTCCAGCCGAGCGCCGGGCCCGCGGACAGGTGCCCCAACTCGCAGAGGTGGCAACAGCGCATGAAAGGGTTAACATCACGGAGACCCAGTCAACTTGGCATTCATTCCCCCCCCCCCCCAAAGGCAGCCTCCAGGCTGGAAGCCCTTCTTGGGAGAATAAAGTCACGCCACAAGGGTGTTCGGGACCGAGCGCGCACGCACACGCACACGCACACGCAAACGGGCACGTGAGGAGGCCCCCGCCCCGCCCAGCCCAGCCCCCTCGCCCACAACTTCAGGCCAGCTCACAAGGGAGGGCGGGCTCCATTCCAAACTTTCACAGTCTGTTGGGAAGAGACAGGGAAGGAAAAGCCCAGAAAGCACTTAAGACACCGCCTGGAGAAACAGCCCTAGCTTGGGCAGCATGCTGCGGCGGCCGCTGCTGCCGCTTTTTCTTTTGGTCTCTAACTTTTTGTTACTGGTGTTTACACCTCTGTCATTTTGGGGGAGTGGCCGTGACAGGAATGTGTGCCTAGAAAATATTAAAAGTCACATGAACCCCAAGAACCCGGCCCTCTCGTGAAGTCACACAGTATGTCTTCCCTGTTCCCATTCGTATGAACAGCATCTAAAACATGAATTAATTAAACCGCACAGAAGATTTATGAGTGGGCTCTCTCTCCAGCTTCAGTGCATGTCGCTGGATGAGGCAGCTTAACTGAAACATCTCTGAGAAATGCCATGAGCCATGAAGTTTCTGACTTGCCTATCATTTATGATACCCCTGGGGGGCAGGCCTTGCCTAAGAAAACCAAGGCCCAGCACCCCATAAGGTTCTCGTTACAAACAGGAATGTGCCAGACCAGATGCACTGGGGGTGCTGTCAGGCTCTGCTAACTCTGCCTCTCCCCCCAAACTCATAAATTGTGCAGAATATATTGCTTTTCCTTGCATTTTTATGATTATGTTCAATTTAAGGAAACTTACCCCTTACTTCATCATTTACCTTCGTTTTTAAGAGTTATTTGATGTCCACGAAGTCCTATGAACTTTCTGTAATCACATTTTTTTTACATTTAAAAAATATAAACCCACCTATTTCCAGGCAGCTGTGAATTCAAGCCCCCCGCCCCGTGGCTCTGCACCCGCGCCAGCAGCTGCCCCGCGCGTGGACGCCCGTCCCGTCGCGCGTGAAGGCAAGGAGCCCGGCGGAAGACGGCCCGGCGGGGGGCTGACTGCAAAAGGTAGTCAGGTCTTGGCACTGGCGCTGCATTTAGGGGGGAGACTGTGAGGCCAAGAGGGTTGTACTCCCCAGGGTCACGGGCAAGGGCGTGACTGGCGATGTGGGGGACGTGGGTGGGCACCTAGGCAAAAAATAGGGTGTTCTCTTACACTTCAATTGGTTTTAGCGCTTTTGCTGTTATTTTCCTAAATTCACTTTGTAATTGCACATATGCAGGGGACGAAAATGTACCCAGTTCAAAAATGAAATCTTGCAGCTCATGGTCGGTGGGCAGCAATGTCTGGAAACCCATCCCTCTGCCACCCGGCTCCACCCAGAAAGTCTTCCTAACACCCCTGTGAGACCGGGAGGCGGGGCCAGACCACCTGGCCCCCGCTCATCCACTGAGACAGGAAACGGGGTCTGTGAGGACCCCCACTCTCCCCACAAAGGCTTAGGCAGGAACAAGCTTTGAAGCCAGATGTAACCCTGAGCTAAACCAGATTATGAGAAGTAGACAAAATCACAACTTTATTCAACGTGTCATTTATCCCAAGTGACTAATGCATTATTTGTATGAAGTTAAAATTGAGCTTTGAGAAACTATGAAATAAATCAAATGCCCTACTTTATGTAATTTCAACAGACAGACCCCATTAGGATTCTAGTCTGCCTAGCTGTTGCTTAAAATCATTGACCAGTATCCTTATAAATTAATCAACTGAGGTAATACTGGCGCAGCTGTCATCATTTACTGCTAATCTACATTTAGAATTCACTTTCACTTTTCAGGCCTCTAGAAATAGGGTTATCAAATGTCTATTTTTTGTTCAAAGCGAATGAGCAACTGCGAGTGTTTACAAAAGCCTGGATGGAAGAAGCGTGCTGCTGGCATACTTGCCAGTGGCATTAAAGGATGCGCTGGCATTTTATCGCACTTTCTGGATAAAATGCTAATCGGGATCCAGGCAGAACCGTCATGGCCATGGTGTTCCATGGGAGCTCTCACTACTTGCAGTCTGTCTGCGTGCGAACTGCGGAAGTTTGTGCCATTAGTGAACTTCAAGTGACCGAAATGTTTAATGTAGCAAAAGGGATAGGGTTAATATTTAACGGTTAACTTGAATTCCCCCCAGATCTCTAATACTCAGCTATGTTTCACTTCTGATTGTTAAAGACCCATTTATTAAAGACCCATAAGTACCTACTGCTTCTCCGCCTAGTATGCACCCCAGGTCTGATTCCTTTCACTGGGCGTTTCATCTCCACTAAAATGTCTGAGATTTCTTCATCGCTATATATGTTTCTTCATCGCTATTTATGTTGTTGTCTACCTTCCTTTACCTGCATCCTGTCGCCTTTAATATGGCACAGTGAAAACAATAACATAACCCATAATAGTGTGCATTTGCCCATCCTGGTCTATTACATTCAACTTCGAGCTGATGTCCAACTCTGAAGGCAGGGGAAAGGCCCCCACGACCTCTCTTTGCGGGTGCTTGTTCAGTGACGTGATGTGTGCAAAGCCCTCTTCCCCCATCAAGACATCCTACCAACTTCATAAAATCAACACATATGGAAACTTTTGCGCACACGCTTAGATGAAATTGTGATCTGAATCCTCCAGAGGCATAAATAGAAAATATGTTCAGTCTAAAAATATGTTAAGAAAACCCAAATCCTAGGTTAGCCTCCAAAGCAGGAACTGCTAAACACAAAACCAACCAACCAACCAAACAAACAGAAAAGAAGGCATCTGACTCAGAGGAGACAATGCTGTGAAAGTGTGGAGGAAAGCACTGGGCAAGCTGAAGATGCGTCCTCCGCCCTCTTTACTGGATAAAAGCTTCAACCTAGCGAGGTAACAAGTGGAGACACCATTTTTTTTTTAAATCATCACAATTGCCCTTTCAGCATTCTTGCAGAGACTCCATGTAGGCATACCTCAAGAGAGGAAAACGCTACAAGTAAACATCCAAAATCACAAGTCTGACGAGCTTAGGGCTGTTTGGGAGAGATTAAGCTCATCAACAAAGAATTGCCCACAGCATTCCTGGCAAGCAACATGCACATGGAGAGCTCTGAGTTTCTGAAATTTCAATAAGCGTGAGGATCAGGGACGTCACTTTTGAAGGTAACGCAACACACCTACCTGCGCCTACCAGGCTGATCTGCAGGTTTCGAGGCCTGTCAGGCCTCCTTGAAGCTACAACCCAGAACTAGGGCTTCCCACTCTGACCACACAGCACATTCCGCAAGTTACTGCATATCACTCCATCACTTCAGGAAGCACAGAGCACCTACTCTGCTTCTCAGCTATGGGTCTACTCACCCCGCAGGCAGCAGGCACTGAACAATCATTGTCCTTCTGCAGCGCCCCCGGCAGTTTGAATTAAGTCAAAGTTTACAGACCCATACACCTTCATCCCGGACACCGCTGATCTGGTGCTTACACCACAAAGGAACAGAACTTTGTGTCCCTTGTTGGAGTAAATATCAGGTCAGTTACAGCTCTTATTTGATTATGGACTTCAACACAAAGTTGACTGGTAAATACTAGCGATGAGTGACAGAGGCCTCACAGGCCAAGTCCGCTGCAGAGCCCAGCACGCAGGGTGCCGTCATCGTGGATTAGGAGAGCAGCCAAAAGTCGCATGGTCCGTGGGTTCATTTCCGCTCTGTGACAGACATGTGACCTGGGGCAAGCCTTGAACCCCTCTGTCCCAGTTTCCCTGTATGTAAAATAGAGAAATCAGACAGCACGAAGCAGAGGTGGTCACAGAGGAAATGGAAGGGCTGTTTTCATTTTCATTATTGTACCTTCTCACTCCAGCTTCCCGCTTACACTTGATACTTCCACATGGAACAAAGGCTGAATGAAGCAACTAAAGGAACAACGCTGAGCTCGGAATGGCTGCATGGGCGAGTGCTCTGGGTGTGACCCTGGGAATACAACTCAGGTGCATCAGAAACATGCTCACAGCAGACGGAGCGGGGGGGCACAGGCCAGAGCTGTCAAAGCCGACAAGGCAGGAACACCTGAGTAGGGGGCAGAAGGTGCAGCTTCCCAGAAAGCTGAGGTTTAAAGGAGAAGCCAGTCAGACAGTCATTTGGTGGCCAAACAGCTAATCATAAGCACAGATATAAACAGCAATCAGATGCTACCTAGGCACCAGCTCACTCACTGTTTAGGAGAAATGAAAACTTAATGCAGAAGGCAAAAACATCAGCACACACCTTCAACGTGGATGCGCTCATGGAGTTTTTAAAAGGGCAAGAAGAGGGCCTCCCGTGATGGCGCAGGCGGTTGAGCCACAGGGCTGTGAAGCTGTCTACAGCCTGTGCAGCACGGGTTCGATGCCGGCCTGCCAGGGAGGTACCCACACGGCGTGGAAGACCTGTCCTGTCTCGCCCGCTGCTCCCCTCAGCAGTGTATTTCAGTCCATCCGCCTGCTCTGCTCCCCGCTCTGTCTCTGGTGAGTCCTCTCATCCTACCAAGCATCTGGCCTGTACTCCGGTTCTTGTATGCATGCATAAATAAATCTTAAAAAATAAAGAGCAAGAACAAAAAGAGGGGACATTCCGGGGCACGTGTCAATGGCCGGGATGTATACATCTCCAAAAACAGCTCTTTTGCCAACCATTGCGCCAATTTACAAGCATTTGTTGCAACTGATTCAGGAAAAGAAACTTTCCTTTGGTACTTCTTTGTAGAGTGTTTGCATCAATGTTTCCACAGCTGAGTCAGTCAAAACAGTCGCCAAGACTTGCGTGGTATCCCTCAGCAAAGGGACATTCATGCAGCAAAACATGACTCGGGCAACAGGGCACTGTCTACGAGCTGTGCTCAAGCCAGGTAACGTGGGTCCAAAGACAATGGCTTCCTACTGAGGCCTGTCTTCCAGAAAATCCAAATTCCTGGCTTTCCATTTCACACTGGACTTCAGCAGCAGCACGAAGTGCTGTGCGGGCTCTGCTGGGCACTCTCCTCTTCTTCCAGCTCCCTCGCTCCTCCCCCTTCTCCTCCGCTCCCTCCTCCCTCTCCCCTTCCCCATCATCTCCCTCCTCCCCCCCACACCCTCCTCCCCCATCCCTCCCATTCCTACATTCTCCTCCTCCCCTTCCTTTCCCTCTCCTCCCCCTCCTCCCCCTCCTCCTCCTCCTTCTCTCTCTCCCCCCACTGCATCCCCTGATGTTTGATCACACTTACACCCAGGTGATCCTACTTCCCCAAATCTACTTCTGCATTCCAATGTCAACCTAGTGAGGCCAGAGGTCATTTCTACACTGCTTTCATCTCCCCCCAAAAGAAGCAATTGCCTAGCAAACTGTGGGGCACACACTGAAAACAATTCGTAACAGAATTGACACACCTTGCACTAGCATTGTCACTTACTGGCTACGTGGCCTTGAGCAAGTCAGTTTCCCAGCCTGGGCCTCCTTCTCCTCATCTGTACCATGAGGAGGTAGACCAGATGATCCTGAAGGGCCCTCCAGCCTGGATACACCAGGTTCAGGGATTGATTAATGCCTACACACCAGAGCCAAGCATTTTGCAAGCAAATAAATAATGGCTAATTGATGACACCACTCCATGATTCCGTGGCACTTCATCAGAAACATCCATCACGCGAGAAGTTAATTTAGTTACTGTGGCTGTGCCGACCTGGCACAGAAACAACCAGTCCCTCTGGAAAATTAATTTATTAAAAAAATTAGTTGACTGACATCCTGGAGGAAGAAAGAAAGCCTACATGATGCCTTTTGCATTGTTCACCAGATAGTTGGGTCATCGTGTACACACTGCCATGGTCGGAAGGTTAAGATGACCTCAGAACACACTCCTTCTGCCTGGTCGGTTTGAGCAAACCACACGAGAGACTCAGAGGCCAAGAAGGCATCAGACTCCCAGGAAACTTCTCCCACTCAAAGAGAAGCAGCACTTTGATCTTTTATTTCTCTAAAAAAGGAGCAAATTCATGGCTATTTTCAGGAGCTATGTTGCCCACAATGCACAAAACGTGGACTCCAGGAATGTGGTTCAGTCAAGGCCACCAAGTGGTCAGCGTCTACTACTGAGATCCGGCTGTCACTAAGGACGGCAGACAAGGCAGAGAACTATTACTTGAAACACCTAACAAAACACACCTTCTTCTTCACAGGAAGTAAAGTTTTTTCCAGCAAAGGGAACATTGGAAAAAAAAAAAAAACCCACACAGATAAGTGACTTTGCATTCGTCATGAAAACAGAACCTGTTTCCTTTGCTTAGTTCCCAGTCTGTGGCTTTTATACCTTCATGTCCCCCCCACACACACACATGCCTACTGACATCAGAACAAAACCAAAGATGACTTAAACTCGCTGGCTGATTTCCTTTTTTGTAAATGAAGGGAAATGTGCTGGTATACCAAACAATAGCATTCCACAGAGTAAGCAATCCCTAATCAAAATCAGACACTAGCTGTACTGCTATTGTCAGCCCTGCTTAAATCAGGGCGGTTTCTCTAAGCACACTCAGGTAATTTTTCTTAGCTCAGTAAGTAGGTGGATGTTAGCAGCTAAGGTCATCGGCAAGATTTACTTTAAAATAAATTCAACAATTCAGAGCATCGCCTGCTCCCACCGTATGAAGTGTACCTTGCTTTGAACACGCATATAAAATTTCATTAAAGTGCAACATAAAAGTTTTACACGAGAGGAACCCAGCGCTGGACCTTTGTTTAACAGTCATGATAATTTATGACACGGATCTGCTACAGTTAAGTAGAAAACCAGCCTTTGCGTGATGAAGTACAAGCCAGAAAGGCTGAGGCTTCGGGGAAGCTAGAGGAATCCCAAACCTCCGATCACTCAATTCTTCTTCAGATTTTTGTCACACATTCTTCCTTCGCGTTCTCCGCACAGATGGAGACGCAATTCTGCTCTCTCGCCCTTCTACCCCTACGCCTTCAAGGTTAATTTCTTCAATTCTAAGCATATCTTTGCATTCACAGAAAAACTATTTTTCAATCGCATCAATAAGTAACAGCGGTTCTCATTTTACCTTTTCCTATGGTGCTTCATTTGTAACCACTGTTCTTATTTTCTGCAAAAGAGACCAGACTAGCTAAGAGACCTTCAAAAATTACAATTAAAACACTATCAAACAGGGCCTCCCCAGTGGTGCAGCGGTTCAGCGCTGGGTTGCGAAGCTGCCCCCAGCCTCTGCAGCGCCGGTTCAATCCCCGGCCACTGGGCGAGGGTCCCGCATGGCGCGCAGACCTCTCCTGCCTCCCGCTGCTCCCCTCGGCAGCGTACTTCGTAGGTCTGCCTGCTCTGCTCCCCGCTCTGGCTCTGGTGAATTCTCTCACCCTCCCGCACTTCTGACTGTAGCCAGTGCTTGTATAAATTAAAAAAAAAAAAAAAACACTATCAAACAGGCAGAGGGCCAGTTTTATGGCCAGGATTCACTAAACAACTGTCTTTGCAAGATAAGACCTTTTGCAGAGAACAGTCTTTGAGCGGATGGGTCTCTAACGTCAATCAACAGATGTTTATTGAGCACCTGTAATGGGAAAGGTGCTGTGCTAGATGATGCCAGAGAGCAATATGCCATGCCCTAGGAAGCAATGTGGGCATTTCAACAGAAGCAACTTAATGCAACAGTGGTGGTGCAGTGAAAAGAGCAATAAACACAATTAAGACACCTACTTACTGTGCTGACTTAGGCAAATCACTTCACACACATCTCTGAACTTCAGTTTTCTCATCTACAATGGAACTAATAACACAATTCTTGGCAAACCCATACGGTCAGAATGAGGATCAAATCAAATTATAGATGTGGTAGGTGACAAAGCTATAAAAAGAAATGTTAGCCACCTCCTACCCCCGCTATGAGGCTCCAAACCAACCGGACCAGTGCACCGCGGTCTTCCTCATGTCCAAGTATCAAATCTTCAAAATTAGGGCATTTAAACTTAGGTGGACCATTCTCAAGGACTTCAGTTTTGCCACATGTATATTCATATATACACATACATATACCCTGTTACATGCAATTGTCAAATATATAAATATATAGTTAAATATACATATAATTTGCCATTGGCATGTTATCATTAAACGGACACCTATAAAATTGTAAAATGTGTCTGTGCATAAATTGTGCCTTTTGCCATTGAAAGACAAAAAAACAAAAAAGGCAGAGCTCGTAGCCACTCAATCACATGGTGATTCCACAGAAATTTTCATGTAAGCATAATAGACACAATCCAACCCATTTGTTTCAGTAAGAGCTAAATGCTCACGTGGGAACAATAAAAAATAGGCAGTAAAGTTTTGTGCAGACGCCTGACCTGGAAATTGGGAGAGGTGAAGCTCTGACCTAGCTCTGCCACAAAGCAGGTGGTGTGAACTTGACTCGAGAGCTCACTTTGCTCATATGTAAAATGGGAATAACACTTCATATTCGAGTTCACAAAGGCTGAGTGAGATGACATCCGTGCAGGTATTCAGTACGTGGGCTAGGCCCAAGCAGAGTGGCAGTCGTGGCTGCTGTGGGCTCTGGAGATAGCTCCATCTAGGCCGGAGCCCGGATTACATCACTGCCCAGCCAGTGATTCCATTACTTCACATCATTGCGCATCCTAGCTCATAAAGTTGTCTGAAGGATTAAATGAGATTGAGTACTTAAAGCAGTTAGTCCAGGGCTCAGCATACAGAGTAAATACCCAAATCATAGTAGCAGCAATGACAATGTAAAGCACGTCATAGCACACATATACACAGCCCTCAAAAGGGTTTCTGCAAGCGGTGTTCTTGAGTTTTTAATCAGCCATCCATTTCTTTCCATTATTAGCACAGAAGGTTTTGGAGTCTTCCATAGCAATAGCAACCAGAGAAAGAAAGACAAAATTAAAAGTGAAAAATGTAGTCACTGTACCAATTGTTTTGTCTACATAACAGGCTAATCAAGAACATGGTGGTTTCTGTCTTTGAGGTATGACCTACAGCGATAATCTCATAGAGTTACAGATTCTGGACTGTTCCAGAAATGGCCATTTGATTGGACATTTATGATTTTGAAATTATGTTAAATATGTGCAAACTTTGCAAGCAAGAAATAATCTTAGCTCGGAATGATGGGCATGAAATAAAGGTTGAACACATTAAAGCCATTTCTATTCAACAATAATTAGCATGTTTAAATACAATATAATTTTTATCCATCTACAAAATGCTTAAAAGTTTGCACTCTCGTTTATGTCTATAATGACAGATTCATTTTTGAGGCAGTCATTTTCAATCTTGATTTGTATATTTCAAAGTTGTTAAATGCTTGACTGAATCATTAGCAAAACAATTCATGTATCATTAAACTGATTTCTAACGGGAGATCATTCTCCTCCTAGTCCAATAGATGTGCCTTTTCAGATTTACTGAGATAGTTTTTGTTCTTTGGTGGGGAGAGAGGTGTCCCAGGGGTTGTGGAAGAGCCCAGAGACCATATCCCTACAGCTATCCCCCACACTGTCTCTGCAGGCTCACAGCAAAATGGCTTGCTGAATGAATATTCCAACATACTGGAGAATGCAGACTGTGACAGCAAAGGAAACAGACCCTAGAAGTCCACCCTTCTCACAGCAGACAGGCAGAGGGGAAGGGAGAAAGATAAATGGGTGAAGGGGGAGAGTAAGAAATCCTGACAAACTGGAGGCCTCAGTCAAAACAAGATCCTGCCCCACCTCATCTGCATTCTTAATGCCACGGCTGGTGACAGTGGTCTTTGGCTCTTGCTCTCTCTGTCTCTGTCTGTCTCTGTCTCTGTCTCTTTCTCCCTCTCTCTCTCTCTCCCTCGCCTCCACCCCCAACATTCCCATCCAGAGACAGGCCTGCTCCACTCTCCTGCAGGAGTGCAACGCGGAGGCTTGGGAGGACCTGTGTGCAGAGCAGGGGGCAACTCCAGCCTGGCTGCAGCTGAAACAGGTCACTTTTGTCTGCGAGCAGCCCTCCTCCCCGGCGCCCCCAAGGTCCAGGCACAGTGGGGAAAGTGTGGACTGCCTTCCCCCCAAAAGAGAAGCCTGGAGGGCACGAGGCCCCTTCCCAGCCTTGACAGCCACACACAGACCTTTGAACTTCCTATTTATATAACAGTTTAGTGAGTTTAAGGCTCTTCCTGTATTAACTGCCCGTTTGCAAGCTTGCCTCTAATTAGACTCCTTGTGCGACAGCACAGGAAAACTGCCCACATTGACAGTGTCATTCACAGTGACAAGTCGGCCACGGTCACAATTGCTTCACAACCACGTTTGCTGGGCTTCTGAACATGTGGACGTTGCTAGCTCGGTGGCTTCCTTTACCTTTTTTTTTTTTTTTTAATATTTAAGAATGTGCCCTCTTTCTGCTTCCTCTGTCTTCTGTCTTTCCTTTTTTAATAATAAAAGGAGATAAGCATCTCCACAAAGCAGCTCTGCCTGTGGCAAAGCAAACCCTCATCAATTTTTTTTTTGGGGGGGGGTGTTGCTTACAGGGCTGAAAGGCTGTACCCTTTATATAGGCTGTACACCTACCACTGCTGCTCCAAGTCCCTGTGATTTGGCTCCCCCCTGAAATGGGATGTAATGCCACCCCAGATGCTGGTAATCAGTCCAAATGTAACCCCACCATCTCCAGACACCTCAAGAATTCAGACTGCATTACCACAGGTAAGGCCAGGAAATGACTGAAAGGATAAAATTGGATTTTTTTCCTTATCGTTTCCCTATTTCTTTTTTTTTAAGAGCATTTGGCGTCTGGTACGCACAGACATCTGCACCTTCGTAGTTCACAGAATGGTTCATATTAAATTCAGACTCAGGTGAACATTGCTCATTCATCCAGGAACCCTAAAGAACTTGAGCTTTGGCCCTTTAATCGAGTCCAGAGCATGACCCGTTAAGGTTCTGAGCGCTCCCAGACACCGCACAGACATGCCACGGCGTCCGGGCCCAGCCTGGCGGGCCAGGTTCACCCTGACAAGTGTGTGTTGATAAATGGGCACACACTTTTTGGACTCAGTTGCCTGCATATAACCCATATGCCTGTGTGTGTAGCGTCTCTCTTCATTGAGTCTGGGAACATGAGGGTGTTTTTGGGTGACCTCATGAATTTACTGTCAGACATCTGGGGTTGCTGCAGCAATAAGTCAGAGTTTCTGTTCCATCAGAAAATGTTCAGGGTAAGTCTGATGTGGATAAGATCATTTTTGTGGAATGTGTGGTGGCACCTTTCTCCTCTGTGAACCTTGTGGGGTGTTGAGGGAGGGCAGTGGGTGGCTGTACTCTAAGCGCCTACTTACTCCCAAGAGGGGAAGCAAGCATAGAATGAACATGTCACTGGTGTGCTCTGGGTGTCCAAAGAGTTTGGAAAGGCACAGATTTCCATTCCACACAATCTAGGGCTTTTTAGTTCATCCTTCCTTGTCCTATTTCTGCTGCTTTTCTCTGTGGGGGTGCACAAGCACGGATGCATGGGGAAGCTGGCTCTTCACAATCAAACAGTAGGAATAAGGAGACATGTCTTTAGAGTATGTGCACGGGCGAAAGCAGGCATATGTGTGTTAAGATATGTTAAACAAATTCACTGGTATGTGACATAACATCCATGGGGTGTGCAAGTCTGCATGCGTCTTAACTGATGTGGCATAGTTAGGGATCTGGAGTAAAGCAGATTCTGCATTTTCCTTACGATAAGAAAAGACGGTGTCACAAAATGGGGGGGCAGAACGTTTCTGAAAGGAAAACATCAAGTCTCTTTTAAATATGCAAGTGCATGTGCCTAAGATTAGACTGAAATTAAAATAATATAATAAACATGTCTTTAAAAACCTAATTCCTTATGTGCTTAACATTTGAACTACACCCACGAAATCAATTATAAGAATGTCTGTTAAATTAATGATGTTACTCACACTATATATTAGGCAAATTGTATGCAAATAGTAATGCTGCAGTTATCAGTTGTCAGCAAAATAAATTAGTGTAGCGGAGTAAAGACTGTGTGCAGGCGTGCAATATTTAATTGAGCAGTAATTTTATTGTGATCTTTACTTTTTAAAGTTGGCACATGGTTATTAAAAAATTGTAACGCAGCGTTTTTCCCCAGAGAGATAGAATCTAGCATGGTATCAAAAATGCCTTACAGAGTCATATCGATACAGTGTAATGTGTGGCTTCAAGGATTTATCGGGAATGGCTGTAAAATAAAATGTGTTTAAGATCTTCTTATTTTGGGTGTCGGAGTGAGGGAGTTGGGATCGGTATAACGAAGGTATTGGTTGAGCGTATGACCCTCTTCTAAAGAAGGAAATTGTCTGAAATACTCATGAGCCAGGGAAAGCCTTGTGAAAAGGGAGAGCCTCACAGCGCAAGGCTGCTAGTAGTTGAGCATCGCGAAAGGTTTCGCACGACCGCTCGGTACCAGCAGAAGATTCTGAGGCGGTTTCGGAAGGCGATGAGCGAGTGTCACTGTAAGTGGGTGCCGCCGCGCCCTCCCCCCTCTCCTTCTACAGGCTGGGGGCGGGGGGCCCGCCTCGCAGTGTCGTGACAAAGAAAGGACGACAGCGCTGGGGCACAAGGTGAAGTTTAAAGGAAAAGTTAATAGGTGGACGGATTATCCGTGCTGGTGCACAGGCGCGCGCACGGCGCGCCACGGCTAGAACTTTCTGGCTTCGCCGTCAGTCCTGCCGCGCGTTTCCAACCTGGTGGGCGACAAGTTTACCCGGGCGGGGAGGCGCAGGGGGAGGCCGAGCATCCCGCTGGGCGTCGGGCGGCGCAAGGCAGAGCTGTGGCCGCGGCCCGGCGGGGAGCCGGCGGGGTCGCCGGTCGGCAAAGGTGGCGGTGGTCGGAGCGGCCGGGTGGGGGGCAACTTCCTTATCACCAGGTGTAGAAGGGGCCCGTGGCCGAAGCCGGCTAGGACCCGGGGGGCCCCTGCGCGGTGGCCCCGGAGCCGCGGCCGGGCGCGCGGGTGCGGGAAGTTGGCGGAGCGGGCGCGGGGAAGGTGTGCGCGGCGCGCCGGGACCGAGGCGGTGGCGGCGCCGGGGGCGGCGGCTGCGAGGCGGCCGCGCAGGGCGGCCGGTGGCAGCCGGGGCCGCCGCGGTCCTCGGCGCTGGGCAGCGGGCGTCGCGCACCTGGAAAGTTGCGGCGTCGCGGGCGGGCCGCCTGGCGGGGGCCGGGAGGCCGGCGCGCGGGCAGCGGACCCGGAGCGCGGCCGTGCGGGTCGGCCCCGGCTGCCCTCCGGGCCGCGGCAACTCCGCGCCGGCGAGCGGGCGACGCTCCCGGGCCCGCAGCCCCGCGGCCGCGCCTCCCCACCGGGCCCGGGCGAGCGGCGGCCGAGCGCCGGCGGGAGGGTGGCCGGGGCGCCCCCCGCTCGGCCCCGCGCCTCCCAACAAAGGCGCGGAGCGCAGCCCCCGCGCGGACGGCGCCGTGTCCCCGAGCAGGCCCGAAGCGACACCTACCACTGCTGCTCCAAGTCCCAGTCCCGGAAAAAGTCGAATAGATCCATAGCGGCCGGGCGGCGGGCGGGCGGGCGTCCCTGCTGGCGGCGGGGCGGCGCGGCTCTCGGCGCGGCTGGCGCGCGGCTCCCGGCGGCCCGGCTCTGCGGCGCTCCCGCCCGGCTAAAAGTGCGCGGGCCGCATGGGCGGCGGCGGGGGCCGGCGGGGGCGGCTCGGGCGCCGCGGGGCGGCGGCGGCGGGGCGCGGGGCGGGCGGGCGGCGGGCCGCGCGCGGGGGGCCGCTCGCTCCCCGGCTGCCCGCGCACCCAGCGCCCCGACGCGGCGGCGGCGGCGGCGGGTGGGGGCCGGCGGGGCCGCCCGCCGGGCGGGCGGGCGGGCGGCGGCGGCGGCGGCGGCGGGGGCGTCCGGGGCGGCGGCGGGGCGCGGAGCGGCGGCCGGGGCGGCGGCGGCGGCGGAGGCACGGGCGGCACGGGCGGCGGCGGCGGCCGCGGCAGCATCACACACTCGCACACTCACAGGGGGCGGAGCCTGCACCGCCCGGAGCCGCGACACGGAGCCGGCACGTTATCATCCCCGGATCTGGCCGGGCTCGCCCCGCCCGCCGGCGCCGCCGGGACCCCTCTGTCAAAATCAGCTGCTGGCGCCGGCCGCCCGCCGGGGACCCGGGCCTGGGCCGCGAGCGCGGGGCGCGGACCGGGGCGGCGGCAGGGGGACCGGCGGGCCCGGGACGAGGGCGTCGGGAAGGGGCCCCCCCGCCCCGACCCCAGCCGCGCGCCACCCGCAGGGGCACGGCCGGGCCGGCAGCGGCGCGCGCGGAAGGCCCCGGAGGTTCGCGCCGCACCCCGCTGCCCCGCGCGCGCTCCCTGTCCCGGGACGCTCCTCAAGCCCCCGAGCGGCGGAGCCAACTTTGGCGGCTCGGAGGCCCCTGGGGCCCGCAGGCGCAGCACGCGGGGCGCCGAAGGAGAAGGCGGTCACCTTCCGCGACCCCGCGCAGCGCCGCGTCCCCCCAGGCCCGCCGGCAGGCCGCACAGTCCGGGCTCGGCCGCGGGGCGCGGCGCGCTACTACGGGGCGCGCCAGCTCGCACTCCCGGGCTCCGGGGCTCAGAAGCGCCGCACAAGTCACTGCCCTCGGGCGGCCGGCGGCGGCGGTTAGGTCCTTGCGAACCCACACGACCCCCACGTGTCGAGGCAAAAGGCTGTGGTGCCCACGCCCCCACCCAGCCACCCGCTGCGGGTCTCGCTCCGGCCTGCAGCTCCCTCCCTCCCTCCCCGCAGCCTCCACGGCTGCTCCGGGACCGGCCCCTGCCCTCAGGGAAAGGCTCCGCGGCGGCGGGAGAAGAGCTGGCACCAGCTCCGGCCTCTGCTCCTTGCCGAGCAGCAGCACCGTCGGGTCCCACTTCTCACGGGCCTCCCGTCCTCGAGCACGGGGACGGAAACCGGCCTGCTCGCCTCTGAAGGGAGCTGGCAGGCGCCTTGACGGGGCCAGCGCAGCGGGACTCGCGGGCGCCGGCGGCCCTCTTGCTCCCCTTGCCACTTATATGTGCTTCGCTATCTCACAGCAAAATCCTCCAAACCGCTTTTCTCTCAGAAGAAACACAGGCACTGACACAGGCCGATCGACTCAATATCTCACAGTTCTCCAAGGACGGGGATGCGCATTGGAACCTCCACTCTGGGAAGCCCATTTAGGGCTCACCCCGGTAGAAGGCGCTGCTACAGCTCCAGCGAGACATGGGTGACTCCACAGTCCCAGCTGGAGCGGCCCAGAGCCTGGTCTCTCGCCTTCTTTGCACATATAAAAAGCACCAATATGGAGAAGTGAAGCATTTAAGATACAGCGAGCCCAGCATCCCGTGAGACTCTGCTCAAATGCCTATTTTGCATAGAACCAAGTTGTTCACAGATACTAGTTGACTGCAGGCCCACCAGGCAGGAGGTAGCCAAGGGAACACCACACCTCCTATAGCCTGCTCAGTTTGACTCCTTCCAAACACCTCAGGTCAAAGACTCCGAAAGGGCTATTGCCAAAATGGGGCCAGGAATTTTCGAATTCTCTCTGGGCCTTGCTTATTGCAGGAGTTCCAGTACTCAGCTCCAGACTGTGACCCTCCAGGTGACAGACAGCCCTCAACCTTTATGGCCTCTACCCTTACACCCTCCCCTAAATGATCCTTGAGCTGGATTTCATTGCTAACAATGACTGTCCCCAGGGCTAGGGTTTGATCTGCTTGAAAGTCCTGCCAGGAAAACCAGAGCACCCACCAGCGACACTGACATGGCCATTGTGCTCACTTTGCATCCGATTCACTTTTCTGGCCAGGTTACATCAACTGGGGGAAGACAGACAAAATAATATGCAAGCTAGATACATTTCCAGCAGAAACAAAGCTGCTCCTTTAAGAGTTCCAGACCCCCATCACCCCACTGGTGCACTTTCTTCCCAATCAGCAGGAGGACCAGCAGAAGCAGAAGGAGCCAGCAAGAGGCAGCACTCTGAACAGAAGTGCCTGCGGGAAGGAGAGAAGAGACAAGTGGTGCCGGCTGCTGCTTCAAAAGAGGGGCAGGGGCTTTCCCTGCCTGAGATCAAAACCCAGCAGGCAAGCTGGGCTGGGGGAAGTAGCTCCCACTCCCACCCAGCCTCCTGAACAGGGATGAAGCCAAGAGAGGCCGAAAAGACCAGGCCAGGCTGTCTCTGAGGCCAGGCAGCCAGCCCCAGCCCAGCACACCTCAAGGTTGCAGCAGAAGCCTCACCTTTCCAACTGAGGCTAGGTGTACTTCAGCACCCCCAGCTAGGTGCACTTCAGCACACACCCCCGCCCCCCAGTCTTGCTGTCACTGGCCCTGATGGGGCTAGGACCTCATTAGAGAATCCTGAGATATGCAACCCAGCCAGGCCTGGTCTAGCAGGATGTCAGGCAGGAAGGAAAGCAGGCTGTAGCAAAAGGAACTAAAATGGCTGTCTGGAGTCAGGGCCCACTGCTGCTGCCACATGGGCAGCTGGGCGCTTGAGTCCTTCAGAGGCCACTGCTCCCTGCACACCCCATTCCCAGCTGAGACTCCCAGGGACGTGCTATCTAAAGTGGAAGACACCCCAGGCCGCCTGTTGGCAATAACATTCTCAGCCCAACCCAGTAGGTCATAAGTCACAGCCTTCCCCCTTGGGCCCTCCTCTCTGTTGGCATCCCCCCGTGCTCGAAGACCAGAGTGCCCCTCCACACCCCACCAGTCTCCCCTATTCAAACAACCCAACCCAAAAGAACCAACCACAAGGATCCCTGGGCCAAGGCCAAGTCATCCTTTTCAGACAGGACAGAATCAAAACTAAGAGTCCCGACTCATGCTCCGCAGATGAGCCCAGACATCTTGTTTTAAGAGGCTAGATTACACAGGGTGCTGATTCTCAGACTTCCAGAGTGCAAGTTTTCACTTGAATTCCTTTCAGAGGACTTTCCTGTGGAGTCTCCAAGTACTAATCTTCATTTCAAAGAATCTGAAATCCTCCATTTTTATCGTTGTAGAAAATGGAGAACGTACGTTCTGGCAAACAGTGTCTAAAAATTAACATTAATTTAAGTTTCAATGTGTATGTCAGTTCCAAGAAATGAACAAATTGACAGCGTGTGATGCATGTGATATGTGTGTCACCCTATCCCACCTCAGCCTTCCACCGCAACCAGGAAGCATTTGTTTCTGATGTGGCATGCAGTCAGGCTGAGTGGCTTTCTGGGAAGAGACTGTGATCAAGGTTACAGCTTATCAGAGGAAACCTGCTTGAAAGAATTCTGCAGGCTTCCATTATGGTGACTCTCCTATGACAGAGCAGCAGTTTCCAGAAGTGGGGAGCAATTTCCAGAAGGAGCAGTTCCCTCTTTCCTAAACGCAGGATGCCTCCACTTATGGGTTGTGGGTCACTGCTCCCAGTGACTATAAGTCTCCTGAGGGTAAGGCCAGAGCTGTGTCCTCCAACTCTAATTAAAGTCTACCACTGGATGTCACACATAGAGGGCCCCTTCAAGGTCTGCACAGCTAGCCTCCACAAAAATGGCAAGCCCAAGAGTCCATGGCAAATGGGTTCAGGACACTTCTCTGAATCTAGAAGGTTCTACCATTTTGTATGTTGCATCTCACTCATGTACCATAATTGGAAGCCCCTACTCTTGGGTGTTCTGATGACTATAGACAATGACCTATCCACCGTCACTGGCTCTGGGTTCCTACAGGGCCCACAATATCAAACATCATAGAACCTATGTCTGTGACCCACTTAATCAGGTTTATGACACTTGAAGGTGATGCTATTGATGCTATTCTATGTTATGGGGTGTATCCCAGTGATTCGTCACACATATTTAGCATAACAAGAAAAAGAGAGAACAATGATTAAGCCTGTATTACACACCAGGCACTGTGCATACATCCTTCCATTTCCTCTTCCCCGTGACTCTCTGAGGTAGGTATTAGAAGTATAATCTATAGAAGGCCCTGGAATAACATCATTTTGTTGAAGAATGTTTCCTTTGAACTTTAATGCAAACCAATCCAGTGTAATGAACAAAAGGATGTTATTCAAGGACTTGCTCTCTTTATGTGTCATTTTGCTTGCAATCTCCATCTCCAAGAAGCTCTCGATGACTTTGAGGACTGACTGTATTTAGCAAGGTGAGATTGAGGCTCGACAAGCCGAGTCACAGTTCCCAGGTGCCACGGTCGGGCTTTGTCCACAAGTGTGTCTGCTGCCAAAGCCATGTACTAAATCCACAAAGCCCCGCAGCCTCCATTCTGCATTCACAAAGGGTTTTATTTTTGCTGTAACCCAGAAGGTGAGCAAGGAAGGGACCTTTATCTCCATTTCACAGTTGAGAAAGCAGACTAAGTGACGTGGCCAAGGGCACGGCGCGGCACAGCTGAGTAGCTGAGGCTGAGACTTGGGGACCTGTAGGCAATAAGCCCAGTGCTCCTCAGGGAGTGCTTTTGTTAGGGCCATTCCAGCACACTGCTACGACACCCCAGGAGTTTGGGACTGCAGTGGCATCAGTTAACTGTTGGATTAAAAAAAAATCTGGTGGTGCAATTTCCCTGATCTCAACTGTGGCTGAACTGGGGGAAGGCAGTTGGCTGAGCCAAACCCTCATATTAAAGAAAGCCAGCCAGATAGGCAACAGGAAGCGAGAAGATGATGGAGTAATTCTTGCTTCATTACTTAAAGAGACTCAGATGGGTCTTTTTCCTGGAGATTAGAAATCTAGGGTTAAGGTGCCTCTGGCAGACTCCAGGGGAGCTCAGGGCAGTGGGCTGCAAGGCATCCTTGGGAAATCCCTGTCTGCCCAAAACTGCGCAGCTGCAGAGCTGTGAAGCCAGTCCTCTCTTGCTTAACTTCTCAAGGGCTCCATTCCCTTGTCTATCAATTACTGGGGTTGGCAACTCTCCAGCTCTGACATTCTATGCCCCTTGATTTGAAATCCCTTTCTACAACCCCCAGTCACTGGCCACATGCAGATCGGTAATTTATAATGACGAAGGAGGCAAAGTGAAATGTCACCTCCATCACCCAGATCCACCATCTCTATTCCTGATCTGGTGATCAAGAAATCTGGTTCCTGAGCTCTGCCCTGGCCCTGGGCTGCTCTATAGGTCCATTCAGCCCCCTGACTGCCAAGAGTCTCTGCCCAGAGCCCACTCTGTAAGGCTGAAGAGCTGGATTCTTTTTTAAAAAAATATTTATTTTATGCATACAAGAACTGGGGTGCAGGCCAGAGGTGCGGGGGGTAAGAGGATTCCCCAGAGACAGAGTGGGGAGCAGAACAGGCAGATCTACTGAGATACATGGCTGAGGGGAGCAGGAGCGAGACAGGATTGGTCTGCTGTGCCATGTGGATGAGCTCCCTGGCCGGGGATCGAACTCTTGCCACAGTGACTGCTGATAGCTTAAGAGTGGTGAGGCTTAACCCCTTGTGCCACCAGGTGGGCCCTGAAGAGCTAGATTCTAAAGGAAGTTGAGCTTTTTCCCAGTGACCAGGGAGGGAAGCTACTATATATGAAAGGGTTTGTAAATGGGAAAAGCCCATATAAACACCCACCCCCACCTGGTGAAATCAACAGTGATAAGTGTACTGGCTGTTGTTTGTAGAGTTTTCCTTTCCTTTTTTTTTTTTTTTTGTTTGTTTTGGTTTGGTGTGTGTTTGTTTGACAAACAGGCACATATGCCATGGGCCTCAGTGCCTGGTTAATAAGTGCCATGTTTTGATGCTATTAAAATGGTATTAACAAGTATAGACTTTTATGCTCAGTAATCATTTTGTGAAGGGGGTTCAGGTCATTGATTTTCATATTGAAACATTTAAAAGAGTTAAATAAGTGTCTTTATTTAAAGCTTCCTGGTTCTTAACATCAGCTGAAACCCTCATTTTCTATTAAGTTGCTAACAATCAAGTCGTTAGCAATGCTCTTAGGAGAAATGAAATCCCTGCCTAAAATTAACTTTGAGCTGATTGTGCTTTTCTATTTTCAGGAAGTAGAATGTATTGATAAGCCCCTCAAGCTTTGAATTATTTCTTCCTCCTCGATTTTATGGAAGTGTAATTGACAAATAAAAACTGTACATATTCAAGGTGTACAGAGTGATGGCTTGAGACATGTATCTATATATAGACATTGAAATGAACACATCCATCTTATCAGTTGCCAGTTCATCGTGTATACTGAGAACACCTGACCTCTACTCATTTAGCAGATTTCAAGTACACAATACGGTGTTTTGAACTATACCATTACAATTATCCATTAGATCCCTGTACATTAGCTGTACCTGAGATTTCCGGTGCTTCTTCCTCTTATAACTGAAGGTTTCAGGGTGGATTTCAGCACTACGATGAGTCCAAGCCATTTCATGGGGGCAGGGAGAGCAGAGGCCTCTGCATCAGGATTGTTTGCCTAATCATTTGACCCCCTGGGAATTGCAGCTCCAGAGAGGTCAGGCTGCCCTGCCAGTTGGTGGTTGTTCCTTCCTCCCTTTACAGCAACGAAGCAGATCAGGATGATGGAGGGCGTCCTGGGGGTAGACCTCACTTGAGGCTGAGATGGCTTCCCACCACTTACCCAATGGCCCCACTTATATACTTTCATCCCCAAACCCACAAACACCCTAATAGTCAGATGCCTCTGGTGTTGCTGCCAACGATAAGAGACAGTCCAGTGACGGGGCTAGTAGGTCCCTGCCCATTTGCACCCCATGGTCTTCACTGCTGGGCTCTGAATGAGCCAATGGCAAGGTATCATGCAGTCAATGTCCCTTAATAGGCCTCCGAGACCATAGCCCTCACCAAGCTGTGCTTTGGGTGGTCACACTTGCGCCTCAGTAGCATTTCCTCATGTTAACTGCCCAAGCTTTGTGACTTACTACATCATGACATTTTATTACTGAAATTTGAACTTGTTGGGAAGATGATGCCCCCAAGATCCCCTTGTTCTTTTCTGCCTGCACTACTCTCACATCAAACTATGATATCACAGTGTCATGGAATATCCACTCTAGCCCAGCGGCGCCGCATATGACTTCCCAAGGTCCCATAGCTAGTGACGTCATGGTCAGCAACGCAACCGGGTTCCCTAAGTCTCAGGTGGAGAACCAAACCGTGCAGTGCTGACATCCTCAGCTATTTATTTTGCACCATTCCTAGTTACATCATAAAATACTTGTTATTCAAACAATTAATCAAGAAAAATCTTATCCCTTGAAGAAAAATGCAAATCGCCATCTAAGGAAGGGCACGACCACCGTGCAGATGTGTTCTAAGTATTGCTCATCTCTCTAGTCAGTCACGTCAGCAACTGTTTGTTCAACAGAAAGTCCCGAGTTACACGCTTTGCCCCATCGCACTGTTTGAAAAGAGAAAACTACAGTAAGTTCTGCCTGCAAACACACGCAGTTCCCCTTATTTAAAGCAGGCCTTGCTGGAATGGGTTACACTGGCTCTGTTGAGATGAAGGTGCCAACAGAGTTTAAATGAGTGAATAAAACCACAAAGCCAGCCGCGGCTCTAGAAGGAGTATTGTTCTGACGTTCCCTTCATCCTCCATTCATGTCACCAGCATGTGTGCTCTCCAACAAGCTACTTGCTGTTCACGTTGAACACGTGGCTGACAGAAGTCCTGCCAGTTTCAGCCTAGACATGGCCGTTTCGGAAAGCCTGCCTTCAAAGTCTGTCAGGGCGGAAATCTCCCCTCCCCGTTCTGATTTGCTGGGTTGGGTTTGGGAAAACGTCTCACCTAGACCAAAAGAAACCACATTCTCTCTCTGATGCAGGCCAAACCTTTGCTTACCGTCCTCGTCCACCTCAAATGCCTTAGGGACAAATGTGTGTGAAGTAAAACTTTAAAAAAATCTTTCGATCTCGTATCCGAGTGAGTGAAAGATGCAGAAGATAGCAGGTCTGTCCTCTCCTTCTCCCATGCAGCTGTTTGGGGTACAGTATCTGCCTTTCACCTAACGCACATGTTCAACGCGTGGGGTTGGTTTTCATATACACTCTCCTCTGTTATGGGCACCCACGGAGCCACTTAGCACCTGTGCCTCACCCTCACCAAAGTGTGGTTCACTGATGAAAAGATGATAGCACCTTTCTGCAAGAATTAGGTTCATCTTTGTGGTGCTTTTGCCGGTTTACATGCTTTGGTTATTTATATTCCGCACGCGTGAAGCCATCCAGTGTGTATCTTTCATGTTCTGACATAAGTCACTTAGCATCATCACCTCAAGTACCTTCCAGGCTGTCACACAAAGGAAGAGTTCATCTTTTCGAATAGTGAATGCTATTCCATTGTGTGTTTGTATATATCATAACTTCTCCGTCCACCGATGGAAATTTACGCTGATCCCATGTTTGGGGTGTTGTGAATGATGCTCTGGCAAAACAGCAAAATGACCTGTAGACTCTGTGACAAGTATGTTAATTAGCAGAAGGGAAGGCTTGGGGGTGGTTGGTTCAATGGGTAGAGGGGTTCAGTATCCTGGTTTAAGGTTCTAGAACGCTGGTGGGGAGAGCAAAGCACTCACACATGGGGGTGTGGAGTTGTTCTTCCAAAAATACACAGTCTTGTAAATGACTGGAAAACCAATCAAATTTCATTTAAAAAGGAATTGTGTTTATTGTTAACATTTTCTAAGATTGAACAGGCATGAGGACAGTTTATAAGGAGAAGCCCCAGACAAAGAGCAGCAGAAGTGCAGACAATCAAAGCGACAGGAGCGCTCCTCTGCTATCGGTGTCAACAGGGGCTTTTGATGCAAATGAGGAATAACATATTAAACTTTTAAAAGTGTATTTTTAGAGTCCCAGGTGCAAAGAGTGTGCCTAGTAACAAAACAAGAACGCTGCAGGGGGCATGACCTGGCATTTTAAACTATGTGAGTATGTGTACATAAACTATGATGGGTCAACATGTAAATATCAACACAGTATTATTGCTACTGGACATATGAAATTTTGGAAATCACTGAAAACCTCACAAAACTTTATAACTCAAAATATTCTTATCACAGAATCTTAAAATTTAAAGGAACCTTGAGGATTATAGAGCAGTTACAGCATTTTGCAGCTAATGGAAAATATGTGAGAGAGAAAATGAGCAGAACAGTTTGGAAGCTTTATAAGGAACAGAGTCAAAATTCTAAGCCATGTCTCCTGCTGCAACCTGAGTGTTCATTCCTCTCGGTCACACTGCTTCTCTGTAAAGCTCACTGGTACTTGGAATTCTCCAGAAGAGGCACAAGTCCAACCTCCAAAAGAAACAGCCAGGAAATGGGGAGGTGTCGAGTTCACAGCCACGTGAAGAATCATTCACTCATATTTGTTAGGTCTACAAAAGGTTTATAATAACCTGAAATAGGGCCTCCTTGGTGGCGCAAGGGGTTAAGCACAGCACTATGAAGCAGCCTCTGCAGCAAGAGTTCGATCCCCCGCTGGCCAGGGAGCTACCCTCATGGCACAGCAGACCTCTCCTGACTCGCCGGCTGCTCCCCTCAGCAGTGTGTTTCAGTCAATCTACCTGTTCTGTTCCCCACTCTGTCTCTGGTGAGTCCTCTCACACCACCCCCCACACACCTCTGGCCTGTACCGGAGCTCTTGTATGCATAAGTAAATAAATTTAAAAAAAACCTGAAATAAAAATGTTTTCTTATGAAGGTAAAATGCATGTTGCACAATTAAATAAACAGCATGTCCCTGAGCTATGCTAAACAGATGCGTGGGAAGACACAAGCAGAAGCAAATGCACCGAAAAGGAAATAGCAGTCTCTAGGGAAGAGGAGGGAGCGAGGTTTGGATGATTTGGTTTTTTGTTTTTTTTTTTTTTACTTTTCTGTGTTTTCCCCAAATTTATGTAAGTCTCCTGCAGTAGCCCTTAAATTAAAAACAAACAAACAAACAAACAAAAAACTTAAGAGTAAAACTTTCCTATTAAAAAAAGTTTAATTCTGTGCTCAGATTGGGCCTGAACACCCAATATGAAATCATATTGCTGGGGTCTCTTCAGACCCCCCACCCCGCCAGGAACAGTTCCCACTGAGTATCAAGCATCTGCCTTCTTTGCTCTCAAAGGTGGAAATTCTAGAAATTTCTGTGATGTATATTCCTGAGAAGATGTAGAAAAGGACAAGTAATTTGGAGAAGGCTCTATCACAAGAAATTGAATGGGGTAAGGTTGAAACCAGGAGCAATGTTTTGTCAGGCCTGATGAAATGGTTAGGGCTCCGTGTATGCACACTAATGCCGGAACCTCAGGAGGTATCCCTAGAGAACCCCATATATCTCAGCAAGCCAAGTCCACGGAGAAATCTCAGTCTGTTGGTTTAGCCCAGGGAAGACTTAAGACTTTGCCACCCCCAGTACTCACTATATTTCCTGGGAGGGTAGAAAACATATTTATCTTTGAGAACATATTATCATACTCTTTTTTTTTAAGGTTTATTTATTTATGCACACAAGAGCTGGGGTACAGGCCACAGGTGTGGGGGGAGAGAGGATTTACCAGAGACAGAGTGGGGAACAGAACAGGCAGATCTACTGAAATCCACTGCTGAGGGGAGCAGAGGGGAGACAGGAGAGGTCTGCTGTGCCATGTGGGTAGCTCCCTGGCCAGGGATTGAACTCGTGCTGCAGTGGCTGATGACAGCTTCATAGGTTGTGTCTTAACCCCTTACGCCACCAGGGAGGCCCTATCATACTCTTTATGTTGTCTTCCCCATCAAAATGGTAGCTTCAGAAGGGCAGGTATTTTTATCTGGTATATTTTTACTTTTATTTAGAAATAATTTTAGACATAGACAACAGTTGCCAAAATAGTATGGAGAGCTGCCATCTACCCTTCACCCAGCTTCCCTTAATTTTAAGGTCTTACATAACCAAACTAACCTTTTCAGAAACAGGGAATCTAAGTTGGTACACTAGCAGTGACTGAATTGTAGAAATTATTCAGAAATCACCAGTTTTCTCCCTCATGTCAATTTTTCTGTTCAAGAATCCTCTCTGGGATGCCACATTGCACTGAGATATTCTGTTAACAGAGTCTCCATTCTGGAATGGCTCATGACCTTGATACCTTTGAAGATGACTCATCAGTTATTTTTAGAACGTTCTTCACTTTGAGTTTGTCTGATGATTTCTCATGAGTATATTGAGGCTATGAATTTCTGGTAAGGATATCACAGAAGGAATGCTGTCCCTTCTTCCTAAGAGCACAATATCATGGGGTCCTGACACTAATGTGCTCTGTGTCGCTAGTGCTGACCAGGGTCAAGTTTTGGCTGACTTTCTTCGCTTTGTAACTAATAAATATCTTGGACTTAACATATGTATCTTCGAATTTTTGGCCATCCGTGGGTCTTACTACAATTATTGTTGTGATGTTTTGATGCTGATTTTCTGTTTCCCTCTTTTCTCCCATGTTGGTTAATTGGCATCATTTTCTATACATGAAGCTCCCCCCCATTTAATTGAATTATTTATATCACCGCAGACTCATGTATACTGATTTTATGGGTGACAATTCAACACTATTACTATTTATTTTATGCCTTGGGTTGTGCCATCTTTAGTCTTCAGAATCTCTTTCAATTTGGAACCTGTTTCCCTTTTGAGATAAACTTATCCTTAGTGTGTACTTTCTTTGTTTTATTTATGACAAGATGTTTTCGGTTCATCTTCGTTTTCTCTGCAATCAACCACTTCTTCGAGGATCCCTGGTTCCTGTTAGGGTAGCAGCCTGTTTAGAGATCAGGATGCCGACACACTGCACTCCTGGCTTGAAGTATTATTACTTGCACGTCTTTTCAGCAAACAGCACAAAGCATGTGTGTGTGTATGTGTCTGTGTGTGCCCTTATCTTTGCCCTATTTTTATATCAGGCTCTATGATTTTTAATACTTTTTTTATATAGTAACAATATAAACCATTCTGTCTGTGGCACATTTCGCAAATATTTTTCTCTGTCATTTGTCTTTAATTTTGTTCGCAGTGGTCATTATCGTGTGCTTCTTAATTGTATGTCATTAAATTCATTGATCTTTTCTTTGGATGGCTCTGGAGTTTTAATATTTAGAAAGTCTTTCCTTGCCTTGAGGTTACAGAGGATTTCACCCAATATTCTTCCAGTCCTTCTGTAATTTCATTTTTGACATTTGGATCTGAATATATTTGGAGTCTATTTATGTATTTTATGTAAGATGAGGACATAATTAATCTCTTGTTCAAATGACTTTCCAGTTCTCCCAGAAATATTTATGAAAAAGTCCACCTTTAACCCAGTGATTTAAGATAACACTTTTGCCATATATTACATCAGTACTTTCTTCAGTTTTCTTTCTTTGTTTTTTTCCTTGAATGGATAATGAACTTTGTCAAAATTTTCTTTTCAGAATCTATGAGCTAACTATATGATTTGCTTCCTTAGATTATGAATACAATGTATCAATGGATATCCTATTATTGAAACAGCCCTACTTGCAAATCTCACATGGTTGTGGTTTATTATTTTCTTTTTTTTTTTTTTTTTTTTTTTTGCACCAGCTGATACATAGTCCTTACTATGCTCATATTCTCTGACCAATACATCTACAGAGATAAAACGTGTCCCAGTTCAGATACTTTCTCCCAGAAGTTTTTCTATGCATAATATGTCATCTATATTAGTTGAATGCCAACTGTCTGAGTCTTAAAATTAATTTAATATATACAATAGTATGTTTTGTTTTGTTTTTTATTTATTTATTTATTTATTTTTTTAATATTAAATTTTATTATTTAATGTGGTTTATTATTTTCATCATAAAGTATGGAATTCTGTTTGCTAATGATTAATTCACTATTTCTGAATTATTATAGATATTCATGGTTGATATTATCTAGTTTCTTAACATTTCTGTAGTATTAAGATAGCAATGTTAAACTTGCTTCATTAAAGGACTTAGGAAAATGTCTCTTTCTTTTCAATGCTCAATTAACAATTACAATACTTTGGGACAAACTGGTATTTGCAGATTTGGTAGAATTTTCCCTGCAAAACTATCTTGGCCTGGTTTGTGTGTTTTGCAGGGGTGGGAGGGTGGAGGCATGGAGTAAATTCTTAAAACTTTCTCTATTCCTTTTTCTATGAAATTGGTCTGTTTACGTTTTGTAAATAAAAAGTGGGATCTTGTTTTGTGCAATTTCACTTTTCCTTTCTTCCTATAGTTATTAATTTAACAATTTTAATAATTTTCAAGGAAAAAACTGTCCAATGATTTAGACTTATTAATTCTACTCTTTTCTATCCTTTGCTTCATTAATTTGTTTTTAAATTAATTATTTTCTTCCTTGTTTGGTGTACTTTGATTTTTTCAATCTTACTGATAAAAGTATAGAGTGCAGTGAGTTAATCCCTGGTTGGTATTTTGAATGCATTCAACAGATTCTGATATCTAATTCTTTCTAGGCCATTATTTTACTTTTTAATTATGTAAATTTATATTTTTCTCTTTCACTCAAGAGTTGTTTAAAAGACAGTTTCATAATTTCAGGTTGAAAGGCATTTCTATGTTTGTTTTGTTAATAATGTCTACTTCTATGACATTGTGATTAGAGTATTTTATTACATTATGATTAGCGAGAGTAATGTATAAATTCAAAAATAAAGGTCATATTTTATTTTATGGAAGCTGCTGGTGCTTTCTGTATGTTCTAGTATTGATCAATATTCTGTCTGTACTGTAGTTAATTAAGAGAATGTATATTGTTATTATAAGGGAATTCAAAATATCTATCATCAAAATCTACACAATTGATTGTTATTTTGATCTTCTCTCTCTTGCTTATTTTTTGTCCACCAGATTTTTTTTTCACTGAGTTTATTAACCTTTCCAATTATTTGTATCACATCCTATAGTTTTTGTCTCATATAGTTGAGGTCTCATTGGGTATATAAATATTCATAAATGATATATCTCTATTGTGAATTATGGCTTTTAGCACAAATATGTATCCTTATCTCTACAAGAAATTCATTTTAAATACAAATAAATGGACAGGTTAAAAGTAAATATGAAGAAAGATATGACATGACAACCACTAACTAAAAAGAAGCTTTTTTATAATCTCTGACAAAACAGACTTCACAATATCAGCAGGGATTAAAAAGAGACATTGCATTATGATGAAATGTCAATACTTCAAGAAGACACAACAATCTTATATGTGTATGTACCTAACCACAGAGCTTCAAAATACATGAGATAGCAATACTGATCAATCTAAATGGCTAGACAAACTCATATTTAGAGATGGAGACCTCAATATTCCTCTCTCAGCAACTGATAAAACAAGTTGGCAGAAAATATATAGATAACCTGAGCAACACTATCAATCACCATCACCTAACTGATATTGGTACATTGCTCTACTCAGCAACAGCACAATATACATTCTTTGCAAGTGCACGTAAAATATTCACTATGGTCAACCCTATTCTGGCCCCAAAGACAAAACTTAGGGAATTGAAAAGAATAAATAAGAAAGGTATGTTTTCCACCTACAAGAGTATTAATATAGAAATCAATTATAAAAATATATCTGGAAGATACCCAAATATTTGGAAACTAAACAACACATTTCTCAATAGCCCAGGAATCAATAAAGCATTCTCAGGGAAAATTTTAAATGTATTTTGATCTGAAAGAAAATAAGACAATAGCACATCAAAATCTGTGGGACATAGTTAATGCAGCCAGAGGGAAATTTATAATCCTAAATGCCTAAATTAGAAAAGAAAAAAGATCTACAATCAGTAATCTAAGATTACAGCTTAAATAATTAGACAAAGATAAGCAAATGAGACCCAAAGCAAGGAAAAGGAAGTAAATAACAAAGATTGAAGAGCAATCAATTGAAATATCAATTGAAGAGCGATACATTGAAAACAGAAACACACACACGAAATCAATGAAAGCAAAAGACGGTTCTTTGAAAAGATTAATAAAATTGATAAAACTCACCAAAAAAAAGCAAACAAGAAAAAACACTTTCTACCATGTTATGTGTAATGCTCTGTGGCTTAACATCTACTTTGATATTAATCTCACTCTCTCTTCTGGTCTCCACGTTTATGCTGTTCCTTTATCCTTCCCTTCCATTTCAGCCTTTCCAGATCAAGTTGTTTGCTTTACAGCTTCATCTCTGGCTTATTGTGGATGTTGTGTTGGAAGCAATTAAATAGTTAATTTGGAATTAATGATTAAGCTTATTTGTATTTATTAATACAAATGATACGTTTTCTCTCAAATCTGCTATGAGATTGTATTGTTATGTGTGTTTTGATTTATTTTCTGTTTTCATCTCTGTAAGATGTAAATTTTTCTTTTTGTTTATAATTTTCTTCTGTTCTTTATGAAGGTTTGTATTTGCTCTATTAAAAATGATTTTTAATATATGTCTTCCTTATTGAGGTAACAATGTTTGCACACTGTGTCTAATTTAGGGGACGTGGATCACACCTTCTCAGATGCATGTCACCACCCCACACCCGCCACCAAAGTACTTCAGCCTAGACCACTGAGCCCCTCCCTACTTGTTCTCAATTCTACCCTCTCCCTCTTAACCCTGCTTTTAAATTCACTTCATACCGATCCTCTCATTTAACTATTTGTTCTACCAGTTTGCTCTTTACAATTTCTTTAATGCATACCTATTGCCTTTTTCTATCTTCTTTCATTCTCCTTATTTCTCCTAATGTTAGTTTCATTGTTTCCACTTTGTCTCAATACATAACTTTGAGTGGTAACATTCTACCATAACTCCTACTTTCTGCCTTAGATATATTTGAATATACTCACCATCAGTCCTTCTACTGTTTGAAGCTCATTCCCTTGTCTATCCCTCAAAGTAAGCTGCTGAATCCAGAATTCTGTCAGTTTTTATATGTTGAAAACTGCTTTTTTATAGTCTTGAAATTGGAAGGACAGCCTAGTTGGATAGATCACCCTTGATTCATATTTCTTTGCACTGTTTTTTTTTTAATGCTGCTCTATTGCTGCCCTTCTTTGTTATGTTAGTTTTGTAAAGTCTTTGCCAGTCTAATAGTTCTGTAAGTTAATTGATCTTTTTGCCTGGAGGCCTTGAGGGTTTTATTTTCAATTTTGAAATCTAATAGTTTTACCAGGTCATGTCTTGGAGTTGATCATTCTCTGTTAATTTCCCTAGGTACCTATGGGTCAATTCAGGGCTTTTTCTATTTCTGGGAAATTTTCTTGTTGTATATAAAGTTTCCAATATTAGCTCTTTTTCAGTGTTTTGCTTTTTCTTCTCCAGGGAAGCCAATAATACAAATATTATTCCTTCTTTACCTCTCTTCCCTTTCTGCTCTCTTCCCTCTGACTACTTTTACTTCTTCCTTTGTGGCATTTTTACTTTCTTGGCCTTCCCTTCCTCCATATCTCTTTCAATGCCTTTTTGCAATCCTTCATTTCAACCTATACTCCCCCTAACCTTGGGTCCCTTGTAATTTATTCTTCTTTTATGTGGTAATTTTGTCTCTCTTATTTTATTTATTTCCAAAGTTCATTCAAGTCTCTTTCTCTCTTATTTTCAGTCCACTTTTACTTTTGTTTTTTGATTTCTGATTCAAGGTAGTTTTCATGACCCTAAAAGCTTATTTGACAAAGCAAATGAACAAAGAAAATAAAACAAAAACACACCCTTGGACTCTGAAAACAGAACTGGAGTCATCAAAGGGGAAGGGACTCACTGAATTGTAGTGGAGGGCTATCATACATTCAAAGAGGTGAGAACTATATTCCTGAAACTTATGCAGTGTTATAAAGCAACATTACCTTAATAATAAAAAAAAAGACCTTGTTCAAGCGTATTTAGCTATGTGTGGATATTGACTTATAGGTTAAGTTTTACGTTTTGTCTTGTTTTGCTTTGGGGAGGTTATCTTCAACTCATCTGTATATTCTACCATAGCTTTCTTAACTTTTGTTCTTTCTAAGTAATTGGGCTTGATAGAACACTCCAAATTTAATGGCACATCTATGGACAGAATTGTGTTCCCTCGAAATTCATATTTTGAAGCCCTTACTTCCAATAGGACTGTATTAAATACAGGGCCTTTAAAGAATTATGGCTTAATGAGGTCATAAGGGTGGGGCTCTAAACCTTTAGGATTGGTGGCCGGCCTTCTCTCTCTCTCTCTCTCTCTCTCTCTCTCTCTCTCTCTCTCTCTCTCTCTCTCTCTCTCTCTTTCTCTCTCTCTCTCACACACACACACACACACACACACACACACACACACACACACACACACAGAATGGCCATGCAAGGAAACAGTGAGAAAGCAACTGACTTCGAGCTCTCACAAAAATATGAACCCTGCCAGATCATGGACTCGGGCTTTCCAACCTCCACAACTGTGAGAAAATAAATGTTGTTGGAACCACCCAGACTATGGGATTTGTTATGGCAGACCAAGCAGACATAATGCAGGCCTTCACCTTCTTCTATTAGTACGGCAAAGTCTAGGGGACATGGTAGTAGTGGTAGGGGGTTGAAGTTTTTAGATTTTATGGTTCTCCCTTGTCTTGCAGGGTCCCAAATTTCCCCAATTTCAGTTGTATTCACTTTGGCTACTCAATTGCCAAATTATTCTTTTTCCTTCCTACTTGTGATTTTCCCCTAAAAGCTAGGTTTTTTGAAAGCAGTTCCTTTTATAACTGCCTGTTCATTTATCACACCTACCTGTGTAAATAGGACTTGGCCACTCTAAGCCATGTGTCTCTCTTTAAGTTTTGTATAATTTGAAGGCCCCTCCTTGTAGTTCATGCTCTGATTTTTGTAGAAACTTTTTCTTTTAGTATTTTCAGACTTAGCATGGAATTGGTCTTCCTGGTAGGAGATTTAAAATATACATAGGACCTTTTGCCAACTTATTCAATCTGTCTTCCCTACAGTTTTTCTTGCTCTGCCTTTACTTGCCACAAAGCTTTACAGCAAGGCAGACGTGGGACAAGGCCATGAACAATCACACTCTGGGAACTAGTGAACTTTCTCTCTTCACCTGGTTATTTTGAAGTGTAGCCATTCTCTATCTTCAAGTTATTCTAAGGATGTGGTTTTCATGCCTATTCCAGTTTTCTTCTCCTCCCCTTCCCCAGGCATTTCGGTACTATATATTAGGAGGCAGACAGCTATGCTGTAAGCATTGTTGTCAACCACCTGATGTCTGTACTTAATTTTTAAGAAGAGATTTAAGGATATTTTTCATTCCAGCTTGGGAAAAAAACTAACTTTACTCTATTTTTTTTCAAAGATTTATTTATTTATACAAGAACTGGGGTACAGGCCAGATGTATGGGAGGGTGAGAGGATTCACCAGAGACAGAGTGGAGAATAGAACAGGCAGACTGACTGAAATACACTGCTGAGGGGAGCAGCCGGCGAGACAGGAGAGGTCGGCCATGTCATGTGGGTTGCTCTGTGGCCGACAGGGATCGAACTGGCACTGCAGAGGCTGCGGACAGCTTCGCAGCGCTGCGCTCAACTGCCTGCGCCACCAGGGAGGCCCCTACTCTATTTTGTGAAAGGAAACAGTAAAGACTAAAGTATAAGGATTAAAATGTGGGCACTGCTTGTTAGCAATGAATGATTCCACCTTAGATTTAAAAATGAAGCCCAATGCAAAGTTTCTGCTGTAAGACTCTTCCTTCAAGTATACTTTGTAAAACTTCTTTGACCATCCAAGGGTCAGATGTCATGGATACTTACAAGGAAAAGTGTCTCCACTTTTCAGAACCTGTCATGCAGGCTTATGTTATAGCTTCAAAGGAACTGCTTTTGGCTGAAGTAACGAATACCTGATGGATATTAATTAATACGACAAGAATCTTTACTGTTAACTTGAAAGAAGGTATGAAGTAAGGCAGCCCCATAGTTGGGCGGGTAGCTCCACAGGACTGTCAAGGACTTGGGCCTGTCACGCTCTCTGTTCTGTCACACTCCAAGGTTTGACTGTGTGTATATGTATGTGTGTGTGTGTGTGTGTGTGTGTGTGGTGAGGTCTTGTCACCTCATAGTCTCAAGTAGGCTGCTACAGCCTCAGACGTTTTGTCTGAATTTCAGCAGGAAGAATGAAAAGCGGAAGCCACGTGTGCTGTGTGTCAGGAAACCACAGCATTCCCCCAGGGCCGACAATAGATTTTGCCTTATGTCTCATTGTTCAGAGCTCGATCACATGGCCAGACTAGCTACACATAGCTAATTTTCCAGCATCTAGAAGCAGCAAAGGAGAATGGAGTTGAAAATAGCTGTTGATTTTGCGAACCAACAATGGCTGCTAATGGTTCCAAAATCGTTGCCACTGGCAGTTACAGAAAAGACACCCAAGGATACCTGTTGTCCAGGCACTTCATAAATAACAGCAATTGTCAGTAACACTTTAAGATGTGGCATTTCAAACGATGTCTCATTCTGACCATGCTGTTGTACTTATGCCCGACGTGGCTTAACGACATGGCACAGAGCCACCCTCACAGACACGGAGGTTTGGAAAGATGGCATGGGGAGTTCAGTGGAAGTGTGGAGAGTTTGCATGCATGGCACCATGCTTAGAGAGGATGCTTTGGTCTGACCCGCATGATTAAGAGACTGAAAATGTCACGGTGACATTGTGTCACTGAAAAAACGAGTATAGGAAATGACTTGATTCCTTCTTGGGTATCACCAATGCTAATACCTAGAGTATACTACATATTCTGGGCACTGAGTTGTAAAGACTTAATGGCTTATAGGCTTTCAAAATGAGGGAATTTGGATTGGGGAGCTACAGTGCATCCAAAAAGAATTTAGAAGCTCAAAGAAAGTAAACGACATGTCATAAATTCCTACCGGAAAAAATTGGGTCTGGAAAGTAATTTAGGCATAACCATTAACATATAACACTTAAGAATCCTCCCACTGTTCCCTCTAATATGATCCATCTCCTTATTTATCTGTTTTGACTTCAGTGTAAACTCTGCCAGCTGGCATCCTAGTGGAATATAAACATTCTATAGTTATTAAACAACAACAAATCATACATTATATATGACATAAAGATAAACAACCCACAGTTTCTTTGTTCTCTTAGGAGAATAGCAATACCTGTTCTCAATAATCAGAATCCAGTACAAGTCTCTGGTATTTTATGGTTTGCAAAATTATTTCCTTTTATTGTCATAAGAAAATAGGAGGTGGAGTATTGCTGCCATTTAGCAAATGAGAAACACGATCTCAGACATGGAGAAGAGCGACTTGTCCAAAGTACCCTGGCTCCGAGACAAGCACGAGGGCTTGGCCTCATGTTCTCTGCATCCTCATCTGCTCTTTTCACCTTTCAAGGCTCTTTCCTGGACCACCTCGTGTTCAGGTTTTTTAAATGATGTGCTCCTGACTGGTTTCCTTCCCTGTTGTGCTAAATAAACTTGAACTCTCAACGCTATGGTCCATCCGGGACCAATATTTCAAAGGAATTATTCCAACGCCAAATGTCTTGGCCTATTGTTCCATCAGTAAGGAAGACATCTTGTCATTCTTCCCCTATTGGACATAAACTACACAGTTTACCTGTCTAGATCAAAAACAAGAGCAGATTTACCAACAGACTATCATGAAACCATTTATCTGTAAAAGCAAGATCAACTGAAAATGCAGAAAAAGGAAAAGAAAGGAAACCTGATATCCCAGTCAGTTGGCCATGTAAAGCCATCGGAAGCCAAGACAGAAAAGACAGACTCCACTGTTAGATTTTCTTCTTAATAGTAGTGAAGTAAAACCAAAAGCATCCAGAAAAATTGTAAAATTAGCACAAGGTGATGACAGCCTTCAAATAAGAGACTAGTTAAAGGTGCTTGAATGAGATTGTGCTTTACAGAAGATCCAGAGTAAAGAAATAGAGGGAATTTAACCAAAGTTTACAAGCAACATCCACTTCTGAGATTCTTTTGTATGAACATGACCTTATCACATTTAAGTCTGTATAACTTTACAAAACATGTTATTTAGTCACCAGGAAAAATCCTCCTAAATGGCTTAACAGTGGACAATACATAGCATCTTCTCATTAGTGATTTTCTCAAATGCAGATTCATTTTCCTATTTAAAAAGACTAAGAAAAGTCATTTGAAGTTTCACAGATATCTGAAGATGACTTTGCTAGATTCCCTGTAACCAGTTATTCCACGAAATGCCCACGTGACCTGTGCTGAAATGCTCATTTTGGTTTTGCCTTCTAGGTTGTAACTATTAATGAATTTCGCCCAAATCTCCATAGAGAATAGCCATTTTTCTTTGAAAAATAGAACGAGTAGCGTTGTAAAAATAACAAGATGGAGGTCATCTGTGCTATCTTCTGGGGTTTTATCTTCACTGTTCTGTCATTCTTTTCAATGTTTCTACTCTTCTCATTGTTTCAACATCAGGTGGGTAATTTCTGGAACAGCTCCATATGGAAAATGGAGAAGATGTTTCTTTATTAAATCTGCTCATATGTGCATGATTCCACACCAAATAGATTGCCACCAATTCTCCATGATCCATAAAGGGGAGAGGAGTTGGAACACACGTAACTCACAATGTCTGAAAATCTCAGAGTCATTTCTGTTTGACTTGGGAAATAGACTTTCCTAGCCTAGAACATTTTCTCTTTTAATTTATCCTATGCGTCTCATTTTGTTCTACATTTTTAACTTTAGACAGTATATCCAGCCAATGAGAATGTAAATCATTGCGGTCGACGGAGAGACATGGTCTGGGAGTAGGTCGAAGGGGGTTCTGGGAAGCTGAGATAGCCATTGAAGAACGAGTGCAGACAAGTCACAGAGGAAAAGGTCCTTGTGGGCAGTTGGCTGGCGTATGCCTGCTCTGCCGTGTGCCTTCACACCTGTGGGCAAAGTGCAACCACATACTGAAAACACAAAATACGATTTCTTTGTACATCTAACTCCCCTGGGGCATTATTTTGCACAGGACCACTTATACGTAGAAATGACATATCCTACTAAGAAGTAAAGTGAAACCAAAAGCATCTAGAAGGCTGTACTATTAGCATTAGGCCATGAAAGCATTCAAATGAGATACCGCTTAAAGGTAAATCCGTGGAGATTTAAATAAACTCAGCCAGAATTCCGAACACAGACAGGAAATAAAATTCAATACTCTTTGCATAAGTAGGGAAGATTTTTACAAAGGAAAGCACATCACGCATTGTGTGTTCCTACAAGATGTTTCAATTCTGTAACTCAGCTAGCTGTGTGCGCTCGATAAGAAAGTGAACTGACACAGATAATGAATGGCTTCCTACCAGGGGCCACTGCAACACCACACACCCCAAACCCAATGCTGTCAAGCCCCCCAGCGCTCGCACGGACCCCAGCACCCCCACCCCGGGTCATTCTTCTAGCATGGCCTCTCGTGATCACGGCAGAAGCTAGAAGTGGGATTTCTTCTGTTTCCAAATCAGTGTGTTAGCTTGCACTCTCTTGGGTTCAGTTTCGGATTTCTTTTCCTTAGCATTTTCAGCCAGGATGCACGTGTGTTTTAAGCTGTAAAATTATTGGAAGACATATTCACGACGGCACCACCTGTGGGGTGAGGCCGAGGTGTGGCAAACTAGCCTGCAGAGACAGGAAGCTACCGGAGGAGTGGTCTGTGCCTGTCAGAAGCCAGCACAGGGCTCAGGAGAACAAGTCCAGGCTCAAGGGTCAAAGGTGTCTTTGTTCCAGTGACGCGCCAACCTTCGGAAGGAGCCTTCTTTCAAAAACAGAGTCCGCGATGTTCTTGGCGGTTTCTGGTCACTGAGGGTCTGACGCCTGACAAGTTTATTTCACTCGGTAAGAAGTAACACCAGCGACAGCGGTGCGAGCGCACATTATCTAGTTCCTTCCCTGCCAGTGAAAGGACCCTGCCTTGTTTCGTCTTGGAAACCCTGGCAGGTGAGCGCCGAAAGGCTAGCAGGGCTGAGGCCCTGCCCGGGGAGGGTCACCCTGACCCGTGAACTGGACCTGCTCAAGGCCAAGGCAGAGTAGCAGGCAGAGGAGGTCGAGGATATGCATTCCATGATTTGCTGGAGACCAACTTTGTCTGACTTTAATGAGATCTGGACTGGCCCCATCCGTCCAGGCCTGCGGATCCAGAGATCAGGCTGCAATTTCAGCTCCACCCGCAACTGCCTGGTAACCTTGGGTCAGTTACTTAGCCCTCCTCAGCGTCACAGCCCCTGTATATGACATGAGGGTAATAATAACCAGCGCACAGCAAGGGTGTGACTATTAAAAGAACAAAACCTGTTTCAGGTATGAATCTCGGGCTTTAAACGCAGGTGTGCAAAATGTGTGACTCCTTCTAGAATCAAATTAATTCCCTCTTCTGCTGCTCATTTGCGTGGTGGCAGACACCGGTCTCTCCTCACTTTCCCTGGGGATCTGGCAGGTACTATGTCAGGTCCCGCCCACGCTGGCACCCACACAAACCGCCTTTGCTTCATCTCTCCCATCCCGCTCTCCCTACCTTGGCTCCTTCTTGGCTCCCATCTCCACCTCACCTGCTCTCGGTGCTCTGGGGTAAGAGTTTCCTAAGAGAACACCCCAAATTATCTTCCCCTCATGGGCAAATGCCCAGCCAAACAGGCTCTGCCCAAGCACGGCAGCTGAGGCCTGAAAGCCTGCCACACGTTGACGGCGCCTTCTGGTGGGGAACCACAAGAAAGGGGTTAGGCAGGCCTGGGACAGAGGAGAGACACAAAAGTCAAAATCAAGTGTCTCTTCAGAGTCTCTAGATGTCTCTCTTCCACGTGTCGCCCCCAAGCCCCTGAGTACAAGCTGAAAGTGAAAAAGCAACAGCGCAGACCCCCTGCCTTTGTGTGACATGGGTCCCCCTGGCCACTCAGTTCAGCCCCGTGTTCAGCAGCTCCCCTAGTCTGGTTCATGGCACATTGGGACTTAAATCCAAGGTGGCTCCATGGAAGTGGGGGCGAGGAAAATGGTGCTCACTCACTGCTCTGCAGTGCTCCTTCCCTTTTTACAGATGACCCTGTAACACTCCCTCCCAGTGCACCACCTGCAAAGTCAACATGAATGTCATCTATTCTTGGAGCCCCATAATCTGCCTAGAGTTCCCATAATCCTATCGATCCCCTAAGAGGGGTCTGGTCAGAGTCATACCTCTTGTTTCCCCTTACATCCTCTCTCACCTCCCCTGCCATGTAACAACTAGCATTTACACAGTGATTGCTACTATTCTCAATGCATTACAAAATCCTCAGAATAACTCAGTAGGTTGAGTATCACAGTTATCACCGTTTTGCAGATGGGGAACGAAAACACCAAGAAGTCCAGTGTCTTGCCCAAGGTTATTCAGGTGTATATGGTGGAACTGCAGTTTGAACTCATGTCATGCCCAGCCTCTAAGAGAATATTTATCCAGGGAGCGAGTGAGGGGACTGCACTTGAGGTAAAGAAGACAAGAATTTGGCTCTCCTTTCCGCCTCATATTTGTGGTAGCACCCTTTCCCTGAGGCAATGAGGGGCCTGGAGAGGAGTTCAGTACAGTATGTGCGTGGGGGGAGGGGGTAGGAACAGATAATCCTTGACAGTCAGCATTCTCTCATACTCTTCAAGCTCAGATACAGAAGAGAAGCTCACGGTGACTTCCTGTCCATTTTTTCACAGCACTATCATGCAGTTTACCTCACAACATAAACTTGCTGTGCACAAAAATAGCTCAATTCTACACAAACTATGTTAACATGAATGTTTGTTTCATGATGAGATTCTGCTGGCCTTATGGATTTGTCATTCAACTAAAGAAAACACCGAAGCCCTACCCCTGTCACCATCCCTTCACGTTATCAGAGGCCTAGAAATTTCTGGAGAGGAGGAGGAGTTCTAACAAAGGCCTCTGTGTTGTCTTTTCTGAGTCTAGATCACCACTGGCACAAATATGAGGCCGGGCTCATAGTAGGGCCTCAAAAGCAATTACAGACCGTGAGCTGCTCAGTGGAAGGAAGTTGTCACACGAGGCGAGCAGTCTGGACTCCAGTCACGTGGGCAGGCTTGTTGCTTCTGCCCTCCTGTGTGGCTTCCACTGGCCTTGTGTGCCAACTGTGATTTCAGGGTTCCTGCCCTCCTCTTTGGAGCCTTGGGCTTCAGGCCCCTCTCCTCCTTGAATAACCTCAGAAAGGCAATCAGGATTTTAGCAAATGTTTTGTGCTGGAGACAGTGTCTTGCTTATATTATCCCTGGCAGCTTGGTGGTTGATCTCAAATTTGACAGCGCTTTATTTTGGTTATTTTGTTAGCATGCCATGGTGGCAAGTATTCTTGGGTCTTGGAGGAATCGAAAGTAATTGGCATTGAGGAGCGTCCAGCCGTTTTTCTCACAGCTCAGAAGTGATGACTTTTAGAGCTTCAGAGAGGAACAGAATGTTACAACCAGCTAGAAATGCAGATACACACCTCTGCCAACTCCCCATTACAATTCTCTGTCTCTCAAATGGAGATTAAATGCAGTGCCAAAATGTGTCATCTGGTGTTGCGTTTTTGTAATGTGGACAAATGTCGACAAAATTCATGTGGAGTCTCAAAAATCTAACTATTTATGAATTAAAATGAAAGTCAAGTCTTACCATAGTGGAGGCCTCCATGGCTGAAGCTGGAACCACCGTGCGTTATCAGAACAGCAGCGCTTCCTTCCTGCAATCGCTCATTAAAAAGAAGAATGTGCCCCCCTTGAGAATCTCAGGGGCCTAGCAGGCCTGGTGCTGGGTGCTTGATGCTCAGTCTCTGGGTGGGTGCCCAAGATCAGAAGTGATAAAAACAGAATGGGACAACCCCCGACTCTACATGGGGGGCAACGGCTACATTTCCATCACTCTTGCAAGCCATTCGCAAATCTGGCACAAATGTCTTTTGTCTGCAAAACGCGTGTGTGGCTCACCACGCTCATCTGGGCTGGTCAGCGTGGCTCCTGATCCACGTGAGTTCTCCCTTAGGACCTTTGGACCTTTAGCCAGGAAGCAGAGGAAAGCAAAATCTGCCTGAATTCAGCAAGCTCCAAATTGCACTGCTATCTCTGCACGGGGTAATATGCCAATAACCGTGATATATTCCAAATTCCTACTGACCGGTTATCTGATACTCATGATTTACATTCACATTTCAATGAGATGGTACCCCCTATGCTCGTATATACAATCAAGTGAGCTGCAATTAAATGAATTGAGTACAATAGGTACATTATTTAATTTATTTCTCAGTCAATGATTTCCATTCCAATGGATCAGCTATATAGATAGGGCTGCTTCACAGGAAGGATTTGGATGCCTGGACAAAGTAACCACTCTGGGGAAATTGTTTATAGAAAACAGATGTACATGAGCGGTGAAACCTTGGAGCTCGTGTGCACAGCGTTTTGTCCCAAGAGTCTAGCCCTGCAATTGACCAGTCGGCCACATATGGTCAATCCGTAGAGAGAGTTGGCACAGAGAAACACTGCAAACACAAAAGCACCATACGTTACATTATTATTTTTTCTTTTTCCTTTTTCTTTTTTTTTTGAAGATTTATTTATTTATGCATGCAAGAGCTGGGGTACAGGCCAGAGGTGCAGGGGGTGAGAGGATTCACCAGAGACAGAGTGGGGAACAGAACAGGCAGATTGAAATACACTGCTGAGGGAGCAGTGGGCGAGACAGGAGAGGTCTGCTGTGCCGTGTGTGTCACCTCTCTGGCTGGGGATTGAACCCGTGCTGTAGTGCCTGAGGATAGCTTCATAGCGCTGCGTCTTAACCCCTTGCACCACCAGGGAGGCCCTCTTTTTCCTTTTGATGGAGGTAACACTAACTTAGGACACTGTATAAGGTTCAGGTGTATATCTCACCACACCCACCACCCAGTATCCAGCCACCATCCACCCCCAACCAATCGGGCCTCCTCTCCCTGCTGCCCCTCCCTCTTCCCTTTGGTAGCCACCATTCTGTTGTCAGAGTCCAAGTGTTTGTTTTCTCTTTTGCTTGTTCATTTGCTTTCTTCCCTTTATATATTCCACAAATTAGTGAAATCATACGTTATTACTCTTTCTTCTCTAATATTTCACTAAGCATGAGCCCCTCGAGGTCCATCTGAGCTGCTAAAAATGGCAAAATTTCATCTTTTTTATTACTGACTAGTAATCCACTGTGTGTAGATACATTTTCTTTATTCTTTGTTCTTGGGCACTCAGGTGGCCTCCATACCTTGGCTATTGTAAACAGTGCTGCAATGAACATGGAGATCATATATCCATTCAAATTACTGTTTTTGTATTCTCCAGGTAATACCTAGGAGTGGAATTGATGTATTATATAATAGATCTATTTTTAATATTTTGGGAAACTTCCAGACTGTTTTCCAGAGTGGTTAGATCAGTCTACATCCGCAACAGTGTACATGTGTTCCTTTTTCTCCACAGCCTCGCCAGCACTTATTATTTCTTGACTTTTTAGACAATACCCATTTTAACTGGTGTAAGGTGAAAATCTCATCGCGATTTGATGTGCATTTCTCCAGGGAAAAATTGACGAAGGACATCTTTCCATGTGTCTGTGGGCTATCTGCATCTCTTTGGTGAAATACCTTTTTAGATCCTCCGCCCATTTTTAAATCAGAGTGTACTTTTGTTGTTGTTTATGTTTTGGATATTGACCCCTTGTCTCATATATGGTTGCAAGCATCTTCTCCCATTCAGCAGACTGCTTTTTTTCGTTTTAACAATGGTATTCTTCTCTGTGCAGAAGCCTTTCTGTTTGCTGTCTTGTTTGCTTATATATGCTTTTGTTTCTCTTGCCGTTGAAGACAAGCCCACAAAGACATCACTAACATCAATGTCAAAGAGCTTATCACCTGCATTTTCTTCTATATAGTTTATAGTTTCAGGTCTTACATTCAAGTCTTTAATCCATTTTGAATTTATTTTAGTCTGTGGTACAAGATAGCAATCTAGTTTTATTCCTTTCCGTGTTACTGTCCAGTTTTCCCAGCATTGTTTATTGAAGAGATGTCCCTTTTTCCATTATATGTACTTTGCTCCTTTGTCATAGATAAGCTGTCCATATCTTTTTTTTATACGTGGTCTTATTTCTGGGCTCTCAATTCTATTCCATTGATCTATGTGCCTGTTTGTTTCTAATACCATATTGTTTTGATTATTGTTTCTTTGTGGTCTATTTTGAAGTTGGAGAATGATACCCACATTTTTGGTTTTTTTTTTCACAGGATTGTTTTAGCTATTCTAGGTCTTTTGAAGTTTCATTGAGATGTTAGAATTTTCTTGCTCTATTTCTCTGAAGAATGCCATTGGAATCATACTAGGGACTGTGCTGAATCTGTATAATTATTTAGGTATTATTAATAAGTACTGATATCTTGATTTCCTCTCCTATGTACTCCTTATGTTCATAACAAATGATTCCAACATTTTCTCAAGTTACCAACTCTGCACACTGTCCTCAATTGACAACCTCACACCCTGACTTACTGGCATGACCTGTCTCACCTTTCTTCTTATTTTCCTAGCATTCCTTTCTGCCTTACTCATCTTTTCTACTATCTCACTTTTTAGAAATTCTTTCTATTCTTTCCTATTCCATTCCCTCACGGCCTACTTAGTTCTTAACCATCTTCTTAGTAGGGTTTTATGTTTTCAACCTGTTACTGAAATTTCTTTTGCACACTAACGTTGACATTGTTGATACAACATGGTCTTCCTTACTGACTTATGACAATGTGGATATACCTATTACTTTCTAGAAATTCTTTTTTTGGTTCAAGGCAATTCTCTACTGAAGTATTTAGATTCTCCATTGACTCTTTGAGAGTTCCTTTTCTTTACTTCTTCCTCTTCCAAGACTTTGTACTTCCACTGGTTTTCCTTTCTGCTCTAGAAGCAAGAGTTTCTAAACATAGGGATACATTGACATGCTTCAGAGAGTTCTAGGAAACCTCTATGTTTATATCAAATTGTGTTTAGATGTGCATCTATGCATTCACTTGACTGAAAGTGTCCATATAGTTCATCACATTTCAAAAGGGTCCATGATCCTGCAGAAAATGTTAAGAACTCCTGCTCTAGACCTCCTCTTTGGGCAATTGCATCATCCCCCAAGGCTGAAATGCTTGTCTGCCAAGTCTCTGCCTTCTGATTTTCCTTCTATTCTTCAGTCCGTTAAGTCTCGCTGACTTTTGATATTTCCTCCTGGTATACAATAATACTAAACATGAGTAAATATACCCTCTATGGAAACCCAAACCAGCCAGACACTCACTTTACCAGTCTTCCTTGCCAGGTGCCCATATGGAGCTTTTGTACAAAACAGAAAAAGCACCCCCTTCAGGCAGGCACTGTGGGTACAAGGCTTAGTAACAGATGGTACTTCTGTGTGTTTTTTTTTTTTTTTGTGTTGACTTTTCAATGTGTATTCCCATCATGCCAAGCCTGTATGCAAACTGATATCTTAGCATCTTAGTTTGATCATCAAGGCCCTCTGTGATCTGGTCCTAACCTTATGCCCTGGGCATTAAAACCCACTAATCCCCTCTACAGTGCCTCTACTCAACCAGACTGGTTGATACACTTTATGCATTCCTATCTCTGCACATTTTTGCGCCATATTTTAGCTACGTAGACTCTCTGTCTCCTCAAACATATTTGAGTCCTCAGCTCTTTCACATCCTAATTCTATTTCTACTTCTTCTATGAGACATTTTGCAACCACTCAGTGCTCACGGGAGTCACCTTCTGACAGACTCCTATAGTCTCTGTTGTCTGTCCACACTGTTGACCATGCACATCTTGGTCCTAGTGCCATGCCCTGGACCTTGCTACAAAAAATGAACATGAACCAACAGCATAGACCTCACTTGGGAGCTGGTTAGAAATACAGCATCGTGTTTCTCCACCTAAGACCTACAATAAAAGAATCTGCATTTTAACCACCTCTTCAGATGATTCTTACAAATGTTAAGCATTTGGGAGGCCCTGTCCCACACTATGCATCTGTAGTTGTTAAATATCTTAGTTTGAGTCTCTGAATGTCCCCAATCTTTCATGACTTGCCTTATATGATCATGCCTTCTCTGTCCATCATTGCTTCTCAAAATCCTATATAGTCTATTAAAAGCTTCCTGTATTCCCACTCTCTAAGTAATATATCTCTTCTTCACATTACTTTGGTGCTTTACTTCTGTCACTCATTTTCTACATGTACTTTGTATTAAAGGATGTTTTGTGTGCAAAGGTATTAACTCTCGGTTAGATTATAAGTTCTTTGAAAACAGGCAAGGATTTTCTTTATCTCTGTGTTCTTGATGGTTGCTGGCACAGTTCCTGACACCTAGTAGTTAACAATAACAAATGCTTCTTGAATGAATGAGTGAATGAATGAATGACAAACAAATCCACCTCAGTGGTGGGGTTTACTTGCAAAAAATGAGATAGGTGATTGACCATGGGTCATGCTGTTCATAATTGCAATGTTTTTATTTTTCAAGCCAAATATTAATTACCTAAGCCAGTCATGCTGTTTCTTAATGACTTTTAAACCTGCACCACCACAAATACAAGACAACATGAATTTTTAATAATCTCCAAGTAGTTCATAATTAAACACCAAGTGATTCAACTCGCTAGTCAATCAATACCTATGTGTATAGCTGCATTTTCAACCCTAAAGAGATAACCAAGAAATAAAAAGTTAACCAAGCCACAGCAAAGAAAGTCTGAGGATCAAAAAACACAAACTAGTATGGCACTATCAATTCTGGGCCTGATGACGAGCAATGAAGGAAAAGCGTCAGAAGCCACTCAAATTCAACACGCTGACTCATCTGCTGCACAGATTCTAGATGAATCAGAGGCCTTCTAGTTTCAAAGCTTATGACTCATGTCTCTTGATCTCTGTGGATCTAATCAGAAAGTAAATGTGTGTGTGTGTGTGTGGGGGGGGGGAACCAAATGATCCTAACTCAGGCTTTTAGCAATACAAGAAAAAAAATACTTTTTTTTAATTAGGAGTCGCCCTTTTTAGAGGCTTAGCAATTTCAAAGGTATTTCTCCAGTGAAATATGACCAAAACCACCCTAGGAGAAAGATGATCTGTATCCAGTTTCTGCTCTGTCCTAAACCATACTGCAGTTTCTTTTTAACATCAATGTGATGTTGCCTTAAGTTAGAAAGTGATTCTGTTCATCAAGGTGTTTTCAAAGTATTTTGTTTCCTATCACCATTTTGAAAGATGATTTACCTACACGATTGACTTTGGGAAAGAAAACGAAAACAGATGGTTACCCCAAAATGAAGCCCTCCATATTCTGCTCATAGGTCTATGGCTCAAGATTTTCCATTGCTAATGCACTCAAATTGCACCAATTAGGCTAGCAAAGAGAAAGCCTATGTAGTAGGAAGTATCTTTGGTAAGAACTGGAATTTGTGAACTCTGGGGAAGCAGGAGGGTGGAGAGGCTAAAAAATTTGGTGTTGAAATTAAAGTGATATGGATACAATCACAACTTGCTCTCTTTATGTTGGGGTAACACTGGGCGAGTTCCTCATCAGTGAAGCGGGGATACTAATAATGCCTGTAGGTTTAAGTGGCAAAGTGACCAAGTGCCAAACAGCTTTCCTCATTGTGAGACTAGCTGTTAGTCAGGTGACATCGGCCTGGCCTGCATCTGGCCTCTTCCCTGGGTTTTTCCAACAAGTGTGTCCTTTGGAAGTGCATCACCTGATGCCCTTCTCTCCCTGTCGTGGCTGTCGCTGCGTGTGTGCCTGCAGCTTGTCTGGGTCCTGCTGCTTTAAGTGCCTAAGGCCGCCACCCTCAGCAGCTCATGCTGATCTTGCCTGTAAGTGATCTCCAGTCTGACAGCAGTCTCCCTCTAGTCTCCACCTGACTCCGGGAAGCAGACCTCTACCCAAAGCCCCGAAACCTGGGAAGATGAAGAACAGCCACGAGGCCATCAAGAATGTTTCTCAAAGTGTGTTCCACAGAATGCTGATCCCATGAGTTCTTCTGCAAGAAAAGACAGGGCTTTGGGGGGGGTCAATCATTTTGAAAAATTTGTCCTACTGTTTACTTCTTGGAGATTCACGGTACATTTTCGGCTTTGGAAATGTGGACAAACTAAGCTTCACAGAAAACTGTTTAACCGTGTAAGCTGGCAGATACATTTATCTTTTGGAAAACCAGCGTGATAGAGAGTGACAGGGATGAGGAGACTTGCATCGCAGTCCAGTTCTTATTAGTGAGTGTAGCAATCATGACACCTTCAAGTTACAGCCCCCAATTCCAACAGCTCAAGCTATTATCAGCAGCCCCCACTGTAAACAGTGCATGTCACTATGGTGAGGGGAAGGAGGGCTCTGCATAGTCTAGCATTGAGAACCAAGAGCTCAGCCCAGAAGAGGGGCATGCGCTCCCAGGAGCCATCATGGAGAGCACTGCTCATCTGGCTTCACACCGCCCTGCAGAAGCCACAGAGTGCCCTTCCAACATCTGCATGGCCTAGCGGAAGTGGGGACATTTACTGAACAATCCACACTGACCTTCAATGCTCATATCTGTGAACTAGGGACAAAAAGTACCTCATGTGAAGATCCAATGAAATGACAGATAAACTTTTGTGTAAGCAGAATGCACTCTGCACATCTAAAAGATCGTTTTTAAGGTGAGAACGAGAGCCACACGTGAACTGGGTGGCAGGGTAGGGAGTGAGGATGATGACAAAGCAGAACTGGATTAAGAAGGATGGGGAACCAGTAAGAGAAAGTGATGGATAACACAGCCAAATAAATGGCAGTGATAAGAATTATCTAGAAAAGCACAAAGAAGAGATTTGTTAGGCAAAAGCAATCTTCAGTGTACTGTGCCCAAAAGATCACACTTTGAAAATGAATATATCTGAATTAATAATGTTTACCATAATTGCTCCTTGGATTAAACCACAAAGGAAATCCCATTTTTACTCAGAAATAGGATCTTCATAGACCATTTCTCCTCAGGCAGACTCTAGATGCTGCTGCTATTTACAAAAAGTATTAACTGTCATCTATCCTTTCTTTCACGTGTGGAAATTATACAACAAAAGCCTTTCAGGAGGGAGTACCTTTGTGCCATTTAATTTTTTATACTTTGGAGCAGAATTCATAGTATGGTTTCAGGAAACACTACAGTTCCATTTCATTTGTCATCACTCACGCCTCCCCTAACAAACATGATGGCAGCCACTGAAAATGACATAGATTTCAGGTATAATCTTTACTGAAATTGCTGATTAGATTATAGCCACAGTGGAAGCTAGTTGAGTAAAATTTCTCTAGAAGTTTGGAAAATTTCGGTTATCTTATATTAAAATATCCACATCTAGGATTTTTTTTTTCCAATGTTGCCTTAAACGTGCTAATTGAAGAAGATAATCCTGACGTTCTCAGAATGTTCTGTTCAAGGGCTATGGAATGGCCACATGTACATCACAGAGTTTGAATCTGGAGAGACCCTTAGCCATGCTCATTGACAGTCATAGGCCAGGACCCTAAACAGTTGCAAGGACAGCGTGCATGACTGTAACTGCAGAGGAAAGAGGCAAAAAGAGGCAAAGGTGAGGACGAGAGAAATAAGGCATTGCCAATGGCAGCATAAAAGTCCCTCAAACATGAACAATATCAAAGGAACAATGTAAGTGGGAATTTTAGTTCAAAGGGGACTTCAGAGCATAGATACAGACAGTTGTTTCTGTCAAAGCACCAGACTCCAGAGAAACATAATTAGATAGCACGCAAGGTTAAGGGCACCATGGAGCTAGCCAGAAATGCAGCCCACCCGGAATGGCGACTTGCGTCACGTTGACTACAAAACTCCAATAAATCTATGGGAAATTCAGCTTCACATCGGTATCCATCAGCAGTGGCCAAATGGAAACATCTCTGAGGGGTGGAGTTTCCAGGAGAAAAGAGTCTGGCACATTTAAGAAACCGCATCTCTCACTGGACCATGTGGGGGGCACTGGCACTGGACAGCAGCTGAGAGAAATGATACGCACTAGACCCAGCTCACAATGGCTTTAGAGCTGGCCTGTTTCCCAAGGACATCGAGGGAGCAACTGAAAGGCTTCAAGGAGTGTCAGCTGGTTGTGGTTCGTGGTGGCGGTTTGGCTGTGCAGTGGAGGGTGGATGGAAGGTGGCATCACCAGGGTGAGCGACCGTGGTGTCCTGAGTTCGCTCACTGTCCGGCAGTGGGAATGGGAACGTGGCCGTTCACCTAGCAGAGAGGCTGTTTGTCCACTGCACGCTGGGCTGCATCTTGACCCTGGGTGGCTGGCGAGCACCAGCAGGGACCAGCACGACCTGCTAGAATGTGGAGGCGTGGGCGAGCGTGCCTTTCCCTTGCTCTGTCTGGGGCTGCGCTTCATACTCAAGACAAGCTCTCCTGCGGGATGGTGAGCAACGCAAGGAGAAAGATGTCTTGTTCCTAGAGAGCCGGCGCAGTATCTCTGTCGCTACCACAGTATTCCCGGCAGCTGGCACAGAGTCTAGCATACAGTAGACACTCAATACATATTTACAAGATGAATGAATAAATGAACATATGGAGGTGTTCTTGGGAAAGACCAATTAATCCCAACTGGAGAAGACGCATGAAAACGTTCTTAGCATTTGAGCTGACTTGTGGGGAGGAAGAGGTTCTTCAAAGGGGTTTTGGTGCGGATGGGGAGAGGGGCAGAAAGATTAGACGAGGCAAAGGTCCCCCAGGGCAAACGCTGCCCAGAAGGCACGGGGCCAGCAAGTGGTCGGCTGTGGTTGGCACACAGGGTGCGCAGGCTGGCAGTGGGCAACGTGACTGAAGAAGTGGAGACCAAGTGGTGCAGGCAGGTGAAGGTGAATGCAGCCATGGCGACTATCCTTTGTGGACACCAAAGTAGAGAGGCCCTGGGCACGGGTCGTCTCAGTCCTTATGATACTCTGACAGTACGTGTGGTCCCAGGACCAGCAGCACCGGCATTGCCTGAGAGTTTCTTAGAAATGCAGATTCTTAAGTCCATCCCGGACCTGCAGAGTCAGTAGCTTTGGCGAGGTCCCTGCACTCTGCGCTTGAACAAAACCCACCAGGGGCTTCTACTGCACACTAAAATATGGGAACCACTGCCCATAGGTGAGGAATTCACACCCCATGTTTTACAGAACTAAACTGATTTGCATAAGTCATCAACCTGTTGACGGGTCAAGTTGATTCGTCAAGTGTCAAAGCTCAGGGCCTTCTAAAATCGCTCTTCCCTGCTCCTGCCAGGGGGCGTTTTTTCCCTGAAGACAGCAGTGAGTCGCAGAACACTTTTAATGAGGGGGATGACTTGATCACATTTGTATATATAGAAACATCTTCTGGGGAACATCAGGGCTGGATTGGAGGAAGACTCTCCAGCAAGGGAATCAGCTCGGAAGCTGTTGCCCTGAACAGGTACAAGGTTTCAAGACCAACGATCACCATTTCACACCCTAGAAAACTGAGGTACAATGTACGTTTGTTGCTGCTTTTACTTCAAAGATGCCGAAGAATAGAATCTCCTGAGAAAAATCGGAAATGGTCATTCCGACTTACGTATCGGTTGTCTCTAAAGATGAAACATAAGAACCTTAGTGGGTGGGGGTGGGAATGGGTGAGGCTTCCCAGAAACAAGAAGGGAGGAAGCTACTTGAACCACTGCTTGCACAGAGGAGACACTCTACAAATGCTGTGAGTGATTGGATTGAGCTTTGACTTCATCAAAGAAATAAAAGGCCCTTAGCCCTTTCCATATGAAGATGGTCATATACTCAGAGAGTTTATATGCATAAATGGAACTCCAGAATACCTTCTAGATGATACATAATAAAGTCCTGGTAACAGGGAACAAACCAGCATCGAAAGTTTCAAGGAGACAATTAACCATGAGAGAGAGACCGGGGTGGAAACGTTCTCTTATAAAATCTCTCGAGTTGGGTCTTGACAGAAGCAATGGTAGCTTCAGAATCTCATATAGCCCAAATGTATTAGCTATGCATGCTAAAGGATGTGATAGGCTATAATTGATAAAGAAAATGGATCAGCAGAAGCAAAGCGTATAGCCAGGGTGAGCACTTGGTTCACATTTATCTTTGGAAGTGGAGAGAGGTTTGGGTTGGAGGACAAGAAATATTTTGGGCATTATATTTAAATGTTTTCTTTCTGTCATCTTTCTTTCTTTCTTTCTATCATTCTACCATCTTCTGAGGTCCTCTACCCCAGCAATGGAAAGCTCTCAAAGCCCGGTAGTCCCTGGGGACTGTACCTGTTGGGATTAAAGAAAATCCCAGAGACTTAGGTAACACCAAAGCATGGAGAAGGACCCCACGACACTGACATTTCCTGGAACAGACATTGTCCTAGGCTCCGGGTGCCCTTCTGGGCTGCAGTGCTGTTACTGGGGACCCTGGTTCTTCAGCAAGGATGCCTAATGCCTGTTTGTGCACAGGGCCTGTAGCTCCTCCCCCTGAGTTCTTCCCACCTCCCAGCCCTTCCTGGAAGGTGGTCCAGGACATATTTCTGATCCCCGACCTGTACAAAGGCAAGGGATAGACAAGCAGGACAACCTAGTTAAAGTTGGGGTGGTATTAGGAAATATTGAGAGCAGGACAAAATCTCCATCTTCTTTATAGCTTTTATCTATTATCTATAGCTACGCATGCACTTTCAGAATGATAGGCATGCTTCTTTCATAATTAGAGTAATGAAGTTCTTGGTCAAGGAATTCAGCAGGGTCCTCCAAAAATTGGCCAGAAGCTCTTTAAAGGCTTTAGGAGGCAAATTGCATTTATAAAATAAAACGTTGACCACATTCATTCACTCCTATTTTATATTTATATGGTGACTTTTGTACAAGATATTCAAATGTGCTTCATTATGCTTTATGACTGTAATTTACATACTGGAATAATATTTGAACTGAGGCACTTGGGAGTGATTTATAATGTTTTCAACAGTTCCTGTGCTTTGGAATGAAGGCGATATAGATCTATACAACTGGAGGACTTTAACTGCAGGTTTTGTCTCACTCAACTCAGCCTAAACCTTTTATTAAAGAGGATGAGCTGCTAATAACACAAAGGCAGCAGCAGCCCGGTGGCTGTCCTGATTAGCGTGCGGTTGCGCCTTCACCACTCTTTCTGGTATAGCTGTGTATTGTGACGGGCACCGTTGGCACTCCCTTGGCTTAAGGTCCACCTAGCTTCCCACTGCCAAGGTCTCCAGGCTTGTTATCGTGATGGCAGTAAGTGGAAATGTGACAAACTTGTCATTTTTCTTGGTAAATGATCATTGACGTCATTACCACTGTCACGCTTTCGTTCTCAAAATAATTAACAGCTACCTTCTATGGACAGCTGCTGTGCTGGGCATTAGAGCTAGAGGAAGGAAGAACCCAGACAGGAGCCGAATCTGACGGCACTCACAGTCTAGTGAGAGTGGCTGGACTCAAAGTAACACATACATAAGGTGATTTTGGAAAATGACACATGACTTAACATATAATGGGCATCAACAGGGCTGGCTTTGTAGCAAACATTGTTCTAAGTGCCTCTACTCATTTGGCCTATCCAACCCTCACACTAATCTTATACATTTGGTGTTATTGTTTCACACCTCACAGATGCGGGAACTGAGGCCCAGGGAGATTGAATAACTGATTTCACAACCATCCAAGAACCCAGGAGCCCTTTGGGAATCTGGAAACCTGTTCAAGTTACTTCTTTGTGCTTCCGTTTCTCTCCTGTAAACAAGGAGCACTGACCATAATCACAGCCTTGGCAGCGTGTTGCTTGATGATCATGGGAGTGTACATCTGTAAAGGCCTCGGGACAATCTCCAGCAAACAGTAAGCGGTAGCTGTTACTCCCATTTTACAGACACAGAAGCTGTGGTCTGGAAAGGTTAGGTCTGGTCCCCAAGTCCGTATGCAATGAGTACTGGGAAATAGCAGTGGTTACCCGGGGCAGTGGCGGGGGGTGGGGGGGCAGCACTGGCCGCTACTCAGCTCCTGCCCCGGCCCCTGCAGCTTGTGCCCGGGTGATGAGGAGTTAACCAGGGGCTAAAAATACCTCTGATTTCAGCTCTGTTCTCCATGCCTGGAGATACTCAGCAAACTGAATTGCAGAATTAGGACATGTGTGGTGTTAAACTGTGGCACCAAATCACAAGGAAACAACTAGAGGAGGGAAGGGCATTCAGTAACACGAGAAAAAAGTGAGAAATAAGCAATATGTCTCTGTTTTTCTCATCATCAGATTACTTGCAATACCCCATGAATGCATTACATTTCTTTGGATTTTATATCCAAAGGGAAAAATAATGATGTATATACAAGCCGTGTTTGACCAACTTGAACTACACTTAAAGGACCTATTGAACAGTCTCAATTCCAGGAAGGTGACCTTGTCAGGTTTGGCCAGCTCTCATTTTCCCAGTTCTATAAAAATTCTATAAAATCAAGGATTCCGTTAGGTACGATTGCAACAAATATTGATCAGTCTGAACCCAACGTCACCCTTGAGACACTGACTTCTCGATTCTTGCAGGTGCCATGCAATAGAGGGGCTCACGTGACCCACACCCCGAGCACCGCTATATCCCACAGCACAAACGACAGAGGACAGAGAGACTCCTTCGGTGCTGGTTTGCCCCATCAACATCCACAGCCTCAGTACTCCGTGTCAGAGACACCCTCTTGGCACATTTCCATCCTGGAAATACTGATTTCACGACCATTCAGGTACCCAGGAGGCCTCCAGGACTCTAGAAGAGTCTTGCTTTTAAAAGCCTTTCCTCAAGGATGGAAACAGGTGCCCTTATTACATGGTCGAGTTGGAAATTCTAAGAAACCTCCCCCCACAGACCTCCTATGATGTTTGCTGCAAGCAAACAGCAAAAAAAGCAGGCAAGACGGGAGAAGAGCCAACTCAGGGTCCCCAGCCGGGGCCAGCCAGGCGGCTTCCTTGCAGCTCGCATTCCTGGAAAGGGCCCTTCGGACACACCAAGGTCAGGACCACATGCGGGTTCCTCCCTCTTCCCACAAATGCGCAAGCGTTCTGGAGAAGACTTGGCTGGAAAATGCACCCTCTCTCCCGCACAGAAATCGCAATGACGGCCCCTGAGCAATCCTTTCCCTAGGGAAGGCCTGCCCACCCACACGGCCCGCCCCACCCGCGCGCCAGGACAGGCTCCTGCCCACACCTCTGTCCACGCCACCCTCTCAGCAGCTATTCTTCTCCTAATATTTATCCATCTGCTGTCAGCGCCTGCCCCCATCTCTGAGCTCCTGCAGGCTGGGACCAGGCTAAGCCAAGTCTGGGTCTTTGGGCCCAGGGATAGACGGGGAGGGGTGGAGGAAGAGAGGGCCAGGGGAGAGGGAGCTGCAGGGAGGAGAGGCAGAAGGAAGTGGACATCTCTGCTGCCGCCAGCCAGATGGGGCTTCAGCGCCAGACCTGCCCTAGTGGTCCTGCCAGGAACCAGGGAGGCTTGACCCTGGGGAGCTTGCAGAGACATCCAGGGTTCTAGTTTTAAAAATGTCGGGTCTTCCTTTTCTCTATTCAAAGCAGGAAAAGCATCCTGCTCTCCTGCTCTCTTCCTCCTCCTCCTCCAACCTTGCTCCTCTTGCCGTGCAGAGTCCCCCTTAAAGACCCCTGATGCTCCCCAGAGGCAGACAAGACTGGCAGCAGGAACACTAGCCAGGGGTTCTGGAACTCTGCGACCTCTTTTGGTTAACCAATCCCCCCCCCACCCTTAAAGTCTTCTGCAATGTTTGCTCTATCCTCCATTCAATTCCAAAATATGCATTCAGCGCCTTCTATTGTTTGAAATTTGCAGGTTTTTTTCTATGGCATTCAAAACCATCAGCATCTTTGCTGGCTATTTGTCTCCAAACCTGAAGCATTAATTAGCAAGGCACCCTCCCTGAAATGTCAGTCTCCCCATTGTGTCGTGGTTTCACTTCTTTTTCAAGGCCAACCTCAGAATTTTCAAGGCTTTGTGGCAGCGTCTGATAGTGGGAGAAGCAGCCCTTTCCAAGTGCCAGGAGAGGCATGTGCTGTGAGCCCCCGCCCCGGACAGCGTGAGCAAGGCTCTCCCCCAAACTCTGATGTATTCAGCCTCTGTGTTGCCTCGGCCCGGCAGCTCTGTGTGGGGTCTTCTTCTGCATTATTGCTCTTCCCCCAAGAACGTGGGGTCTCCAGGTTATTCACTTAATCAAAGGCAGCGTGGGTCTGCCCGGGATGCTGCAGGACTAGACCTACGGAGAGTCATTTGGTTGAAAGTCTTGCTTTGATAAACTGATTCTTTTTCCCCTCTTCATTTTTTTTTTTTTATTAAGTAGATGTGCCGGGCTCTCTGTTTATGGTCATTTGTTTGGTTGTTTAATAGAAAGTGAATGAAAATTTCTAAGGCATTTAGAAGCCCCTGGACGCTTGGGCTAGATATAAGTTCCACTAGAACAAGCACTGTCTGCACCACCCACCTTCACTGGGGGAGGCGGCCCTGGGCACTGGCCCAGGGCACAGCACAGGACACAGAAGCAAACCTGTGGTAGCAAAGCAGTCAAGTAGTTGAGACCTTGACGGACACTTAGGAAAAAATCACAGCAGTGATTTATCCACTTACCTGACACCTGCCACCTGGAATTACCTGGCTACTGGTTAAAAGTATAGGCTGCCAACCTCCACTGCTGACTTCCTGATGCTCAGTTCAATGAGGGAGAGGAGCAGAATCCACATTTTCAACCAGCTACTCTGGTGAGTCAGTGGTTTTTAGTACATTCACCAAGTTGTGTAACCATCACCACCATCTAATTCTAGAACATTTCCCTCATCCTCAAGAGGAATCTCCACACCCATATGCAGTTTCTTCCCATCCACCCACCTCCAGCTGCCGGGAACCACTCATCTGTTTTCCATCTTGATGGATTTTCCTGTTCTGGACAGTTCGGATCAATGGAATCCCGTGCTATGTGGACTTTTGCGTGTGACTTCTTTCAATTAGCAGCGTGATGTATGCAAGGTTCACCCATGTTGTTATATGTATCAGGACACCTTCCTCTTTGTGGCTGAATAATATTCCATTGCATGCACAGTACATTTCCTTTATCCATTCACCAGTGGATGGCCATTGAGTTGTTTCTATTTTTGGACAACGTTGCTATGAGCTTGGGTTGTGTGCACACCTGTTTCCAAATCTCTTGCAGTATGGCATGGCAGCTGGCAGCCACCAGAACCCCAGAGGAGGAAATCAGAGACGGGGTTTTGGAAAGGCCATGCCCACGCTAGCGTAAGGAGTCAGGGGCAGAGTTGGACCCAGAGCCTGGAACTCTTGACTTTCCGGCCAGTGAAGTGGCCCTTCCCCACCATGGCCATCCCTGTCAGGAATGTGTGCAAACCTTTTAAAAATATTTCTTCCCAGGGGTTTGAAGGAGTCCTTAGGGTGAGCTGCCATAAGTGCACAGCCCATGATTGGTGAGGTGCTGCCAGCAACTGAGTTGAGTAACTGCTTCTACCAAACAGTTACAACTCGCTGCAGGAGAATGAATAGCTTCTGGGGGACCCTCACTCATTTAGCATGGGTTGAAGAGTGGATAATAGAACCATTGACTCATCTACCTGGAGGAAGTTAAAGTCGCTTCCATTTCTCCCTTGGATACCCCAGAGCAGAATTGAATGCTCTTTTTCTTGGAAACATTCTCCACTTGGCCGACTGCTATCGTTGCTGAACTTGAACATTTGAAGGAGAAACAGCCAGCGAACAGGCACCTTTTTTTTTTTTTTTTGGTGCAGCTTGACTTGGAGGGGCAAATGTCCATTGGGGACTTATTTTCTAGGCACCGAATACTGATTGAAGATGTAGCTAACTATGTATGAAATTTCAGCTCCTCAATTAATTGGGGGCACTAAATTATGGCTGCTCCAAAGAGAAGAAAAGACTTTATGAAAATGGAACCCGTTAAAGAGAATTCTCCCAGGTTAGGAACGATAAAGGACCACAGGCTGCATTAATGGTGACCTTTAGCAAGAACAGCTCCTTCCCCATCCATGGACAGGTATGGGAGCGCTGCATTTGAGGCTGAGCAAGAAGAGCTGGAAAAAGGCCCATCCAGTTAGGCTAGACCAACTATTAATCCTTACATAAAATCGGACTGAGTTTGGTTGCTTAATCAGCGTTCACAATATTAACTGCTTTCGTCGTTCATGCTTTAAAGAAGATGCCTGACAATACATATATTTTTAGTACTGCTCGGTGGCTCCGAAGCAATTAATCTGTGGATGAAACAAGCACCTAGTACAGAATAGGTACTGGGGAGGTGCTTTTAATGAATGGATTGATGACGGGGTTCACCAAGGAAATGGACTCTGTCCTTGAAAGCTTGCAATGGGCATAAATGAAATTCTAAGAAGTTCACAAAGAGATTGTAAATGATGTCGTACTAATGGTACAACACACACACACACACACACACACATACACACACACACACACACACACACCAGAATCAAAAGTTCCAAGGAGACATTTTCAAACATCAGAATGGGGTCAAGATCAGGAAACATAGGAACACACAGATCTTGAGCCGGGCTTCAGAGAAGCACCAGTATTGTCAGAACCTTCTATCAATAAATATTTCAAAGGGTTTCCTACCATGCCCATTTGATAAAAATAATAATAAAAGTACTGAAACTGACAAAGAAGGAAAGAGAAGAGCAAAAGCAATGGAAGCTGAATAGGGAGGAAGGGACTGTGCCCAGGAGGCTGGAATAATTCAGGAACCTTCTTCGTCCCATCACCCTCTGCCAGCAGGAATCGCCCGGCTCCCTGCCCTTGTTTATAACCTTTCCGTGGGCAAGTCAGTCTCCACTTGGGGGTTCCGTCCCACTTACACATGGGCCTCTTCTGGTCTCAGGCAGGCTCCACGGCCTCTACCTTACAGTGCTACAGACTCAACTTTGCTGCTGCTCAGATCCCATAGTTCTGAGGTTAGATCCGTGTCAGGCGCGTGAATCGGGGGCTTCTGTTGAGGAGCCATCTGGGCCACTGGATTAGCCGCCTGCTGTCCAGCTGCCTCAGGCTGAAGTCCCTGTCACCACAGCCAGCCTCTGCGTTCTCTGCGCTGCTCCCCACTGCTTGCCCAGGCCTCTGGAACTCACCTGTTGCCTCGCATTTTTCTGCTACCTGGGAAAGTGGTTACTTCATGATCTTGGGTTTTTGCCTGAGCTCCAGCCCTGGATCTCTAAACCTGACTCCACATCTGGCCCATGGTAACTGGCAGGACAAATCCTATAAAAATTCCCCTGCTAGCTGGAGTGCTTACTGCCTGGCCCTTAACACCTAATGAACTTGACTGCTCTGCATTCTGCTCATGCTGTACCAGCCCTGCCACCTCAGCTCTCTGAATTCTTTCATCACAAGATCACACTTCCAGAATATTCCTTCACTGCCCAAATATTCATTGAGCATTTACTATGTGCCTCGCACTAGAATATGGGGACAAACACGGCGTGTTCAGTCTGAGGCAAAGACAAATGTGAATTTATCCAAATTGCACTGTAGGCCCCACAGCATCAACAGCCCAGGTAGTCCCCTAACTAGAGAGCAGGTCCTCACTTTGACCCCCTGGGACCCTCACTGAGATTGCAGCTGAGCCTCCAGCCTTGCAAAGTGACCACACCACACACAAAAAAGGCAAGACAAAGAAAACCCTTCCCTTTCAAGACTTCACAGGTGTTTGTATAACTAAGTGGGGGCCATTAAGAGAGGAGCAGCACCTCCATTTTTTAAGCACCTCCAGGCTCCTGGGCCTGGCGGTCTGGCAAGCACTGAAATGAGCAAAAGGGGATGACACAGCGTAACAGAGTCAAGTGCCTCTCCCAGCACCCCGGGGTCAGCTGCCCTGTTGGCTCTGCAGCCAGGAATTGTTTTTTTCCCTCCTCAACAAGGATTTAGACAAGCTGGGAGAGTCCAGGTGACCTTGTGGAGTGCGTGTGGATGGCAGCTGGCATCTCTAGCTCAGAAGGCACTGGAACCGGAGTGGAAAGGGAGTGCTGGGGCCCACCTGGAGGTCCTGCCGAGGTTCCCAAAATAGACCCAAGTTTGGGGTGTGGGCTGTGGGAAGGAGCTGCGGTCCAAGAGGGGAAGACTGTACTGTGGGCCCAGCCCCTTGGGGCAGGGGTGAGCCTCCCTAGAGCTGAAGGTGAGGCTGCAGGTGAATGGAGGTGGGGAGATGGGTCTCCAGCCAAGGACAGTAAGCCACTCCTCACTCAACTTCCTGTGAACGCTTGTAGGTGTCCCTTGGCTGACGGCAGGGGTCCTGTGGGAAATGCAGGCCGTGGACTGAGCAGGAAGGAGGCAACGGGGAGAGAGAAGCAAGACAGAAGCAGCAGCCTCAGGAATGGATGTTGGCCTCCTCCTACCTTCTGAGTTTGCCCCCAAAGTGCTCTGCGGAGCAGAGCTGGGTGCATGTGTTCCAGGCTGTGGTGATAACCGGGCTTAGCGGTGTGTGGTGCCCGCGCTACCTTCTTTAGTGCCATATGTTGAAACGCTGTCTCATGCAGCTGGGTGCATGAATGACTCACCAGAGTGATGTCTCTGGCAAACACTGTTTTGCAACACAGGCGCCGTGTACACTTCTTTGGGGACACATGTTGAAATTATTTTAACAGAGCTGGATGCATGCATGTCGTCGTAGTAATAGCTCTGTGGCATTGTAGGGGAGCAAAAGTCCACCGCCCCAAGATATGTCTTTTTGGCACAAAGCTGATTTCATGGGAGAGGCTCTGCAGGCTGGGTGGCGGTCGCTTTTGACGTTGGTATATAAATCTCTATAAGGGCCTCTCCCGGATCTCCTTATAGCTTTTCAAGAGCCTGGGCACAATGCACTGCGTATACCTTTGTCTGCTGTGCCTTCCCTGGCAAACTCCCTACTGACCTTCCTTTTCTTCTCCCAAAGTCCTTCTGTTTTGGCCAAGTCACTTGAGATGGTGCCTGAAGCCAAGTGACACTTGCGCAGTTGGGCTGGGTCTCTCCCCAAGACACAGGCGGTTGCATACAGGAGGCAGACATGTTAATATTAAACTTCCTTTAGACTTTTTATCAATCTGTCTGATGTTGATTTGATTTTATGCCAGCTTAGAAGACTCCCAGAAGAGTGCGGGATGGTGGCCTCTGTGTCCAGTCAATGCCCTGTGTTGTGAGAATATCTGGAAGGAAGAATGTTCCAGGCAGAGAGCAGAGTACACATAAAGGCTCTGAGGCAGGAATAAGAGCACATAGAGTAACCAGAATGCTGACGCAGAAGATGCTGCAGCAGAATGAGCAGGGCTGGGTCACACCTCACCCCGCTCTGCTGAGGACTTCGGATTATAATTGGTGCACAGTGGGATGCCTTTGAAAAGAGTGGAAGGCAAAGCAGAATGGTGTGCTCTGCCTTTTAAAGATCTCTCTGGCCTTTTGTTGGTGACACTCTCCAGTGGTGGTGAGCAGAGCAGCAGGGAGACCAGTAGGAGGTCATTGCCCAAGAGAGAGCCGAGCCGACTGGCCCCAGGGTGGTCTCAGTGGAGGTGGCAAAAGCTGTGGGTGTGTTTTTAAGATAGAACTGCCAGAGACTGCATTAGATCAGGTGTGCGGCATGAGAGAAAGGGAGGAGTCTGGTAAAACGCCTGCGTTTTCAGCTGGAGCGCCCTGCTTAACAATGTGACCCTTTCCTGAGCCGGGGAAGATGGTAGAAGCAGGCTTAAGTGTGGGGGGATTGGGACTAGTTTTCATGGGTTTTTTTTGGACAAATTAAATTTGCACTGATGGATGTCCAGAGATGGAAGCCATTGGCATGTGAATGATGGACATCCAAGGGGCCGGGTGTAACACAAGCACGTCGACCGTGTTTTCCCAGTGAATGCTGCAACTCTGTGAAGGAGTTGGGAACAATGTGCCAGTGACTCCATGTTGTCTCTTTGAAACACTGTGTGCAGTGGTCATGCTTGAAGCCAAGGTCACAGGCTTCCCATCCCCCCTCCAGAATCTGGCCCTCTCTTGGGAGAAGAATATCCGGTCAATCATCAAGCTATAATTTATTTCAAATTCAAGAGTCTTAGACTCTCACTACTTCTCAATGAAATGACCCTGTCACCCCAAGATCAAGGGCTTCCCCTTGTCCCAGGTTAAATCCAACCTCTCCTCTGCCCCACATGGCTTTGTGTGACGAAGCCACCATGGTCCTCTCAAGCTTTGTGTCACGTCTCATGGAAGGCGCCTAGCAGCCCAGCAAGGGGAGGCCAAGGACAGCGCTGCTGAGAGGCGATGCGCTGGCCCAGGGGCCCACCGCTGCTGAGAGAGCTGAAGTGAACCCGGGCTATGAGCCCCTGCATTCCTTCCTCTGCTCCAGAGACAGGTGATGGGTGAAACCCCAAGTTTCCTAAAGGTTCCTAGGAAGAGGTGCTCTCTGGCCATGCACACCTCTCCCTGGCAATGGCAGATATGGGAGGGGGGCAGATGCAAACGTCCCATATGTGGCCAGGAGGAAGGAGTCGAGTGAGCATGTCTTCTCTGCAATGCAGGAGGCTAGATCAGATGCTACAGGTGAAAGGGCCAAGTGGGGAGGGGAGCTGAAGGAGGGTAGCAAAGATTTGAAATTGTGGGCACAGCGAGTGACGGACTGACTACGCTGGGTTGAAGACCCACTCGACATCAGTAACCACGAGCTGAAAGTGGAATGAAGCTGCCTGGTGGTGTGAATCTCCTCAGGAGCAAGCAGATGCTGACAGAGCAATAGCAGCTGACTTAAATGAATACTTAGAACGTGCCAGGCACTGTGCTAGGCTCTTTACATTTATTCCCTCATGAAATGTGCTCAGCAACTATGAAGTAGGCCCGTATTACGCAGATGGAGCCACGCTTCAGTTTTCTTCCCCCTCACTTCCCGACCTCGACAGTCCTCAACTGGCGTTTTCCTCCTCATACTGTCTCGTCACTCCTGTTGGTGGCCTCCAGTATGAATATTAATCCCCCAGCCCCCATCTTCTGGCCAGCGTTCCCTTTCCAGCCTACTCTGCCCCCTCCTATCTTTCACATGGCTTCCAGAATTATCTACCTTAAGGAGCATTTTGCTTAGCCTCCTCCCAGGCTTAAGAACTCATAATGGCTTCACACTACATCTTGAATCAATTCCCAGCTCTTCAGATTAAGAGTTAAGATCCTTCATCAAGTGGCTGCACTAGGTCTGGCCAATGCCATTCATGACTCCACACTACTTCTGCATGAGGGTTTCTAAAACAAAGAACATTCATGGCCATGAATCTTAGGGGCTCCATGCTTTTACTTTACCTTATGGCCACTCTATATACGCATGTAAGGAAAACAGCCACTAATTTGAAGAGTCCCATGTGGATATTTCTCCTAAATTTCAGACTGATGGTATCTCATTGTGTTGAAACCGACAACTTGGAATGCCCAAATCTGACCTCCTCTTCCCGCAACCCCTCTGCCCAGCCTACTCTAACGACATTTCTCATTTCAGCCAATGGCACCTCTATCTGCCTAGCTGCTCTAAATAAAAATATGAAAGTCATTGTTGAGTCCTATTTCATTATGTCTGAGGTATTATGCAAACACATTAAGGTGCAAACAACTTAAGTGCAAAGTTTAATAAGTGTTTGCCTATGTCTACACCACATACCCCCACTACTGTCACATCGATCCCCTCTGATTCATTTTGCAGGTTCACAGACACAGCCATTCATTTAAATCAGGTATATACCCAGAAATGGAACTGACGAGATACAGCACAAGTTACACTGAACTTTAGTAGATGCTACCAAATCATTTTCACAACTGGTTGGACCAATTTCCACTCCTACTAGCAGCGTGTGAGAGGGCTAATTGTTCTGCATCCTTGCCAACAGCTGTCAGAATTTTTAATTTTAGCCCCTTGTAAAAATGCATAATGCTATTTCATTGTGGTTTTAATGTGCATTTCCCTAATGACTAACCACGTTGGGTAACTTATCAAATGTTTACTGGCCATTTGAAAGTCCTCTGGTACAGTGACCATTCAAGCCTTTTACCCAAACTCTATATTGTGCTGTCCTTTTTGTCCTGATAGGCAGGATTTCTTCATATGCTGTAGACATGTGTTGTCTGAGAGATGCGGGTAACTTCTGATTTGTGATTTGCCTCTTCCTTCTCTGAATGACATCTTTCGATGAACAGAAGTTCTTCATTTCAATGAAGTATGTATCTCAACCTTTCATTTTATAGAATTTTTGAGTCTTGTTTGAAAATGTTTGCCTACCCTCATTTTAATTTTGACTTCCATCTCTCCTTCAACTCAGGCCAATTCCTGCTGGCCACACCTCCAAAATATAGCTCAAATATGTTCCATGTTTTCCACCTCCACCACTAACACCCCACGCCAAGCCACCATTTATCTCTCAACTAAGCGATTGTTCCAGCCTCCTAATTGGTCTCCCCACTGTGAGAATCCTCTCCAACTCATTTTCCAACTGAAGCTCCATTTTTGAAATGCAAATATGACTTTGTTACTTCCTTGCTGAAACCCATCAATGCCTATCCATTTGTCTTGGGGTCTTTTATGCCATGATTCTTTCTTTTGTTTCATCTAATACCACTTGACCAACCCTACTCTCCCAGCTCTTTGACCAGCCACATTGATTCTCTTAGTTGCTTGAATGCCATGCATTTTCTTGCTTTCATACCTTTGTGCACGCTGCTCTCTCTTCCTGGAACACTTCCCATTAATCCTGCACTCAACGTGAGCTAATACGTACTCAGCCTTGATAAGTTACCATGGGATTCAAGTCTCTCGGTCTCTTTGAGTGACCAGGAGTGAGTTCGATTCCCCTTGAAGGGTATCTTGTGTCACTGAATGTATATTCTCATCACGCTGCAGCTCATGTGTCTGGCTCATCAACTAGACAGTGAGCACCTTGAAGGCAAGGACTGCATCTTACTCCTTTCTGTATCCCTAGATTAGACCATAATGTCTAAGAGAAACAGAGAGCGAGAGCAGGATGGGGGTGGGAGGAAGGGAGGGGGGTAGAGAGAGATGGAAGGAGGGAGGGAGAGAGGGAGGAAGGAGAGGTCATATCTAGGAGATAGCCTCCCCTTTATAGAGTGGTCCTGTGCCTTGCTAATTCTCCAATCAGAACTACATGCTGTCACTTGCACTGGTACTACGGTCTCCCATCATGGTCTGCTGGGAATCTAATAACTTTTTCTTAAAGCTGAGACTCAACCCCCAACACTCCAGGGAGCCACTAAGACTCTGGTAGAAAACAACGATTGATGTAGGAAATTAAGGATAAAACTGGCCAGAAACGGGGTGGGGGGGCTTGTTGGAGAACATTTCTGAAAGTACTAAGGATACTCAATAACTCCAGGAAGGAGCCAACTCAGGGAATAAAGAGAAGAGGGCAAACACAGATGATGTTCTGTTCAGGGAAATGTCAGAACGTGGTGACAGATGGAATTTGAGGAACAAAGCATACTTAGGAGCCAAAAGTTACTCTCCAAAGCAATTTTTTTTTTTTTTGCCCACCAAGAAGTTTAGCTTCTTTAACTGTTAGATAGCCCAGAGTTTAGTACTCAAATGGAACAGGACAATGCACCTTTGGGCTTATACATTCAGTCCCTAGACTGACCTTGTAACTCAAATGCTCTTGTCAAGGTCAATGATGATCATTTGTCAATTTACATTTTTCTTGACCTTTCTGTAGCCTTTGATCCAATTGATTACTCTGTCCTGAATTACTGTGATCATCTTCTGGCCAATCTCCCTATTTCTGCCCTAACTTCTTGTGTGTCCCCACGACTAGAATGCAGGCTTCATAAAGGGCAGATGTTTTTCTTTGGATCATTGCTGCCCCCAGGACATGGAACAGTGTCTGATACATAGAAGATGTGTGGAACATATCTGTTGAGTGAACAAATGAATGACCCTGAGTCGGGTCTCATGCCCATTCTTCAACCAATCATTGACAAGCCAAACACAATACCTAGTAGAGCAAGCACAGCAGTTCCCAGAGCTGTGGTCACATCAGCTTCCTATGAGACTCAGGGTTCAATGGGGAGAGGTAAAACACATAAAGGGGGGGTGGGCAGGGGAAGAAGGGGTATTCCTAATGGGTAGGTGATCAGCAATGTCCACTCAGCAGGAGGCTTTAGATAAGGTGGTAAGGTAAAGCCCTCTCTGAATAGATGACATTTTATCTGAGCTCTAGATTAGGATAATGACCAGATGGGGGTGGGGGAACTTTCCAAGCAGAGGGAACAGCCAGTGTAAATGTTCTGAAGCAGATAAGATCTTTGTGTGTGTCAAGTACTGAAGGCAGTTTGGCAAGTGGAATGTGAAGGGAGAGAGTGAGGTGGGATGACTTTGAAAAGGGAAGCTGAGCCACAATCAAGTCTTGGAAACCAAGGTCAGCCCTGTTAAGAGACAACAAGAAGCCACTGACAGGGGGCAAGTGGGGAGTGACATGATTTGACTTGGGCTTTAAAACATGGAATTGAGTTGCTCAGTAGGAAATATGTTGTAGTGGGATCAGGTCAGGAGTGGGAAGACTAAGCTATCAGTTAGCTCAGAAATGACGCCGTCCCTTCTCCTCAGACCCTTTAACTGAGTCGACCCTTGCACACTCTTCCCTGCACCCGCCTCTGTCGCTGCCCAGGTAGTCCTCAAGTAATTGCTCTTCCCAGTTTCATCAGTGCCTTTTCTGGTCCCTGCTGGTAGAATCAGGTCCAGACTTTCCATAGGCCACTCCCCAGACTGTCCCTGAGTTGCAGACTAGCGTGAAGTCCTGGTACGTCACTCTTCTCTCCATCTCTTATTGGGTGACTAGAATTTATCATTCCATCAGCTCAAGGAGCATTTCCCTCAGGAGACAAAATTCCCACGTTGTAAGTAATGTGGCTACTGTCTGTCAGAGTCCCAGAAGTCTCAGGCTGTGTTAAGTGCACCTCTTCAGTCCTCCCACAGGCCCCAACCTGTTGAATTACAACAGGCTTGTCCTTACCTACCCATGAAAAATGGCACACCTCCTGTGAAGCCTTCCCTTTAGTGTAATTATCTAATCATACTCAAGAAAAAGAAAATCATGGATCGCGCTTGTTATATGCTGAACTGTGTCTCCCAGAAACATCTGTTCAAGTCCTAACTGAGCACCTCCCCATTTGAATATCCTTGGAACTAGTGTTGTCAACGAAGTATTCACCTTTAGAAACTTCAGAGGAAGCAAGGCCCTGTGGAACCCTGAGGACTGACTTCTGGCTTCCAGAGCTATGAGAAAATAAATTTTCGTTATTGTGTGCCACCAAGTTCGTGGTGCTTTGTTAGGGCAACAGTGGAGACTGACAGAATCCCTTGTGCCATTTTAAAAGAGTGAAAAGGGCACCTTTGGGAAAGGACTGGGTTAGGCAGCCAGATGGCCTGTGACCCGGACTGGCGTGAGACTCAGTGTTTCCTGACCTGTGACAAGGGAAGGAAGACCACTTGGGCCGTCCGTGCACCTTACAAGACTGGTGTGTTATGAGGATCACATGGAATAATACACGAAAGCCATTTGAAATCTGCAAAATCAATCAAACCGTGAGGTATCATTACTACCATTCAATCTAGTCATTTATTTCATTTAAATAAATCCACAAATACTATCTGTGAATCTGGCATGTTAAAAATAGCTTTTAAAAAAATTCAAAATTGGGGAATGTAGGTCTTCTATGAAAGAGAAGAGCCCCAATGTTCTGATTAAGATGAAGGAAAAATATTTAATTGGTCCCAGGTGTGTGTGCACATCTGCCTACTGAACTATTTCTTGTTATTGTTCTTTTGTGAACAATTCAGGATGTGAAAAATTAAGCCCATCCATTTTTTAAAATATCTGAAATAATTCTGTCGCCCCTCCCTCCACCCCAGCACTGTTCGATGAGAGTGAATTACTACTACCTATAAAAGAGTTCCTTTTTTATAAAGGATATCTTTTTCCAATTTTAAGTGACACCTTCATGAAGATCTTTGATTTTTTTTGTGACTTTTAGCCACTTCTACTATTACAAAAACATATATTAAAAAATCCTATTTGTATAAGTTTTCAAGTCTAAGAATATAACACAAAACCAGAAAATGAGTCATAATTGGCTAAAGGTGACCCTTACACACTCCCAAAATGGAAAGCTGAATCATTTTCTTAAATGACAAAGAGGAAAGATCTAGTTCATTTCCATCCTCAAGCTCTGTTCTTTGGACAACCCCACTCATCACACATACGCATACAAGGGAGGGGGAAATACCCTTCAGTGAAGGGACTAAAAACAGAGCGATGGCTAGAGGACCCGCAGACACTCCCTGTCCCCAGTGATGCTTGGACAATTCCTATTTTTTGAGAACAAAGAACATCTCAGGATTCACTGCATATACTGTGTGGTCTAGCCTGCCAGGTGATGAGCAAATATAAAAGCCAGAGAGGGCCTCCCTGGTGGCGCAGGGTTTAAAGTCTCAGCACTGTCAAGCCATCTCCAACCATTGCAGCAAGAGTTCGATCCCTGGCCAGGGAGCTGACCCACATGGCACAGCAGACCTCTCCTGTCTCGCCCGCAGCTCCCCTCAGCAGTGTGTTTCAGTAGATCCACCTGTTCTGCTCCCCATTTTGTCTCCAGTGAATCTTCTCACCCCTCTGACCTCTGCCCTAAACCCCAGTTCTTGTAAGCATAAATAAATAAAAAAAAAATCTTTTTTAAAAAAGCCAATAATTTGAAGACTAGTCAACATTTAATTAATAACTGGGATAACAAAAAGAAGATACTTATTTGGGTAGAATAAGCATCAAATAAATGATTCTGCTTTGGACACCAAAATTGGAAAATGAAATTGGCTTAGTGTATATTCCAGAAATCATTATGTGCCTCCCACCATCACCTTTCATAAACCAGTGATGATGATGACGATGATGGCAACGACTGACAATCAGCACCTGAGGTCCTTATGCCTCAGAGGCGGCACTAGCCACTTGCTGTGCCTTTTCTACCTTGCCCTTAATTCAGTTTAAGAAGTTTAGTGCTCAGAACACCCTGAAGCCCTGAAATGCTGTGACTTCCTCAGTGTCTCTAAGTCAGGTCTCAGCCCAGCTTGGGGTGTGTCCCAAGCCAGTGTTTTCAAGCAGACATGGTCTGGGCCAATTTTTGCCTTTTTAAAAAAAAGTCTTTAAGTTGAGAAAACATAAAAAATATAAAATGGGAAAAAACTTTCTTTGTACATTGGTTTGCTCATGCGCATGAAGTGGTATCTATGACTTCACGGACCTCTTTTGAGAAATGCTACAGCGAGAAGTGTGTGCTCATACCTCCCTCCCTTCCTCGCTTGTGCGCAAGCTCGCGCTCTCTCTCTCTCTCTCTCTCTCTCACCTCTCCCCTTATCAGAGCAGAGATTCAAGCTACACAAACACAAGGAAAATTTCTGGACAGGAAATGGTCAGCATCCCAACACATCTGACCAGCTTTGGTCCTGAGCACCAGGGTATACAGCCCACCAGAATGAAGCTACCAAGCGAGTCTTCAGAAAGGCCTTCGGGAAAGATCCATGGAGACGAGGGGCACATCGACGAGCATCTTTTCCCACCCTCACAGCAAGCCAGTTGCTGGATGGCCAGCAAAGAACAGACGCTCAGAGGAGAAAGCAGCACAAGACAGCAAGTGGGCCTTCAGCTGCTGAGGCCAGAAACAAGGCTATCAGATCACAAGGCAGGCCTTGGGGTTCCAGAGAATAAAACATGAAATTCAAGACAACCTAGATCTTGGTATGTACATACATGGTTCTATGACTTTCCCCATGCTGTGTTGTTCTTTTATCCAGCTTGCCATGCTGTTTCTCCAACCCCCATCTCTTACATTGACACCCTTCCTTAAATCCTTTTCCAGTACCACTTTCTCCATGAAGTCTCCTTATATGGGTCAAATAAGGAGAATAAGCATCAAATAAATGTTTCTGCTTGATCATCAATGTTACTCCACACTCCTGCCTAGTCAGAATTACTTTATTCTATACTGCAATATTCATTGTTCATATTTTCATGTATGACTTAACTGCGTCCTGTGTGGAGTTATAATTATGATTTGTCTTCCCCACTTGGATCCAAGTTCCTTATGAATTGAAACCATCCCTCTCTTTATTCATTTTCTTTCCTCCCCATAGAGCTTGCCTTCTATGAGATCAGTGCATGTCTACTGAATCAAATGTAACAAGACCATTGGAAACCACGGATCCTGAAAGTCTCCACCAAGTAATGAAAAGGAGACTTTTCTGTTTTTGAGAAGAAGGAACAGAAACCTACAGAAACTCTGCTGCAGGTGCAGCTAGGCGTTTGTCTAGTTAGATCTGCACCCAGGGTTCTGTCGCAAGGTATGAAAGACATGCTATGTATCGGCCAGAGTTTCCATCTCAGACTCTTGTGTGGAAAGCAGAGGCTGCATAAAGTTGAGGAGCACCTCTTAAATGACCTTGTAGGGGTCAGAATTCCTTTTGGAATTTACTGGGGTCTTGAGTAAGCTTAAGCGTTGAATGTAGGAATGTGTTTGCATTATTACTAACGATATTAATTTCTATTAATATGATGTTCACTTTCTCGATGGCCCCTACCTAAAAAGGTTATTCTCCCACAACATTAGAGCATATTCTGTTCTACCTTGGAAGTCAACAAATTAAAGAAATGGTTGGCTATTTAGAAAAAAAACGTACATAAACAACTGAATCAACTGTTGGGACTGTCATGCCCATAAATAAGATCCAGGCAAACATTTAGAACAATTGTACAAACACAGAGCAAGTAAATGTAGATGTGTGATAGTGAAAAGAAGATGGAATTCAAGATCAAAGAGTCAGCTTGATTCCTGATTCCACTACCTCTAACTGTATGATCTTGGACCCGTGATTTAAGTCCTTTCCTCATCTATAAAATGGAGACAGACAAATACCCACCTTACAGGCTTGTAATAATGAGCTAACAACATGGGGTTCATAGATGTGGTTCCTAAAATCTACAAAAGTTAGCCTTCATTATTTTTGAAGCATGAAGACATTTACAGATGGTTTTAATACAACATTCTCCTTTAACCAAAGAAGGGACTTGGGCTTAGAGATAAAGTGTTCACATAGATAGTAAGTGGTAGATCTGGGTCTAGAACCCAGTTCTCCTGTCTCTTATGCTCTTGCTTTCTCCTGGATAAGGAAAGCAATACAGCTAGGTGTCTCACAGAACTTTGGACAAAATAGATTACATGCTTTGGGGCGCTGTCTGAGTCACTCATCCTGCAGAGGCAGTTTTCTTAGTACATACTTTTCTTCCTTAAGATCACATCTCTAGACTTCCAGAGAACACATTCATTCTATTGAGTCATTCTTGCCTTGCAGCTCAATGAGTCAGAGTCTTATCTATCCCCATCAGAAGCTCAATTTGCTATCAGGAATAAGACGAAATGAAAAAGAGACACAGAGAGGCCATCACTTGCTTATCCTTGGGGCATAAAACAATTTGAATGGAAGAATACTAAAGAGGGACACAATCATTAATTTTACTGCAGTATTGGTGTCTGCTGTGGAAAAAAATGGTAAAACAAACATAGAAAGTATCGTCTGTGACGCATTGTGGCCAAGTGCTGATATTTGTGAGGTGTGGTAGCAAGATTAAGGGTATCTGACAGGAAGTTAGACAACCTGCATGCTAGTATCCATTCTACTAAGCAGCATGACCTTCACCATGTCCTTTTGCATCAAGGAACCTGTGGTCTTATCTGTAAAGTGAAGAATAACATTAGCTCTGCCAGCTTCCCAGGACTGGGTGAGGTTCAAATGCAACATGGGTACAACATGGGGACTCAATAAGATTCACTGAGATAGGAATCTAAAAGCCCCATCACTGCCAGATAATCAGTTCAGCCTGTAAAGTTTAGCAACTACTGTTATTATTGTTGTAATTATGGCTGTCAGTGTTTAAACTTTCTTATATTTAGTGCCCCTTCACAGCAGCAATAAAGCTTTTGTACAAAAAGGGGCCACAGGTTAGAGGTGGGTATGAAAAGGCAGAAAGACAAGGCAAGGTCCAGCAGCCACAGAACACAGGCTGAACTAGGCTCTGGGTCACTTGGGGTTCACCCAGGGCTCTGCTTCCTAACTGCGACAGCAGGCACAGGGCACTTCCCACGCCAAGCCTCCGCGTGCTCATCTACAAACTCACATCACAGGCCCGACTGCTTGCGGCTGGTGTGAGGGCTAAGTGAGATAGAGTGTAGAGTGTGTCAAATGGCTGGCACAGAGAAGCTGTTGGGTAACTTGCTAAAGTGAGACGATATACATCAAAGCACATTGTAAACTCTAAAGTGATATAAACATGGAAGAAATTATTATAACAAGGACAAAATTCTATGCAAAACACCAATGCTTAGCTAATTGCTTAAGTGTTATGGGAAAATTCATTCCACTGTCCAAATGTAAAACATCCTCATTCACAGCAGTTTCCCCTACAGCTGTGCGAGTGATGAGGTGGGGAATATTTGAAGGTTTCTTTTAAACACAGCTGCTTTATGTATTATTGTCAATTTTCTTCATTCTTTTCAATTTGATCCTTTGGACTCCATCTTGTATGCTAAAATGGTCAGCAGAGCAGACATTTGGTGAAGGTAACTTGGAAATGTAGAAGCAAGCACTCCAAAGTGAGTTGGAATCCAGCAAGTTCCTTTGCTCCAAAAGTCCATATATAGTCTCTTCCAGATACATGCTTTGACATCATTAGCTTTAATATATGGAATATTCCAGAAAAGAAAGTTAACTTGCATCAGAACTCATGTTGGGGATATATTTTTAGATACAGCTGCTGTTGTAAGAAAAGAGAAGATGTACATTTTGTGCTAATATTTTGGAGGAAACAGAGGGCTCTAGATAATGATGTATCGTAATGGATATAATGTTACACCACTGAGAACTTGAATGATTTCAAGGTCTTTGGTTCAACTTTATTGTAGATATTGAAACTGAAGAATTTATAATTCAATGCACCCAGAAGATCACATTAGTCTAAACTCCGATCCAACTAGAAACCCTCCGCTGTTGCCCAAATAGACGGTCTCTCCTGCTGACTGTGCCTTCTGGTGACAAAGCAGTGTGTTTAGCTCAACTGCGAGAAATGGCTGCCTTCAGCAGAACAGCCACTGGTGGGTGGCTCCACCATGTCTATGGAACAGGGTCTTGACAGTTGCAAACTGGTTGAAAAGAGGGGTTAGAAGTCTTGCCTTGAAATTGTTTTTGCCACGAAAGCACATTGCTCTTTCCTGTATTATTTGATGTGGCTCGGGAGTGAGGGAAAGTGATGGAAACGGAAGGAAACTAATAGTGGTGTCTGTAACAGCAATTGGTATCTCCACCGCTCCCAGAAACGTCCTTCTTCTCAGTTCTGCCTTTGACAGCATGCTGTACATGTGTGCGAAAGTGCTGGTTTGCAGAGATTCACAGCAAAATGCCACGGCGGAGGGGGGAGGTCGTAGATGGAAACTAGATGATACAAAGGAACCATGTGGTACATCATGACTTCAATAGATCACGTGTGCTGAGAAGATTCCAAAGTGGGGTAGGGTAGATTCCAGCAACAACAGATATTGTCGATCAAAATTAATTAAGAAATTATATTTCAATCAATGATCTTCTAAAAAGTCTTGTAATGACCTCTGTTAGTCTGTTTAAGCATAAATAAGATAATCAACCATGTTACCTAGCTGGAGATTAGATCTTTCAAATTAACTTGACTTAATTAACTCTCTAAGGTACTGAACTTCAGATACCTCACACACCGTACTTGAAGATTATTATGATTGCAGTGCTCACTGCATTCGCTGTTATTTTTATCATCACAATTATATTTACTTATTAGACAAATGGAATTTAACATCGAAATTCATGTGGGCAGTTGAGGAGTTACAAGATTAAAAAAATGAACCCAATATAGGCAATCGAAATAAATAAAAAGGAAAGACTCTGGAGACCAGCGCTTGTTTCCTCATTAAGGATGGTAAGGAAGGAAGTCAGCTTCCGGCAATCACGAGTATCACCCTCGATCTCACAGAGACAATGCTGATAGCTGGGACATCCTCCACTTCCTCCCCACACAGCCATCTGCCTTAACATTCCTGTGAGGGGTGGCATAGTCCCGCCTTCCATTTAAAGCTCACCGCTTCGGGCCTCCCTGCCTGGTGGCGCAAGGGGTTAGGTCTCAGCACTATGAAGCTGTTGGCAGCCACTGCAGCACGAGTTCGATCCCTGGCCAGGGAGCTGACCTACATGGCACAGCAGACCTCTCCCGTCTCACCCGCTGCTCCCCTCAGCAGTGTATTTCAGTCAGTCCGCCTGTCCTGCTCCCCACTCTGTCTCTGGGGAACCTTGTTGCCCCACCTCTGACCAGCACCCCAGGCTTTGGCTGCCATTCTTGTCTTCTCTGAAGGGACCTTCCTCCTCCAGACAGCCAATGTCTCTGGGTACCCTCGACCCCTCTCTCTCCACTAGCTCATTCTCCTTGGTTAATGCAAAGGCTCAGGTTGCCCATACTTTACAGTGAATCAACACCACCTTCTGTTAACATTCCAGCTCTAACCCTGCTTTTCCACTTCTTGAGAGATTTCTCTAGACTTCTCACGCGCCTTTGCAAACCCCCAGCCATGTCCAACGATTTGGAGTCTGGCTGCTGCCCCTGCCACCTCACTGGCGCTGCTCGCAGAGAAGTCTTAATGAAGCCTTAATGCAATGACCACTTTCAGTGCTCACCTTACTTTTCCTGTCAAGGTAAATTCACATTAACATAAAATTAGCCATTTTAAAGGATATAATTTAGTGACATTTAATACAGTCACGTGTTATACAATCGTCACCCTAAAAGGAGACCCTGCATCCACTAAGCAGTCACCTCCCACCCCCTGCCCTGTCAGCCCTGGTGAGCGCTCATCTGCCTGCTGTCTCTATGGATTTGCCTGTGCTGGACATTTCATAGACATGGACTCAGACTCTGACTGGCTTCCTTCACTCAGCATCAACTTTTGAGGCTCATTCTCAAAACGGTGTGGTATGTGTAAAGTTATCATGTCAATGTTTTGTTCCTTTTGAAGACCAAGTAATACTCCATTGAGTGGCTGTAGCACCTTTCGCTCATCCATTCATCAGTTGATGGGCACTTAGGTTGTTTCCAGCTTTAGAGCAGCCCTCATCTCATTTGATCTGCTCACCTTCGGTGACCTTTCTCCCCGGGACTACTAATATGGACTCTTCCATCTCCTCTCGTCTCTCTCCTATGGGCCTCGTCAATGTAAGGTGCTCCCAAGAGTCCAGCCTTGATTCTCTTCTTCTCCCGTTGGGTGTACCCCGTCCAGGAGAGTACCCTGACCCCATGGTACCAACCGCCCATGCTCCTGTGACAAATGTGCTCCAGGTACTGAAACGGGAGCCCCATGGCTGCTGCTACCATGGGCAGGACCAGGCTTGAGGGCTGGTGGGGCTTGTAGCCTGCAGGTCAGCCCCCACTCCAGAACCATCATTCTAGTTCTCTCAGAGGTAGCTGGACACAGGCTAATAGTTCTGACCACAGGTCAGAGAACAGGCACCAGTGTTACAGCCCTTAGAGGGCTGTTGGCATAAGCCAATAGCAGATGCCCTTTTAGAGAGAGAGGGCAGAGGCCGACAATGCCGGTTTGCTGGTGATGTCTGAGGCAGGGCTGGAGGCAGGAGCAGTGGTGAGGCTGCAATATGAAGCAGAGATCAGATCCAGAGCTTTCTGAGGTCCAGGTAGGTCGCCAATGGTTTTGAAGGCACCGAAGTTCTTTCCAGGAGGTTCAGATGAGTTTTCCCGACAAATCTGTCTCTGAAGGTCATTCCAGGAGAAGGTCCCTATGTTTCTGAATCTCTAGCCCTCTGGAACCTTGACTTGTATCCCTTGCCTTTGAAGTCTGATTGGTCCATTTACAATCCTAGCTTCAGCAGGGCTGGATGCTTGTCTGTGAGGCCCCACACCAGGTCAGTGCCACCAGAGCTTGAGGCTGGCCCACAGTCTGCACGCACCAGCGGCCCTCAAACCCGGTAGGTCACACATCATGGTAGCAACACCATCCAGGCATGCCATTCCCAGGATGTGCAGAGCAGTGAGACAAGAGTATGCAGACCATGTTCTGGATAGCTGTAGAATGTCCTTGCTGATTCCCTATTTCCCACAATCCAGGAAAAATCAGACAGAAGGATTTGGAACCAAATGCCTCTCCTAACACCCTCCCTTCCACTGACCCATTTTTTTACCCTTCAAACCACATGTGTACAATATCAATTCAGTGGAGAAAGAAATCAAAGAATATGTGCCATGTGGACAGAACAATTGGTTGACTCAAGTTTTCAATTTTTTAATCTATTGCTTTGTTGTCAGACACAGCTTCAGTGCAAAGTTTGAGCAGCAGGGGAAAGGTTCCATTTCAGCAACTCAGGCTTTTGTTATTTTCCCTTTTCTCCTCCTCAAACTGACTCACCTTTGGCTAAATGAAATATGCAATCAGCAAATATTGACTCAGAGGACTAAGTGATTTACATCTTAATGCAGAGTGATAAGTCTCATTGCCATTCTCTTGGGAACTACATATCCTTGCATATTTTTATCTCTTGCTTCCAGTTTAATTCTATTTTTACTTGGTGATTTTAACAAGTAACAAAGACCGATACTTTGAGGTTTCACAGGGTAGAGGTTGGGCAGCGTTCTATCAACAGGATCTCTAGCTTCCAGTCCTTCCCTAGGGGTCACAAGGATGTATCAGTGTTTTAAGAGAAGTACTCCCGTTGTTATTGGGTCTCCCTGGTGGTGCAAGGGGTTACACACTGCACTATGAAGCAATTTGCAGCCTCTGCAGCAAGAGTTCAAACCCCGGCCGGCCAGGGAGCAACCCACATGGCGCAGCAGACCTCTGCTGACTCGCCTGCTGCTCCCCTCAGCAGTGTGTTTCAGTCAGTCTGCCTGTTCTGCTCCCCACTCTGTCTCTGGTGAATCCTCTCACCCTCCACACCTCTGGCGTACACCCTAATTCTTGTATGCATAAATAAAAATAAATCTTAAAAAAAAAAGATGTCTACCAGACATGTAATTAGGGGCATTTAAGAGGCTGGTGGAGACCTCGTGTTCAGGGCAGAGGTCTAGGCTGGAGATAGACGTGAAGCCATGTGATCTCATGACCGCAGCCTGCGGGTGAGAGCAGATGGAGCAGGGATAAGGGCTGGGGAGAAGAGGGTGGGCCAGCAACGAAGACTGAGAAGAAATGGCTAGTGAGGGAGATGGAATCTCAGGATAGTGTCGTGTCCCAGACATGTTTCCAAGAGAAGGAATCACTGAGAAGCCTCTTTCTGGAACATTCCACTGCAAGGTTGACCTTGAAGAATATGGATATTCAATAAAAGCTTATTAAGAAATGTTTCACTGTTAAATAAAGCCCAAAAGATAAAAAATCTACTGAATCAAACGCTTCTGACAGGTCAAGCAAAATCAGGTCTGGGAGCTGGTCATTAGGTTTAACAAGGATGGGTATTCGTCAGCTGACCCTGACAAAAGCTAGTCCAGGGGAAGGGAACAGCTGATACATGTGAGTTCCAGAGAGAACGAGAGGAGAAGGGACCACTGAAAAGCAGAGAGTGGAGACAGTGAAGCAGTGTGGAAGCTTGAGAGGAAGATGGAGCACGAGCATTGCCCCCCATTGGGAGACATGCTCACACATGTGTATGTTGACAAAAATGATCCAGTTGAGAAAACTGATGTCACAAGGAGGGAAGAGAGGAGATTGATTGTGGTGAGTCCATGACTAGTGGGTGAGAAAGGAGGCATGTGAGTGAATAACTCACTGAGGGCGCCCAGTGAGAGCTTCCCATACGGGTGTTTCCAGCCTTACATGGGACAGAGCAAGTTCTCTGTGCTCCTAACCTTCATGACAGCGGGTTTTTGGGTTCTTTGTCCTTTACAGTATTTGCAGGGTCTAGTGGAGGGCCTGGCATGCTTGGTAAGACTTTACAGCTGTTTGTTAAATGAGGAACTAACTTTCTTGTAATTATTTGATGGTGAAAACCTTTCAGGCTTCAAAATGGGTGAATAGTGCTTTAGGGTTTTGACAAGTAAGTGGGATCTGCTAACTTCACAGAGCACTTATTCAAAACACGTGTTTTTCATTTTATGCATGGTCTAAAAGAAGATGTTTGGGAGACCCATGGATGACACCACCCACGTTGTCACAAATGTGACTGAGGCCTACATTCTATATCTTCTTTACATCGATTGAGAGAATGATGGTTTTGGAGGCCCCGCCATCACCAGGGACTGCTAAGGAAGTGTTATGTACACAGCGGCGAAATCAAAGTTGCGACTTAAAGCTGTTGGGAGAAAGTGGATGTTTCATTCTTTGAGGAAAGTGGAAAATCACCTCCTTCTAATTACAGACAGCTAGTGATGGAGAGTTTTCAATTCTTAGCACAGGGAGTGTTATAATGGCTTTTCCCTTTAATTTATTTGAACAGCCAGTGGCTGAAGCAGGAGCAAATTCTTAGCACCTGGGATTGCTGCAGGACAGTCCTGCCAACAAGTTCCTGGAGGTGGCATCTTCCAAACAAAATGTATATTCAACACAAGAGAGCATTTTATCCCTAGTGATCCTTTTACATTTTGATGTTTTGTTCCGGACGTGGCGATACATAAATGGATAAGGTACAGTTCTCTGTCTTGAAGGAGTTCATGGTCGAACGGTGGGGACTGTCCAGGAAACAGATAATTAGGAGGGAGGCGAAGGCAGGAGATAACGGCGTTGCTCAGGAGCATCTGGGCAGGACGTCTCATCAGCATGGCAGGAGAGGTCAAGGATGATTTTTTTTTTTTTTAATAGAAGCATGTTTTTCTTATTTATTTATTTGTTTGTTTGTTTGTTTGTTTGTTTGTTTATACAGGCACTGGGTACAGTCAGAAGCGCAGGAGGGTGAGAGAATTCATCAGAGCCAGAGCGGGGAGCAGAGCAGGCAGAAGGACCGAAGTACACTGCTGAGGGGAGCAGCGGGCGGCAGGAGAGGTCTGCGCACCATGTGGGACCCTCCTCCAGTGGCTGGGAGCAGCCAGGGATCGAACCGGCGCCGCAGAGGCTGCGGGCAGCTTCGCAACCCAGCGCTCAACCGCTGTGCCACCGGGGAGGCCCAAGGATGATTTTTTTTTTAAGAAAATAAATCAATTTAATTTAAAGTTTCCCTAGATTAGTAAGAATATGTAATTTATACAATGTCATCACATAAACTCTTAAAGTATAAACTAATGATTTTTTTTAATGGAAAAACTCAAAGATACCCCCAGTAAAGAGGAATGAATACAAAAGACTGGTGTACCCACATCCCAGCTTCTGCACATAGCACCATCTTGCCAACCTTGTTTCTTTCACTCCGTCCCCTCATTTTGTCCTGATGGACGTCTTAGCAAATCCCAGGCAGTCAATCATGTCACCTCTAAACACTTTATTATACTTTTTTAACTAGAAGGGCAGGTTTTTTTCCTCAAACAGCAGTTACACCTCACCGTCGGTGACAAAGAAGGCTTCTCCAGGGAGGTGGCATCGAAGGCTGAGCTAGAGGGCCTGTAGGACCGAGCCATAGGCGATGGCCACCACGGTTTTTGTTCTTGGCTGAGCCCAGGGGACTTGAGAGGCCTTGGAAGGGCTGAGAGAGTGAGCCAGGTTTTGTGGAAAGTCACAGGCAGCCCGGTGAAGGGAGCCCGGCACGACCAGGGCTTCAGCCAACCCCTCATTCACACTCTCTTTCTTAATCTTCACGAGAATGGCATACAGAAGGCACCCGTGCCCACTACAGACCAGGAGGGAGCGGCAGTGTGACCACAGCTCTGCCTGCTTCCCGGGAGCTAAGCACAGCACCACCCTACCCACGTGGGTGCGGGTGACCCTCATCCTGGTCCTCACATATTGCCCCTTCAATCTTGTTCTATACAGTCAGCTACTTTACCAATTAATGGGGCACAAATTACCTTCTTAAACTGTTAAAATGAGGAGGTTTTTTTGGCGGGGAGCAGAGCACAGGCGTTGGTTGGATTTAAAGCAGCAGAAATTCACAGCAAGTCTCTTGCTTATAATATGTGCATCCTTTGTAGTTCAAGCAACATGAATTTAACTGACTCATCTACTGTCGCTGGAGAGCAGCATACCCTAATTGCCAGAGAAGCATCTAGAAGGAGAAAACAGTCTCCTGAGTGCTGAACTTGCAAAGCTACAGTGGCAGAGCCATGGTGAGTGCGGCAGACATCAGAATCCCTGCATTTCCCTTCTTGAGAGATTCCAGTATTTGCTGATGCAGATATCCTAAGGTAAGAAAAGGCTAATTATTGTGTTTTTATGAGAACTGAATTTTGTATTTAATTAACAGATTAAGTTATTCCTTGTTGTTAACAGGCTGTGTTCTCAATGAAACCAAATATTATGACAATCGCCAAGTTTATTAGATAGTTGATTGCGTGAATGCTAAAAGTCTATTTTACTGAGTGTGTGGTGTCTTCCACCTACACCCCCTGGCCGCTTATTAGATTTTGCTGCAAGCCCAGGTTTTAGTGACCACAATTTTTATGCCATTTGAGTTTGGCAGTTCTGCAATCCTCATGATATGCATTTAGTTTGGGGGTTCTCCTTTACAAAGTGATGCCCCCAAACCTGACAATCTTCCACCACTGGTTGGGGGGTTTGGAATGTCCCCCAGCTTCAATGACCATAGCACCAGAATCACGAGAGAAGTCCCACCACAGAGCAGCTATGGGACTACGGGGGCATGAATGTGAGTACGGACTGGGGTGACCCAGCTGGCCTGGCTTAGACAGCTGATTCAGCTCATGGCCTAGCTGCACATCCTTTAGCAAATGCATCGCGGCTCCTTGCCTCTGCCTCCTCAGCTGCAGGATGGGTCCGATGGGCACAGGGTCTATCCCATGGACTTGTGGCAAGGAGGGACTGGGTACTGGGGGGACACACACGTCATCTGTCATTCATTTCCATGTCCCAGGTCAGAGGGCACAGAGTACTTTGAGATTTATGAAGACCTAAAAGGCAACAGAAATGTGCTATGCAAATGATGAAGCCAGTCAGAGTTCTATTTGCTGTGAGAGAGAGGAAGTATTGCAAGTTGCTGAGGGCAGTTGCCCCAGCAAGGCTGAAAACCATTTTGTGAGGTGCCCATCATGAGTAGGTGCCCGGGGCTCCTCAGGTGGATAGGCCCCTGGAGCTTCCAGATTGAACATCTACACACTCGGAATTGGAGGATCATGGTTTCAGAGAAAGCCTCCACACAATCAGCCTCTCTCTCTCTTGCTCTAGAAAGCTCCCTGGAAGTGGGGAGACTGTTGATTATAAACATGATGTCACTACCTCTTGACTGCTAGACTGAACACAGCCCTATGACAGTCCTCGGGAAGCCTCATCATATCTTGGGGATATTAAGAGCCCCCTGGATCTATTTTAAAATTTGATTTAAAATGAAAAGTCTGCTTTGTCTGGAAACTAGAGGTCAGTGTCCTCCTTAGAACTAAATGCTACCTGACTATGCAACAGTAGGAACGAAACGTCCTCTTCCTAATTTAGGGTGAGGGCACAGGGGAAAAGAGGGCCCAGAAGGACAAAGAGGAAAAGCAAAGTGATCTTTATTGTCAGGATTTCTTTGACTATTCAGGGTGTTTATGGTTCCATATGAATTTCATAATGTTTCCTGTTTCTTTGAAGAATGCCACTGAGACTATGAGGAATGACATTGAATCTTCATCTTGCTTTGGAGAAGATGGTCATGGTCATTTAAACAATGTTAATTCTTCTGCACTCCCAGACTTCCAACTATACTGCAAAGCTACAGGAATGAAAACAGTACAGTATTGGAACAAAAACAAACACACTGACCAATGCAATACAATTTAGAGCCCAGAAATAAATCCATACTTATATGAACAGTTAATCTAAGACAAAGGAGCCAAGAATACAAAATGGAGAAAGGAAAGTCTCTTCTCAATAAACAGTGCTGAGAAAACTGGACACCACAGAGAAAATAGTGAAACTAGATCACTATCTCATACTCTATTGAAAAATTAACTCAAAGTGGATGAAGGACTTGAAGGTGAGACCTGAAACCATATGATACATAGAAGAAAACAGGCAAAACACTCCATGGTATGGGTTTCAGTGATGTCTTTGAGGACTTGACATCAACAGCAAGAGAAACAAAATGGAAAATAAAGAAATGGGACTGCATCAAACTAAAGAGCTTCTGCACAGGAAAAGAAACCAACATGAAAACAAAAAGACCCCCTACTGATTGGGAGAAAATATTAACACACCATACATCTAAGAAGGGGCTGATAGCTGAGATCTATGGAGAACTCATACAACTGAACGCAAAAACAACAAATAAACCAATTAAAGAATGGGCAGAAGAGCTGAGGCTACCAGAGGGATGGGGGCGAGGGAGTGGATACAATACAATATGGTGGAGGATTAGGGATGCTTTGGAGGATGGGGGTGGTATTTTCTGAAAAGGTGTCAACCTATACCCCCAAATTATATACAATGTTTAAAATAATTTTTACCTCAATAAAATAGTACAGCAATAGTAATAAAAGAAAGAAAAAGAAAAAAATGATGAGCAAAGCAAGAAGCAGAGGAAGGAAAGACAGAAATACAATCTTATACTGAAGAAGTGTGGGAAATAGCCTGGGTAGAAAAATGGATCCCAGAAGGCAAAATGAAAAACTTGATGTATAGTGTTTGGAAAGCACCTCAATGTTTTGTTTTTTTTTTTAATCGTATTATTTTTATATTGAGTTAACTTGGTTTACAACACTGTATGTGATTTGGGGGTATAGGTATAAGTTACCACACCACAGATATATGTCACAACACCCACCACACCCAACACCAAGGCACCCACCAAGTCCACCACCACAGTCCACTGGGCCCCTTTCCTTCTGGTAGCCTCAACTCTACAGGCAGATTTCCAGAGTTTGTTTTGCTTTAGTTTTGTTAGCTCCTTTGTTTACTTTCTCTGTATTCCACATGAGTAATATCATCCAGTATCTGTTTTTCTCCTTTGGACAGTTTGGACATGGCAGTTCCAACCATGTTGCAGCACATGGCAAGATTTTATCTTTTTTAAAGCTGGGTAACATTCCATCACGTATATATACCACATTTTCTGTATCCACTCATGTGTTGTTGTCAGACACCTGGGTTGTTTCCATAATTTGCCTATTGTAAATGGAGTACTTTGGCTTTAGAGCAAGAGAGCTCCTTAGATTTCATTTAGTCAAACCTGTTTACTAGAGATGGGGAAACTGAGGTCTCTTATTCTAGGTCACAGAAGGAGTTGGTAGGAGAACTGGGGCTCTGGAAATTATTGATGCTTCCTAGGTGCAAGTTTTGCTTGAAACAAGAACTTTTTTCCTTCTAAAACATCACATCTAACTGCAGGATGCCAGTTCCTGAACTAGAGGTCGAGCCTTCCTTGCACATTGTGATTTAGAAGTTAAGGACGGTTCCCTGGGTAGAGGTTGGGATCTTTGAGAGGTCAGGAAGTGGAGAGGGGCTCCACCGATGCCCAGGAAATAATATTCAAGGACCGCAATTGACCTGAGTGAAACAAAGAAGGCCATGAATCTTCAGTGACTTTATCAGAACTCATTAAAAATGAAAAACAGATTTCTTCTGAGAAAATATTGGTGTTTTGTACTTATATTAAAGGGCAACTTCCTCTTTCCTGATATACATGCCTGTGCCATGAAGGATGATTTTTCCCATTAATACCCAGTGACCTGGGAGATGAAAGAGATAAAGCTCCTCTCAAAGTGGCCTGGAAGGATTCCCTTGAGATGCAGATAGAAGACTGTGATCTTCAAAATTGTTCGGAATAATTTTCCAATGCAGACTAAAGGAAATCTATACTGCAGCTAATCGCAAATCTGAATGTCCTCACCGAATCCATAAGTGGAGTTCTCCAATGAATTTACAGACTACCCACCTTGACTCTGAATTCCCAACTTTTGCTAATGAGCAATCCAGACCAAGCACTGAGCACCCCCTATATTCGGTCCGGGCCTTTGTCTCTGCAGCTTTAGTTCATCTTTATGAATGTCCGTGTTATCTTGCAGTAAAAACAAGATCACTATCAATTTGTTTGATGTCCCCAGCAAGCAGCTATAGGACGTTATTCTCTCCCAAGACCTTTCCCCTTCTCACTCTAAGGGATATAAACAGAGTAATTCTAAACGATTTGCTGTGTTTTGACATTCTTTTTAGAATAATTATCCTAGCGCATCCACAAGAGCAAAGGAGGACATCAAAGATAAGACTGCCAGGGTTTAAGCCAAAGATCAGTTAAAATATCTAGCATTTGTCAAAAATAATATTTAGAAGACGAACTCCCAGAAAATATTTTTATGCTGATTTCCACAAGACTGTAAAGGTCAGTGGGCCAGACCACACATTGTGCAGCAGATTCAGAATGAAGAGCTAGACACGCAGTGGTATGTGAATCAAAGAAGATAAGAAGGTAAGGCATCAAGAAGTGTATTTTTCTTTTGATGCAAACATAAAAAAATAAAGTGTCCCAAAGATAATAGGGTTGTGACAGTGAGTTAGATAATAAATGATGGAATTCACGAAACAACTTGACTGTAAGAAACTCAACTAAAGAAAATGTGCCAGTGCTTCCAACTTGACTAGTAGTTGGTGTGGTGGGGTGCAAGCAGTTAGAAAATGAAGGGGCTGGATTTGAACCTGAGCAATCAACTCTAGAGTCTGTGCTCTTAGCTAGTGATGGTGTGAGGAAGGGGGATGAGGCGATGTTCAGAGGCGGAATGTGTGGTCACTCAGAAGCTACTATCCACCCTTGCACTAGCCCTAAGGAGTATATTGAGCTGCAAAAATAGAGAGCAAGAAGAAGGTTTCTCAGAGTTGGGAGAGAATATTCCAGTTTTTGGTTTTTCCTTTGTTAATTTCTTGTTTCCCTTTGTTAGTTTCAAGTTTCTGAAGGAGACTTCCCTGCAGATATACAAACCATGCTTGTAGTGCAGTTGGTTGGCGTCTCTTTCTTTACTAGAGACTTGAAAAATAATTGTGCTTTTCTGGGACACTGCTGTGGACTGAATTGTGTGTCCCCTCAACAGGAAAGTTGAAGTCCTAACACACCCCTTCGACCTGTTACCTAAGAATGTGACCTTATTTGCAAACAGAGTCTTTGCCAATGTCACCAAGTTAAGATACAGGCAGACGGGGTTAGTGTAGGCTCCACTCCAATGACTGGAACATAAGAAAAGGGAAATTCAGGAGCAGAGACAGATACACAGGACAGATGTCATGTGAAGACAGAAGCTGAGATTGGTCAGACATTTCCAAGTCAAGGAACGCAGAGGAGAGAGACCTGACACCAAAGCTGGAAGAGGCAACAAGTATCCTCTCCCGTAAGCCATCAGAGGAGAGCACCCCTGCAGACACGGCCATCTCACACATCTAGTACCTAGAACTGGGAGACGATCAATTCCTGTTGTTTTAAGACACCAAGTTTGTGGCAATTTATTACGGCAGCCCTAGGGAACAAAGGCAAACACTACAGTGCTGACTTGTCTCAGGGAGTCATGAGTCCACCATCGAACAAAAATATTTCACAATTCTGCTTATTTGAAAAATGGAGTACTTACACTAAACCATTCTGGAAGGATACGCCATATGAGTCAACATACCATTTTTCAAGAACACACGTGTAAAGCTTTACTTATGTTATATTGTTTATTCATAATAACTATCTATAGACACACACTGTGCACACTGGACATTCAGGCTAGAGTGTTTCCAGTTGGCTAAATTAATTCCACCTCCCCTGCTTGATTTATCATTTTCATATTCTCTGCCTCTTTAGGTTGCTACTTTCTACATTTCTCTCCTTGGTCACGTTGCAGCAACATGAGAACAATTCCCGGAAGGCAGTTCTCCACATGGAGTCAATTGCAAAAACTAACCTTTATCCTTCTGAAGCAGATCTTTGTTGATAAAGAGTCTCAAACACCTACTATTTCCTTTTGAAAGTTCTTTTTTCATTAGCACCGAGTCATTCTTGCTGTTATTCCAGTAGATTTGCATTTTGTGTTGCTGTTGATAAAAGTATGTACCTATCTATTTCACACATTACAAGTGAAAATTGGAAAGCAATGTTTAGCGTATCTTTTTACAGCCAATTAGACCCTAGAATTTTGTGACAGTAACCTGGTTATCTTGTTACCTGAAACGTCTTTAAACACACGCATCATCTTATTTTTTATATTACAACAAAGAAGCTAGTGTTATTACTCTAACTTCTGGGTTAGGAAGCCAAAGAACCTGATCACCTGTTGAAGTGGCTGGAACAGTGGCTTTGCCACAGGTGGAGCTTTGCTCAGACTCTGCACGGAAGTGTGTGTTCTTCATCAAAGTGGATGTGACACCCACATTCTGAGCCGATGGCCTTTGTCGTGGGCTGCGCTCTTACAAGGGGTTAAAATAAAGGTCATATCGGGGACTTCACCTGCTTTTATCCTCCACCTGCTTGCTGGGGACTTTCCCTGACCTTAACTCCCCACATTTTCGTCATTGTCCAAGGTTGGATAAGCAACACAGAGGCATACATCCAGAAATTTCCCATTAAATAAGAACATGTTATCAGAAAGAGGAAGGAAGATTCGGGGCATATGTGCACGAGCCATCTCTTACATATTAGAATGAGTTTGTTTATCCTATCATATATTTCACACTTCAGAATCCAAAGAGAACTTTCTTGTGAAGGATGAGATGCAGGAAGGGGGGCATGGAAGTGGGAAGGAGGCCCCACTGAGTCCTGGATGACGCTGCTGAGGGCGGCTGTAGAGGGGTACTAAATGATGACCTGGCAGCGTGGCTGCTAGAATGGCCTGCTCACTCTCAAGGACCACCCACCTCTACCCTCACCACAGACCCAATGAGAAGCCTTAAGCCTCATGTTCCAGGCCCAGAGCTGGACTCTGCAGGCCACTGCAGAGTAACACGATGATCAAGAGCTTGGACTTTTTACAGTGAGCAGATTCAGACTGCAAACCTGTCTCCACTAGTTACTGGCTGTGTAACTCACGGCAAGTCACTTGGCCTCTCTGAACTTCAGATTTTCCTCTATAAAAGGTGGACGATTAAAACTTCCCCTAATAAATTTATTATGAGGATTAAATGACCTAAGACTTAACACCTTGTCATGTGCATAAACAATAAATACTACCTATTATTAATGAATCAAATCAAGAAAATGAACATTAATTCCTGATGGTCAGTCACTGAACAGCAGATCAAGTAGTTAATTAATCCAGTTCAGCAGCTGAGAATTTGGAGATCTCTTCACCCTAATCATGTGTGAGCCAGTTCCACCACCTTTCTAATCAAAAAGAGCATTTACTTGTCTAATTCACTGCTATCAAATGTAACTGCTAGCAATTAGTCAAGTACAATATGGAAGGACACAATGGAGGATACATTTTCCGAAAATTCTAGCAAATATATTGGACCACTTGGGGAGAGGGGTTGTGGAGGGACACCCAAAGATTTTACTGTATTTGCATTCTTTGCTCTCCTGTCTCTACTTGACGAGTATCCTGCCTGACTCTGAAGTAGCTTGGCTTCCAGATGGTTGGGCTCCCTCCCCTTCTGGCTCTCACACATAACCAGAACGATTTTCTTCTTATTAAGTTAAATGGGTGTCTGAGACAGAAACCTCCAGAGGCTCCAGGAACAGCCCAGCCGAGATGCCAAAATGTTTGGTATTCAAAGCCAAGGATGTCAACAGTAAGGAAGAAACTTTAGCATAGATACATGCACGGTAAGGCAACCAGCTTGCAGAAAGGTCTAGTCTACAAGGCAGGAATAGTGGGCTTCAAGTATCTGAAGGGTTCGCAGGTGGAAGAGACCAGCTCTGATTTATTCCAGTGGGACCAGTAGGTATAGGGAATGGGGAGACCTATGTGAAAAAACTGGGTTGTCCCAATATGGAGTGAGCTCCCCACTGATGAAGATATGGGAGCAGAAGTTTTAGGGCCAAATCTTAGGTAGGCTGGGGAAAGAATTCCCTCGTTTGGAAGATGTGGGTCTAGATTATAGCTAAGTATCCTTCTACCTTTTAGATACTTCTACCTTATGGCTCTATATAACAAGCTCGAGAATCCATATTTATTATTTCATTATATTGCGAGGTTTTAAGTCACCTTATGGCTAATTCCATGTTAAAAAAGTGATGAACTAATCAAAGGAATAACTTCAATTCATTTTATAGTCATCAAAACAGTAAAGTCTATAACTAGTGTTGGGATTGTAGAGTGAATATAAGCCATTCACAGATATGTGCAGTAGTGGAGGAAAATATCCCCTAATAAAATTATAGTTCATAAGTTTCAACATTAAAAACCCTGATTTAGTTTTCCAACCCATCCTTATGAAGTCACTAAAGATGTGGGAGGCTTTCCCTAATGAGGAGCTGTGGAGTAAAGGCCACCGCACCCTGCAGATAGAGGGGCAATGTCCCTCGAAAAACCTTTGAAAATCCATTTCATTATGTCAGGCCTCCTGACAAGCACTTATGAGTGTACACCTCTGAAACCGGAGGTGTGGTTCGGGATCACGTGTCATCGACTGAGCAGCAGCAAACAACGCTAAGAACGATTCTGCTTCTTTTCTCAAATTAACAGAACTCATGCCATTAATGTAAGTTTTGGTTTTCTTTTTTTTTCTTTTTTTAGATTTTTATTTTTATTTATACAAGAACTGGGGTACAGGCCAGATGCGCGGGAGGGTGAGAGGATTCACCAGAGACAGAGCGGGGAACAGAACAGGCAGACTGACGAAATACACTGCTGAGGGGAGCAGCGGGCGTGACAGGAGAGGTCCGCACGCCAAGGTTTTGGTTTTCTGAAGGCGTCTCTGGTGCAGTAGTGATTTAGCGGAATCAAGGTCTTAATTCCTAACCCCGAGTCTGTATTTTACAAAATGGCGAGATGCGCAGACCATATTTCTGTGGAGATCCACTGGAGACATGAGGGACTCTGCCGCTCCTCCGAGGGAGGAGAACAGTCCCGACTAGCACCCCAGCTTCCCACAGCCTGCTGTTGGCACCTTACGTGTTATAAACTGAATACTCATTAGGTTTCAACACTTGTGATTCAATGGCTTATCCATGCTGTTGGAATGTACTTTTCCTTTCAGATTCGGGCTTCGTGGTTGTCACTTTCTAGTTCACTGTCTGACTCGCGCTGGTACCATTGATAACGTCGTCCTGCCCCCACCACTGGTCAGTGCTCATTTGAGAAATGAACACACTCCAGGACAAGCTCCCAGCGCTCTGACTTATTGTCAGAATCTCCTAAACTGGTCTTGCTTCTTTCACCCTTGATCACTTACAGTCTAGTCTCAATGCAGCTGCCAGAGGGTTCTCTTAAAATCCCAATCAGATTCCCGCAGTGGCGCACCAGTTCACGCAGAATCAAAGCCAACGTCCTGTGGAAGGCCCGACCTACACAAACCTGCACAGTGCTTCCCCTCTGGTGTCTCACTGAGTGCCTCTCCTACTATCCTCCCCTTCAGTTACTCCACCCCAGTCAACTAGTCTCATGACTATTCTCACGCCTGGAATCTTCCTGCCCTAGAGCTTTGCCCTACTGCAATGTTCTTCTCCCAGGGATCAGCATGATGACCTCCCTCAGGCCTTTCAGATCATTTCTCAAATATCACCTTTACCTCCTCATGAGAAATTACCACATACCACACCCATCATCCTGCTCTTTTTGATACTTAGGTATTAACCCACTAAAAAAAAAAATGCACAGAATCTGTATTCTGAGACCTACAATATGATGAGGAGAGAAAAAAAATGCAAATAAATGAATGGAAGACATTATGCTCACTGATTGGAAAAATGGTAAATAAATTAATACTTCTCAACTGGATATACAGATTTAACACAATTCCTATCAAAATCCCAGCAGGATCATTTCAAACATATAGAAGTTGATTCTAAAATATACATGGAGAGGTAGAAGAAGTAGAACAGACAAATTATTTAGAAAAAAGAAGAAGAAAGTAGAGGAATTATTCCACCTGATTTTAAGACATTACAATGTCAGACATTACATAGTCAAGACACTATGGTGCCAGCAGCAGGATAAACATACAACAATAGAAAAGATTAGAGAACCAAAAAGAGACCTACAGAGGGAAACCCAACTGGCTTTGTAAAAAGATACACATGCATTTGATGGGACAAAGAGTCTTTTTAACAAATGGTTTGGAGAAACTGGGCAAAAAATGAACCTCAATTTAAACCTTACACCATATAAAAAATAACTAAAATGAATGTTAAATTTAAATGTAACACAAACCCATAAACTTGGTGTGGGTTTAAGAGATCAATTCTCAGATATGGCATCAAAAGCATTATTCTGAAAAGAAAAAAATAATACCTTGCTCTTTTTCAAACTTTAAAACTTTTGCTCTGTCAAAGACACTGTCAACAAAATGAAAAGACAAACCAGAGAATAGGAAAAAATATTTGAAAACCACATAGCCAACAAAGGACTTATATTCAGAATATATAGCCAAACCTGTTGTAAGAAAGCAAGAACCCAATTAAAAGCTGGGCAATGTGCTTGAACCAAAACTTTGCTAATGAGTATATATGCAAATAAACACAGGAAGAGATATTCATTAGCCATTCAGGAGATGCAAATTAAAATCTTGGTGAAAATCATGACAATAAAAATAAATTAATATTTAAAAAGACACCACCAATTTGCTGGCAAGGAGGTACAGCAGCATGCCTTGTCATTCATTGCTCTTGGGAATGTAAAATGTTATACTGCCTGAAACCAAATGCTGTACAAAAATTAACAACAATGTAAGAAAACAAATTTAATTTTAAAAATGTTATATTCTCTTTGAGAGACACTTTGGCGGTTTCTTATAAATTTAAACATATAAACAGCAATGCCACATTCAGGTATCCAGCCAAGTGAGTTGAAAACCTATGTATGATCTACAATCTGCATGTGGATGTTGATAACAAATTTGTTCATAATTGGCAAAAGCTGGAAGCAAAATGAATGTAATCTGGCCTGGACTCTATGGAAAATGGTAAAGAGAGTCCTTTAAAAGAAGATCCGTGGAAATCCATATGATCCAGCAATACTACTCCCAGGCATTTATTCAAAGAATATGAAATCTCTGATATGAAAAGATTTCTGCATCTATGCACTATTCACTTTAGTCAATTCATGGATTCAACATAAATGCCCATTGACAGATGAAAAGATAAAGAAATTGTGGAATATATACTCAATGGGATACTACACAGCTAATAAAAAGGTTCAATTGTGCCAATGGGGCAATATGGATGGATCTTTAGGTGAGTGTGCTAAATGAAACAAATCAGAAAGTGAAAGACAGTTACAGGTGGTTTCACTCATTTGTGGAATATCCATAACCAAAGAAAACAAGCTGATGAAGCACAGCAAAAATAATTCTTAGACTATGAAAACTATACTGATTACTAGAGGGAACTCCACAGTGGGAGGGAGGGAGGAGCGGATAAGGAAGGAAAGGGTTAGGACAGCGGCTCGAGAGCTCTGGTGGAGGTGGAGTGAAGCAGGGGCACCTATGGAGAGATGAAACTGTGCTCCCCAAATCGTATGTTTATGTGAGCAACTGGCAAATTAATTTTAAAAAGATATTATTCACTTGATGACTGGATAAAAAAACTGCGGTCTACCCTTCCAATGAAATAGTATCCAATGATAAACAGGAACGAGCTATTAATGTGCACAGCAACATGGATAAATTATAAATGCATTTTCATAGGTGAAAAGTCAGATAGAAAAGATCATATGTTGTGTGATTCCTTTTATATGACATTGTGGAAAGGCAAACTTTAGATATGGAAAACATATTAGTGATTGTCACAATGAGTGAACTACGCCCTATGCAAATTTAACAGGATGTCAGTGGAAACTAGGTTGAAATGCAGATTGTAACAAGAAAATCTAACTCTATTACAAATCTAAGGCCAATGGCAACTGAATATAAAGTATATAATCCAGTGGGTAACTTTGTGTCTCACAGGGGCACAGGTTAGCAATTCTTAATCCACGGTAGGGTTAAACAAATAAGTAAATGGATGGTGGATGATGCGATACTGGTTCCTCAGAGTCAGGGAAAGGACTCACAAATAAGAAGATGAGAAGTCTAGAAAAACAAACCTTATGGAGATAGGTTGTAGTAGAGACATCAGTGAGAAAATGTGTGTGTGTGTGTGTGTATACACACCCACACATAAATACAGATACAGAAATAAGTCATGTGTGCGCATACTCATGCACGGGGGAGTGTGGCTATGTATCACCTAGTTCTGTTTGCTGAGGAGTCCAGGGACAGGAAGACACTCCAGCAGCAATGAGAACACTCTGTGCCCACATTATAGTTTCTAAATATCATTCTCCAATAAAAGTAGCCAGAGATCCCTGGAGAAATGACAATTCTAGGTCTGGGAAACAGTGCAAGAAAAAGGATTAGGGCAAGTGAGAGATCACAGGAGCCAACTTGAAAGAGTTCTTAATTGCCAAAATGGGGACAATTTGGACAACAAAGTAAATATATAATAATAGTATTGGATTATAGTTCAAACAACAAATAATATCTGTGAGCCCATGCTGATTCAATGGTTAACTAAATAAATGGGGAGAAGGTAGAGCTGTTCTTTTTAGGAGAATTGCCAATATCAAGTATAGGTGGAATTAGGGGGACAGAAAATCACTACTAAACGCGACAGTAATCACTGGTGCAGGTAAGAGCCACTGACGAAGGCTAAAATCAGTGGGCAAAACTTTCAGTCGAAATAAAAAAGCTGCACAGTCTCAAAGTCTCTCTCTCAAATATTAATTACTGTAGTGGCATTTCCATATGGCCACAAAGTTTTCATACTCCTCTGTCCACAAGGTAAAGCTTAATCCCCCACTTCATGCGCATGAGCTGAGTCACAGGCTGACTTCCAAGGGATAGAGTGTGGAAAGGCAGATACTCCTTCCACAAGGGATCAAGTTTTACACGATCACTAACAAGTCGCATCGCCGTCACGTGCCCTCTAATACGATGTGATGAGAAATCGACAACTGCAGTTTAAACATAAGAACACCAGAAGGCAAATCCACATTAAGAGAAATTCCACAAAGTAATTGGCCAACACTCTTCAAAACTGTTGAGGTCACATAAGACAAGGAAAGACTAAAGAACTGTCACAGATTCCAGAAGATTAAGAAGACGTGTCCAACTAAATGGAGCGTGGTATCCTGGATTGGATTCTGGAGCAGAAAAAGGACATGAGTGGGAAAACTGCTGAAATCCAGAACAAGTCAAGAGTGTCCTACTGATGTTAATCACCTCACTTCGATAAATGTATCACGGTGGCGAAGATGTTCACATTACCAGACGCTGGGTGAAGGATGCAAAAAGAACTGGAATACTCGTCCATCGCTGGCGGGAACAGAAAACGTTCGCAGCACTCTGGTTATCAGTATGACCGTTTCTAATAAAAGTAAACATATACTAAACATACAAACCCAGTGACTGTATTCATGGACATTAACTTAGAGAAATAAAATTTCTAGCCACACAGATACCTATAAATGTATATGCTCACATTGGGAGTACTGGGGGTTAGAAAGTTAACAAGTGAATTCAGAGGGGACATAATTCAGACATAACAGCTTATATCAAAACCGAGGATTTTCTATATTGTACCCACGTGACTCACCAATCTCACCAACACAAATGAGTTTGCTTCCACATTACCTAGGCTTTGGCAATCAGCGACTTTACCTTCCACGAGCAAGCTGTGCCATCTGCTTCCTGAGGCAAGTCTGAGTTCCAGATATTAAATATTTAAATATTAATTTGTCCCTTGAAATGCTTACCAAAGTTATCAGTATGTTCATTACAAGCTTCATAATTATATTTAATATTCACTAATGAGCTCAACAGGCTAGGTTCTACCCCCGGCTCTTTGGTGCTGAAAGCACAATCTCTTATTTTGTCCCCCATGTCATTATTTCCCTTTTGCTCTAAGTAGTTCAGTGAACCATACAAGCTTGTAAATATTAAATTCTGTGACATGCTTAATTGACAAAATATGGAAAAATTATTTGTGCCAGTAGTTGTAAATGACATAACATGCTCTAGAGGAAAGATGTTTTGGTGGAAAATAATGGAGCAGTAACAAGACACACCAGTTACATGGAAAACGGGAAGACATTTGATTGACAAAGAACAAAATTCCCTCACAGCAAGGGATTTTTGATGGAGAAATTGACTTTAAGTAGGCTTAACAGAGAGGGTGTGTGTTGGCACTAACAATCAGCTTTCCTGTATCTTCATGTAACATTATTCGCGGCTTCAAAATAAGTATTTTCTGTTTCTTCCTGCAGCATAGAAAATAAGTGGTATAAATTTGCCAGGCTCCCCAAGGAATAATGGCTAACACTTAGTGAGTAGGCCTGTGCCAAGCACAGCCTGCATCAACACATTTCACCTGCAACTTAGTCCTGGGAGGCAGGTACCATTATGGCCCCACTTCATTGGTGAGACAACTGAGGGCAGTCTGAGTAATTCTCCAAGGTCACACAACCAGGAAAATGCTTGCCTGCCCCCCCTCCTGCCCATCCTCCTGCCCCTCATTCCCTGAAGTGTACAATGCATAGGATGCAAATGGACACCTTGGTAATGTCCAGGAAACGCTATACCTGGAAATAATAGAAACAAAGCTCTGTGCTAGCAATAGGGAGAACTGTCTAGAATCTGGTTAGGGAAAATCTAGTGCTCACCACCTGCCATGTTGAGGCCCCAAGAAATGTTGTTTGATTCTTCATAGACTGGAAAAGCTGGCAGACAATACTTCATTGTTCGGTAACTTCAATGTCCTCATTTACCAAGTGCTAGTTAAAAAGGTACCACAGCGGTCTAGCAATTATTGGTAAAGCTTTTAAAAATTATAATAAATACGGCTCATTCTCTGAAAACATACTGAAGAGCAGATTCAACTATTCTCCGTGACAACATAAGTAGCAACAACTGGAACAAAGAGAAAAGAACAAGATACTGTTGGTGACAGTATCTTTTGCTTAAAAATCATTTACTGGAGGATAAAGTGTATCTATTTGTAATGTTATGAGGAACTGCCATATGACCCAGTAATCACTAATTTGAAGGGATGCCTGCACCCCTGTGCTCATTTCAGAACTATTTACAAAAAACAAGCTATGACAGATGAGTGGTGAGATGTGGTATAGATACGGAGTGGAATACTACTCAGCCATCAAAAAGATAACCTCATGCTATTTGCAACAACATGGATGGAACTGGAGGGGATTGTCCTAAGTGAAAAGGAGAAAGAAGATTCCATGCATAGTGGAAGATATAGAAACAAAACCAAGGAAAACAGAAAACGAAATCAAAACAACCGCTAGAAATCTGACTTCAGAATTGAGGTTACTAGAGAAGGAGGGCGGGGGCGGGGAGCAAAGGTGGCAGGGCGCCTGATGTCCTTTGGTGGAGGACTACAGGTGCCTCAGTGGTGGGTGTGGTGCGGGAACATGCATCTGGACAGGTGTGAACCTGTACCCCTAAATCATATAATGTTGCAAAGCAGTTACCTCAATAAAAACAACCTTTAAAGTATTTCACGGGAACACAGAGGACTCTTTCCTCATTTCTTTGGCAGGAAAGAGGCCCAATAATTGGCTTTGAATTAAGTTTTTCAAAAATAAAAAAAATACATATGGAAATTCTTGTGGCAGGTTCACTAGCCAATATCGGGTTGTTTCAATGAAAATATCTGCAAAACATCAGAGTATATCGCACATTTCAGATTGCACAGCTGGGCAAGATATCAGGCAGGAGAGCAGGCAAACCTGCGTTCCAGTGCAGGGCCTCTGCTGCTGACCCCGAGGGCCTCCAGCGGCCCCCTCCCCGGCCTCGGCTGCCCCACTGCAAACACGAAGAGTGGGACAGAATCTCCACAGTCATTACAGCTCAAGTGGGCCTCCGGGCCCTGCACGCAGACGCTTCCTGGGAATAATTGAAACGTTTTCTGCCCAGGCCCCAGCTGCGGCCACAAGGCAAAAGGACGGCTGGCGCCAAGGAACAACTTGTCAGGAAGGAGCATCTATTGTTTGACTGTTTAATGGAGGCACAAACACGTGCTTCCACACAGCAGACGCTCCCTCCCGATGAGAACAATGCCCATCACCCGGAGATGGCACATTATCCACATCAGCGGTTTATTCTGGTCTCAGCATTGGCCGCTCAAGCTGAACTTAACCAACTCAACCAACTTGCAACTCCCTACCTCGTCTGATTTTCACTTTCTGCTTTGCTCTCCTCCCATTGTTCTTTTGCACAGCGTGGGAGCTGCTTCTGATTCTGTTTGTTGCCATAGGAATCGACCTGCATCCGGTTATGCAATAGCCACCACTCACCTGCTGCTCCTTCAGAGACACCAGAGGCCAGGCAGAGCATGCTAGGGTACCACCTGTGGGGAAACCACCACTCTGGGCCCCAGATGGTCATGGCCTGGTGGGAGGAAAAGGAAGCAGCTAAGATGCACATGGGCCTTCCATTTGTCAACATGCAGATCGTGGGTACCTGCCCATCCTCCTTGGAAACATGCCAGTGCTGTAGCTAGAATAGTTCTCATTTTTATTTGTAAATAGGGAAATGAAGGCATAAAGGCATTATATAACTTGCCTAAATTCCCACAGAAAGTTAGTGGCACACCTGCAGCTCAACCCCAAACTCTCTAGTTCAAGTCTCTTTCCTTCCAATAGATCAGTGTCTCTGATTCCAGGCCACTTCATTCTGAGACCAGAGCAACTCCTTGCTGTTCACAATTGCAGAAGTATTATAACACAGACCATCCAGCCCCCGCCCTTGTCTGTCTTTTTAAATAAAGTTTTATGAGAACACAGCATGCCTATTTGTTTCTGTATGATCTATGGCTGCAGTTGCACCATGGCAGCAGAGTTGAGCGGTCATGACAGACGCCATGTGGTCTGCGTATCTGCTAATATTTACTCTCTGACCGTTTCCAGATAAAGTTTGCTCTGCCCTAACCGAGTGTGTAAAGACTCAGATTCAGAATTTGTCACAAACCAATATTAGAATTCAAAACTGCTACTTTGAACTTGTATCACCTCAGAAATTTACTTAGTGTTCCTGAGCCTCAGTTTCCCCTTATGTGAAATGGGTATAATGATCATGCCCACTACATGGTGCTGTTTTTCATCCCTTAATAAAATTAAAGACCCTGGGAGTCAGTGAGGTATCACTCAATGGCAGTTGCTGTGATTTCTGAGGAAAATCCGTCCCCTTTGCCAGTGTTTTGCTCCTCGTTAGCTGGGGTGCATTCAGCTGGACTGTGCCAAGAAGCACGGGCTTCCCGTAGCTTTGGTGCAGAAACCTGAAGCCAGGGCCTGCCTGTCTCTGCTTGTCCTCCCTGAACTGCCCCCACCCCACGCCCCCACGCTCCCACGCAGGCCGCTGCAAATGATTCGGCTTTTGAGCTTGATGATCGTTACTCAGGTCTTCTTCTGCTAGTTAAGGACATTTGACTGCAGCTTCTGCTTGGACACTGTTGCTATGCTGGGGATTTCTACCCCCCATGGATCTGAGCAGTTGATCAAAGTGTAGCCTGAGACAGTGAGTCGAATTTGGAGGCAAGAGGGCTGTGTTTGAGTGTGGGAATGGGGCTGGAGGCAGATTTGTGGACAGGCCTGTCCTCTGTGGGCACGTTTCTGAATTTTTGAGTTCTCTTAGTGGGACTGGGTGACTGATTACTCATGTTCTCAGCTTTTACGTAAGAAATAGGTCATTCGAGTGACTCTGCCAGTTCGGAGACTCCAAGCGATGAGCTGTGAGCAAGCATGTCCCCAAAGGTCAGGTGTTCCCCTGCAGGGACTACACATTTTGAAATTGTTCACCCTCTCAAATTGCATTTACCTATTTGCATAGCCTTCTTTGCCACTACATCTGTGAAGTAATAACAAACCTTTCCCTTTTAAAACAATTGAGTCGAAAGGACCAGGTACCTCCCGATTTGTTTCTTGTCAGGGTGAAATGGCGTCAAGTTCCTCATCTGTAAAATGGAGGTCACGAAGTGGCTACCTCAGGGTTGCTGTGGAGATTAAATGAGGTAGAACAGGGGCAGGCCACAGGAAGGGCTCTGCACACGTCAGCTATGATGGTTGTGAAGATGAGGCTAAATTACCAGTCGAAAGCCAGGCTTGATGAACACAACAGACTCCCAGGCCAAGGTCAAAGCCCTCGTGGTGGTGGCTGCCAGCACAATCCTGAGGGGCGTATTTATAAGTTCTCTGTCAAGTTGGCAGCAGTTTTGTTTTGCTTTGAGAACAACAAAATCCCCATTCCTACCCTGTAGACCTCTGAGTGTCTAGGGACTGGTCTGGATCCTTCTCAAACCAATCGTTTCAGGCTCTACAACGAGAGGTTAAAAAAACAAGTAGTATTTTTGTTCCACAAAGCCGACCGCCTTTAATTTGTTCTAAAGTGCCTCCTTTCGATTTCAGGATGTGTACAGGCGTGCCAGGAAGGAAGCTGTCCTTTAGTTTTATCATCCCGGGATTTAATGAGTACGTCCAGGGTGATCTATTTATATCCTGTAATTAGGGGCATCAGCGTTGAGTCACGCAGACCTGCCTTCTTCCCTTGACCCTGTCACTCACTGGCTCTGTGACTTTAGGTAAGTCCCCTTCAGTGTCTGCCCTCTGCCTCCTCTCCTACAAACTACGGGAACGAGCGCTTCATGGGGTGATGCTTGTCAGGAGGAAATGAACCGACTTGCACAATGGCGAGAACAAGCCCGGTGTGGAGGAGAGAAAGGGGCCTCAGGAGCCAGCCCTGTGTCCTCCCTCATCAACATGCCTAGGCTCGTTTTCCCAGCTAGCCTCTGTCTTCCCAAGTTGACCAGTCCATACCTCATCACGTGTGGTGTCAAGACACAAGCCATGGAGTCGCATCTTGGTTAACCTGAGTCCCATTTCACCTGCGTCAGGTAAAAGCTGGTTTCTTGGAACAGATGAAGGCAAAGCAACAGGTACTGACTATTGTCCTTGTGTATGAACAAGACATCACACGGCTATTGGGTGGTCAGTGGGAGACGATTCTGTTGCATGACCATGTGCCCCTGTTTATGGGTACTGGAGGGTAATATCCGTCCACATGACTTCTCCCCCCCACACACACACACAAGTCTCGTTAGGGTCTTTACAAGCAGGTATCACTTAAGTCCTGCTTCCTGCTGGGGGCACGAGATGATCGAATCGTGCTGGCAAGATGAGAGACAGGGGAGGAAAACTCCTACAGAGTCTGCAATGCCTCAGGGAGTCTCACATTTGCTAGACTCTCTCCTTGAAGCTTGCTCCAGCAACCAGACCAGCACACCTGGGCCAGACCATTCCCAGAGGTCCTATTCTCTACTAGGCCCACAGGACACCCTCCTGGTGGTGCCCCCACATTGCATCACAGCATGCTTGAGCATTAGTTTGCCAGGGCTGCATAACCAGGTCCCACAGACTGGGGGCTTCAGTAGCAGCAACACCCTGTCTCCCATTTCTGGAGGTGGGAAGTCTGAGCTCAAGATGCTGGCAGTGTTACTTCCTCCTGAGGCCTCCCTCCTCGCCTGATAGATGGCTGCCTGGTCCCCGAGTCTTCACATATTGTTCCCTGGGTATCTTTGTATCCAAAGATACAAAGGTATCTTGTATCCAAAAATGCTCTTGCTGGGCAATAGGGCCCAGCCTATTGCCTCATTTTGACCTAACTGTCCCTTTAAAGAACCTACACCCAAAGGCAGTCACAGCTGTGTTACTAGAGATGAGGACGTCAACACCGGAATTCAGAGGGACACAGATCAGCCCACAACAGCTAGGAAGCCCCCCCACCGCCCACCCCCACCCCGAGGGTGCTCTGCCCTTGGAAATACTAGTTTCTCTTTCTCCTCTCCCCTTGCCAGAGAACTCACTCTCTTGTTCTAAAGCTTCTGCTATCAGTCTCCCTCACTCTTCCCAGCTGCGAAAGATACACAACCAAATGGCTCTGAGGTCACCCAGTCACGACCTCCTTCTGACCTTTTCCCTCTGAAGAACGGGCCCACTGTCCTTTGCTTTGGGGCTTACAGATTTCAGTCCCAGCTTAAGGTCTCTCAGTACTTGGTTCAAAAGTGCATCCACAGCAAGCGCAGCGATTGCCAAGGGACATTTGCGTGTTTCCAGCGTGGCCCAGATTTTTAAAAATTCAATCTCCATGTCAGGCCACGTTTCACATTATGCTTCTCAGTTTGGGATTTGGGAGATGTGGTCACTGTAGGTAGGAGCCATACCTCTTCAGAGGCATGTGCATAATTATGTATAATAATGTACTGCCTGAAGATGCATAATGAATGATAATTAAGATATTTACATTATGCACATGTGCTTTCAGCCCCAGGACTCCAATTCAAAATGCCAATTGTCCCTTCACATAAAATGAGATTCATGACAAACCTTCACAGAACTTACAGCAAATGTTTTCCTTAGGCTCCACTGGAGTAAAAAGAGAAAGCCCGGGATCAGCATGCTGGGTAGATCACCCATCCAGAATTTTCCAGCAGTCTCGGTTTCAAAGTGTGAGTCCCAGTCTGGGGTTTGGAAAATAGAAAACTCACAACTGCAAGAGTCATTTAACAATGACACTGAGTGAATTCACCTTATAAATAGTCAATCCATATTTTTAAAGAAACTGTTGGGCAGGCCACATAAAGACCACTGCCTTTTTTTTTTTTTTTTTGATAACTGTTAGCTTTTTCTTCCTCCCTTCTCCCTGTCACATCCTTCCCCCAAAATCCCATCATCTTTGGCTACTTGAGCATTAATAATTGTGTGTGTGTGTGTGTGCGTGCGAGCAAGTGTGTGACGATCAGTCATTATCTGCTTTCCTATTTCCTTTATGATTCAATGTGTTTAAGGACCTGTTACTTTGAGTGGTTCTATTAACCTTAGTGTCACCTCTTGAGGAAGCAGGAGAGAAATGCCTAATCACTTTCAAAGGGCAAAGGACATTCTAGAATATATAACTTACAGTATAACTAAATGGATCTGGGGAGTTCTGATTCCATGTTTCTGATGTCTAAGGGAGGCAGGAAATAGGAGTAGAGATGTATTTCTTTTTCCCCTTTCTGACATTTTATTAGAAAAATTTTAAATCATTAGCAAACTTGAAAGACTTTCACAGTGTATGGTATTCAAGTGTTTTTGAGCTATAAAAAACAGCAATCTTCTTTGATTTTTCTGAGTACACTCTGACCAGGAAAGCTTGGGTAGCAGCATTATGTTCTCTGTCCTTCTGAACAGTATGTACTGAAATGGACATTGTAATCTGCACAAATTATATCTACTTTCTCAGCAAGTGAATGTAAATCAGTACATTTCTCGAAAGTTCCAGAGGTCTCTGCTGCTTAAAGACCACTCCCTGGACACCCTTTGGGCTGTTGTATAACGCCCCCCACTGTTTGCTCCCATCCCACCCCATTCACTCAAGCATCTTCCTCTCTTCCCAACTCAGATGACTTCCAATCACTTGAGAGTGTGAAAATCTAGACTACAGGAAATACTCGGTTGCTACCTACCAAAGACAGTTTAATGAAGCTGGAAGAATGTTTTTCAAGCAAATGTCACAGAGAACACCAAGCACTCTGGGTAACCTTGGTAGACTCAGAACTATCTGTCCTGTCTTTTATTTGGCTCCCGATTTCTGTCAAGCTTGAAGAAATCATAACACAAGGTTATTTCAGTTCTTCCTGCCGTGAATGCAAGTCGGATTACGAAAATGATAAAGTACAGATGGTAAAATGTTCTCGGGTGAGACTTGAGTCCCTATCAGTTGATGCCCACCCAAATGAGTCAGAACTCCAGAGGAAATAGAGGCTACACCCCAAAATATTCATCTTAAAGGGTCTGTTCATTTTGAACAGGCCCTAGCTATGCATCTGAAATGGAAAAACCATGTACTAAATCTAACACTTATAATATGGAAGGTAATCATACCTTGCCATTCTAGACTCTCTTCAAGACTTTAAGGACCCTCACAAGCATCAATTACTTCTTTCAAAAGCATCTGTAAGGCAGATATATTTCAGAATATCCATTTATATTTATTTATTTATTTATTACATGTATTAACCAGTACTCTACAGACTCTACTTGGGTTTTAAAATTTATTTTGGCTAAAAAGTATCTAGTGTTTAGGTGATAACACCTTGTATACGTAACACCTCTTTTCTAAGGTGTCATCTTACTTAGGAGTTACCTTCCCAAAAGCCTTTAAGATAGACAGAAGGAGGCACTATTGCTCTGAAGTTCTACTTGGGAAACAGGAAAGCAGAACTGAGGTTCCCCTGGCACACAGAAACTTAGTGAAAGGTCAAGATCCACTTTCTTATTCCAGAGAGCAGATTGGGCAAAAACCAATTTCCTGCCAGGAACTCAGTTTAAGAAGCACATTCTCTGTAAGCAATACTCTGAAGCTGAGGATCAGCCATTACTTCCCAGATTGCAGCCAGATTCTCGCTGGGAAAAACTTAATTTTCTCATTCTAAAAAAACAGTGCTTAAAAAGAAATAAATTCCTAGTCAACTACCTTAGGAAATATCAAGAAAATTCTGCATGTGATCCTAGCCAACCTGGAAGCTCTCGAATATTCCCTGAAAAACAAAACAAAACAAAACAAAAAAAAAAACCTTGTTGCTAGAATATACTTTGTCATCATTTGAAGCTGAAGGTAAAGGTGAAAGTGATGTGACCCACCTGCCTCCCAAGTTTTCTTGAGAGCCCTTCTACTTCAAGCAAAGAAAATCAGCTAAATATGACTCTTCTTCACACCTCAGCCTTAATGAACAGGATTGCAAGATCCCCACCAAAGCCTGAGACAAATCACATTCTCCTTGCCTCAGTTTTCACATCATCTTGAAAGGCAGGAACAATCCCCTGGGCATTTGGAGAAAATGGATTCATGATCACCAAATACTTTGAAGATTAGAACTGTTGTCTATTATTGTGGATCCCTAGTCAGAAATTTCTCAAAACCTCCATTCTTTGCACCCCTTCTCATTTATAATGCCTTTAGGGTGACCAGCAAGGAAATCTGCATTCTACTCCTATCCAATTCTAGGAAGAGTAGGTAGTCCTCATTATGATCCTAGATAAAATGTAGCTATTTATGTCCTTTCTCTACATGTTAATTTAAAAACCTTTTGTTGTATTGAGTCAGAACTATAAAACTCAAATGCTTCAGAGATCAATTTCAACCCCTCTCCTTTTACAAAGGAGAAAGTTGATGCTCAGGGAGGGGTTAGACACTTGTCAAGGATCAAATAGTAAGTCAATAGCCGTGTTCTCGATTATCCCCACGATCCAAGTTTTTTCTATCACACCTACCCACACTTAATCACAAAATTTAAAGGCAAATAAAATGAAATCTATCAGAAGACACAAGTGTTTGGTATTGCAGGTGCCACATAGGCACAATCACAAAAGCCTCCATCCCCTCCCCTGCTCGGCCCTGCCCCTTCTCTGTCAGCAGATGATCTTGCTTCCTTTTGCAGAAGAGGGATTGCCTTAAAGCCCCGCCCAACACATCTGCATAAGTACTTGGTCTCTCCAGTTAATTCCCGTCTTTTCTTGTCCAAGAGAAGCCACTCCTCTGGGTTCATCTTCGCGGGAACCTGTCCCATCACTAGGCCTCCCTTTAAGCCTATGAAAATGTTCAAGTTTTACCCAAATAATTTTGAAAACACCCCTTTTTAAATCCTACGCACTCTTTCAACTACAAGCTTGAATATTCAATGACCTGCCTGTCTACAAAGAAATGACCCATGAGTTCCACAAGTTCAACCTGCCTAATATTTAAGTGAGCATCCCCCATACTCCTCAGTCTGCCTTCCCCAGGGAGTGGCAGCACTCCTCATGCTGGAAAGCTGGAATCATCCTTGATTCCATCCATCCCCCTCACCTCACTACTCAGCTTCAATGAGGTCATGTTCGTCTCCTGCCATTTAGGTGTCATGTGGGAGCATGTTAGAAAAGCAGGACCACAGGCCCCAAACCAGAGCTCTTGAACCGGAATCTGCATTTTAACATGTGCATTTAATCTGCGTTTAACTTTTCTTATACACAATAAAGATTCAGAGGCATTGCTCTAGGCAGTGTTTATGAAGCACATAAATGTCTCCATCTTTGGCCAGTTGTGTCTGGCATGCGTTCATATTTGATGTCATTCTCCAGGCACACCAACGTTCCACCAGGTTCTCTGACTCCCCAGGCTTCCCTCCCTCACATGGCACATGCCTGGGAAACTCTCCCCCCACCCCGCGCCCGCCACTTCTTTGCCTGGAATACTCACATTCACCTTTCTGACTTCAACTCAAATATCATTTGTTCCTTGATCTCCTAGCCCACGGGTCAACAGATTTTTCTTATAAAGGGCCAGATAATAAATATTTTCAGGTTTGCAGGCTCTGTAATCTCTGTTGCAATAATTCAACTCTGCCTTTGTAGTGCAAACAATAATAATAATCAAATAAACCCCTTCGATGATATAAACGAATGGGTGTGGCCGACTGCCAACAGAACGTTATTGACAGAAACAGATCCCAGGCTGAGAACTGACCCACAGCTCAACGTTTGAAGGCTCCTGTTCTAGACCAGGACAAGAACCCTTGGTATGTGATCTCACGGCATCATTTTTTCTTTTCTTCAGAGCATTGATCACAGTTGGCAGAGTCAGATAGGCACTAGAGTAACTCTGGAGTCATCAGGATACTGAAAATATTTGAAATCATGAGGCCAGGTGAGATCACCTAGAATGCAGATATAACTAGAGGAGTGTTGAGAGCCAAGGACTGAACCCAGCAGAACTCCAGTGTTTAGAAGCCAGGAAGACAGGCAGGAGCCAGCAATGAAGACTGCGGCATTAGTTGCCAATGACTTCAGAGCAAAAGCCAGAGTACGGTGTAGTGAAATCAAAGTCAAGAATTTGCTTGAGGAATGAGGAAAGACCCAAGAGCACCAAGTGCTGCTGCTTGATGAGGAATGAGCAACGACGGCTGGACGGACACCCAGGTAGTTGCTGGGAGTCCTGGCGAGAGTCGTTTTGGCCATAGTGGGCTCAGTGGGTGGGGTGGGGGGGGTAGAAGCAGAAAGAACAAGTAGAGATGACTCTCTTGGGAAGTTTGCCTGGAAAGGGGAGCAGAGCCATGGGGCAGTAGCTAGAGGATGCTGTGGAGTCAGGGGGAGGTGTGTGATGATGGGATAGAGGGCACGTGTCCATCACACTAGAAAAGATCCAGTAGTGTGAGAAAAAAATACAGAAGGAGAGCAAGGCAGCAATGGCAGGAGAGAAGTCCCTGATTGGTGAGGGGCACGGGTGCTGGAGGACCCTGATAAGGGCTGTTCTAGGCAAGAGCTCAACCACTTAACTCAGTGATGGTTGATTTTATGTGTCAACTTGACCAGACCACGCTGTCCAGCTACTCGGTCAAACATTATTTGTATGTTTCTGTGAGGGTAGTTTTGGATGAGGTTAGCATTTAAATCACAAGCCTCTGAGTAAAGCAGATTACTCTCCACCATGTGGGTGGGCTACATCTCATCTGTTGAAGGCGCTAAGAAAAAGACTGACCTCTCTTGAAGAAGAGGGACTTTCCCTTCCAGACTGACTTCAGACTCCAGGCGCAAGATTACCTCTTTCCTAGGTCTCCAGTTTGCCTGTCTTCCTGACAGATCTTGGACTTGCCGGTCCCCACCACCCATAATAACATAAGCCCTCTTTCATCTCTCTCTCTCTCTCTCTCTCTCTCTCTCTCTCTCTCTCTCTCTCTCTCTCTCTCTCTCACACACACACACACACACACACACACACACACACACACACACAGATTTTCCTGGGGAAACTAATACGTCCAGTGTAATGGGAAAGAAGGCTGGGTACGTGGTTCAGGTGTGGGTAGCTGGGAAGATGAGATGACACAGTAGAAACTTCTGTTTGGATTGCTTCAGTATCCTCAGTGGTGTAAAAACTCAGGTACTCCTGAAGCGGGGATGTGCGATGGGGTCAGGAGTTGTAGCTGCTCCCTGCGCTCAGCACGGCTACCCTGGATCCTCACAACCTGTGCGCTGCCGAATCCTTAGCTGCAGCCTCCATGTCTGATGCGGCTCCAGGGCCTAATTCTGGATTTTTCTTAGTAGGTGTTGATTAAATAAGTTTTGAACAAATAAAGGAACCCTTGAATGCAAGTGAGGTGCTAGGAGACAGATAGTGACCCCTGAAGTCACCTTCCGCTTTACCCAGTTCTCTGCCCAGGTTAGGGAAGTAGAAATGACCACTTTTTTGGCCTTGTTCTCCTGACTAGCCATTGGTAGCGGGAAGAACACGGTTCTCCCTTAGTTCTCCAAGTGTGGTCCCCCTACCAGCAACAAGGGAACCTGTTCCAAATAGACATGATTGAGTCTGATCCTGGGACTTATTGAATGAAAAGCCTTCCAGGGGGTTCTGATCCTTGCTCAAGTCAAGAAACCACGGACCCATCGTAAGCATGACGTGCCTGCTTTGGTCTTATATGGTCACGTCTGACATCATGAATCTGCCCATCAGGAGTTCCCTGAAAGCTGGGCCATGGGAACGCCTACTGGAAAGAAGGCAAGCTGAGCTCTTCCAGCCACCCTTGAAAGAGGCCTTTTCTCAGGTTTTTTATTAACAATCTCTGTCCCTACCAATGTTTGATTGGCGTGCACGAGTCATACTAATTGCAGCCATTTCGAGAAACCACATAGTATTTTCACTCAATTACCACACAAATCATTAGCCATGTCTCATTTTAACTTTGTTGCAAATTTTGTTTGATTATAATACTCATTTTTTTCTTGTATGCTCAACTTTCATAGCTTATTATTCATTTAACAGGACCATCTGTTCCCAACTCAAAAGAATTAGAAACCCTGTGAAAATATTGACCCAATCAGCCTGAGCATATGAAGACAGAATTTCTAGTTTGTCCGGGTCACACACAAGTAGGTTTTACTTTAAGGAAACCAGATTCCATACTTACAAAAGCACTGGCAGTATTCACATTAGCAAATGATATTTCACTTTACAAAAGCTAGTTCTGCAGTAGTGACCACATTATGGAAACACAAAGCTTCCTTATAGATGTCAACTGTGCATGTGTGTGTGCATGTGCGTGTGTGCCCTTTGCTCACTGATCTTCAGAAAGACACCTATTACATCAATGGGACACACCAGCAACAGCCTCCGGTTCTTGCCAGGAATGAACAGGGCAGCTCAGGAGCACTGCTTAGATTCCAGATTATTCTGAGGCAGTCTCATCACAGATCCAATCTGCTCCTGGAGAGTTCCCCCTGGTGCCAAGGACAGCTTCCTTTATGAAAGTTAGAACCCCTGGCAAGGTGTGAAAGTGCACACGCTCTTCCTTGTGGATGTTTCTGCGAGTCCTGATGCCTCAGTGCCATCCACACAGCTGGGTGAGAATCAATTCTGAGCAGTTTGGCAAGGGAAGGACCTGATTATGATTCTCTGTTCAATTCCTAAATGTTATTTTAAGGAAATATTTATATTGTTAACGAAGACAGGGACTGTATAAATCTTGCGCACTGAATCATCATGTACTGGAGCCATTGCTCAGAATTCTGATGAACCCACCAGGTCAGTCGATTCTTCCTGCCTCCTTTATGATGATAAATAGCCCGCGCAGTGTTCCCTCTGGCAATGGCCTTCCTCGGTTATAGCATCTCACACAATCAAAGGGGAAATCCCTTGTCTTGAGTGAGAACTTGATATTCAATTATGTGGCCAGCCCAAGTCGCCCAGTCCAGACTCTGCCCAAGCCGTCTTCCTGCGTGAAAGTTCAGAACTCTGGTGCTGAGCAGACCTGCTCTCACTTTAAAAGAGGTCTCTTCTGGTGGAGTCTTCCTGGAGTCATGCGCTCAGGAGAAACCCTTTCAGCTCTCGCCTCTCAGCCCTCATGTATTCAGATGGGACTGTGTTATTCTGCACTTAACACATGGCTCTGTGGAGCGCAGAGAGGTGAAAGAGCGATGACGCCACACAGGTTCCATCCCCCGACCTGCTTCCAGGTTTCTGCATCGCTCTCTTTCAACCTGTGGGGATCTGGGGCCCTGCCTGAGCCTGATGAAAGCCAGAGCTGCTCCCCTGAGCAGTGTGATCATAGGCACATTCATGCAAGACGCCACACCCACTTCCAGGGAGCCCAGGTCGAAGGTCACCAATAATCACCACCCATCCTGAAATCCAGTCACACCCTCTGTGATCCATGTCACACTGACTTAAGCGTCATGTCACTCAGATGTCTGCTTTATCATACAGTCGGTCATTTGCCACATGTGCCTGGAAACTTCTCCTGCCACCAGTCTTTCCGATCCCCCTTCCTCCCTGCGCTTCAACGGTCCTCTCCAACAGCAGCTAAGCATTCTGTACCCCCTGCGTCACACTCATGAAAATCACACCTCTACCTGGAACCACCCACATAAGCACCCATCTCCTCAGTGCGGACCCCCAACCTTCAGGGCACTCAGGTGCCACCTGAATCCTTATGGAGCTATGATTAAGAACCTCTGGCTTTGAGGGAACCTCATCTCCTTGTACTAAGTGGACTCAGGCATTTGGCATTTTAACCTCGTGCTTCACTCTGTTCCAGTGATTCATAGACACAAATGTTGAGTTTGCAAAGCACTGCATAATCCAGTCTCAGGTCTTCCTGGCTGCTAACTTCATTATGGAAATCTCGATCAAGCCCCTAGTGCCGACAATGCAGGTGTGCAGACCAATCTGGCTGCCCAGACCCTGGCACAGCCCTCTAGGGCACTGCAAGTGAGCAGTCAGGCGGGCCTCGGCCCACTGTGCTCCAATGGAGATTAAATCAACTTGTTTCATTACCCTATTAAGCCCCAAGTCTTTTATTTTGGTGCTATTTACAAGATAATAAGACCCAGCAAAGACTAGTCATGAAGAAGATCTATTGCCTGTAATGAATTCTAATTTTGCAAGCGGCTCCGTCTCATATCAATAGCTAAACATAATATTACTGATTTGCCTTTACCTTGTTTGTCTGTAAATTTGATGCATTTCAACGCTTAACCATAAATATTCATAAACAAAGCTAAATGGGTTTTACAAATGCAGACCCTTCACATGTGAAGTGGAAAGCTCAAATTAAGAGAGCATGAGCTTTGGAGTCAAGAGTGGCTGAGTCGTGGGTCTGAGTGTCGTTTAAGGTTTCTGAGCCTCAGCCTCATGATCTGTAAATGGGGTTAATAATGTCCTCTTTGTGAGGCTGAGAATTCAAATGAAATGATGGCTCAAAAAAGTTAAGTGAATTGGAAGGGCTCTGACCTGTGTAGTCACTGTTTCCTGGTTAGGCACATAAATCATTTTTGAAAAAACAAATGACATCACTCTATAAAAGGACACTTGCGTCCTCACGTAATGTCATGGATGGGCTGGTAGATTAAGTAAGAGGTAAGTTCTTACAACATATTCCTGGTCACAAAAACATCACCAAGCTTCTAAACAAGGACCCAAGCCCTTCTACTATGAAACGGTCGTTTGTATACAGTCATTCATTCATTTGTTCGTTCATTTTGCAGCCCGGTTATTCCAGGGCAGAGTCACAGGTGGCCAGAGTCCATGCCGGCAGCTCAGGGCCAAGGAGGGACACGGCCTGGACCAGACCATGCTCCAGCACAGGTCACATCACACACCACGTCCACGCCGCTTGGGACCACAGAGACACGCCAGTGAGCCTCGCGTGCCCGCCTCTGGTGTGTGGGAGGAAAGCCCAGGCTGCCGCTCAGAGAACATGCCCGCGGCACATGGACGGGGGCCCGGCTGGGAACTGACTGGGTCTGGTCGACACTATTGGCTCGAACAGGTCATCCAGCTGGTCTGTGGTTCAGGTTCCTCATCTGCCTAAGGAGCTAATGCCACCTGCTCAAGTTATCCAATGGGACTTTGAAATCCCAGGAGGAAGCGAAGCGAGGCGATGTGAAGAGCGCGGTGGGTGAGGGAGGAGGAAGCAGAGGCCGCGGCGCAGGAAGAGGAAAGGAGAAGGGGGCAGAGGGCGCTGGCGCCTCCCGGGAGCTCCCCGGGGGAGCTGCGGGCAGGCAGGAGGCACCCAAGACGGCCTTCCCCGGGGGGTGGGCGCCGGGGCCCTCGGGGGAGAAGCGCGCGAACCGGCTTCGGAAGCCGCGCAGAGATGCTGTGCTCGGGACCCCGGGACCCTGAGGACTAGGCCAATTGGCAGGAGCCCTAGGGACAGATTTGTCGTAATTAAATTCCCAGAAAGCAAAGGAGTTTGCTATAAGCTTCAGATCAGCAGAACAATTGGATTTATTTGGAGAGTGCCCGGGGGGCAGGCAGAGGCACGGCCTGGAAGGATCCACGTAGTAGGTCCAGGCAACGTCTGTTCTCTGAAGAAATCAAATCGTAGATGCAGGAGAGGAGGCACCCGAGGAAGAGAAGGTGGCGTCGTGTGAGAAAAGTGAGGTTCGGATTTGAGGTCTGGATTGTCGAATCTAACACGGAGAAGAGAATCCAGGCCAGATCCGTTCAAGGACATTTCCCTTGAGCACTTGGGCCAGAAGGGGGTGACGCGAACCAAGTTCCGCCCTTCGACAAACATTCAGCATCTCCGCGAGATGCCCTAGACCTGAGTGGTCCAGAATGTCCTAGACCTCGTATACCACAAATTCTAATCCTCCGGTGCCCCCTGCGCCAGCACGCTTGTTACCCCCACTTCACATGGATGAGGAACACACTTAGATTTTAAAATGTACGCCACGATGGTTTTAAAAGCGAGGTGAGGGATGTTAGCAACCGGTCCGCGAGGGAACTGGTAGACTAGGACTTGAGGGGGGCGTGGCGCAGGACACTCACGGTGGGAGGCCAAAGGATGGTTATCACGGGTGAATGAGGACAATCCATTTGATCCTCAACAAATCTTGACGTTCACTTCATACTGGTGCTGAGGGGTCTATAATAAGAACCCCATGACAGCAGTGGGTACTTTGCAAGGCTCCACAGGACGCACTTCCTGCCCCTCCACAGCCGCACTGGCTTCCTCAGCCCTCAAACATCCTAAGCCAGCTTCCCCCTCAGGCTTGTCCTTCCGTGCTCTCCACGTGAGACTCTCCCCCTAGCATGTCTGCAGGGCCCGTGCCCTCACTTCCTCCAGGCCTTTTCCCAAATGGCACTTCTAAGTGATGCTTTCCCTGACCATCCTATTGTGACCCCCTGCCCATCTCCCTGCCCCTGCCCACTGGCGCTTGTCTCTGACATCCTGTCAGTGCAGCCTCACCAGGGTGGGGGCATCACCTGTTCTGTGCTCGCTGCCCAGAAGCATTGCTGGCTCGTGCTCAGGAGACACCATTGATGCCATCAACCATGTCCCGGATCAATGGTCGTTCCCGGGACTCCTGTGGAGATTCTGACGCCATCTTCAGAGAATGAGAAAGCTCTTGTCACCTACAGCCACGCTGTAAAGCTGAGGTAACAGGAGGCAGAGATGCAACTACATATCTACAGTCAGGGATGGGGAGGAGTTGCAATAGGCGATACAGTAATTCAGCTAAATTTTGGGGTATGAAACATGGGATGGAAATGGTGCCTCCAATGCGTATCAGGTATCCTAATGCTCCCCTTGACCAAATTGTCACTTTCTGTTACATCTACTCTGTTACCGGATCTGGACTAGGAAAGCGACGGTCAAGCCATCTCTCTGAGCCAACAGTGAGTCATCTATGACGCAAGCTCTTCAGAAGTTGCTATGCTCACCGCTGGACCAACTCCCCTATAAATTCCATGCACTCTGCTGCCTTAGGGTCAGAGCAGCTATAGACACCGAGCACACACTGACTGTTTAGCTGTGCAAGAATACAGCCCCATGTACCGGACTTGACGGGAAGAAATTGCACCTGCTTGAGCAGGAAGAAGGCTTCGTGACGACACTGCCAGGAGAGAGTGACGGTGCATGGTGGCGAATCTCAGCGAATTAGCGACGACAGATTATTTATAACATATTGGATTGAAATGGATTGATCTCTGCGTCCTCTGAGCCACCACTATAGTTAGGCTGGGGATCCTCCAGCTGGGTCCCCAGAGAAATCTCTAAAACCCCAGCGTGCACATACACCCCGCCCCGACCCAATCAGACTCTTCAGGTGTGAGAGCCAGGCAGCAGCATGTCTTAGCACAAGTACTGAGATGTGATTCATAGCATGTGCCGGGGGATGCAGGCACAAAATGGTCTTTGGTATATTTCGAAGGCTATGCTGCCATCATCACTATAATGTTCTGGAACATTTTGTCACCCCTAAAGAAACTAATGACCCATTTACAGTCACTTCTCATTCTCTCTCACCCCTTACCTCTACCGCTTCCCCCAACTCCCTAATGCCCCACTTTCTGTCTCTATCCATTTACCTGTTCTGGACCCTCATATCAATGGCATCCAAAAACATATGGCCTTACGTGTCTGGCTTTCAGGCTTCAGTATTTTTAAAATCTCCCTGGATTATTGTAAGGAAGCCAGAGGTGAGAGGTCGGAGATGATTTGTACAGACTTTGAGTATGGTCTTTTCACCCTCCTATTTCCATTCCATTTGCATGTCTCTTTCCTTATTCATCTATGAGCTTCTGGAATGGAAGGACCATGCTGTAGTTTTGGTGTACCTTAGGTATCTAGCCCAATATATGGCCTGTAGTGTCAATTCAGTATGTGTTTACATAAAAAAAAAAAGCATGAATAAACATACCCTATTACAAATGCTCCGTTGAAGGAGTGGATTTGCTTGTTTCAAATTCTATCCTTGGGGAAAGGACAGGTCTTCAATTCTCATGGGCTCTTGATAGAACCTTCTCCAAAACTGTCTATGCACCAGGCGCCATTCTAGAAAGTGGGGATAGGATTGTAGGTGCAGAACGGTGAGATTTCTTATCCTCGTGGGCACAGAGTCTGGCGGGGTATGAGACGACAAGCAAGCAAAAGACATCACCAGACAGTTTCCGATGAGAAGAAGTGCTCAGAGGCAGCAGAGCTGAGGGAGGACAGGAGCACGGAGGGAGAGTGGGCGAGGAGGGCTGGGAGGAGCAGGGACCTCAGCTGATCCATATGCTGGGTCCAGTTCCAACTGACTTACATCGGATGTTCAAAATGTAGAGGAAATTGTTCATCAGCAATTAAAAAATAATGAAGATACTTCTAAAAAAGTAACACTGTGTCCAACAGCAGCACATGAGGGAAGGAAAGCCAGCCTGGGCGCCCAAGCCAGTTCTACTAAGTCGAGAACGGACATGTCATGTGATGCCCCCTAACGGCCGTGACAAGATCAGCATAGGGGAAACCTGCACCCCCAGAATCCAGGAGAAGCGACCAGCCAAAAGGCAGAGACTGCATGATGCCAGCCCCAGAATTCTGGGGTCCTACCTGATGCCTAGTAATACTATGGATGAAGAATCCATCCCATGTTTCAGGAATTTCACATATGAAGTTTTCCTGTCTTTCCTTTATTTTCAACTCCTCCTGGTCTATTGGCTCTTTCATTTAGATGGGTTCCAGTACCTCCCATTTTAATAAACTCTCCCGGGACCCCCATATGCCTCTTTCCTATCCTTGGAATTTTCAGCATGAGAAAAAAAAAAAAAAGACAGAGACTAGTGGAGTTCAGTGAAACTCCTGTAGACCTGTATCTGAATGTGAGGATACAAAGTTTCTCTTCTCTAATGGTAAGAAAGGCAGACTGCCTGTCCCTTAGGCATAATTCAGGCAGAGAACAAGAGCTTCTGGAAAGGATTTTAATCTACCAGTAGCAATGCAGCCGCTGTCTAGGTTGGGAGGTAGAGCTGGTTACCCTAGTGCTATCCTTGGTTTCCTTTGTATTTTCCCATGAGTCAGCGGTACTGAAGGCACAGTCTTCCCATGTCTCCAAGTTTTCCTATGTAAAGGAGATCTGGACTTACTGCACTTTTGGTGTCATAATTCAAGCCATTAACCAGACCCATGCCCAGAGAGCTCGCCTCCCTGTGTTTCTAGTAGAAATTATATGGTTTCAGGCCTTACATTTGAGTCTAATCCATCTCAAGTTAATTTTTGTGACTGGTGGAAGATAGACATCCAGTTTCACTCATTTGCACACAGATATCCAGAGTTCAGGAAAACAAAGTCACATACAAATGTCAAATGATTTGGGATCTCGGGCAAGATTCCATATCTAAAAGACTACACGTTCCATAATTCATTCACATTTTTTATTTTCCATTGTGCTTAATTCCAATTATGAATTTTCCTTCTTGGTAATAATACAGGGCATGGAGTTCACAGCTGGAGAATTGTATGAAAAATCTGGAACTTTGCTATGGCTTAGATAAAGCCAGAGATACCAGAAATGAAGACTCAGCCCTGCTAAACAAGTCAATTGTTCTTTCATTTCCTCAAGGACAGTTTGGAAAAATCCCAAAGTACATGGTATCCAAAATAGTTACAATACTAAAAGGAACAAAAATACTGTAACAGGGTGAGGCTAAATAACAAATTATGTTCATTTAGCTCAAATAGAAGGTCTATTAACAACTGTAATTTGCTTGCTAGCCTTTACATTACGTTTGTAATTCCCCCCTAAAAAGTCGCCTTTTTTTTTTTTTTTTGGTAAAGCAAATATTCCCTATACTGGCAGGAATGTAACTTCCTGTAAGTAACTTAATGTTCTCTAATATGTGTATACATTTTCCCTCTGTGGGCCCAAGCCTTGATTTATTAATATATCAAGTCATTAAAAACATGACTGATTGGCTTAAATAATTAAGAAAATACAGGAGGGAACAATTTTGCATTGATGGAGAATGGACTAGAAAATTCGATGTCATTTCCATTTCTAAGTCAATGATATATTTCCAAGTGACATTACTAACATTTGTACTAATACATAAACTATGACTAAATTAATTATGAATAGTTAAACCTTTATTTATAGCTGTTGTCAGCTCCACATTTCTTAGGAAAATCCTTAATCACCCACATTAAAAACTGCCAGCCCATCTGATTTCTGCACAGAAAGCCATTGTTCCCCAGGGAAAATGGGGAAGAGAAAATGTCAAGCAATCAAATCAACACGCCCTGATGGTGCCTACCTCCTCTCAGCTCACAAAACCTCAACCTTCCACAGCCACAGATCCGCTTACCATTGCAGGCTAAAGCTATTAGACACTATTTCAAGGGCCAAAGAGATGCTGCAAATTGGGTCAGAAGTGAAACTTCCTCATCTGTGTCCCTGGGGCTCTGCATAGGGCCTGGCATAGCACAGAGACCATGTGAGCAGCTGCTGAACTGTGCTGGATGTCACTGTCCCTGCCCGACATCCTAATGATGACCACCTGTGCATCAGGGCCTACATGTCACATAACCGTGTTCTCCAATTTACTGGCGTATTCTCCTAGGTCTAATCCTTTGGAGAGCAAAACCAGGAAAGTACTGGGAGGCAAGGTCTGGGAACTCCTACCGAAACCTTTATTCAACTCTTGTTGCTTTTGTCTTTCCACTAGATGCACAGGACACCCCATATGTCAGAATCACCTGGTCCAATCACATAATTACACTGGCGCACAGATGGCCACAAAGACAGAGACTGTATCACAAAAGTCAGGTTGCAACCTCTGGCTCTCTAGCTCACTGTTATCTTTTATGTATGGAACAGAAAGCATTAACTGGTCTAAGAACATAATTATTCAAGAGAGCCACCAAAAGCAATTTGCATAAAATCACAACATAGCTGCTTTGATGTACATTTGTCAATGGAGATGTGCAGCTGAGTGCCTGTCATGTGATCTCATTGATTCCACTTTCACTGTACTTCTAATGTTTTTACTAGCTGAAAGGAACACTATAATAGAAACATAGCTTTAAAATCCCATACATTAAATCTTGTAATCTAAAGATAACAACACCGAACAGTTCGAAGTCTCTTCATCATTCCAGTAAGACTGATATGTCTTTAAAAGGCCTTGAACGTATGCATATAAATTTTGCTAGCCTATCTCCCCAGCATATTCAAAGAACAAGCACCCAAATGAAAATAACATGTATTTCCACTTGCTTGGCATAAATGGACTCCTCTTGGTAGAGTTTTTACTGCAGGGCAATCTTCTAGCTTTATTCCCAAGGTGACACATTTTCTGTTCCTGTGCTTTGGTTGATGGCATTGGAGCCTAGGTCAAAGTCAGTCCACTGCATGGCCCAGCAATGATTTCTTTCAGTAGAGCACATGAGCAAAGCCTTTTATTTATTTTTTATTTTATATGTTCCTTGAACTGTGTCTCCTCTGTGCAAGAAGCCACAGTTTCAAAGACAAAGTCTATGAGGTCCCTGCTCATGAAGTACAGCCTTTGTCCTGTTTCTAATCATTACCTTAACCTTGACTTAGTCTTGCAAATCCAGAAGTTCCAATGAGCTTTCAGAAACAGCAAGTAAAAGAACACATTATATTACAACTTGCGAAACATTTGTCCAGAAGGTGATCTGAAAGTCTGACATAATAAAAGTATCAAAAGCAATGGAAAACTCTAGATTCTAATAGCATAACCCTCTCTTTAATCTTCTGAGACTCAGCATGCAAAAAATGGTCTTAACAATTTTTACAATAAGCTTATACTCATATTTTACAATTATCTAATTATCCTTTTAATAATTCTTTCTATAACAAAGTTATTTTATCTTAATTCTAGATTTGGAATAATGTCGGGGCTAAGAACATGGATTCTAAGGCAGACTGTCTGGGCGCTAATCCTAGCTCCAAAGTTAACTAGCTGTGTGGTCATGCTCAGGAGGCTTAATCTCACGCCATTTCTATCTGCTCACTGGAAAACTGAGAATAAAAATGCATACATGGGGCCTCCTCGGTGGCGCAGCAGTTGAGCGCTGGGTTGCAAAGCTGCCCGCAGCCTCCGCAGCGCCGGTTCGATCCCCGGCTGCTCCCCGGCCACCGGAGGAGGGTCCCGCATGGCGCGCAGACCTCTCCTGCAGCCCGCTGCTCCCTCAGCAGTGTACTTCGGTCCTTCTGCCTGCTCTGCTCCCTGCTCTGGCTCTGGTGAATTCTCTCACCCTCCCGTGCTTCTGACTGTACCCAGTGCATGTATAAACAAAACAAACAAACAAATAAAACATGCCTCTATAAAATAAATAAATAAATAAATAAATAAATAAAAATGCATACATGCCTCTGAGAGTTACCTGAGATTCAATCAGTTAATATGTGTAAAGTCTTTAGAGCAGTGCCAGGCAAGGGTTAATGCTCGCGGGCTTGCTATTAGCATCTGTACGGGTATTTTGTCTCTTGCACATCACCGTTTTGATCTTCGGTTAATAATTATCCTTACTGTTCATGGCATCATCCATCATTCCTTCCTGCACTCCACACATGTTTTCTCTAGCACTCAGTGTACCCTAATAACTGGGCTAGAAGCTGGAGTTTGAAAGATGAAGCGGACAAGGCCCCTGTCCCTCACCATGACCGTACCCTTGACTCACTCAACTGTACAAAGCCATGGGGTATGGAATGGCGCGAGTGCTAAGGTAACAGCAGGAACAGCAGGATGGGTGCCCTTAATTCTTCATCTCTGACATTTACTGACCCTCTGTCTCCCATGAATGAACAACTAGTCATTCAACAAATTGTCTCAAGCCACTGCTTTCCAACAGATTCGGCTTTAGATGTTTGGGATATAGCAATAAGCAAAACAGACAAAAAAAAAAAAAAAAACCCTGCCTGTGGATCTTATACGGTAAGGGGAGGTAGAAGACAGACAATAAATGCACAAGTTAACTCTACGTTAGGAGGTGACGGGCACCAACAGCAAAGTTAAGCATAGTAAGAGGCTGGCAGCTGTGGGTGACTTAATTGGATCTGCAAATTGGGTCAGAAGTGAAACTTCCTCATCTGTGTCCCTGGGCTTTGGGTGAGTGGGGTGGGCCTCACTGAGCTGGCGAGATGTCAGCAAAGAGCCCAAGGAGCTGTGGAAAGCAGCTCTGGCAACACCAAGAAGAAGAGTTCAAGTGGTCCTGGGGGACACCAGTCAGGCAAAGGCCCTGAGGTGGGAGCATGCCTCATGTGACCCCGAAGCAGCTAGATGGGCAGTGAGGCTCAAGTGACCAGAGTAGCCAAGGGAGAGTCATAGAAGAGGAGGCCTGGCAGATAACAGGGTGACCAGGTCATTTAAAGCCTTAGCGATCACTCTGGTGACTTCCTGACAGAGTTGGGGTCTATGAGAGGATTTTGAGCAGATGAGGGTATGGCAGGACTTGCTGAGGGCCTGGATGTGGGATGTGAGAGTTGAGGTGTCAAAGGTGACTCCAGAGATTTGGCCCCAAGCAACTGGAACAATGACCCATTGGGGACAGGGCCTAGAAACCTGCTAAGTTTGAAATGTCTCCCAGCAATGCCAACGGGGGTGCCGGGTAGTCAGTGGATACATGAGTCTTGTGTTCTAGAAGAGTCCACATTGGGGGAGTCATCAGCATCTAGATGGTATTTAGAGCCACAAGATCGTCAAGGCCTAAGTGCAGAGAGAGCAGACATTCGGAGCTGATCATTTCTCCTGCACATCGTGAAGGGAAAGTCGCCACATTCCTGTTGCAAATCCACGCGCCCACCCAGCAAGGAGGGAGGGGTGCAGTGAAAATGCACCGAGCTTGCGATGAGGAAAGCTGATGTCAGGGACTTGACACCTGGGTCCAAGAGCAAATCTGTTCAGCTCTCTGGGTCTCAGTTGATTTAGCTGTACAAACGGGCCTTGCCTACATCACACTAGTGGAAGTCTTCAGTGGGATTGCGGATGGTAGCACGTCTTACAAACTGAAAGGCACTGCACAGAAGTACTGAAGATGATGCCTGGGCAGGCCAGCAACCCCCTTTGCCCTTGGGGTGCTGCCCCTAGCTCACTCAACAGGATGCCCTCCCCAAAGGCTGTTCTCTCAGCGTCTTTGCAAGGTCGCTGGAGATCCGTGCTCTACCAGAGGACTTGGTGGGTGCCCGAGGATTCTTGTGGAGTTGGGGCAAATGGGGCCACCCAACTTTTTGTTCTCATCAGTCATTATCTGCAGACTGCACTCGAGATAAGCCAGGGAGTGAAACAGAGGGCCAGCACCCAGGCAAAGGCGGGCACGAGTAGACGTAAGGAGGTGCCGTCTGCCTCACAGAGGACACTGGCGCAGAGGGAGGGGCCGCTGGTGCTCACAGGGGTGAGTGCTGAGCCGTGTGCTCCCTCACAGCTGAAGGCCTGCTAGTTTTTGCCTAGAGGGACAGCTCATGACTTTTGGTTTGGGCGCCAGGCAGCTCTGAGCGTTGGCCGGAAGTACACATGAGCCTGCAGGACACTGACGCTGGCAATAAGTAGTAAAGATTCTCTGTCTTCAAAAACTATCAGGTCTATGTGTTTCATTCTTTTGTGGTTGTCGGGTGGGGAGCAGATGGGGGTCAGCCTGGCTACCAGCCCACAGAATGGAGCTTCAGCGATGGGACGTTGCCTATCTCTCCGGCAGAGGCCAACAGAAATAACTGCCTGCAGGCCCGAGATGTCATACTGAGATTTCAGATGAAAGCGCAGGCCAGGAAGTGGCTTCTGGAGCAATAGAAAGTCTATAAAGACAGCGTGTAGCCTTCTCTGTGTGCACATGCACACATCATACACACATATGCACACACATGTGCACACGCACCCTCATGGGCACCCATGTTCAGAAGGAGGGGGCGGGGGAGCGTACTCCCACGCCTGAAGCCTGCATTAGTTCGGGTGCTCCACCTAGACGTGAAAGGCCTTTCCCCATGTAAGTTGCTAATTCTTGGTGTGCTCTTAAAAATTACAGCAGCAACTTTTTACTCAGGACGACTCAGTTGGATTTTCAAGAGGCAGGGGGTGCATTATAATGAGCCCTTAAAACGTTGCAGCAAATTCCTCAAGCACATGATGCACTACGGTGACTCTTGGAACAGCAGGCTTGAAAAGCAACACCAGCGCTGCTTTGCTTTTCTTCCCTTTAATGCCTTTCGGAGAAGTTAGACACTCCACACAGCCGGGCACACGAGATGGCCTCCAGCATAAACTAATCAGCAGTGTCCAGAGGGGGGACTGGCCTGTTACTTTTCCTATAAGTAGCTGAGGAAATTACCTGAACTAGAGGAAAAGAAACACACAAATGAGTCTGTCTTGAAAAGCCTGGAAAAGCTGATCGGTCAGCGAAGAACAGAGTCATTTTCTTCCTTGCCAGGGGAGGCATCTGATGAAACGAGACCCAATTTCCGAGCCCGCACTCACCGCGTTATTTTGCAGTGCTCTGATTTAACAGCTGGTCATAAAGTCATAGGCCAGGAGACACGTGTTTAAAGTATGAACACAGAGAGAGACTGAAAGATAAATCACAGAGTTGAGAGTGGTTTCAATCTCTCTTTAATTGTGATGCTTATGCGGATGGGAGGGTAGCAGCATAGAATTAAAGACCAAGCTTGACTCCTCATTTTCCCCTTTACTTGCTGTGTGACCTTGCGTGAGTGGCTTAACCTCTCTGAACCCTTTCACTGAAAATAGCTAGGACCAACGTGATGAGGTTATGGTGGGATTCGATGAGCTCACAGCACAGGCGTGCCAGGAACAGAACTGCTTGAGGGTCACTGGGAGCTGCTGTTAACGTGCTTATTGCCCATTGTTTAGAGATTTCCGCCAGTCATCCTGCCAGTGGCGGAAGGCTTCCTTATGTCACAAAATAGCGTAAAGCAAATATTTCCAACCTCCTGACTGGCGTCTCTGTTCCATTCCTACGCAACCCCCTGCCTGCCGCTGCCATTCTTCTTAACAGAAGCCAGAATGCTCTTATGAAAATGGTCATAATGTGGTCCCCACATCATGAAAGTAAACCCCCAAGTCCTTACAAAGTCCTGTAAGGTCCCCTGCGGTCTGCCCCCACTGTCTGTGCATCCCCACTGCCTGTTACCCTCCTATCTCCCCCACAATCTCCTCCTAGCTGTTCTCCAAATAGGCCTGTCACACCCCTGCCCCAGCGCCTTTGCAGTTGCCATCTCCTCTGCCCAACATACTCTTTCTCCAAGAAGTGCTTGGAGTGCTCTCTGGTTTCTGAGGGCTCTGGTTAAACCCTGTTCTGTGAGCGCATCCCTGGCCTCTACAAGAAAAGAGCGTCTCCCACTCCTGCCTTCTCTATCCTCCTGCCTGGACACCCTTGTCTCCGTGCAACGTACCGTGTGACATTGTCTGGTGTTCTTTTTTTAAGATTTATTTATTTATTTATACAAGCACTGGGTACCGTCAGAAGCCCAGGAGGGTGAAAGAATTCACCAGAGCCAGAGCGGGGAACAAAGCAGGCAGACTGACGAAGTACACTGCTGAGGGGAGCGGCAGGCGCGGCAGGAGAGGTCTGTCGTGCCATGTGGGTCCCTCTCTGGCAGCCGGGGATCGAACTGGTGCTGCAGAGGCTGCGCCGCCAGGGGAGGCCCTGCCTGGTGTTCTTGCTATGCATGTCTTGCCTCTCCTTCTGATCAGGTATAAACTCCCTGAGGGTAGGGACTTCTGTCATTGTTCACTGTTCTAGCCTGAGTGCCTAGAACGGTGCCTGGCTCATAGCAGGGAGGCAATATACATTGGCTGGATATTTTTTTTGGAAAAGAACCAAAGAAATTGCTTATATTATCTTTCAGAAAAGGAAAAAGGTAATAATGTGAAACTGGCACCTCAGAAATTAATCTGAGAAGCATGAAAAGCAATTGACAAAGAGGGTGCAGCTTGGCTGCTTATTTCTCGCTGACTCGCACAGCATGCCCGAAAATGAGGGCGACTGACAGGAGAAGGTGAATTCTGTGAGACTCATATGTAGACACAGAGACCCGCCAGCTGATATTCTGCATGGATGAGGGGAGACTTGGGATATTCAGCTAGCGGGTCTTAAGAAGACTTTACCCAGGCTCCTTTGTGCGTGCAAGGACCAGAAGCATCAGTGTCAGCCCCTTCGGAGTGCAGAATCTCTGGCCCCTCCCCAGATCTGATCACCCAAAGATCTGCATCTGATCAGCTCACCCAGTGGACCACCTGCTCCTGGAAAGTGCAAAGCCCTGGAGTAGAGGGTGATATTAGGGTTCCCACAGGGCCCACCATCCCTGTTCCACGTGCATGCTTGCTCTGAGAGTTTAGACAAACACCCTAAACCTCACTTTTATCATCTGTAAAAGGGGATCATGAAAGGCCCCAAGTCATTGGCAAAGAATCACAATAACTACAACAAAAGTTTATTCAGTTAACCCTCGCCATAAGCCCGCACGGCCTGTGCTGTTCTCATTCTCACTTACAGATGAGGAAAGAAGGTCAGAAAAGCAAAGTGACTTAGCTGAGGCCTCTCCACTAGGAACAGGCAAAGCCAGGATCTAACTAGTCAGGCAGGTCAGCCCTTGACCCAGCACCTGGCCCACGGGGAGTGTGCAACTGGGGGCTGCCATCAAGGCCTTTTGCTCTGGTTCGGATCAAGGTCACAGTGTTTTCCACTTGCTGCTTCTCCCCCTCCTACCTTTCCTGTAGCCCCGCCAACGGCTCCTCGCCCACTTTCTGCCCCAGAACAGACAGTGATTCATGGGAGCAGGCCTCTGCATGACACTGTCCTGCTCTACAGAGCCTCTCGCCTTCCTGCCCCAGCTCACTTCCTCTGCTGCTCTCCACTGGATGCCCTCCTTGGTCGTGGGGCATGGGCCTGTCAAAGCCCTTCCCTTGCACCTTCTTCTTACGCATTTCCTTCCTTCTTGGGGTGAATGAGAACGCCAACATCAACACAAGGCTGCCAGTGCTGCTGGCGTGATCGCACCACATCACTCAGTGTGATGCTGTGTGTGTTGGGGGGGCAGTGATGCATGAGAATGTGCGCATGAGTGTGAGGGTGTGGGTGTGTAGCAATTAGCAAGTGTGAGAGAATATGTGTCTCAGAGGGTACTTGTGTGTGGGTGGTACACGAACAGGGGTGTGTTATAGTAGCCAAAATACTGCACAAAATAAATAGTGTTATAGTAGCCAAAATACTGCACAAAATAAATTAGGGGGTACCTATTCACTTTAGAGAAGAACTCTTCACTTGAACCAGTCACTTGATACAATAGTTATTAGCAAACTGAGGCCATTGAAAATATCATTTACTCAGCACATGGACAACATACTTCAGGAATGAGAATGTTAGGTACATGAGGTTCACAGAACACACATATCAGAGCACACACACACACACACACACACACACACCACAATTACTGAAATAAGGCAACCCTTGCCTTGCCTAATTTTCATGGTTGTTATAAGTCAGGGTCAGGAAACTTTCTGTAAAGAGCCAGATATGTCTGCAGTTGTGGTGTGAAAGCAGCCTTAGCCTGTATGTAAACAAATGGGTGTGGCTATGTGCCAATAAAACTTTATTTACAAAAAATGGGCATCGGGCCAGATTTGACTAGTGGGCTGTAATCTGCTGACCTGTGTTAGAAAGGATTGAAGAGTGTGTGTTCAAGGGAATACTACATAGCCATTCAAAAGAACATGATGTGATTGGAGGCAGAAAGCCATTCAAGACACTGAGATCCATGATAAAAAGCCAAGTGCAACACTCTTTGCAACGCGTGCTCTTTTTGTCTTAATGCAAATAAACTATATATATAAATTACATCCACAGAGATCAAGGTCAACAGCAGATGAGGGTAAACAGCAAACAGAAACAACTCTGTCCAGGGGTGTGGGCTGACGAGGGACAGGAGCCATGCATGCCATATGATACTTAGGATTCTGATCATTTTGAAAAGACCAAGCACCTGTGTGTAACCAGAAAAGCAGTACGGCTATTTGAAAGAGTATGTCTGCGTTCTGAAAACGGTAAATCCTTTTCCAAGTTCTATTATAATAATTACGATAGTTTGAAGGCAACTGCTGTTCTGTCATATGTCATTTCACTCTCATTTGATGCTAAGGTCTGTGAGAACAAGGATTGCAGGCCACTTCCTTCTCCCTCTCCTGTGACACACACTCACTCACACACACACACACACACACACACACACACACACAAAGAGTACAGATTAGATGGCTGGGCAATGTGCACACAGTGCGGGCCACTTGCACATAACCAATCTCTAGATTACTGCTGAGCACTGGAATTTGTTTCCAGAAATAGCAGAAAGGTCCTAGGTAATACCCAAAGGCCAGGGCATAAGCCCCATGTCAAAGGGGTTTACCAGGAACATCAGGTTTTATCGCAAAGGTGCTCACTTTAGCCAAGAGATAGGTGTGTCATATCTTATTTTAAAATAACCTTTCAGCTAGTTGGCACGAAAGTATACATGAGGGATTGGGATCAGAAAGGGGGGGTTGCAATTGTATGGGGAATATAAAAATAAAATGTATTATTTAATAAAAAAAAAGAAAGTATACATGATGTCAATCTAGATTGTTCTGGGTAGAGATACAGAAGAGATGGCGATGTGTCGTTTCTTTCGAGATGCAGGCTGGCTGGCCTCTGCTCATTCACATTCCCCAAGCCACCTGGGATGACAGGCGAACCCCAGGCCTCTCCGGGACTCATGTGGAAAACTGAGCCAATGCCTTGGAGACGCCCCCAATCCAGAGAGAACTCTTGTTCCCACATGCCACGCCTTCTCCTCAGGTGGAAGACACACTCAGAGCAGCAGCGCCATGGCCCACAAGCTTCCATAGGAGACACCATGGCCGATTTCCTCACCACCTCATGGCTCGGGTGGTCAAAAGACAACTGGATTTTCGTTCTGTTTCTGCAACTAGACAGTGTCAACTGGAGCAAGTTCTATCCCCTCTGATTTATAACATCAAACCACTTACTAGTTGGTGGGTGCTGGAAAAATAGTCTATTCTCCCATGCCTCAGTTTCCCCATCTGAAATGGGAACAGCAATATTGCCTGTTCCTCCCAGGCTGTAGCTGCAGATTGAAGGTGCTCTCTGGTTCCAAGTGGCTTCTCAAGGCAGGTCAGCCAGTGCCCTCACAGGCTGTGTTTCTCACAGTCTTTTTCTGCCCACAGAAGGGAAGAACAAGTGCTGAGAGGAGTTTGTTGACTGACCTGAGAGCACACAGCAAATGTGCAGGTCCAGACCTAAAGCCTGCACTTTCTCTCTCAGGCTGTCTGCTCCTTGGGGTCGATCCAGAAATATTTCCTGGGTGTCTGCCCTTGCAGCTGACCATGAGAAAACACTGACCTGTTAGAACTCACCCTGCTCTGCACATGGCTTCATGGGGCACTCCTCTGTGCAAGCCCTCAACTGTGGGGGCCACCCTCTCTCCTCTTCTCATCCCCTCCTTCCCACCCCTCCTACCCACCCCCACCCTCACTCCCTGACCATCGCTACTTAAGAAGCGACCTGCTCTTTAATTTAAATGGTACCAACACAGTCCAACAATATTCTCTCTGAGTAATTCCATAATAATGAGCCAAATGTGTGACCCTGAGCTCAAGGGGTGGGATTTTCAGATATTTTTCCATCTCTTTTCAAGAGACCTGGCCACATCCCCTAGCTGGTGTCCCCAGAGGAGCCGTCCGCTGCACGCTGATCCATACCATTCGAAACAAGCATTTCTTTCAGGCAGAAATCTGCTTCCCGAGGCTCCCTGCTTCTGGAGCTGCTCTCCTCGTGCTGGTCAGTCGAGGCCCAGCTGGGTAGGCAGGGAGTCGCCGAGTGTGAAGAGCAGCTTTCTCTGCCTCTTTCCTGCCTCCCCTTATAAATAAGTTTCCATCATATGATTATCCCACATTTATTTAATCACTCAATGGTTAGCTATATAAGGATTTTGATCACAGAGTAAGATCATCTGTTAGGATAACGATTATGGGTGCTGTATAGAGAACGGACTGGATGAGGTAAGATTTAGAGACTGTTGTCATAGACGGTTAACCAGGGCAAGGGACGACAATGCAGGGGTAAAAAGTGGGTCCATTCAAGAGATAACGCAGGGTAGAACAGGTGGCACTCGGTGATGGATGCGATGTAAGAGGTAGGACAGTAAGACATGAAGACTGATTTTTTCCTTTTTTGGTCTAAGTCACTCACTGATGGAGAGTGAGTGGCATCATTTGATGAAATGGGCAAAATTAGAGCAGGCTGGTGTGGGAAGGGGCAATCAAGAACCCTGTGCAGACCTGTCGAGCCTGAGACAGCTGTGAAGCATTCAGGTGAAGACGTCAACTAGGCAGCTGGATTTCTGAACCCGAATATTGTGGAGGAGTTCGCTGTTAGAAAACTGTGAGAGGCATCTTCATGTCAATCATCAAGTCGCAGCCACTGGTAGCGCCTTGTCATGGTGGAACATTTCTTTTTCTTATGTTTTCTTTTATTTTTAAATCCCTCCACTCCCTCCCTTGTGTCGCTTTCCCTCCTGCTCCCTGTTAACCGCAGCCTCGGGATGTTTGCTGATGTCCGCGAGTTTTTGAAAGTGTTTTGTTGTTGACTTGTCTGTTATAAGAATGTGCAATATTTGTTTTTCTCATTCTGACTTGCTCTGCTGTACATAATGTGTCCCAATTCCCTCCACTCCAGCTGCCATCTTGCTGGAATCCAAATGGAACGTTTGAACTTTTCTTTCCCAGAACAGCAATGGTCAGACTTGATCGGTGCCTAGTCTATTTTCAGCCAAAAAAAAAAAAAAAAAAAAAAAAAAAAAAAAAAAGATCCTACAAATCTCAACCCAAGGGTCAGTCATTGGCTACCAGAATGCCTACCAGAGTCAATGCGGGGACAAGCACTGCCAGTAAGTATGGGCGGTGACCTCGTTCTACCTCACCCTGACACAGGCCACAGGCACTGTCCCACAAGGTACCCCACTCACTTCCGCAATGTGGGAGGCTGACTAATGCCGGCTCTCCCAAGGGGTGCATGACTTAATCCCTGAAATCTGTTTATATGTGACCATACATGGCACTTTCATTCACCATGGAATTTTTGCCAGTAATGTTGATTTTTTAAAATATTGCATAAAGATATTTTTTACCATCACCAAGGGAAAACCCTAATTAAGAACAGTCAAGACATAGAAACAACTCCAGCATCTCTCAACAGATAAATGGAAAAAGAGAATTTGATGTGTATGTATGTACACGTGTGTGCACACACATACAAGTGAAACACATGAGGGGACAGATGTGTATTAAATCTTGGTTATCACTCCACAATCTATATGGACCCCACTTGCCTCACTATTGTCCCAGTCTTCATAGCTCAGTAGAACTCGCCACACCAGTCTTTAATCACCTGTTTCTAAATCCAGACTGTGTCTCTCGACTATGATCCTGAAGAGTTCGGACCACAGAAGGTTCCCCCACCATATCCTTAGCACTTGGCAAAGGGCCTGGCAGGGAGGAGGTGCTCACAAAATTTTACATGAATACATGAGAACCCGGGAAAGGTATTATTGGGGGTTTTGCATGAACTGAAATATAAAAATGAAGTGTTTTGGAAAAGGGAGAGATACATATATAAACATACATATTATATGCACATATGCATACATATAATATACATATTGTGCACAAAATATGCATATGCATAAAGTATAGTTCCATCACCATCAATAAAACCATAAAGGAGACTATACACAACAGCTGGCACTGCCCAGTGTGGCAGTTGTTCACAGGGTTTCCTCAGAGCACTCCAATCCAGAAGCAGGTCCCCAGGGGTGTAGGCCCTGAAATCCCTGCATCACCTTCCAGCCAACCTGGTGAATCAGCACCTCCACTCGTACCCACTGGTGCAATCCTAGAGCGCAGATCAGTGCTCCTTGAGTGAGGAGGGAATGAACCTGACTTTGGAGGGCATCCTCTGGGTCCTATAGGTCATGTGTCAGGGAGGGGCAGGGTAAACCCACAAGGGCAGGCCCCAGGAAGAAAGGGGCCCGAGGATGAAGCTGGAGTTACACTTTGATGGGCTCAGCTCATACAAACAGTTTAGGGACCCATATTGGCTACCAGGACTCCAGACAGACATCAAGCCAGCCAGAGCACAGAGGGAGGACTCACATCTGAATAAACTGACAGGGGTAGGAACCAAGTTGGGCACAGGTTGCCCAGACTGAAAACTTCCAGCGCGGGTTAATAATGGCCTACAGAAACATGCCCTGGCCCCTGTAACCTGTGAAGGTTACCTTACATAGTGAAAAAGACCTTTGCAGGTGTGTTTAAGTTAAAAATCTTGACATAGGTATATATGTACCACATCTTCTTGATCCAGTCATCTATACCATGGACTATTACTCAGCATTTAAAAAAGATAAACACATGCCATTTGCAGCAACATGGACGGCGCTGGAAGGGATCATGCTCAGCGAAATAAGCCAGAAAGAAAAAGAAAAATACCGGATGGTCTCACTCATAGCAGGAATCTAGAAAACCTAAATAAGGGACCAGGAAAAAGAATAACTATAAGAAAGTGAAAATCAAAATCAACAAAAAACTATGAACCGGAGACACTTTTTGGGGGTGGGGGGCAGGAGGGAGGGACTGGGGTCAGAATGGGGGGGGTTGAAATTGTATGGGGAATATAAAAATAAAATTTATTATTAATTAAAAAAATTTAAAAAAAAATCTTGGCATAGGGAGATCAGCCTGCATTCATCGGGTGGGCCCCAGTGCTACCACATGACAGTGCAGAGGGAGATTTGACACGCAGAAGAGGAGAAGGCGCCATGGACTGGAGACTGGACGCAGTCTGTGGACGCAGACTGGAGCGATGTAGCTGCAGTCGAAGGAATGCTGGCGGCCACAGAAGCAGGAAGAGGCAGCTGATGGAGTGTCCCCTGGAGCATCTGGAGGGGGTGGGGCCCAGTCAACCCCTCGGGTTCAGCCTAGTGATACTGATCTCAGACTTCTGACTCTAGAACTGTGTAAGAATGAATGTCTGTTGCTTTAAACCACCATACGTGTGTTCATTTGTTACAGGCAACTAATACACTAGATCACCAGGTGCGAAATGGAGGCTGGGATGTACTCTAAACTTGATTCAGAAGATTCTAGTTCAAATCCTTGTTCTGCTCACTGGGACAGTGATTTTCCCTCCTGAGCCTTGGTTTCTTAGTCTGGAGGTTGGAAATAATCATGTCTAATCGACAGGGAGTACTTGGCGTACTAGTAACAGTAACAGCTCATGCTGACTAGTAACAGTAACAGCTCATGCTGACCGCTTTCTCCATGGCAGAGACGGCACCAGACACTTGGCAGGCCTTCCCTCCCATCCTGGTAGGTATGTGGAGTGATTCCCTTTGGACAAGTGAAGAAACGGGGTGCACCCAGATTCCATAATTATTATACAGCTAAGAGAGACAGGCTGAGAGAGACAGGACTCACTCCGGCTGAGTGAGCACAGAGCTGTGTGCTGCGCTGGGGTTCTCCTGCCTCTTAGACTCTGCCCTAGTGGCATTAAAGAGTGAAGGGGAGATTACAGGGCTTTCCCAACTGCAAAACACAGGATGATTTTTGGATGAGTATTCAGAGCACTCATTTTGTTTCTAAATCTGGACACAGAAACAGAAACGGGCACCTTTGTGAATCGGTGGCTTTAACACTGGAATTGCTGTAAAGGAAAATGCTTGCCTTTCAGCCTCACCATCCGAACCGTCCTGAGTGATCTGAAGTGAAGAAGCAGAGAAGAAAGTCACGCTCCTGCAGACACAAACTTGAGCTGCCTCAACTAGGGGGTGAGTTTGATTTTGTCCTGTAAGTCCACACACACTCCCTTGCCGACATTCCGCAAACTAACGTTGATTTCCATTTCTCTGATTTCTCTGCATTAGCTTTAGCTCTTCTTTCTATTTTGTCATTGTGCATAATTTTCCAGGCTTGTCTAAAATTCCAGATATGGTTTGTTCATTCACCAGGAATCCAACATCTCCAGGAGCCAGTAACACCTGTACTGCCCTGTATTTATAGAAACCTGATTTCTTGATTTCTCTTCTCTCTTCCCAGACGCCCCCGAAATGCACTCCAAGACAAGAGGGAGGCAGCTTGTTGGACTCACACCTGCCTGCCATTAGATTACAAGATAACTTCAGGGAAACTCAGAGGCCGGACTCGAACACCAAGTCCTGACTGGTCAATTCTAAAGCTTTGCTGCTTTGATACCCTTTTCTAAGAACCGCAAGACAAGCTGGAAGTGAACAGCACGTAGGATTGGCTTAATGACGTTTAGGGAAATCGACTCATTAATGCAGCTTTGGATGGAACTTCCATTTTCTACATCACAAGACATGATTTTTGCCACCAATTCTGCCAAGATGCCAAGTCATAGGGTGTGTGAAAATGCGGATGTTGCTCTAATTGCCAGTGCACCGCGGTTGCCATCTTAGGCTTTCTCAGCATGGAGCGGCAGAGAGCGTCTCCCTGAGTGTGGCTGGAGCTGGGCACTGGGCTTCCCTTTGTTTTCTGTTTCTTTTTCTTTTTTTGTAAACGGTAATTAAGAAAAGAAAGAAGGGGTGGGGAGTGAAATGAAGGCTCCCTGTGCGCAGACTGCTCCTCTCCTTGGAGGGACATCCTGCACCTCGCTGTTTTCTGTGTGGCTTAGAGAAAAAAAGAGTCAAATTAGTGTAAATCTGTAGTGATTCAAAGAATTGAGCAGACTTGTGTAACATGTCAATCCAGCCAGGGATTCATCATTGGGAAGAAATGCCAATAATTATACAACCGCATTTTATATTTATATCACACTGAAGATCTGTAAGCACTTTTATGCTCTTTCTCATGGAAAGTGACAAAACGTGAAGTGATGGTTCTGAGGACTTTGCTCGCCCTTGTTTCAAATTCCAAGAAAACATTTTGACAGAGCCTGTCCTCGCGCGAGCAGTGCTCATCTCGCTCACTCCACAACCCCAACCCTGTGGGATCCTCCCTTTACTTACTATTATAGTATCTTGTTCCTCGTGGAACTTTTTGCATTCATTTTGATTTTTTTTAATTACTGCATCTAAACAGTGATCATCTTGACAACTGATGAGTGTTGTTTTCTTTGTACCTCTTTGATTTGGTGCCCAGGACAAGTGCTTCACCCATCTTCCCCTTGACTCGGGCCAGGGTCTTGAGTAGTGTCTGGCCAGCTGCATGAAATGAGTAAGAATTTGTAAGGCAATTCAGCACATCGCCCTTGAACTCAGCAGTTCCCACTAACAAGGGCAAATTTGCTAAAGGACAGAAAAGCTGGAATGAGAAAGTGAATCACAGCAGGCCGGAAGTGCCATCACCAGGACCCAAGTGCCCATTTCTCCAGTAGCTCAGAGTGGTTGCTGTTGTAACTAAAATGTGCCTCCTGGACTTCTGGGTGTCCTTGAGTGTGTATCCAGGGTGATCTGCTAGCAGTCAGTGGAGAAGAGGCTACAATAACGGCGAGAATGACTGAGAGATGTCCCCAGCCCTGCCCCGTGGTCCTGGCTTGGGGTCTATGCATGTTGCTAGTGCCAGCCTGGTTTTCCGTGTCCATCAACACACTTATCTTGATCAGTTCCAATCTTGGCCTCTTTGGTGCAGCCACAGCTCCACAACGGAGCAAGTGCCTGCAGGGTTTCCCTGGTCACAGCAGCACAGGAGTCCACCTCCTGTCGAGTCTACAAAATCTGCCTAATTAGAAAAAATGAGCAAATGCCTGAAATGCAAAACTGAAACCATGCACACCCCAAATGAATGATGCATCCTCTCCAGCAAAATTGTACTGGTTATTAATTAAACTTATGACAGAATTAGGGGGCATACAGTATCTGCCTCCCTACTGAGAAAAAATTTGTAACATTTGAAAAGTGAAGTGGTTTCAAAGAAAGTTGATTATGATATACTAAGAAACACAGTCGTTGATTATAACCTATAACTCAATGCTTTTCAGACATACTGTGCTGAAATTCTAATTTTTTTTTTCCTTTTTAAATTTTTTTAAATTAATTTATTTACTTATACAAGCACGGGGTACAGTCAGAAGCGCGGGAGGGTGAGAGAATTCACCAGAGTCAGAGCAGGGAGCAGAGCAGGCAGAAGGACCGAAGCACACTGCTGAGGGCAGCAGCGGGCGGCAGGAGAGGTCTGCGCGCCATGTGGGACCCTTGCCTGGCGGCCGGGGATCGAACCAGCACTGCAGAGGCTGCAGGCAGCTTCGCAACCCAGCGCTCAACCACTGTGCCACCGGGGAGGCCCTGAAATTCTAATTTTAAATGCCCATGAAGACTGCTGGTTAAGTTGGTCAGAGTTCTTTCTGATGGTAAAGGACGGTGACAGAGAGGTGGGGAGGAAAAGTGGGCAAAACAGAAAGTACACACGACGGAAGTAAAATAGATGAGGATTCCAGTCCCAGGCCCGCCACTAACAGTGCAGACGTCACTGGGTTAGTTCCTATGTTTTCTGAGTCTCAGCTTCCTCATCGGTAAAGTGGGAATAGTATTCACCTCCTAAGGCTGTCAGGATACTAAATGCAATGCCCTGTGCAAGGTACAGAACACTTCTGGCCTTGTCTCCTTCCCTAGCCTCCATTTGTATCCCCCAGCTAAAGGAAGCAAAGGTGGAACAAGTGTCAGGATCTACGTCTAAATCATGGTTTGTTGAAAAGAAACACAACATGTGTAACCACTCACTACAGTAAATATTTAATCAAATAAACTGCAAAGTCAGGGATGTATAGAGGGAAAGTTGGAAAATATTCTCAGGACCTTGGGTTCCTGGGAACACAAGTTTACTTCTCTGTCCTCAAGGACCCAATCAAATATGAAGCAAAATAAAATGTACCGTTTTTTGTGAATAATCATTAGAGTATAGGAAAAGATAATCCATTTGATTGTGATGCTTTTCAATGACCTTGGATCATACTTCCTTCCCCATGAAGTGTACAATTTAACAAATATTTATTGAGCACCTATTATATGTTGGACAGTGTCCTAAGTGTTTAAAGGTCATCAAATGATTAGAAAAAATAAGATAATTTGGGCCTCCCTGGTGGCACAAGGGGTTAAGCACTGCACTATGAAGCAATCTACAGCCTCTGCAGCATGAGTTCGATCCCCGGCCAGGGAGCTATCCACATGGTGCAGCAGACCTCTCCTGACTTGCCCGCTGCTCCCCTCAGCAGTGGATTTCAGCCAGTCTGCCTGTTCTGTTCCCCCCTCTGTCTCTGGTGAATCCTCTCACCCCCTGCATCTCTGGTCTGTACCCCAGCTCTTGTATGAATAAATAAATCTTTAAAAAATATTATTTCGGCATGTTTTAAGTATTTTGAAGAATTGAAAATGGATGAGTAGCTAGTGGGCAAGGAGATGGTTTTTGATCTGCAACCTGAGTGACAGAAAAGACCCAGCTATGGAAAGATCTGGAGGCAGAGTGTTGCGTGCAGAGAAAACACATTGTTCCTGTCTTAAGACAGGAACCATCATGGGATATGGCAGAAACAGCCAGAAGGCCACAGAGGTTTGAAGATAGGAATGGGGAAGGGGTGGGGGTGGCTGGTGGCTGGAAATAGCACCAGAGTTTGATGTAGTCTAAATTATGCAAAAAGCTTTTCATTTCATTCTAAATACAATGGAACACCATGGAAGAGTTCTAAGCAAGAGGGAAATGATCTTACTTGTGCTTTAAGATCACTGACATCTATCTGGAGAATGTCCTGTCGATAGAACATATGAATAAGGAGAAAAATATAAATGCGGGACCACATGGACAATGGCTGCTGGAGTGAGATGTAAGGGATGATGGTGGGGTCAGTGAGGGTGGCAGCGCTAGACTGCCTGAGAATTGATTCATTCCACGAGTATTTCGGAAGAGGAGCCAATCACCCATGGTGTGGGCGGGCGGAGCAGGGGGCTGAAACACAAGTGGGAATCTGAGATGGCCCCCAAGTTTGGGATTTGAGCAACTTACTGCCATTTACAGGAAAGAGACAGATGATTTTGCAGGCTGGAATTTAAGTTGTTTTAAAGGGGTATGTTTAAGATGGCAGGAGACAGACATCCACCGGTATCATGCACGTTTTTAGGGGAGAGGTTGGGGTTGGGGATTTATATTTGGGAGTCATTAAATGGTGTTGGAAATCAGATTTCATGATGCGGCCTTATTCTCTCACAGAAAGCATACCTATATCTAATATAATGGATGTTTATTGGCTTTTACATTTCATAATCAAGCTATCGACAAATAAAGAAAACATAATTGAATTAGATTGAATCACGGGAAATTGCTGATATTTGACTATTTTGACCTATAAAAATGACAATTTCATATGGCTCAATTTAGCAGGCATAGGATAAATTGTAAATGGTATGAGCTTTGACAACATAAAAGTAATGACATGGAAGGGCCTCCCCTGGTTGAGCGCTGTGGTTGAGCACTGGGCTGAGGGGCTGCCCGCAGCCTCTGCAGCACCGGTTCGTTCCCCGGTTGCCAGCGAGGGTCCCACAAAAAAAAAAAAAAAAAAAAAAAGTAATGACCTGGGAGAAAACAGTCAGGAGGCAGGGAGAGCAGAGAGGTGGGGGCAAGTGTGTGAGAAACCAGGTCAGGAGCAAACACTTCAGGGGACAAGAAACAGAACTGTTCAAGTCGGGAAATGAAGTCACTGGAGGAAATGTTTAAAATAGTATAATTAATAAAATCAAGGAAAGATGTGGAAAGCAGTGTAGTTTGCTAAACTCCTCATCTGTGATAGCAACAAAAAATACAGTCAATATGTCTGATTCAAAATTGACAACCGAAGGAAAAGCTTCCTCTTAGCCTTCTGCTGATTCCCTCCAGAATCTTCCCAAAGTTAAAAGTGGCTTTTTGGGAAAATGGGACTGGCAGAGGGCGAGAGGGAGAGGTTTTAGTTTTTTTTTGTAATTTTATTTTACACCATTTATTGTCTTTTTTTATGTGCCTTCATTTATGACAATAATTTTACACCATTTATTGTCTTTCTTATGGGCCTTCATTTATGACAATAATGGTAGTTAATGATGATGGTGACGGCGTCTACTGCCTATTTTTACCCTTGGCAAAATCAAGTGGTGGCTGACTGGCTGTGCTCACTTTGACCGGCAGTACAAGTCACTAAGTGATACACACCTTCTGATTGTGTCCATTCAGGTGTACAAAGTAAGCAAATGTGACTTCTAATACAGATGTCAGTATTGAAAGCTATGGACCACAAAATTCCTCCAAGGCGGTCTCTTATGCACAAAAAAAGTAGGGAAGAATCTGAAGTTCCCTATGGGACTCATTAGCCCCACCTCAACATAGATGGACACGGTGTTGGACCGACCATGGTAAAAGGTGACATTGATAAAAACCCAAAGGAAGTTTGTCTTCATGATTTCCAAACACACTTGCCACAAATTGCAAAGTTGCTAACACTTTAAACCAAATTTAATGGAAGAATTAGTTCAGTTTCCCAATAGTGGTTTCGTGACACCTCCAAGCACCTCCAAGCATCTGTGAAATTCTATTCTCCCATCCTGAGAAGAATTTATATTGGCTTTTATCTGAAATATAACAAACCCATGTCATTCGGTATGTGTATCCCGGAGGATGGGCCTGGCAGGTAAGGGTAATGACATAATCCACACGGCCTCTCACCGGACTTGTCCGCAGGTATTTTGGTCAGAAGTTGATTTGCTAAATTACGAAAGTTTCCAAAGAGACATTATTTTTACCCTTCACATTGCACCTTACCCATGGTTACAGACTGAACAGAAGCATCCACAGATTCTTTGACAGGTGTTCAGATTTTTTTTTACATACACGCCATGTTCTGTTTCTTAGCCCCCCCCCACCTCCTTTTTTTGAGGTAGCACTGGCTTACAACTCTGTATCTGATCCAGAGATGCAGTGGCATCCCTCTTCAGATGTATGTCACCAAACCACACTCACCACCGAGGCACCCAGAGTCCTCCACCACAGTACCCCCTCCGGCTCTGCTGCAAACCCTCTCCCCACCCCCTCTGGAAGCCTCAATTCTATAATAGTATATCTGTGATTTGTTTTGGCTTAATTTTGTCCATTTCTTTGGTTTTGTCTCTCTATAGTCCACATGACTGAAATGATCTGATATCCGTCTTTCTCCTTCTGACTTATTTCACTTAGCATAATCCCTTTCAGTTCTATCGATATTGTCACAAATGACAAGATTTAATCTTTTCTACAGCTGAGTAGTATTCTATTGTAAACAGTGACTTTCTCCTTTCTCTGGATAGTGAATATCACCCATCTCTCCTGCCAACTATGGTATCAGCCTGGATGTTTCATGTCTAACCTCAAAGAGATAAAAACCCACAGTAACGTGCAACGTCTGGTTATAGTCACGATCTGGGGGAAACACTTTCTTAGAGGAACCGATCTCTGAAGGATAAAAGAGGAATCATTCACTTGCAACTCTCCTTTCCGGTTTTTACGCCAGCTTCTCAGCTGTCATACCAGCGTCTTGCTTGTTGCCCCATGAAAGTTTCTCTGTTCCCCTGGCCCACCCGTTTGCACGCAGAGCAGGATGTCAGTGCATGAAGTCAGAGGATAGGTACCTGGTTTGCAGGCGGTAGCAGTGTTTCCCTTTCATGCCTTATTTTTTCGACCCTACATTTTTCTGCAAGTCATCTGAATAGATCCCCGACGCTGTGAGTTCTAGCTCCCAGAATTCTAGGGAAGATTGGACAGAAACCAAGGGAAGGGACATTCTATGCCCATCTGGTTTGGAAGTGAATTTGCTCCTGCCACCCTTTCCTTGTTCCATGTACATGCTTGGCCTGCGCGTAATGCTTCCAGTTTTACAGGAGCATTTCTGATAAGTCCTCTCTGTGGTTTTCAATCAAAAGCCTGAAATCTGCATGGTGTGATAACCACATCTGCCCACTGCACCGGGTGGAGTCGGGGGTAATCCATCTGAAATCTTAATCACTAAAACAAGGCTCCTCTGGGCCCATCAGGTTTTAGACCCAAGGAGCCTGAGATGGGAACAGGCTTTTAACTGGTGCCTCCTGGGAGAAAGGGAAGCAGGCCGGCGCATTAGCAAGGTGGGCCCCTGGTGAGGCCCGGAATCTGAAGACACAGTGTCACCGTGTACATGGCTCTAAAAATACGTGTTTGGAAAGACACCTGAATGTTTTAGTCACCTGGTTATGGCAAAACAGAGGCGTTTTATAGCCCTAGTAGAAAAAGGAGGCAGCAAGCCACAAGCACAGATCCCCCCAGACTTGGAGCAGCAGAAAGCGAGGCGCACCTCAGGCTGGGGAGCCGGCCCTCGCCCCCAGCCGCCTTGCTACCCGCTCCTCCATGCGAAGGACATTTCATCGCATCTGTTCCGCCAATTAAATGCTTATGCCATTTACCATTCGACCTATTTAAGAGGATTCTTCAGCTCGCACACGAGGGACGGCCAAGCAAAGCTCAAGAGCCTGAGAGCTGTGCCGAGACAAAAAGGCATTTAACTGGGAGGCAGCTGTGTGTGGAGAGCGGAAGGAGAGCGCGAAGGAAGCGGTGAAGCTCTATTTTGTTCCCTCCCATGACAGCATCTGACTACACTATATGTTCCTTAACTACAACTTTCAATAAGGACGAACTGTCTTTGGAGTAACAACATCCGGGCGGGTTTGCTAGCCAGGGTTTAGTAACATGCAATCGTGGCAGTCAATACCGAGAAAAATCAATCTCCTGAAATTTGAAAACACACACACACACACACACACACACACACACACACTCCATTATATGAGCTCAAACATTTCAATCTAAATTAAATCCAATTAGAGGTAATCATAGTGGATCATATTAAACTAATTCTCAGACAGGAAAGATTATAATTTTAAATGGCTCCATAAAGCACTAATGAAAAAAAAATCATTTATTTCAATTAAGTAGGCCTATAACCAATACCTAAAGGTCAGGGGAAAACTGCCGTGGTAGCTATTTCTCCCTCTGCCTGAACCCCAGCTGAGCCATCAGAGCTCAGGGTTCTGAAGCAAGATCCGCCTGATATGGCATTGAACTCCAAGCTGCCTGTCTTGCTAGCCTGAGGATCGCGGAGCTTAGTAATGACAGGAGCGATTGCCTCTCAGGATGGATGTAACACTACATTGCAGAACCTAGGTGCGTAACGACTCTTCTATTATTGTAGCTCCCTTTTGTACTGATGTATTCCAGTCAACAGTCCTGTCATTTCCCCAGCAAAACCCTGGCTTCTGTTAAGAAGTTTTCCTAATGATGGTGCCTAACTCTTCCGTTCCTCCTTGGAATCGAGAGCTACCAAGCACCAGACAAAAGCTGCTTTGCTTTTACTGCTAAACCATCAATTTCATGGGACGGAAATTAATGCTGTTTTCCCCTTGTGTTAATGATTTCTGCAAGTTGCCATAAAGTGAGAGTCCATAAGGCCCGAGGAGCTGAGCCACTTTTCATCATTCAACAGGGGCTGTTAACATGTTAACGTGAACTAGTTCCATGTAGGAGACCAGGTTGGGGGCACTAAATGCTACCCCGACCTTATTGGTGGTGTGACCCCTGTTCAGCTCAGTTCACTACTCTGATCCTTTTATCCGCGGTGAAACTGGTGTGTTCTAATCATGGCTTCTATTTTGGGGCCCCTCTACACCACCTCAGGAGTGGCTGCTGCAGAGTTGGATGGAGAGCTGGGGGTACAAGTCCCGTTCCCATTCTTGCCAAAGAAGCTTTGCGTTCATCCACAGATACCACGGACTTTCCCATAAGAACTTGTTCAAAAGGAATTCTGCTGCTAACGTGTTTATATCACTGGTCCTTAAGGTCTAAAAATTCACGATTCAGTGAATCTTTTACTTTGTTTTCCAATACAAAATCAGATCAGATGCATCTTCGAAATAAGTGATCAACTAGTAAATTAGGAGAGACCGCTCGTCTTCTACATGGAAACTTAGTATGTAACACTGACGGGCTTTGTTTTCCTCCACATCCTTTGCTTGGGTGATGTTTAGCCGATTTTAATCCACATATGACTGTTTTTCACCACGGAAGCTATACTTCCTCAGCAACATCTTCAACCCTATCAGTTGGTCTTTGCTTGTCCACACTCCCCTTTTCTGAAGGGACCAGATATATGCCCTGTTTTGTAATGGGCCAATCCTCTCTGGTTTATAAGTCAGAAAAAGTAGATGCTTGAGGGTAACAGTGGCAATTGTCATCCATACTGGTGCCGAGAAAGAGCTCGAATCAGGAGAAAGCTTCCACATGACCAACAAATTCCAGAGGAGTTATTTAATTGCTCAGAGATCCTCCATTCAGTTAAGGGAAAACTCTATTTCCACCTTCCAAAAGTCTACTTTGATAGCATCTTACATTCTCAATGAAATAGGGATATTCACAAAGGCTTTGATATTTTATTCATCTCTCTGCATTCACACACAAATATTCAGAGATGTACCTGTGAATATTGTTTCTTTGAGTCACCTAATGCATAATAGCTCTTACACAAATAGGGTTGATTAAGGGGTTTCTTTTCCAGTGTAACTGTTAAATCAGCAGCTCATCCAACGATCAGATGCAAAATGTAACAAGTTCCTGATAGAGTTGTGTTCCCTTTGAGAACAAGTGTTTTTTCATCACCCTCTTAGTCACCTAATTTGACTGAAATCTAAGATCTTAATGCATCCGTCTTGTTAATTCTCTTGCCAGTACGTAGGAAATTGAAGCAATAAACCACAACTTGTTTGTAGTGGTGTTAACATTATTAAGTACTCAGCTAGCTGACAAGAGCCCTGTTTTTCCATTAAACTTCAATAGCAGCTTCATGCATATTTAGCTCTTTGGCACTTTCCTTATTTTCCCCCTGATGACTTGTTTGAAAAGTTGACCTCGAATTCACTACACTCCGCTTCACTTTTTGCATAATCAAAGTTATGACATATTGCCTTAGCAAATTGCCATTGTCTTTTTATTACTCTTTTTTAAACACCATTCAACTGCTTGTTTTTTAGAAGAACAGACATGGCAATTTTTTTTTTCCTCATTGTGTTACTTAATGGAACTGGACCTTAAAATCACAGTACCAAAATTCAAAAGATAGTATTTCAGTGATTATGTATTTAAAATATATCTTGTGTGCTATAACTTTATTTGATGATGATGATGATGATGTTGCTGTGGGAGTCAGTTGCACTTTCATCTGATTGATCAGTTTGCTTCACATTTAAAAAGCTCTGATCTTGGAAACCACCGTGGCCTTTCCTGTTCCCATGTGTATGGAAAATGCTATGGCCTTGACATCAGGTCACTCTTCTAACTGATCTTTGGACACACCCAAACAGTGATATTAGAGCAGACAGACGAGTTACCTGTAATCTCCATGCCTAGCTTACTGGAGGTGAGTTGAAAACTTCTGGGCTGGTGCTCAACACTATGTCTTTGCAATTTTAAGGCCCATGCTCCTAATCTTTCTCCCCAAATTAGCTTTTCTGCCAGACTCCCCCATTTCTGCCAACAGCGCTTTTCTATTATCCTCCGAAAACCTTTGAATAATCCTTATTTCCCCTGACTTCCCTTGCCCATCAACCTATCCAGTCATCAAGTATTACTCATTTCATCATTCCAGTCATTTCCACATTCTATTCCCAATAATCCCACGAAAGTCCAGGTCTTCATTGCTTTACTCAAGGGCAGCCAAACCGGTTTTTCCGGACTCTAGTCTGTCACTCAATACATGCTGTTAACAACAGTCAGAGTTGTCTTCCTGAGACACCATTTTGTATATAGGTAGTTGGTCAACAAATATTTATTGAGCACATGCTAGGATCTGAGCTGATAGTGATAAGGAAGGGAGACACAGCCTTTGATGCTTTGAGCTTATTTTATAGACATCACATTTATCTGATCTTAAACATCTCCAGAGGCCTCCCCTCTCCTAGCTGAGACATTGAATGAAGTGCAACAACTTAGTGGGCTCTCACAGTGTGGCCCTGAACTACCTCTTTGACTTTATTCCCTACTGTTACCCTACAAGTTTCCCATATTCCAGCTTTATTCATTATTCCAGGAACATGTAAAAATGCTCCTTCTCACCAACTTTACCTTTTATAACTTGAGGTCGTATATCCCTCAGAACTTAAGCATAGAATCTTCCTTATGAAAGGAACACAGACAACGATTGTCATTGATAATAATGCACATTATATTCTGGTCTATCATTCCAAGGGGTCCCTACTATGTGCCCCACTGGCACCATGAAGCCATCTCTATACATGCATTATCACACTTGCTATAATTACCTATATGCTCTACAATAATATTAGCTCATAGAAAGCAACGCCTCTTCTTCCCTCCTCCTCTTTGTTTACCTGGAACCCAGTATAGTGTCTGTGATATTATAGGTTCTAAATAAATGAATAGATGAGTGAAGAAATGAATGAGTATAGAAACAACCTTCCCATGATGAATTTCATGCTATCTGGAAATGATGGACAATCAATCAGGTAACTAAAGTTATACATTTACATGAAAATCAGAATAGCTTCATCAGTCACTCAGTTGGTGCTAAGACATCATCTAACTAATCAAAGGTAAGTTTGTATTTTCCTTGACAATATGCATTATTTATATATGCATTTCACATTCAGATTCACATCTCTACCTGCATACATACACATTTATATCTGAAAAGACTTATTAATTGCCCAACTAATTGCTGCTCCAAATAGTAGCCATTTAGAGAAGAACATGGCAGCTATTCTTTTAAAATAAAGGAATAGGAACAAAAACCATAAGCTTTACAAAATCTCAAAGGGAGTTCCGAGGTTGGAGCCGGATGCTATTACCAGCCACTATATATCATTCAAATACAGCTTTTAAGGAGGAAACCATAACCCATAGGGATCAAGTGCAGGAATTTGCAATTCATCATCTGTATTTTGGAGTCTGGAACTCCAGTCTGTCCAACCCCATTAAATGCTCCCTCTATCATAAACATGCAGGCATCCCAGCTAGTCAGAAACATGTACAGCATCTGAGTTTCAAGTGGATAGTTGAACTACATACTTTTTGAGCATCACATAATTGTGTTTTCTAAGTATTTAGCGGTTTCTGAGAGTTATCAGGCAAAAGGCTTTCCTACTTATTCTAGGACCCAAAATATTATCTTAAAAATTCATTAAATGTATAAAAATAGCACCAACATGCCTAATTACCTCTATCCTGACAAAATAAGTTAGTTCCATCAAAACTTCCCCAGAAGTCAAATCATCATCTATATTATATCATTTAACCTCTCTGTGAACTTCATTTTAGAACAAGTAATCTGCTTCTATATTGTCTGAGTTTTTAGAAGGTGAGTATGCATGATGACTGTGATCAGAAATTAGTGAAGCTATTTTCATTTTTAATAAAAAAGGTTAAATGAATGATTAAAATTTCATGTAGTATTTTAATTGCAATTTTAGTAGAACTACACATGTTGCTAAATCACTAAGAGACATGGGGAAGATAAGAAAATATCAAGAATACAAAGAGGGAAAATACAAGTTAGTTCAGTTACTGCTATCTGAAGACAGTAATCAACATAAAGTACTTACAGGAAGTGCTAGCAACATCGATACAAAATATGGGAGCCCTATCCTAGTGTGGCTAACATAGCAGCTACGTGCTGGTTGGTGCTTATATGGTTCTACCATATACTAACAAATCCCCAGAATTCAGCATTTACATTGTGGTCAAGTGCATACATCTTTCTTCCAGAAGACATACAGATGAATGAGATCACCAGAACATCCCTCTCCCAATCATCCTTAATATAGCTGTGAAACAATCAGAAAAAAAAGCAAGCTTTCTCAGCAAACTGGGGGGAAAAACCATACACATATATTTCATATTCATTTAGGAATGCATATAATCTTCCATGGCAAGTTCCCAGATGTAACCAAATAGATAAATGCAATAGTAACAATGAAAGAATGAGTCAGGAGTAAATGGACTTTGCTGCACAGAAAAAGGAATCATTAAAGCAGAGTAATAAATGGAAAAGTCTCTAAAATGCTTAGTAGAGATTAGAGAAAAAATAATCATTATGGAAAGTAGGTCACATATTCTACCTACCAGTATCACATGTTTCTGAGGAAATAAATGGAGCAAATAGATAAAAAGAAACCAATAATCAATGTTATAATAGAAGAAAACTTTGCAGTTGAGAAAAATTATCTGAGATTGGATATGGAAGACACTCATCATGTTCCATGTTATAGACAAAGGTATTGATCAAAGATCTATATATATTCAGATATGTCCTGGTAAAGTGTTACTAAAAAGATTCCTGTTAGCATTCAAGCAGCAAACAAAAACTCAAATTACTCATGATTTGTTCTGTTGAACAAACACTACCAAAAGACAAAAAAGCAATGTCTACATGGCTGTGAACCAAGAATCTAGACCCAGCAAAGATGTCTTGAACATATAAAGACAACAAAGGGGTAGCCTGAGAACTGTAAGTTCTCAGAAAACACATCAGCCAAATAGATTACTAAACATGAAAAGAAGGTATATCTGGCAAGAGATATACCAGAAACTCAGTTTAGACTTAAATTATAGGTAACAGAGCACTCTTGAAGGGTTGAGGCTGGTAGACTAAGGCTACTGAGGTGATAGTTGGTTTGTTTTTTTTTTTTGGTTGTAAATTTTTGCAAAAATTCATCCAGATATATGTGTAATGAATCAGGGGGCAATCAGGCTGATAGAAGGGATTTGGCAAGGAAAGGAAAGTACCAGCAAAATGTTTTGCTTATGGGAATCACAACTGTCTGAAGACAGTGCTGTGGGACGAGACTGAAGATGTCTGGGGCCAGGCCTTCCTCTCCACACGGTCTCCAGGACTTAGCACAATTGCCCACACAAAGCAGGCATTTATTTATTAAACACTCGTGGAATAAATGAATGAAGAGAAAATCTCCAGAAATGGTTTGACCCATTGGGATGTCATTGGAAAGAGTGTATTTTTACCTAGAATAGTGTTCACTTTGAGTGAAAAAAAATTCTGGTTCATTTGTTTTTAAAAAATGAAAAGGAAAGGGAATACAAACAGCCTTCTCATTTTCTAGTAACAATTTAGAGTTGATAATTTTACAACTAATATACCAAATGTCAGACACTAGCCATAGCAGGGAAAAAATGATCAAGTTAATTTGTTGTGTTTAATTAATTCACCAGGCTTCTGAGTATATTCCTAGTCCAAATCTAACCATTGTTTAATTAGTTCCTCCTGTCTGATGAAATGTCTTAAACTAGAGAAAAGTGGGAAGAGCCTGACTATATTATGGATGCTTCACTTGTGATTATCAGACTTGCCTAGGAAATGAAGCCTTTTTCACTAGGAGACCATCCTCAGCGCAGACTTATTTGCCCGGGAAAGACACGTATGATATCACTAGTGATTTTTTCTTTATTCTGTCTTTAGCCACCGTGCAAATTCTCCCCAAACCCTTTGAAATGTTCCATTCTCTATAATACATTTAACGGATACCAAATCTCAGTCTATGCTTGCTCTGTTGGCTCTACAAGGATTTCTTGAGTACTCCCCCATGCACCGCCACTGCCGAGGAGCGTGCTTCCTTGTGGGCTGTTGTACAAATGGAAAGACCCCACTGGATAAGGGAAATAACGCACCCGGCCTGGTAGGTGGCGCTTCCTATAGTCATTTCTTAAAATATATGCTATTGCATCAGAAAGTGTACTTTCAAAAAAAAAAAAAAAAAAAAAAAAAAAGCTTGGCAGCACTGACAAAGAATACAGAACCAATTCTAAACTGCGAAGGCCCAGCCAAGAAGCAACGAGGGTCTTTACAAACCCCCGTGGCTCCACTCTATTAAAAACAGCATTTGCTGTGCTGTAATGAGATAATGGGGGCTCCTTTCGCTCCTAGGCAACTTGAATCCCCCGAGACTTGAGAATACCAACATGTTTTCCATGGAGTGGCTATTGTCCCACATGGTGAGTTCATTCAAGTGTACAGTGACTTCTCTGCATTCTCTATCTTCTTGCAGCCAAACCCAGCACCACATACATCATAGAAAGCCCTGTCTGCAGTGGCGTCCTCAAGTGCACACTGAGCTCTCAATAATTCCCTTGTCCCATTACAAATTAGGCTTGGATTTGGTGAAGGGATTTCCCCCTGCTAGTATCTAGTGCCTGGTGCATGGTGTCTGCACAGGTCATTATTATTGCATTATAGACACACTGTGAATTCAAAAAAGCGATACGACACAGTGCTTTTCTTGGAAGAGGTAAGAAATCTAGATTGAAAGGACTGAGAAACATCTCACCGAGAAACATCAACCTTGGTCTTGAAGCCAAAACATTATAGCTCTTCTCGAGGCTCTGTCACTGAGCATGGAAACTAAAGACAGAAGAAAAAAAAAAAACCTGCAGAAAAGTGTCATGGGAATACTGAGAATAAACACTGCGATGAAATATTTCCCATGGATAATTAGCAAGTTGCAACATCAAGTGTGGGGTGCATGTGATACCGCAGGAGAAAGGGAGCGAGGGGGGAGGCGATGTGCCCAGGAAGATTCTCATGGCATAGCTATGGAAGAGGAATTGCTACCGACACTGAAACAGTTAAAGAGATGCTGGGCAAATTAATGAAGTGAAAACTAAATTAGTTAATGAAGTAAGCACCACAAAATTAATGAAGCAGGGACTGGTGGAGCTCATTTTCAAAGAGTAACTCTGTACATGCAAATTTGGAGCCTGGCCTCTATATATTTTGAGAACCTGCCGGCTATTACACAAAAGGGAACTGGATAATAGATTGTCAACGACACTTGGTTTCAAATAATATCAGTAAGCAACATCAGATCTTCAAGCCAGGACTTCGTTTTCATTCCTCTGGAAAAGCTGACATAAGATTAAATTGGACCAAAAGATTAAAGAACAATAAGAGAGGGAGGAGAAGAGGGAAATAATTATTGAGACAGTGACAGTGCCCCCCCCCCAAGGGCTTTCCTCCCCCACACAGGTGGCCTCCCAATGCGCAGACCCCTAGAATCTCACCTCAGCCCCGTGTGGAGAACCCCAGTGACTGCTGTGGCCTAGTCTCATCTCAACTGTGTTCCCAGCCCCTGGCTCCAGCCCCTGGCTTTCAGGAGGTGCTCCAGGCTTGTGCACTTCCTTGCTCTGACTCCATTTAGGATGTTCTGGTCTTTTCTGCCCCCCCCCCCCCCAGGCACACTGCAGACCTGTTACCCTCACTGGGCAGTAGAAACCCAAGACTTCTACCCATACCCGCCATTCTTCGAGTACTTCCTTTCATAGACACAAGAGTTCTATAAGCTCACCCATGTCTCATGTTTTCTCACATGTCTATTAGGTCAAATTCTTATTTCATTTTAGGAATGAGGAAATGGAGGTCCAGGTATAAATACATCTATAAATAGTTCTATATGTAACCATCTGGATTCATATATATATATGGTAAAGCTAAACATGAGCTCATATTGATGTCTCCAACTCCAACTCAGTACCATATGGATCATTCTAGCACCATCTGCCATCCATTTACTTAGCTGTTCCATTCCAGTATACATGTACAGCAGTATCAGAAGTGTTAATCCCTCCCTACATGGAAAACAACTTTATTAACTAGAGTCCATTGTTCAAGCACAGATTTTTTTCCCTTCAGTCTTAAAGACTCCAGGCATTTCCAAAGGTACTCAGGTCAGTAGCTTTGCCCCCATGCCTGTCAGGGAGGGTGTTCCATTTATTTGTAATGTAGTTGGCCTCTTTTGTCTTGGTCTGCATTCCATCCTGGAATTCTCCCACCTCCAAAATGATTAGTTAAATTTGCATATGTTAAGGTTTACTCTCCATGCTGTAAAGTGCAAGGGGTCTTGACAAGGGTTTGGGGTCAGATGCCCCGCTGCAGAATCACACATCATAGTTCCACCACACTACCGAAATAATGAAACAATCCCGCCCAACCTCTTCACGACCAAAACCCCTGAAGCCATCTTCTGCTGCGATAGTTTTGCCTTTTTCCAGAATAGCAATCGGTGGAACTCTAGTCTTTCAGGGTGGTTTCTCTTACTTAGCGTGTGCATTCAAGTTTCCTCCAGGTCACCAAGTGCATCTCTTCCTAGTACACCATTGTCTGCTTCCACCACTTGCTTATCCACTCACCTATGGAGAAAGGCCTGTTTGGTGATTATGACTGAAACCACTGTCAACCCTCCCACTGGCCATGAGGGTCCTGCGGTATCTTCATGTTTTCATTTGCTTACTGACTTCGTGGATCTCTCTTTTGTTGAGATGTCAGATACTTTGCCCTTTTAAAGTGGGTCGGCTTTCATTTTCACTGTTGAGTTTCTTTCTAGGTTTTGGGCACAAGACTTTTGTATTTTCTTAGTGCTACTTCTTGTCTTTTCTTTCTCTTAACAGTGTCTTTCATAGAGCTTTTTTTTTTTTTTTTTTTTACAAAGCCTATGCTTTTAACCAGTTTTCTGTCTCTTCCTTTTAACTGTCTTCCACGCTGGAATTCCAGAAACCTCCATCTCTCACCCACTGAGGGCCTCCTGCGGGCCAATGACAGCAACAGAAAATGCCTTTGGCCAAATGTTTTCTCTGCTTGGAGCACTTCCACCTCCATAAACAGAGTCTGAGGACCATATCACACTGGCCTCTTACTGTTTCTCATACATGCCACCTACACTTCTGTCTCAGGGCCTTTGCCATTGCTGTTCAGCCTGCTAGGATGTTCTTCCACAGGTAGAACTCACTTCTTCACTTCCTGTAAATGTTTTTGCTAATGTTTCCTCAATGAAGCCTACTTTCCAGAACCTTGGAGACCATTCAGCAATCTGGACCATTTCAGCATATATATATATATATATATACATACATATAGCTCTCCTGCTGGCGCACCCACGTGTAATTAACCACTTGGGACCTGTGGGCCTTTCTTGCTACTCCAGCCTGCTCTCCCCTCTCCAGAGGAAATATTACAGGGCTGCCTTCCAATGGGCTATTTCTCAAATGTGTCCAGATATTACTTCAGTGACTAAAAGTCAGTGCTATTAACTTTAGTGACTAAAAGTCAGTGCTGATTTACTCACTGATGTTCCTCAGTAAAGTGGGTAAGCTAAGTTGCAAACATCTGCATTTTTGACATGAACTCCATTCAGTGATTTTTTTTTGTTTTGAATGGGGAAACAAAAAGCTGGTGAATATTCTTATTCTTATTTTCTGAATTATTTCCCATTCACAAAGCATGCTCACCATCGAGGGAGGCATGTGGCCGCCCAGCCAGGATACAGTCCGTCGGGGTCAGCAATCACATTTCCAACCGTGCACATGACAAGGAAAGCAAATAAAAAGCCAGATGCAAGAATTTTCCCAGGCCCACCCAACCACCTACCTCTCTACCACGGCCTCTGAGCCTCCTGGCCCCAGCTCCTTCTTCCCTGGCTCCACACTCACATGTCTTCTCCTGATGACCCGTTTCTTCCCATCTTTGGCACTCTACCTCAACCGTTCCTGCCTACTGTGCATGCTCCCCTCCTGGATTTCCTTGGCCCCAGATGCTCAGGGCAAGAAATTCTTCCCCCTCAAACCTCAGCCATGTAGAGGCCTCTGCTACAGCCAGGCCAGGCCAGGCTCTCTCCTCCCTGCCAGGACGCATGCCCATTATAAAAGAGGATTTCTTGGTCACAGCAATAAGGCATTTGGCTTAAGGCTACACAAGAAGATTGGGGCGAAGAGGAAAGCGTGAGGAGAGATTGCGTTACCAATAGATGAGCACAGCTTGCTTTAGCAAGGATTTGGATTTTTGTTCCCCTGACCCTCAGAATCCTCATAGCTATCCAGCCGTTCCCAGTTTAGTGCATGCTTTCTCTTTCATGAGGAACATTTATTTCTCTAGTAAAGACTGGCAGAATGCTAACTATGGTAATCGCTAAAATTAACAGCAGAAAGGCAAGAGACGATTGCCAATATCTTGACTGGGAAGCTAAAATTCAACCTGCTCTCAGAATAAACGAGGTCATTTGTCAGTCTCTTCAGATCAAGAATTGGGCTTTCCCATGGTTGGGGTGCTGTGTGTCTTCATTGCTTTGGCAACATCACCTGAAAGGTGATAAAAGATGAAAAACATAAAGGCTCCCGATGAGGGGCATAGGAGATTTGCAGCTCTCAGCTCCCATCATGGGCTGCCTGAACTTCACGGCACTCTGTGTTTTCACACCACAGAATATGAGCACCCCCGCCACTGACACCAGGTCTTCCCTTAGGCTGACCACAGGAACTGCCACCAGAGGAAGAAGGTGAAGGAGGACCTATTTCTGAGTGACACTTTCACATTCAAACAAATGCAACAAATACATTTATAGACATGTAAGAGGGGGCCAAGGCCAACAACCATTCTTTCTTCCCTCCCGAGCAGCAGACTCTAGGCTGCCAGCAGTTAGGGCTGCTCCAGTTTTCTCATAGTCGACGGCTAGTGGCTCTCAGAGATATGGGATTAGTTTTCTGACTGAAAAATTGCAGTCAGAGAACAGCCAAGGGATCCCATTGTGGAAGTGGCTTTTTCCAACCGTCCTTGAGGAAATCCATACTTTATGCAGAAGTCTTGGGAAGGCGCAACCTGCCCACGATAAACAAGGTTCTGGTGTCACGTCTTGTCACCTGTCAGCCTGCTGGGGGCCTGCCTCCCTCGTCACCTCACAGGAGGGCAGAGGTCATCACCTGCACTGTATGTCCATGTGTGGGCTGAGCAATTGGTTGGGTAAAAAAAAGTCAAGAAAAGATTTATTATTTGGAGAGATTGATGACAGTGAACAGAACAACGAATTGGAAGTACCTGCCTCCATGATTTGGGAAAAAACAAAAACAGGAGTTGGAAATGAACAGCCTTGGGAGTCATCTCCTAAGATTATTTAACATTTATCCAAAGGCTCTCAGGTCTCGTCCATGAGCTGCGCTGTGAGTCTCTCCCAAACACTGAAAATCAACAGTCCACTCTATCTACCTTGGAAGAATGAAGGGCTCTGTTAACACAGTTCATTTTCAATTAAGTGGTTTGGGGCCCTGGGTGTGTCCAAACTACCCCTCCAGCAAAATTACACAAACAAATCTCCTCAGCAAGTTGAAGCACAACCATCTTCAATGGGTAACACCAGCCCCTGACTTCTCTGTGTTCGACTTCAAGATGGAGGCATGTGGGAGTTACTGTGCTTGCAGATCTCACCAGTGAGGTGTGCGACTTGGTGCCTGAAATGCCAAATGCAAGTCTGCTGATGTCCAACTTTGAGCTGTTCAAAGTTAGAGAGCTTTTGGTACCTTTGAACACAACTGAGAATCCAGAGTTTTCAGTAAAGAGCAAGAGAGGGGAAAAAAAGAGGCGGCGGGCGGGGTGGGGGGAGAGCTTAGGGGGCACATTCTTCCCTAGAAGGAAATTCTGGACATTTGCTCAATTCTCCCTCCACCGTATGGTGAGGCACTCAGACACCGCGCCTAGAATCCCATGGCTCCTGTCAAAGTTCATGAATATTGCTAAAGAAAAAAAGAATATTGGTTTCATTTTTACAGAGCAAGAAAGGTGGGAGAGAGAAAAAAGAGGTAGGTGGTTGCTTTTTCCAGGCCATACTTTAACCTTTTACCACACTAATTTTCTAAAGGTCAAGCTGCAGAATCATGGCCCTGCAGCTGCCCATGGCATTGAATACTCAAATTAGTTCACCCCATGTCACATTTGAAATCTTGTCCTTCATCCTCCTGAACACACCGGAAAGATATTAGGCACATTTCCTTTGGGAAAGTTGAATACAAAAGTGACTAATGAAAGTTTCATTGACAATTTCCATTAAAAGCAGGCATTTTATCTGCCTTTATTTTTTTCCTTCATCATATGTCCAAGACACCATTCAGGTAACAGTAGAAGTATGTGCAAATGCTGGCATCAGAAAGTAGAGGAACATGTAGGTGAGACTTGTGAAATCCACCCTGCAATGTCTTTCCTGTTCAGCATCATCACCTCACCATCTGTCCATGTTGTCCCAAAAGGCACAATTTCACCCTTCTTAATAGCCAAGTAGTAGTCCACTGAGTATAGAGACCAGAATTTCTTTATCCAGTCATCCATCGATAGGTTAGGTTATTTCCAGACCTGGCTATAAGGAATAACACTGCTGTGAACACAGGTGTGCATAAATCTTTTTATATTAGTGTGTTCATATTCTTCAGGCAAATACCTAGAAGTGGCATTTTTTTTTTTTTTGAGGAATCTCCATACCATTTTCCATAAGGCCTGCACCAAATGTCATTCCCATGAACAGTGGGTGAGTGTGTCTTTGTTTCTGCATCATCACCATTTGTTCTAGTATTTTTTATATAGGCCATTCTCACAGGCGGGAGGGGGAGGAGGCATGAGGCATGTGCACCTATGAAGGGGTGGGGCTATACTACCAAAATCATATAGTTCTATAAAGAAAAGACAAACAAATAAAATTTGAGAGGAAGAAAACCAAAATGTCTCTTATCTTACATCAGTGCCCAACTTTCTTCTCCTGAGTCATCACCCCAGATTAGCTTCTCATGCCCACAGCACTGAAGCAATGACTTCCTAACTAGGCCAGGGCCTGCTTCTGCCCCTTCCTGTAAACCGCATGTAGACTGCCTGCATGGACCACTTCATGTAGACGCATGTCCCCAGCATAGTAATCTCCCAAAGCATAGCTCTCAAGGCATTATACTTTTGCTCAAAAATCTCCCATGGTTCTTATTTCCCACTAACTTTTATATAAGCTCCTCACTAGGGTGTTTAATCCCTCCACAGTTAGGCTTCAGCTGGCTTTCCCACCCTTATCTTCACTACTGCCTTACACTGGTCTTGTGTGCCAGCCAGATACATTCCTAGCCTTCCTCCATGTCTGATGCTTTCTCCTGTCACAATCTTTCTTGTTATTCCCACTGTCAAAGGTACCCTACCTACCAATCTCTGCCTGATAAAATCAGATCCACCTTTCAGTCTTTTTCAAATGTCATCACCTCTTGAAGCATTTTTGCTAATCCTACAGGAGAACTTGCTCTGAACTTCTGTTATGGCACTTGCTTATTACTAAGGCATTTCTTTCCTTCCCTGCCCAGCTCAGAGGTGCACTTGAGCTGTTTATCACTTGACTCTGAAAAAACAGTCCTGATTTATTATCGTGTTTGCCAATTTCTGTGGTGTAAATGTTCCCACCATGGTGAAATTCAAGCTGCCAATCTGAGGTTACTGAACACAGTTGTGATGAGCTATGCAATAATAAACAATTACACAGTATTTCTGGCATACAGATACAATACATATAAATAATTTCAAGAGGATCAACAATAAAATGTAATAAAAAGAATTAAAAAATTAATGAATTGTCTTTAACAAAATTTATTGTAGGTTTACCTAACTTCTAATAATGGTTCTGTTTAAAAGCCAGCTCTTACAATTCCTAAAACGTTAATGATTATCTATTGTGAGCTGGCTCAAACCAGTCCAGCACACTGCTGGCCTCACCCTCCACATGACTATGTGAGCTCCTTGAAGGAAGATGCTGAGTCTTTAATTATCTCTGTGCACTAAGCTCAGTATCTCATATGAGGAAGTGTCTAGATAAAATTTTAGAATACTGAAATTCATATACATGCAGCTTAACCCCAATACAACTGGAGCAAATGACAGTAACTCTTAAGAGTCATAAGAAAGATGACTTGAACTAGCACAAGATGAAGATGCCCAGCTTGGTGCCAGGGAGAAGGAAGGTACTAAATAAATATTACCCAAATCTGAATGCACTGAGACTCTCTCTTGAGTCCGCACTTAAAAAATGCATTAACTTTAAATCTTCAACTCGCTTCTTCATGGGAGCTTGGTGAACCTCACATTCATAATCGAAGGCACTAGAAGTGCTGGATAGATGATAGGAATTGTCAATTTTCCATGATATCTGACAGGCTCGTCTTCATGAAACAAAGCAACCTGCACATACCTGAATTTCCACAGTTCTTGGCTTTGTCTCTTTCACAAGCATATTGTTTCCTAAATCCACGCTATGACATCAGTCATCTTAGAATCATTGATCTGTATAAACAGTGATGGCATGCACACTATAATTATTGTATTAAGGGCAGACCCAATCTCAAGATAGAAAAAGTGAACCTACTCACATTTGATATTTTTGGTAGCATACTTAAATTTAAATTATACTACAGGCACTTTTTAGCATAACATGCACCGTATATTTTTGCATTTAAATAAACCCATCTTCCCCCTGCACACAACACTTGGTAATTCAGAGAAATGTATCTTAGTGGCTCCCAACTGCTGCTTCCTCAAGTTGGCTCATGGTTATTTTTTTTTTTTTTTTTTTTGAGTACAGTGAAAACTACGAGCTCTCTGGGAGCAAAAATAAATCTGATTGTCTTTGAGAAAAAGAAATTCCTTTTGTTTCCCTCCCCTTTTCTCAAAATCATATTGCATGCAATGGAAGCATCAGCCATATTTACCTTTCAACTAAAAGTGACCATGGGAGGAAATCAAGCAAATGATTTCAGTGAAAATTTTCAGACGTAGTTAGATTTATACCAAAGCAATGAGACATCTTTCTACACATCCCATTTTCATCTAGAATGAGGCAGAAGGCTCATTACAAATATAAGCGCTCTTGCCAGACAGATCTGGGTTCAAATCCTGACTCAGGCAAAGTGCCGCATAAGAAGTCTGTCTACCCTGGTTCTGCCATGCTGCCTGGAAGCGCAGGCTGCACAGGTGGCCAGGTGGGTGACAGCCTGAACTTTGAGTCACCCCAGGCCAGTCACGGCAGGCGCAGAGAGCAGCGTCATGTATTCTCCAGATCAGTCCACATGCCAGTGGGTGTCACTGAGGGTCACATGTTCAGGCCACAAGGAGCAAAAGAATCACCTTCATTCTTGGCGCAAGAATCTGTGAGCCTAATCAAATGGTTGTTCTTTGAAGTCCCTGAGTTTGGGGCCCGTGTGTTGTGGAACAGTGCTGGGAGAAACAGGAAGCAGCCCACATAAGCAGCAGCTGGCTGAGCCAACAGGCCGCCCCAAGTGGTAGAGAGGCCATATATGGAGAGACCTTGGGCTACAAGTCCAGAGGCAGAGGCTGGTGGGCCAGCAGGCCAGGCAGTGACAATGGACTTGTATTCAGGACTCACTCATGTCTGGCACTGTTCTGAGTTCTTTGTGAACTCGCTGAATCCTCAACATGCCCATGAGGTAGGAGCTATTGTCTCCCCTGCTTTATACATGAGGAAAGTGAGCGCAAAGAGATTAACTGACTTTCTCGATCTCCTATTGTGAGTGAGCCCCAGAGCAGGATTTGCATGCATGTGGAGCCAGACGCTCACCTTTAGTCACCACACCGTACAACCTCACTTGGACAAGTATGTACAAAAATGTGACTGATGTGTCTGCACAGCCTCAAAACACTGCTTTGCTGGGAGGAAAGTTTTTGTAGTGGCTACGGAGCTGGTTTCTGGGTCCTGCTCACCAAATCCATCTGGAATGCTCTCCAAAGCTCAGCCGTGGCACCTCTCCCCCTGGGCAGACTCAGGGGGAGTCATGTATGTGCCTCCAAGCTTAGAAGCTGCTAACTCCAGTTCTGTGACTTCTGAAGATCACCTTTCTACAGAACACTTAACCCTGTCTGGGCAGGCAGTGACCACTTGAAGGTCACAGTGCTGATGATTAACGTTGAGTTCAAACTCAGCTTTATTGGGACTTCCTGGTTGTGGCAGGAGGGGCTAATAAAAAGGGTGAAAACCTAGTGAGCACCATGTGCCAGACCAGCCTCGTGCTCAGCATGCCACACGTAATATTTCCTTTAATCCTAATACCAGCAACCCCTGTGGTAGCTGCTATTCTTTTCACTGGCATTCTCCCGAAAAGGAGAATACTCAGGGTGGAGAATACACCACTTAGTCACAGTGACCAAGCGGACAGCCAGGATCTGAAGCCACATGGCTGTCACTCTAAAGGCAGGGTCCTCAACCAGAAAACTGAGACTCAGGGTCCTGCCTTTCCGACGAAAGAGGGTCATACGACCTAGGACTGAAAAGCCAGCACTGGCTCCTTTGCCTCCTTCCAAGATTGCACCCCATCTCCACCTCTTCTGCTTTCAGTGGTTCACTTCCCTCCCTTATAAAATGGGGCTAATGGATACACTTCCACTCCTAGGTCTATACCCAAGAAAAATGGAAACATATTCACTCACACGTGTACAAGAGAGCGCATGGCGGCATTACTGACAATAGCCTCAAACATCCTTCAACAGGTGGGAGGAGATACAAATGGAGATCTAGCCATGCAATGGAATAGTATTCAGTCATAAAAAGGAATGAAGTATGATCCTTGCTCCAACATGGCTGAAGCTCAAAAATATCGTCCTAGGGAAAGAAGCTGGACACGTAAGGGCATACGTGATTCTGAGTGCGCACAATGCCCAGAGGAGGGAAAGCTAAAAGAAAGAAGACAGATTAGTGGTTTCCAGGGCTCAAGGGAAGAGAAAACAGGGGAAAGTGACTGCTAATGAGCATGAGGTTTCTATTTAGGGTGAATTGTTCTAAAATCGATTGTGGAGATTATTGCACATACCTTCAAATAAAAAAAAAAAAAAAACTTCTGTTATGTTTCTCTATATTCCACATGTGAGACCATCTGGCATTTGTCTGGATCAGTCAACACCAAACCAATAATAAACCCTTGACATCTAACTACAAACCTGAGGCAATCGAAGGGGAGCGTGGCAGGGCAGGGGATAAGAAGGGGCCCAATGGAGCCTGAAGAGGGTACCGGGGCACTGGTGGTGGGCAGGGTGTGAAACGCACATTTGTAGAGGTTTAAAACTATAGCCCCAAAGCAGCTACATCAACGTAAACCTACTTTTAACCTAAATAAACATAATTAAATACATATATATGAAAAACCACTGAACTGTGTATGTTCAATGGGTGAGTCATGTGGTGTGTGAATTGCACTTCAATAAATCTGCTTAAGAACAATTCTGGGGCCTCCCTGGTGGCGCAAGAGGTTAAACACCGCACTACGAAGCAATCCACAGACTTTGCAGCATAAGTTCGATCCCCAGCTGGAGCTACCCACATGGTGAGGCAGACCTCTCCTGACTCGCCCACTGCTCCCCTCAGCAGTGTATTTCAGTCAGTCTGCCTGTTCTGTTCCTCACTCTGTTTCTGGGGAATCCTCTCAGCCCCCTGCATCTCTGGCCTGTACCCCAGCTCCTGTGTGCAAAAATAAACAAATCTTTAAAAAAGAAGAGCAATTCTGCTCCTCACACGAGGTGGCTGTTTGGCATCAATGAATAAGGGCAAGAGCTGGGCCTGGCTCGTGGTCAACTCTGAATATAAGTTTTCTACTTTTCTGTTTGAAAAACTCAGAAAGAATGTACCAAAATGGAATTGAGACACTGGTTCTTGTTTAGACACCACAAGAAATCACATTCAATTTTCACTCTGATTTTACTGTTTTCCTGAAAGTCGTTAAGTCCACTTCATCCTGCCACCTGAGACACAGAGAGAGTGCCACATTGCACAGGAGAAAGAAGAGGAAAATGAAAGCAAAATAAACCCAATCTTTTGGGGGAAAATACCCTCCGTGGTGGGGAAAGCCCTCCTCCTGATGATGGATTCATCATCAGGGCGATGCTCCATCATGGCCGCCCTCCTCCAGGTCCTGCCTGTCTTTCATCAGCTCTTCCCCCAAAAGTCTAGCTACCTCTACAACCAAGACTTCCCATGAAAACTGTGAAACGGAAGTCCACATATTGGCTTAGTAGTGTCAGGTTGGAGCAACTTCCAAAAGCCACGCTTGCCAGTACCTGGTCCAAGGTGAAGCCCAGAAGGCCCTCCCCCAAACCAGCTGCCGATTGGCCCAACCTCGGCGGCCACTGGAGGATAAAGGACAACCTGGATGCCGGGGGCTGGCTCTCTGCACGCCGCTGAGCTTCTCTGCAATCATACAGCAAAAGAGAAAGGGAAACTTAACAGAGCTCCAAGGAGCTGGGGGATGATAGCAACTCTCCCAAATGTCTCATTTAACTTTCATTATGGAAATTAGATTGTGCTGCTGCAGCTGTTGGAAAGTTCGGTTTTTTTTGTCCTTAATCCTGTGTCTTAGTAGGAGCTTTCCTGAAATAACATGAGCGCATCACAGAGGGCAGGACTCTGACAATTTCTCTTCCTTGGATTTTATGGATGGGAAGATTAATTTAGAGAAGGCTTGGTTCTAGAAGTCCCTTGGTGAGTCAGCGCCTTACATGGTGAGCTTACCAGCTCAGCTCATAAATGGTTTGTTAATCCACATGTAGCTTAAATATGAATGTTGTCAAGAGTTGGGTCCTCACCTAAAAAGCTTGGAGTCTAATGTTCAGAAACCAGAATTTCTTAGATTGCAGAAATGGAATCCAATGTACCCAACACCCTGGAGCATCTGGAGCAGCATCCTGTCAGGACGATGACCTGTCTGATGTGAAGCTGACAAATACTCAGATGACGTAGGATAGATGGATTGTAAAAAATCTCAAGGTCAGCTTTTGAGACCAAACTAGTTTTCCCAAAATTTGTTTTCCTGTCCATTTTGGATTTCAGAATTGCAGATAAGGGACTGTGAACATGTTCCTGGCTGTGTAATTTCCTAACCTGACTGGGACTCATTTTCCCCGTCTCTAAAATGGGCTCAACCAGAGTCACCTCACTTAAAAAAATCAGTGCAGGCAGAGCTTTGGCCCTGATAAAAGCCCCAGAAATAGCTCTCAACAGTTGCTGCCTCTGAGTCACGGTGAGTGGCACCTGGAGACGACCAGGTGGTGGCAGAGTCTTCCATGCAGGACTGGTTAGTTTCCAGTGTCCCTACACGGAAAGGCATGTCTTTGGGGTCTTCACTTTTCAGGTGTTCTGAATCAGCAAACAAAGAGCAGGTGCTGCAGGGGCAGGCTGGCAGGGAAGGGCAGCTACCATTCCATGTTGTCCTCTACTCATTTATGAGGTGCCTGGGAGCCAGGGCCTTGTAAGTCACAGTGTGGTGTAGCCATCAGAGCTGCCCTCCACCCAACGTGTCCAGCACGGTGCTAGGTACTTAACAGGTGTTATCTGGGTCATGACGGCCACAGGCCTGTAGAATGGCATCACTGCTGTGACTACAGGGCTTAGGCAATTTGCCCAAGATCATGGGGCAACGAAGGCATGGCTGCTCCAAGGTTCAGCCCAGTTCCCTCCAAGCCCCAGCCAGTTGCTGTGGAGAAGTCTGAGGTCTGGCCACTTTCTCAACACAAAATGTGGGATAAACAGAGTCCACCAAGGTGCCGAGAAAATGTGCCTCACACGAAGGAATGAGTCGTTCTCCCAGTTCTGAGAAATATTAAACATAGTGCCGGGCATGTGGTTGTGTGTGTGTGGTCTTTGGGTTGGGGGCAGGGAGGCTGATTATTCTTATGAAATTTCATTATGGTTTAATTATTTTTTTCATGAGATAAGCCCAGAAGGCCTTTGTTTCAAATATTATTTCTAATTATTCATGGCTTATGAATGCAATCACAAATAAGGGTGAGAAGGTAGGTTTATTATTTAATCAACTGCATAAAAATGATGTACTATTCAAATTTAAAAGGAAAGAAAGTCATCTTATAATTAAAGCCTTAGTCAGATAATGAGGTCTCTTTGGCTACATCGAGTCTCTGGTTGCCGAAACTTTTGAAGAGTAAAGAAACTGTTAGAAGCTGGTGCGGTTAGGGTGGACGCCGGGGCCAGTCAGGGTTTCCACGAGCCCTGGCCCTGAGGAGGGCGCTGAGAGATCACGCGGGCCCGTCTCCGGTCCTGCGCAGCGACCCCCGGGCCAGCCAGCAGACCACGCTCTGAGCGATGGGGCCGCCAGCCCGTTCCTGGGGGGGGGGGGGCAGCCCGGCCGCTCAGGAGCAGCAGCTGGTGCTGAAGGGCTCCAGGAGGCTCATGGGTGGCTGTCCTGTTTCGGCCTGAGCTTTATCCTCTGTGACAATCAGACTCCATCTATTCCTCTGCCCTCAAATACATGAACACAGGGACTTTAAGCACAAGCACACGTGCACACACACACACACACCCCACCCCACCCTTGTAATCTAGGCTAAATAACCTGGGTTTTATTCAGCTGTCTCCAGGTGGCATAATTTCTAGATCTTTTCCCCCGCCATGTGCCCACTTCTGCATGCTCTGTCACTCAGAGCTTACTCAGACTTGGCTGCATAATAAAAACCACCCTGAGCACTTTCACAGACCGTGGTGCCCACAGCCAGCGCCACATCAACGGAATCAGAGTCTCTGGAGAGGGGCCCCAGGCGGCAGCAGCTTGAGAACCTCTGCAGGTGACTGAAACGGTGGTCAGACTTGAGGAGCAGGGCTCCTCCCCTGACCGCTCACGGGGTCACCAGCACTGGCTGCTGAGGAGAGCAGGTGTCAGGCCCTGCCCCAGGCTCACGGAGCAGGAACCTGCGTTTTGCAAGCTCACTGTGTGTGAGAAGCCAGGCTGTGGCTCATTCTACCTCAGTCTCATTTACATACATTGTTTCCGAAGCTCTTAAGCTCCATTAAGTCATCTTCAAATCAGGCAAGGTCTCATCCAAGCCAAGGTTTGCCTCAAGGTATTGGGACTTCCCCAGGCACCCGATCTATGCCACAGTGACTAAATCCTCTTTCCGTTGGCCGCTGGGCATCCAACTTCCCTGGGCCCAGCGTGCTGTTCCCTGAAGGAAGTTTCCCTAGATAGGCTCAGGTAGCCCGGCAAGAATGCTTTCGAGTGGGGTATTTCTTATTGGAAAGAGTTGAATGTGACATTTCCCTGTATTTGAAAATACAGGAAAATGTCCCATTTATTGCAGAATCAGATCCAAAGGGGTTGAGGATGAGGTAATTCTTAATTCAGAATGGCCTTTCTCCAACTGGATGAGTTGGAAGGTCATATGATGTATGCACCTCCAAACTCTTCGGTCTCTTTCATGATTAAATGAATTGCGTAGCTAATAAACAAACAAATAAATAAAATGTCAGGGTTTTATTTCCAGTCAGGAGATCTAAAAATGAACAGCAGGATTGTGGTGGAGGCCGATGGATGCTTTGGTGGTGGGGTTTAAAACTATGGTGACCACAGCTGAGGGGAGAAATCCTACATTGTGAAAACACAAACAAGGAGGTAAGATAGTGATATGCCATTAATGTAGTTCTTTTAAGTTTTTAAAAATTAAAAAATAGTAATAGAAATTAGCAGCAGATCAAAGCATTTTAGAACACTGAACGCTGGGCACAGCCAAATGACTTCAGCGCCCACGTTGGCTTCAGTGTTTCCAGCCACACTGCTGCAAATTAGAAATAATGTGTCTCCGAGTAATGAGAAAAGAGCAGAGGTGAGCCCAGGATGTGGCACCAGGACTTAAATCCAGATCTGTGACTCTGCGGCAGGTGCTTTTCAAGCCCATGTCACAGCAGACCCCAGGATGAAAGCTTCCTTTCTCCCTCCTCACATTCTCTCCTGAGATCAAGCCTGCCCTCCAGAATGCTGACTGCTTGAACCCTGTTGCCTTTGCTCCATGCAGGTCCCCTTCAGTGAGCTCATAATGCCCTGGATGGAACTCACCGACACCTAGACTTGGTTTTGCCAGCGCTGAAGAACCACAGGAGAACGTGAAAATCCCTCACCGTGAAATGCTGGGTTGCCCTTGAAGAAATAGTAGCATCTTTCATTCAAAACATATGGATTGAGTAACTCTGTGTTTCTCAAACTGAGATCAAGTGGCAGATTCTCAGGGATCCTGGGGTTTTATAGGAATGACTCAGTGTCATGTTTTCATTTGTTATTATAATATAAAAGAATCACGTTTCTATAGCGGCCACCTTCAGAACTTACACTTGCCTTTTTTTTTTTTTTTTTTTTTTTTTTTTTTTACATCTTTGTAACCAAGTGAAGACCAAATGTGATCATGGAAGACCAAGAGAAAAGAGATTATCAGCTCTTGATACATTTCTCTTTTAAAGTTCCTAGGAAGATACCCAAGAAAGGGTGGAACGATCCACAACACTGGGCTAATGGCAAGTCTATTGCCAAAATCATGGGGAATTTCCACACCTGTGAAGTCAGTGACATTGACTGGGTAAGACATCCTGCAAACCAGCATATGCTCCACAACTGGATCCAGAACTTGCCTTCCTGTTATCTCCCAACTGGTTCAGCTGTACAAGGTTTCTCTCGTGAGAAAATTCGATCATTGTTCCTCTCTGCTCCACGGGACAAATTTCAAATATAGCCAAAATGCTGTTCTTCTCTCAGCCCATTCATACAGTTCTTGATTCCTTTAGGAATACAATTCCCAGGAACTACCTTGACAAGAGGTGAACGTGTGTGTGGGCAGGTCGGGTGATACATGCAAGTGGTTTCTTGCATCCTGGGAGGATTAGGCTTCACTGGTACATGGCTCTAGGTCAGAGTTTTTCAAATTGTGAACTAGGACCCATTATTGAGTTGTGAAATTAATTTGGTTGTCACATCTTTAAAAAACAAGAAAGGAGAAGGTATCAGAGTCCTGTTACATAAAACTCGTATGCATGTGCGTGTATTCTAGATCTCAGTGTAAAAGTATCTTTCGGATGAATCCTGCTTCTATCAGCTAACATATTATCAATCGCTCCAGCTTTGGTTTATCTGAAAATTTGGTGGCCATGCCTGTGTTCTATGTTGAGAATAGGGTATGATCACCAAAGTGGACCCAGGAATCAGGCCACCATCTTGCTAGGCTTGTAACCTTGGGCAATTTATTTTGCCTCTTGGTGCTCTGTGTCTCACGGGTGAAGTGACCATAATGGCACTCACTCATAAAGCTGTTGGAAGAGTTAAATGAGTGGATACATGTAAAGCAACTGGCTCATGTAAGTGCTATGTATTAGCTATTAATATAACCCTGCGTACAATGATCTAAGCCAGAGGAAAGTATTGCATACAATGGTGTGGTCAAGTTCAGAGCCCCACGCAGGCGGCCTGGAGACCTCCCTCCACTTTGGCATTGGTCTGTTAATCGACACTTTCTGTGTGGAGGTTCCACCAGCAGGAATTCACTTACCTCCTTCACATTCAGTTTACGTTTCCCCATCTTTAGATGCCGTAAGTCACCCTGGCGTCCTGTCCTGCTAACAGTTCCACGGCCTTCATCATGTCTGGAGACACTGTGTGACCCCTCCATCCTCAGCCAGCACTGTCCTCTCCTTGCACTCTCCTGCCTGCCAATCAGCTCTGGGTTGCTGGCCTGCTGGCTGGTTTTCACTCCCCCACCTCTGCTCTTCAAGACTTTTGCACTTGCTTTGCTGCTACCTGGGACCCAACTCAGAACTACTGTTATATAAAACTTGTGTGCATGCGTGTGTATATTCTAGATCACAATTCATGACTTGCCCCCTCCTTTCTTCCAAGCCTCTGCTCAGGGGGCTGCCCTGGTCACCCTCTACTAAGTGATAGCCCCCACCCCATTCCACGTCCTGCCGCCTAATACTAAACAACAGCAGACATCCTATATAGTGATTTAGCTGGTTTCCTTCCCTTAAGAAACATGGGCTTGTCATTATTTTGTCCCCTGCTGTATGCCCAGCACTGATGTACCTGCACGCAGCAGCGGATAGTAGTCATTCGATAAAAATCACCATGCGGAAAACCAGATGTGCTACATCTATAGCCTTCTCTTGACTTAAGAGTCTCGTAACAGACTTTTAAAACTTTTTAAATAGGTGTTTAAGACATTATGTTTACTTTAGCATGACTTGCTCTCTCTGCACAGAGAACATTATACAGCGTAAAGCAACCCTTTGTTCACGCTGTAGTACATATGAAGCCCTGTGAGCTGCTACTCGGCGCAGTTTCTGCATTTTGCTCAGGCATTGGCTCTGCCGCAGTGACCCACTCTGGCCAAGAGGCCCTGCCCTCTCACTGACAGGCAGTGCTTGGTTCCTCTGAGCCAGTTCCCACTGATGCCCCTGACGAAATAAAGGAATTTGCAGTTGTTTGGCCAAGGAGTGACACACAGGCCTAGCTTAGTCCCACTTCTAACCAACCTGCACCTTAATGGATATTTCATTACCTCCATACACAAATGCTATTAATCAGTTTATTTACTTGCAGTGGCTGTTCTAGTGCTTGGCTGTCTTTTCCTCTTATTTTCCGTTCCTTTCAAAAGCTGAAGTAGTTAAGGGCTCTGTCAAGGTGGCAGTAGAGAGCATTGCAACTTGTTGTCTGAGGAGAGAGTTCTAGAAAAATCCCCATAAGATCCTTGTTTACATTTTTAACAGAATCCAAAAAAAAAGAAAAAAACAAAGTGTCATGGAACTTTTCCTTTCTTGATAAATATTTTACGAAAATAGCACAGCATACGTTAATTCTGTAAGATCCAGGACAATCAAATACCAAATTGTTGAAAACTGTTTTGCCCATTATTTTACCTCCCTCAACTGTCACTATAACCTCTGTCCCTGTACTTGCCAATATTTTATTTTTTAACAACTTGTAACCTTTATAGGCATTTTCTTTTAATTTCTAAGTAATTTTCATCCCTTTCAGTTGCCTCAAGTCCGTTGTGAAATGAAATAGTGTGAATATATTTAAAAGTATCACTTAGGGGCTTCCCCTGGTGGCGCATTGGTTGAGTGCTGGGCTGCGAAGCTGCCCGCAGCCTCTGCAGCATAGGTTCAATCCCCGGCTGCTGGTGAGGGTCCCACATGGCACGACAGACCTCTCCTGCCGTGCCCGCTGCTCCCCTCAGCAGTGTATTTCATCAGTCTGCCTGTTCTGTTCCCCACTCTGTCTCTGGTGAATCCTCTCACCCTCCCACGCTTCTGACTGTACCCAGTGCTTGTATAAATAAATCTTTAAAAAGAAAAAGTATCACTTAGGATTATTAGGATCACACACGGGTGGGGGGGGAGAGAGAGAGAGACAGAGAGAGAGAGAGAGAGCGAGCAAGCTAGATCCAAATGGTATGATTCACTTAAAGAATCATCATTACATATTCATTATCCAAAAAGAAAACTGATGTTTGGAAGGGGGCCGCTTGATTGGTACTGGTATTTACATAGTGAGGTATTTGTTTTCACTCAGTGCTTTGTGGGAAATGATGCACTAAGTCATTAAGGGCTCCAGTCACTGAAGCCATAGCAGGCAGACTGAAGTTTTCCTGCACCAAAGGGGGCCAGTAAATTGACCTTTCTCTAAAGTTCTTCCGTAGTGTAATTCAGTGACCCAAATGCCATCTGAACAGAGGAATGGGGCTGAGACAATAAACTGGATGCAAACCTGGAAACATTACAAAAGGGTCTCCCCTAAAAGTACTGGTATTTCCTCCCAGCACCCCCAATGCAGTTCCTTGGAGCACTCCTTTGGTCATTTGGGATTCACATCTGAATCTGTACTTATACTATAGATGTAATAAAACATCTAAAGAAATTCCCATTTTCCCTCCTGAACTAGGTCTCAATTTGATGTTGGCTTCAGCCTCACAATAGGATGGCACGTTTTATCAATAATTTGCACTGTGTCGATTCTATTATGTTTGATTTATGGGGTCAAAGTCAGCACTGATCTATGAGTTGAATCAATTTATTGAACCTGTACAATGCACAGAACAGTAACCCAGGCACTGGGCATTCGAGATGAATGTGTCACGCTCCCTGTCCTCAAAGAGATCCCGGTCCAGTTGGGGTGGTAGGACAAACACTTAGCATTTTAGTTTGTTTACAACAGGATCCCAGCCAAAAACAAAGGCTGAACAATGTGCTTTGAGGAGTCCACAAGATCAAGAGCTCGATGGATTAATGCAGCGGAGGGGGAAAGGCACTCAGGATGTGGGAGCACAGAGACCATCTCAGAGGGCTGAGAGCCCAGGAAGTAGAGTATAAGAGGGAAATGGTGAGGAATGGAACCCCAAAAGTTGGCCGGAAGCACACTTCCTCACGCAGGCATCGTGAGGAAAAGTTGAAGGATTTCAATGGGATGTCCTTAAGATAATGACAGACGGTAACAGACACAAGTGTGAAGGCAAAGAGGCAATGGAGAGAAGGCGACGAGGCGCAGAGATCATCGCCCCAGGCACGTGCTAGAAAGCAGTACGTTTTCAGAAACGTGCCCGTATGCCTCCCATCGCGGGTCACGCGAAACTAGTATCTGCAGGTGATCTCAGGCATCAGGAGAGTTGCCAAGCTCCCCCAGATGATTCTAATGAACAACCCCAGTGGCTGTCTCGTGGGCCTCCGCCGACAAGGGGGGAAAGGTCCATGTATTTAATCAGCCATGATGGCGAAGGACAAAGAAAGGAAAGAAGGGGGGACACAGATTAAAGAGTTGGCGCCAACGTAGCATTCGAAAGGCTCTGCTTGACTGGATGAGAGTTGAGGGAGCGCAAAGCGATGAGCCGGGTATGTGGTTGGGTTTTCAGGGGGATCAGCAGAATTGGGCTCAAGCACATGGCATGTAAGGTCCCCAAGGGCATGTGAGGAAGTGTCCTTACATGGACAACGGGCTATATGGCCCCAGCATGGAGGTGAGAAGTGGAGACAAAGAGAATCTACACGAACAGATCTTTGACGCAACACTCTGACAGCTTAACTCTTTATGGAGTCAAGTAGAGGAAGATGGTTCCTTTGCTGAAAACAAGGCTATAATGTTGCCAACTCTTACACTCAGAGGTTCACTGTCCCTGCCTTCTGTTTTATAATTTATAATCATTATAATTTCATTTTTGGAGGCATAACTATAGATTCAGATTCAGACTGAGCACCCATTCAGTGAGCACTTACTATGTGCCCAGAAGAGTTAGCATTCCATGTCATTTCCCAGGTGGTTGTGAAATAACGAAAGTGAATCTCTTAGGAAAACATCCCTTTCAGAGACAAGTCTTTGTAGTGCAGTTGTTAACTTTGCCTGTTCCTTGGAATGAATCCCCTTCAGGATTTAAAAAGCCCTGATACCCAGGCTTCAGGCCCAGGCCAATGAAGTCAGCTCCCTGGTATCTGTTTTCTAAAGCTCCCCAGGTGGTTCAAATATGTACTCTATTTCCAAACCTTCTGTGCTTGAAGGCAGACTCAGCCAGAATCTCTACATGTGGGTGAAGCCTGTGGTTGTGCACAGTCATCTGTTTCTGGAAATATCATAAGTGTCTATTGGCATTGGATTCCTCAGTTACCAAAGCATAAGCTATTGTAGACCCTAGTTAAAGCAGCAAAGGATGATGTTTCCTTTACTGAAAACAAGGCTAAAATGTTGCCAACTCTTACACTTGAGGTTCACTGTAACTGCCTTCTGTTTTGATCTTTATAATTTCCTTTAAAAATCACATTGTATCTAACTTTTGCTCTATAAGTCCTGCAATGGCCTTTGGCCAAAAGCAATAAAATTCTGACCTGAAGATAAATTATAAGGAATGCCTCACTGCTCTTTCCTCGGCAACCTAATAAAAACCATAGCACTGAGCAGAAGTCTCTACACTCTTTCTATGATGCCAAATCAGTTGGCATTTCCCAGGTTGATGGCAATGATTCTTAAAATGTAGAACCAGGCTATGGGTAGGTCCTCTGAACTCTGCAGGATGAAGGTATTTCTGACATGTTCTCTCTAAGCAGTCCCTAAACCATTCGCCCAATTCATAGCCATGAAACCAGTAATGCCCAGTCCCCAGGGCACCTAGCACATGGTACAGCAAATACTGGTTAAGCCCTTTTGTAAGTGGGTCAGAGCTGAAATGCTCTTTTGAGAGAATCAAATCTAACCATGCACTTACTGGTCCAGAGAGGGACACGGTCTTGCTTGCCCCAAATCACACCCCTGATGCTTCATTCCTCTTCTATTTGGCTCTGGGCGAATTCCAGACATCCAGAGAGAGAGTGAGGCCTAGCTCAATTAAGGGATTCTCAACATCTAAAATCTCGACAATGATGACGATGATGACAATGACTACTAAATATGAAGAAAAGGTTCCTTGATGATGATAGTCACTAATTAGAAAGTAAAGACTTCTGAGAAGGTACCCAGACTTCCCACCATAATTGAATTGCCCTCCCTTTAAAGCAACAACTACCTCACCTCCATTAGACAGAAACTCAGGCCTCCACATGGAAGTGACCCACTTCCCAGGTGGTCCAAAGCTGACGCTCAAGACCCCAGCTGCTAGTGTCATTACCAAAGGGTCTGGAGACCCAGCAGAGGGGGGAGCTGGAGGCTGTGCCACATGGGAGCTGTGTGATCTTGGGTGAGTCACCCAAGCTTCAACTTCCCCATTAGTAAAATGGGGAGAGTAAAAGTACCTGCCTCATAGGATTGGAAGGTCACAATGAAGCAGCGGTTCTCAACTGGGGATTAATTTGATGCCCACATCTATACCAGGGAATCTTTTGGCCATATCTGGGGTCATTTTGGGTTGTTATAACTAAGCAGGCGGTGCTACTGGTATTTGGTGGATGGAGGCCAGGATGCTGCTAACCACCCTACAGGCACAGGTCTGCCCCCACAACAAGGAGTCACGTGAGCACAGTGTCAATCAGGCTGAAGCTGAGGACGCCTGCACTAGTAGGTGTGTGCTTGGCACTGAGCTGGGCGCTTGGGCGCCATGAGTATTCAGCTAAGGACAGACAGACCTTTTCCTGGGTGAGCAGATTCTTGATGTTTGGAGAACTTGTTTACACAGACCAAAGCCCCGGTCTGCTCTGCAGGAATGCTGTGTCTCAACCTGCGCAGGTGAGCACTCATTCAGATGGGGAGGAGCATCAAGTATAGCGATTAAGTGTGTCCCAAAAGGGCATTTAGCCCCCCGGGAGCCCAACTTTTGCTCAAATAAACACTCCTACTGGTTTTCAGCCAAGTCATTTGCCTATCTTGTCACCCAGTTTCTCCACACAGACATGACCTGTACTCTGGCACGGGGCGCAGGTCTCTGGAAACCTGCCGGGGAACAAGAGGACCCAGAATGTTTCCAGGTAAGACCGACTTGCGGGCAGCTCCACAGTCCCTCCACGAGAAATCTGGGCGCCCCGCCCCCCTCTCAGATTCAGCCCTGCTGGCGATGCGGCGGCTTCTGTTCGACTTGTCTGGAGCCATTGGTATCAACTTTTTATCCATGTCCTTGAGGGGCGCGTGCACGTGCGCACCTGTGCTTGCCAAAGGCCACAGGTCTGGACAGATCGAGCGGGCAGCCTATTGTTCAGAGCTGGCGAGCAGGACTCTGTCTTCGCTTGCACCACAGCAGGGGCCCTCCCAGGTATGTGGGAGGCAGGCTGCCTGGAGCCGCCGTGATGCTGGTTCCCGGCATGAGCTCCTTCATTAGATCATCTCTGAATGCAACATTAATAGTAATTACAAGACTGCAGCTCAAAATATTTGATAACAACCCACGACGGAGCTGAAAGGGTACCGTTCTTTCTCTCTCCAGAAGTCAGCGGGAAGCAGGCCTCCTGCTCCGCGCCGCCACCGCGCTACCCTGCGCAGCGCGAAGCAGAGTCCGCTGTCGCCCCGAGACGAAGACTGCGTCAGTCCTGGGAAGATGCTCTGCGGACAGGCAATGAGCAAACCGGCATCAGGTTTCAAGAGCGTGCGTGTGTGTGCATGTGCGCACACGCAATTCTTTATTTCCCTCCCCCTATCTCCAGGGAAGCAACCAAAACCTTTCATTTAAAAATGAATCCATCCACACCACTTCCACATGTACTAAAGGAAACGCCTTCACACCATTACACTGTCTGGGCTGTGATCATGTTCTTTAAAGGCACGACTTTCCAGGAGATGGCTGTGACTCGGGGCTTGTCTATTGCGTGCCTGCCCTCCTGTCTCACCAGTGGGCGCATGTGGGGGCAAACTGAATTAGCAGTTGATTATTTAATTTTGCTGAAAATGAATCAGAAAGGGGAAGAATCTCACAACGCTGTCTAGGGCTGATGTATCTGCCCACCCCCCCCCCCAGCCCTTTGCTCCGACACACTTAAAGGCCTGGGCTGCACCCAGGGCTGCCCACTCCAGGTAGCTGCCAGCTGTTCGTGTGACCACTGCCAAGACGCATCCTCCAAGATGGAATCCCTCCACCTCCTCGTCATATCCATTTCTGGAAAGACAACAATACACCCTTTTGTCTCCTTCTGGTCAGTGTTTGACCAGAGACGCTCTCTCTGCCCAGGCTGCACTGGCATTCTGCGTCGTCACTCCAGGACTCCGGACAGGAATTCTTCCTTCGGTATCAAATGGATGAGAATTCAGCGGGTCCTGCCCACACTGAGTGAGGTGCCAGGGAGGCATAGAATCTGGCACCTAACAAGGGTGCAACCCTGCAGAAAATGAGGGGGGGTTGCTATTCAGGAATGATTGACTCTGGCAGATCTGGGTAGGAAAAGCAAACACTGTGCCAAGCTTCCTTTGGCCAGAATGGAACAACTCCATCAATTCCTCTCCTGCTGGAGAGATCCAAGTCCACCGAGGGAAGCCCAAGTGAACAAGCTCCTGAACTCTGCTCTTGATCTGCTCCAGTTTCTCTGTCAGAGGGCAAAGCCTTCATTTCACACTGTCAACGCGAGCCACATGGCTTCAAAAGGACACCTGAACTCTGTCACTGGGTACTGTTTCCCAGATGCACCACCATGAACAAATCTGAACTCCATCCAAGTGTAATTAATCAACTGGGTCATTTTAATACTCTTTCCATCTCTTAAGGCTTCTTACAAATGAAGATATGGTTTCCCAAATGAGGGGCCATTATACTGAGCAGTCCAGATCCCACAAACACAGGCCATCAATACTGGGCTGCATTCATTTTATTGAACCGTGTTCAAAGAAACAGGATATTTATGGGGCTCTCTATTTCCTCTGCCTTGATGTTCACAGGTTGATCTCTATTTAACACGAGGTTACAGTAAAGAGGTATCACGGACAGGAACTCTCTGGATTCAAGAAGAATGGCTACCCCTTAAATGGCTCCAGATACACATTTCAAGATAAACTTATTATTGTGCTGACTATGTGTGTGTGTGCATGTGTGTGTTTATCACTAATTTACTGCCACTAGACTAAGATTTATAAATGGGTACCTAGTTTCTGTAGCATTTATTGAAACTTCCCCATGATTTTAGTGGCCCCCATACTCCTCAAAAATAGTACAAATTTCTCACAGTTGAGGAAACTCTGTCCATCAGCCTCTTCCTATTTTAATGGTCTCTTTTTTTCAAATTAAACTTTTTTAATTTTCTTACAGCATTGTTAATGACCACAACTGCAGTGACCCCAAACAGTTCGTATTTGTTGTTTCACTGTTTCTGTGGGTGGGAGGTCTGAGCACAACTTAACTGGGTCTTTTGCTTGGGTTCTCACAGGACTGGTTTCTCATCTGGAGGCTCGAGTGGGGAGGATCTACTTCCAAGGTCACTCAAGTTGTTGGCACAATTCACTTTGTGGTGGTGGGATTGATGACAGGTTGCTTCTTCCAAATCAGCAACAGAGAATGAGAGACTCTGAGATGATCTGCTAGCAAGATGGAGTTTTATATACTGCAACATTCTCACAGAAGTGTCGTCCCTTCATCCACAACATACTCCCTCATCATCATAGGAGCATCAACCTGTGACTATTCTGTTGGTTAAAAGCAAATCATAGCTGCCATCTACACTCAGGTGGAGGCATTACACAGGGTGGGGATTCTAGCAGCTGGGCATCATGGGGGACACCTTAGAGTCTTTTGTCATACTCATGGCAGCAGTGCCACAGAGGAAAGGGCCCCTGGTGTGTCCCTTAGATCCCAGCTGGGGTGTATAGCAGAGCAAGTACTCTGTTCTACCACTTGGGCCAGTGACATCTAAGGGGCATGGGGTTCCATGTCATCTTTGTGGGCCACCAGCTCACATCCAGTATTAGCAGCCACCATTTTCCTTCAGACCTCATCCACAGAGTGAATTTTGTTGTAAATCCAGGCACCCTCAGCCTCTCCTCACTTCCTCATCAGCTACAAGAATCTTCCAGTTTCTGCATGCATGGGGTCCTTGAGCTCTGCTGTGGCACAGGTGCCCAGCTGCCCTCCTTTGCATGTGGTGTGATTACTCTCGCAGTGTGCTGGATGTGGCCCTGTGTGGGACTTCTGCATAAGCTCTGAGGCCTCCCAACCTATGACAGGACTAGCTTGACCCTCTGCATCTTGATAACTTCATGCTCCTTCATACCAATCTAGAAACTTCTAAAGAACATCGTTAGTATCACCTGCAGCCCATTAAAGAAGGAAAAGAAAGAACAGAGCACATGAACTCCTTCCTTTCTCGCCTCTCTTCTCTCCCCTACCCACCAGGACCAGGAGGAACAGGATTTCAACTTATTTTCTCCTATCCTGAGTTCTATTTTTAGGATATAGCAAACATCCACGATCTAGTCGGCTCTGCCTAGTTTGTCATATGTTAAATGAAAGCTAAAGGGATTTAGGAAATCATTTTCCTTCAGCAGAGTCAAGACAATAGTCTTGTCAATAGACAATAGCAGCTTCCAAGACAATAGTCTTCCTATGGTCTCAAAACAGTGAATTTTGAGACTTAAAGCTGCTCCACAACCTCTTCGTTTTGGCCACATTTTGCCTACTCCTTCCTTGGGGCAATAAGCCTCATGACTCAGTCTTGGAAGTAGAAGAGTGAAAACAGAAGGATTCAAGGGGAAAATAAAATGTATCTACAGAAATAAAGACACACTTGCCACACACACATACACACAACATCCAGCAGGTTAAAATAGTAAGTGTGCGTGGTAGAGTAATTCCTTCGACAGCAACTTGAAAATGAAGTGGTGAAACCCCATTTGTTGAAATGCTATAGGACAGAACCCCCCCCTGCCAGTGCTCACCATGTCTGTGTGTTGATCCCTTCAGTTCTCAGAGTGGTCGGGTGACAGCTGGGACAGGCGGAGCCTGTGTAGCTACCTCGTGCAATCATGTGTGACCCCTCTGGTTGCCCAAGGAGACTGAACAGACATGATGACATTCTAGGGGTTTCATGGCATGAAATGTTGGGGAAGTGGGCCTCTAGCATGCAGGTGCAGGAACAGAACCCGAAAGTAGCAGAATATTAAACCTAGTCAACATCCACCTATTCTTTTATAACTTACTTGGTGAAAATGGGCTTTCATCACATAGAACCTGCTGCTATTTTTACTTTTTAAAAAGATTATATTTATTTATACATACAAAGAACTGGGGTGTAGGCCAGAGGTTTCGGGGGTGAGAGGATTCACCAGAGACAGTGGGGAGCAGAACAGGCAGATCTAATGATATACACTGCTGAAGGGATCAGTGGGCAAATCAGGAGAGCTCTGCTGTGCCACGTGGGTCAGCTCCCTGGCAGGATGGAACCCAGGCCATAGTGGTGATAGTGCTGAGACTCAGCCCTTAGACCACCAGGGAGGCCCCAACCTACCACAACCTTTGATGGCCACATTCTGCCATCTACACTTTGGCTTGGTTGGCTTTATTAGTGATTAGTTGCAGTAACAGTAGTAGAAACTAATTTTCCTCTACACAGAGCCAATTTTAAGACTGAGATAAAAGCCAAGTGGCCCATATAACATCACTCGAGGCGCCATTACTAGTAGGTTCTTAACAAGGAAGGCATTCCTTTGTCCCAGTAAGCAGAGCTGATGACCCAGGCTGTCTGGAGTAGGCTGCAAATGGTGACCTTCGGGGGGCTGGGCTGGCACGGCTGGTGTTTTGTTGCATTCTCCTCTCTTTACCTCTACCTCCAGCCCAACCTTTGTGCTCTATTTTTCTGTGTCCTTTCACCCATCATCACCCTGAGTAGTTTCCTAGCTTTGGAGAGGGGATTGGTCCCAGGCCAGCCAACGTGACCTACGGGGAGGTGGTACTGCCACTTCCACAGCAGCAGTGGGCACTAGGGACAGGGACTGTGGCGTGACAACAGGCCTTGTGAGTGTAATCTTTGACACAGTGCTGTCCACTCTGCGACACTCCCACGCGTGCATGTTTACTCTGCAGCTGGGAAGCTCAGTAAAGGGCAGCCTTGAAGGGGAACTCCAGTTCTTGGCTCTGTGTATACAGAGTTGTGAAAAATAAAAACATTGGCAACTCCCACATGCATGTGCACAGGCAGAAACACAAACACGCGCATGCGCACACACACGGACTGGGGGCAGAAACATGCAGTAGCTGAGCCCATCGTTAAGCAGGTCAAGCCAAAAAGAGCACAACTGGCCTGATGCAGCTACAGCCTCATCCCCACGCTCCTTGCGGCCCGGCACTTAATGCTGTCTGGAAATCTCTTCATAATCTTACACCCCCTAAATATAATGAAAAACTAGATGGGACTTTGATGAAAAGGAAAAATTCCAAATCAAAGAAATCCAGCTGCCCAGATCCCAGGGAGCTCATAATGATAGTCTTTCCTACAGGAAGCAGTAGTCGGTAAGTCAAAAAAAAATGGTAATTTATTTGGTATATACATACCACTGAGGATGAGGAATTCTTTCTGCATGAAAACCCAGCAAGTGGCACCTCATTAAACAGGACCTAGACTTAATCTAACTTGGAACAGATAAAAAAGAAAGGATTCATATGAAGCTCTTCAGCCTGGGGGCTTAATCTCAGAGCTTCAGAGTATAATGAATGAATTAAGTAGGGCAAGTGATTAACAACAAAGAAATGATCACTTATTATTTTTTTAAACTGAAATATTGAATGTAGAGTAACATGTTCATTGTTTATAGACAGGGTCAGGCTGTGATCTGAAGAGAGAGATGGAGACTGAGACAGAAACAGAAAAAGATAGAGAGACAAAGAGAGCGAGATTACCCCACAGAAGCTCAGTCTAAAAAGATAACAGGAGTAATTGCCATTCTTTTTGGAGTACAGCACCTTATCTTGTTATTTAATTTGATGCCCTATTTATCTCCTTTCTCAAAAAAAAAAAAAAAGTCATGTGGTTATTTAAGAAACACAGTCATTGAAAATGAGTTCTGTAGCCTGGAAATGGTTAAAAAAAAAAAAAAGTCACAGCATCCCACAAGTTAATTGGAGACACTTGAGATATCAGGCCATGAAAGCTGGAAAGGTCTGCTAATATTGAGATAAAGAGTCATGACATTGGGAAAACAGTTAAGAAAGCCATCTTCAAAAAAATAAAAGCAGCCACCCAGTGAAGGCAATTTTATATCCAGTCGTAGCTGTTTGCACGACAAATAAGTAGTGAAGTTATTTTTCACTTTTCTAGCAGGCCACATGTATAAGATAAAGCACACCTCAAATGTTCTCATTTACTCGTCACTGGAGCCCCCTGATTGTGGACTGAAACCACTGTTGGTGACGACCTGGGGCGCGAGTACATGACAGCAGGGACACTCCTTCCGCAGAGGTAACCTCCAAGTGCGTGTTTCGTGGAGATGAATCATGACTCTTTCCTTATCTCTTTCTCACCAAAGCGCCCCCAGTCCAGAGGACCTGGCTGTGTTCTCCTGGCAACAGGTTTTCCAGCAACCTGAGCTGCTTAGAAGTATCATATTTTGGCTACAGTTTCCATGCAAATTTTACTGTCATCTATTTAACAAATACTTCTTGAGACCTCGTACCGGCACACCTCTGAGGTTGTGCAGGCCCAGTTCCCGCCTACCAGAAAAGCAACTAGCACAATAAAGAGAGTCACAGAATCTTTTTTGGTTTCCCAGAGGACCTATTGCTACGTTTGTGCTATGCTGTAGTCTGTGAGGCAGACAAAAGCATCATGTCTGAAAAGCTCCCATTTACAAACACCTTGTTGGTAAAGATGCTAAGCTTCATCTGAGTCTTCAGCGAATCGTTTCGCTGGTGTGGGGTTTTTTCAATACACAAAATCTGCAACGCTCAATCACCTGAAGCTTGACAGAAGGTTGTGACAGCACCGGGAGGGCACAGGAAGCAGTGTGGACGCCTGCCTTCGTGGACGGTTCCCTTTGTGAACATGCTGTAAAATGTTCGGGTGAAATGACCCCTCCCCCTCCGGGGCCGGGAGAGCGAAGCAGTCCGCAGACTTGGAATTTGAAAGTTAAGCAGAAGCCAGTGCCTGCAGGTAAAGCCTGTCTTTTCACCCCCACTGATAGCCAAGAAGCCAGATAAAGAAGATTTAGCAAGGAGCACCCAGTCTCTGCATCTCTGCAGTGGCTTCTTTAGGAAGGAAGGGATTAGAGCCTGTGTTGCTTTCCTGTGGGCACAGATAGCATCAACCTACCTTCAGGTCAAAACAACTTAGAGCCAGAAGTCCCTCAAGTCAAGAGTAATTACAGTCCTGATGTCAGCCAGTCACTGTGCCTATCGCTCTAAACCAAATCCAAACTTGTGTTTGTTGGAACAGTTCGCGGAGCCTAAACTCTGGGACGGCTTTCCAGGTTTGAATCCTCACTGTGATTACCTAATAAGCTCCCTGCCTAGCTATCCTTGAGATTTTTAATTTCAGTTAGCACCTAGCACAACTTAGAGCTAGGAAAGGCAACAAAGAATCACACAACTCAGTAGAAAATAACAGCTGTGATCCGAGTTATGGAGGCGAGGAATGAAGGCCGAATGGCGCTGCAGGTGGCTGCTCACAGAAGAACTTGAGCTCCTCAGGGAAACTAGGGACAGCATCCACATGGATGTGGCTTAGAGCTGAGATCTCGAGGGTGACTAGGGATTGACTAAAGTGAGTGGTGGAAAACTTTCTGTTTTCATAGCATGTATGAAGGCCCTGAGGCAGGTAAGAGCTCTTCTAGAAATGACAGACTAAGAGGACTGAAGCAGAGTAAGAAAGTGGCTGGGCGGTGGGCCTAGGGGGAGTGACACAGTTGACAGGGACGCACGGCACTGGTGAGGTGTATTGGTTGAAACCAACTCTGGTTGACATAAAATGAATTTTGTGGAAAGGATATTGGGGCCTCATGGGATTGATGGAGAAACTCCAGAACAGGCAGGATTCAGGACAAAAGGCTAGGGAGCAGGAAATCTCGGCAGAGTCTTGCAGTAAGTATGGACAGGCCTGAGTACGGCCCCTTGGATAAATCAACTTTAACCAACTTTCGATTGTCTGTCCCTCTGCTCAAGGTCTTGGAGTATCACTTGACCTTGTTTCTCAGACGTGTTTGCCCTTTGCCTTGAGAAGACCAGGACAGCTGACCAATGCTTCCCCCATGCTCTATCTAGTGGGGAAGAGGTGATTTCCTGACAGAAAACTGGGCTGCTATTAGTGTGCCAAATGACAGGCACCCCAGGACCCCCAAACTTGCGTACTCTAAAGGGGCTAGGCCCTCTGTGCACACAAAGTCAAAGCACATTTAGTGTGAAAGAACTTTAATAGAATTAGTAAGCATAGAGAGGGAAGAGAAGAAAGGATATACCCTCCTAATAAAACCCCAAACTTACCCAGTCCCTCGGGGGTAAATGCCCAGCCAAACAGCGTTGGCCCAAAGCAGGGCTACTGAGGCCTGAATGTTTGCCACACGTCTAAGGCACCTTCGGGTGGGGAACTATAACAGGTTATGAAGTAGGTCCCAGAAAGCTGGGATAAAGGAGTTACCACACGAGGATAATGGCTGCCATTGTCAGCCTCCCCATGTGTCTCTCACCCACATCTCTTCCAAGTGTCTCTACATGTCTCTCCTCCACAAGTCTCCTTTCATGTCCCCCAGGTCCCTATACAGGTCCAATGCCGAGAAGCAAAAGCACCTTCTTCCTTCTTCTCCATGGGTGCACCCGAGCCCACCTGCCTTCCGAGTTATAAAGCTTCACTTGTCTGCTCAGCATCGCTCATGGGTAAGTGGGAAACAGCCCACTTAAGGGTACCTCCCCCTTTTATGGAGATGTCTCTGTTACAGAAGGAATGGCTACCACCGGGCAGCTCAAAACCAACAATGCCCACTCTGGGTTGTCAAGGAACAGACCAGACTACATTTAGGGGCATTGGCTTTATCTGCGGAGCAAGAGGAAAGCGCAGAGGCTGTTAAGCCGAATGGGGCTGCCTGGTCAGGCTCACATTTCCAGAGGACCCTTTGGCTTCTTAGTAAGCAACGGATGCGAGTGCAGCAACAGGAGAGGTCAGGAGAGAAGTTGGGAAATGGATGGGCTCAGAGTATATTGGAAAATATATTTTTGTCTCTGCATTACTGGCATTCTTTCTACATCTCAACATTAAAAAATTTTGATTTCTATTTTCTCGCATATGATTTACATGTCCATGTTGTAAACTGCCTCAAATTCTTTGCAGAATAAAGCCTCAAATGCTTTAAAAATAATTGATTAAATGGCCATTTTATCTCTGTCAGTGAAAGCCAGAAACAAACTATTGTACAATCAAGTAGGGAACCAGAAACTGTCTCACAGATAATCCTGGTTCATTGACTTGATGTGCACAAATTCAGGGAAGAGGTTTCCAAACCTCCAGAGAGAAAGAAAGGAACTGGGGGACTGAGGGATCTTCACTGTGCTGTGGCCCCCAGGGAGAAGGGGCTTTGCATATTTCAGCAGAATTGCTCCATAAGCAGGCTATTTATCTGGTCTCCCCAAACTGGGATTATCTTCTCAGCAAGCCTGTCTACTCAGCTGAGTTAGATTAAAAATTCTTCCAGAGAAGAGTTCGCACGTTCTGATCTCTCCCCAGTGCACCTAATCCTGTGTTCTGACTCAATCTCAGCTAAATGAGTCCTATTGTTTATTGCAAAAAAAAAAAAAAAAAAAAAGAGGCAGGAGCCATTTGATGAGCTGCATTCCTGTGGGGGGTGGGGGTGCATTGATCTGTTCTGCTGCCCTTTCTATTCTAGATAATCCAAGGCAACTGATATTTACCACCTACATACCTGTGCCAACCTGTTCTAGGCACTACAGGGCCCCTTCTCAGACTTTGCTGGGGCATATAAATTATTGCGATCTTTTTTTTTTAATTTTAATTTTTTTATTTATATATTCCCCAAACAATTGCAACCCCTTTATTTTGACCCCAATCCCTCCCCTCCGCCCCTCCCCTCCGCCCCCCTCCCTCTGCCCCTCCCCTCATAAAGTGTCTCTGGTTCATAGTTGTTTGTTGATTATGATTTTCACTTTCTTATAGATATTCATTTTCCTGGTCCCTTATTTAGGTTTTCTAGATTCCTGCTATGAGTGAGACCATCTGGTATTTTTCTTTTTCTTTCTGGCTTATTTTGCTGAGCGTGAGCCCTTCCAGAGCCATCCATGTTTCTGCAAATTGCATGTGTTTATCTTTTTTGAATGCTGAGTAATATTCCATGGTGTATATGGACCACATCTTCTTGACCCAGTCATCTATTTTTGGGCATCTGGGCTGTTTCCAAAGCTTAGCTATTGTAAACAGTGCTGCTATAAACATAGGGGCACAGGTGCTCTTTGGAATTGATGTTTTTGTGTCCTTTGGGTAAATACCTAGGAGTGGAATTGCTGGATCCTATGGAAGCTCTATGCTTAGTAGGTCCAGAAATCTCCACACAGCTCTCCATAGTGGTTGGACCAGTTTGCACGCCCACCAACAGTGCAGGAGAGTTCCTTTTTCTCCACACCCTCGCCAACATTTGTTGTTGCTAGTTTTTTTAATATGTGCCATTCTCACTGGTGTTAGATGGTATCTCATGGTAGTTTTGATTTGCATTTCCCTGATTACGAGAGATGGTGCACATTTTTTCATATGCCTGTTGGCCATTTGCATTTCCTCTTCAGAGAAGTTTCTTTTTAGCTCTTCTGCCCATTTTTTGACTGGGTTATTTTCTTTGTTGTTGTTGAGTCTCATCAGCTCTTTGCAGATTTTTGTGATCAGTCCTTTATCATTAGTGTTGGGTGCAAAAATGTTCTCCCAGTTGGTGGGGTTTTAGTTTTTGTTATTGTCTCTATTGCGATCTTTTAATGCAGCTCATAACTTCATTGGTCTGTGATTTTTATATCCCTAATGAGAATGCAAGCAATTGACTTCAATGCTGCTGGGCCCTGCACCGTACTTTGAGTAGCAACTCTATAGGATGCATGAGAGATACAAATCCAAAGCATTCCTTGCTTTCAACACATATGATATATTTGGATAAGTTATATCCAAATATAGGCATAGACACATAAGTGCACTTACAAGGCAGACCGTGCTGGGGAGCTGGTGGATAGCACTAAGATTTGGGGGAGATCTAGTTAGGGGATGGGAAAATTGTGATACCAAGTGACCAAAAGTGTGAGTAAATGAATGACTGTTATATACTGGGAGTTGGGAAGTGAGGCAAGGCGCTATCGCTGAGGGAGGTATGTGAGCTAGACCTTGAAGGATGGATGGAATTTCATTCAACAGGTAAACAGATGATGGTATAATTGGTGTCCATTGCTACCGGCCATGATAACAAATTGATGAAGGCGAGAGAGTACGGGGTGTGTTGAGAGAGCTACTGCTCTTGTTTGGTTGGTGCAGGGATGTCATGGGGAATACAGCAGGATGGGGATCTAAGAGCAGATGGCAAAAGGCTTGAAGGTCATGATGAGTGGTCTGTACTTATCTTGACAGGTCATAGGGAGACTTTAAAAGTTTCGTGCAGAGGTGCCTCATAGGGAGAGCCCTCCTTCAGGAAAATTTGAAAGTGGCTAGACAATTAGAGCTGTGGTGCCTGGCCCAGCGTCAGCATCGTCATCTGAGACCTTGTTAGTTCTAGAAGGCCTGCTGAAGACTCAACCCAGTAGCAAGTCTGGGGGTGGAGCCCAGCGTGTGACTGAATAAGTGCAGAGAGAGAACCCTGGGGTTCGAGCTCAGGTCACAATCATGGCTGCATATTAGGATCGCGTGTGAAGCATAACAAAAAAATGCTGATGCACAAAGCTCCCCACCATATCCATTAAATCCAAAATCTGGGGGTAAGATCTGGTTATTAACATCTTAAAGCACCTCAGGTGATTCTCGTGGGAAGTCAGAGCTAAGAAGCGGCAGCTTTGGGGAGATGGAGGAGACTGGACGGAGCGTTGCTGTGACTTAGTGAAGGGACGATGAGTCCTTGACTGAGGCTGTGTCCTGACAGAAAATCCCAGCTATGAAACAGGTGACAGGGGAAGTTCAAATGTATAACGTTAGGCAACTACCCGCATAGAAAGTGACAGAAGAACTCAAGTTGCTCAAGGCTTCAAGGAAGGGACAGTTTCGGTGTCGAGGAGCTCTGCCTATCTCAGAGACAGAGATGGACGAGTAGGAAAAAGCTAAGGGATTCAGTCCTTTGCAGGTCATGCATATCCTTGAGAGAGTATTTCAGCAACAAAAATGAAGCTGAGCCAGTAGTGAGGAGGGCGAGGCAGAGAGGGAAGGCTGCTCTTGAGATGAGCTGCTCACTGCTTTCTGATAATCTCTGCTTGTTACTGTATTTCAACCCCTCACAGGTTTTCTGCGACGCAGATAATACATCTCTGGCCACTCTTGAACAGAGGGAAAACTCCAGAACTTGCAGTCAATCAGACAAGCCTGCTTCCTTTTCTGAAGGAACCTTAACTGTCTTATTTGACAGCACCTACAACCCAGTGTAGTTCCTTAAGAGGAACTATATAAGCATAGAGAATTTCTAATAATATTTATTGGATTAACTAAGGAAATGAGAGTGAATAGTAGATTGAGAGGCACTAAGGCTAAGGGAAAACTTTCTTAGGTAGGAGGAGAGCCAAGGCTATTTGAATACAGAAGGCACAAAGACTGAGGATGAAATAGACTTGAGGGAGACATAACAGAACCAGGCTTAAAAGGAGGTAGGCAGCGATAAGATCAAGAGTACAAGAGGAGGTATTGACTTGCAAGAAAAAAGTCACTAGAGTTTGAGAGTTAGAAATTAGGGGAAAGATAGACTTCTGTTTTAGCAACATTGTGGAAAAAGCCATTCTAAATAGCCCTACTTCAAAATTCCTACAGACCAGAGGGATTATAATAATATGTTTTTAAATGCTTTGCTTAGCTCCCAAGAAAGTAGGGGAAATTCAAGGGATGGAGAAGGGGTGAGGGAGGGGGAGAAGAAGGAGAGAGAGTGGCAGCAGGGCAGGAGGCAGGGAAGGATGAGGAGGAGCAAGCTGAAACCAGAGCAGAATAGTAAACAGACTTCAAAAGGCAAGCAGAGTCAGGGTGAAAACAGGCACTGCACGGCCTACAGTTTCGGAAGCAGGAAACAGACCTTGTCTCTGCCCTCTGGAAGGTGCCACATCATCAGTGTTGGAGAGGCCGGAATCAAGACCTATCAGCCATCAGGCAAGTCCACAAGAAAACCCTTCTTCACAGCAGCACATGGACTGTCAATAATGAAAACTGCAGGAGCCCCCACTCCACCTTCACCCCAAGAATTTGTTTGTAGAGATCTGCTTTTGAAGAGACTAGCATTTGAATTTATTCTACCAACATGGTGGGGCTACGCCAGCCTAAAAGTTGCTCTAATATTGCAGGGCCCCTGATGTGCCATAAACACATATAAATCACCCATGAATGGATCATCCTCACCCCAGAGCTATGGGATCCCTCAGTTCAGTCAAACAGAAGCACAAGATAAAGGTCACTCAACACACAAGGTAACCAATTCCTTGAAGACTGCGAGAAAACAAGAAAGAACAGAGTTAAACCTTGAAAGATTATAGAATCCAGACTAATATGGATCTTCAAAGGAAAAACAGAAGCAAAACTGTGCAGAAAAGACTATCTACCATGAGCACAAAGATCTGGGAATTAAAAATAGGATGAAAAATAAATGTAACCACACATATTCATTCTGAATGGATGGTTGAAGCCATCGATTAAATATAGCCGAAGACAGAAATGGTGACGTCAAATATTCTTCTGAAGACACTACCCAGACTGGGGCCCAGGGAAGTGAAAATTTGAAAGAGAAGCTAAAAGATCAGGAATCAAGTATGGACAGATTTAGCATGAGTCTAGTGAGGGTCCCAGAGGGGGAAATACCAGAGAGAATGAAGGGCACACAATGTTGAAGAAAGTAATGGATGAGAATTTTCTGAAACTGAAACCCCTGATGCGCAGATTCCAGAGGAATCTATACCGAGATACCTCATAGGTCCAAGGAAAACATTGAAAGGATCCAGTTAAGGAGAATAAAAATTTCAACATGCAAAAAAAAAAAATTCTTGCTAGACAAGAAATAATAGACTTCAAGAATGCAGGGGACATAACATTTAGAAACAAAGCAAAGCAGAATTTGTCAGCGGCAAACCCTCACTAAAGGAAAGTTAAAAGATCAACTTCAAGCACAACCGTGCTCACAGATCAGACCCCGATGGAAGGTCTGAGCTGCCAGGAGTGTGAAAAGTAGAAATACCAAACGTGTAAGCAAATGGAATGCATCCTGATTGTGTACAAGTGCTCATGACAACCAGTGGGCTTAAACAAGACAGAAATAAAATATTTGCTGGCAATATTAAGTGGAAAGGGGATAAATGGAGTAAAACTGTCTGAAGCTCTTCTCACTCCCCAGGGAGGGGGAAAGCTATTCTTTACCATCAGCTTCAGTAAGTTAGGTATGCATACTATATAACAGAAATAAAATATGTATAACCTAATTAAAGTAATAAATATAGGATGGATAACCTCTAAACCAGTTGTCGTGGGGGAAGGGAATGAACACAGGAAAAAGTAAACAGCGGGCAAGACTACCACTCGGGAGTATAAAAGCAGATTTGAACTAAAGGCTCCAATTAAAAGATATTGTTGTTTGAATTTTTCAAAATCTAATTATCCGCTAGTTAGAAGAGCCATATCTGAAAAGCTAGATTGTACTGATAGCACCTCAGAGCAAGCTGGAGTGGGTCATTAATACCAGACAGAATCAACTTTCAGGAGAAAGTGTTCTTTAGGATGGAGGGGGCCACTTGAAACAAGCCAGCAGAGAGGCGGGCGAAAGATGTCAAGGGCATTTCACAGAATAACAAACATGAATAGCCAATAAAAATGAAGCAAGGCCCAGCGTTAGATGCCAGTGATTTTTTTCCACATGGACTCTGGGAACAGTCACTAATCATATCAGTCCCTGAGATGATTTAAGTCTTTCCTATCTGCTAAGCATGAGAACTGTTGCTGGCACACAAATCCCACGTCTAGCTCAACACAATAACACACATTTCCAAATGTTAGTGTAAAATATACCACTAATCAACCATCAAAAAAAAAAAAAAGAGAGAAGAGAGGCCCACCCTCCTTGTACAAGGGAAAAGCAAGGTAGAACCACGATGAGGTCATTTTGCAGGACCAGACTGACAAACTCGCAGTGTCTGATGTTGCTAAGATCAGCTGAGAGTAGGGAGCAAGAATTTCACATGCTCCTGCCGAGTACTGAAAAATTTAAAAATGTAGTTTTTTTCTTGAAAAGTGGAAGGTAAACCGCCTAAAAGTCACCAGTTACCCTCCGAAGTATTTACCTAAATCAGCTCCTGCATGTGTATGTGAAGAGTTCTGTTTAAGAATGTTCATTAAGGGCCTCCCCTGGTGGCGCAGCGGTTGAGCTGCCCGCAGCCTCTGCAGTGCTGGTTTGTTTCCCGGCCGCCAGCGAGGGTCCAACAACAACAACAAAAAAATGTTCATTAAGTGGGAAACCAAATGGGCATGGACAGAAGGATGGAGAAGCATCATCACACTCACCTCAGTGAGAAGACAGCGAGGGTGAGCTGCGCAGGGTTGCTTGAGAAAGCCACTTGCAGAAGCAGCACAGCATGTGACACCATTCACAAGGAGCCAAAAGCATGGACAGTGCTATTTACTCATGGGTGCTAAATTATAGTGTAACAGGGTGGTCCCCAGGTAAGGGGGAGGTTCCAGGTTTCCTGCCCCACCCAAGGGAGGGTGGAGCTGAGCAAAGAGAGAAGAAGCTGCAGAGGAGACTGAGGAAGGAAGGAGCAGGATGGAGCCAGAAGGAGACCTGGAGGGGGCACATGGAGCCAAGAGGCACATGAAGAAACTGCAGTGGCCTTTTGGTCGTGGATGGGGTGACACATGTGGGTGAGTCCCATGGGGAAGTGACAACAGCAGCTTTTATCTTGATTTTGATTTTGCTCTTTTCCTCCCAGACTTGTCTGATTGTTTCTGACCATTTTCTGTGGGTCCCCATGGGAAGATGCTTTAGACTTGGGGCAGGCTTTGGGGCCTTGCTCTGGGCCAATCCTGCTTGGTGGACTTTTACCCATGAGGGGACGGGTGACTTTGGTGCTTGATTTAGAAACTATATTCTTTGCCTTTCCTGTGTTGTTTCCTAATTGTGTTAAAGTTCCTTCCCATTAAAGTCTCATATGTTTTGTGTTGATGCGGCGGATGGCAGCACCTATTTGGAGCAGGCAGGTTTTGCGGGGTCTGGGCTGCCCCTCTCCCTGCCCTGTAACAGGAGGAGGGTCCCGGGACAGACAGGAAGTCAATATGAGCTTGTCTAAATAATTCTGAAGCAGCACCCAGTGACCCCCGTGGGCGCTACACTGATGCATTAAGATCATTCCTTTGCCTTCCTATCCTGGACCTGATACCCTCCCTAATAATAGCCCCAATATTAATAACTGCCGCTGTTGAGTGCCCACCACATGCCAGGTACCCTATATATGTACTTTCATCTTCATTTTTCAGGTGAGAAAACTGAGAATGAGAACATTTCTGGGGTTTGCCCAAGGGCAAGAGCTGCTAGGAGGGGCTGAGAGCTCAGCAGGACCGGCAGAGCTGCCAGGCAAAGCCTGAGTTTGCACCCTGCTGTCTTCGTCTCCCCCTGTCCGCTTCTCTGCAAGCCATTCCCCGCTGATCCTGCTCTTGGCCTCGGGGAGTGATACTGCTTGAGGACAAGAATAAAAAAAAAAACTGAAAAGGAGGCCACACAAGGAGGGGGTTGGTAGAAGAGATTAGCATAGCCATCAACCCAGCTATGGAAACCTGTAGCTGCCGGGACTTTTCCTCACTGACCTCCCTCAGCGGAGGCTGCTCCCCTCAAGGCCGCCTACCTGCAACCATGCAGGCCTCTCTCAGCAAACCTGTCCCTTTTGGGGCAGCTCTTCCTGCCTGCTGTGTCTATGCAAGTGTCTTTTACTCTTCCATCCCTTTCCCTAATAAGCCTGCCCTTTAAATATAACAACCATCTCTGTCTCGTGGAGAAACTCGCCTGGGAAATTCGCCGCATGTCACTGAAAGGGGAGCTCTGGGGACACCTTTCCCGGAGTGTACCCAAGGACCCTGCACTCCGAGCCCACAGACTCCAAAAACGACAATAATACCAAGGGGGAATCTCAGGGGAGACAGAAAAAAATATGTCGTGTGAAGCCAGTGACCACAGAAACTCAGGAAGACTTTCCCAAATCCTGTAGGTTATGTTACATGACAAGCTAACATAGTAACTTCTCAAGAATTTACCTGTAAATGGGCGCACACTCATTTGCAGGAGAGGAAAGTGGCTGATGTAACCTTTTAAATTCCACCCCAGTTAAAGGCCAGTTTCTTCCTACCACCGTCTCTACAGCAAGAAAGTCTTTTGACCCCAATCCTGCCTCTGCTCAATCTCCAAAATCTACGCTTCCAGACTCTTTCTGTCTTTCAACACAGCACAGCTATCTCTTTTCCCCTCGTGCCTCATGTACCTACCCTGTAATGTAGTTTGAAATGCACGAAGGTACAATAACACCATTCTGGAGTCGAGCCACGCACTGAGGCCCAGAGCCGAACAAGAACACAGGCTAATGAATGACTCATTCTTGGTTGAAAATAATCCTTCAATAAAGAAATAACAGTCAATATGTAAGACACACACTTCGCTAGAATCACAATCTCTAGTTTCAGCAGATGAATTTTACAATGTGGCTGATAACCAGAGACTGAATTGGTGGGTTCTTTTCCAAGGTGGTCTCTTCATAAGCTCAGGTGTCAAGTGTCTTCCAGTTGCCCCATAATTCTGAATCGAGTTTGGGACTGCAGAAGATAGACATGAGGAGAAGACATGGGAAATACGATTGCTTTTCTGGCCAAGGACTAGTTTTGCCTGTGAGTTTCTGTATTCCCAGTCCAGAGTCGCAATGAATAAAGAAACAGAAAAAGAAAGCCTTAATTGACAATATAATGCCCACAGGCATCAACAGATGTGATCCCTTGTAATGAAGCATGTGGGTCTAATTTGGCATCAGTAACCACTTGGAGGATCTCCTTGCTGAGTTCTTGCAGGCTATCCTTCTAAACCTATGTTTGGCTGGCACCTGTGCCCTGTTGAAACTGGCATACCACCCTATGGGTGGGCACAGTGCCACCCTAACAGATGGCCCTGCGAGTCATCATGCCAGAGAACTACTATTGTTTCTAGCAAGTTTAACTTAACAGCAGTTGGCAGCTCACTAAAGAATGACAAGATGGTGGTCTACCTTTCCATGGACGATAAGCTATGACCTATAACTGACATGCCTGAAAGTGGGATGTCTGGGTCATTTCACAAACTAAAGGAAAACATATAGGGGGAAAGTGGCACAGTGACAATGGTGTATCTGTCCTAGGTAGTAGTAAAAATAGGGACGACCACATTTCAAGGTTCCATGATAAAGTCAACATTCTACTCTCCTGAAGCCAATAAATACATCAATGCCAGTATCATTGAAAGTAATATTTTAAAACATTGTCTCTGGAATCTACTTTCTGCTTGGTCACCCACCCAGGTCACCTCCCACTGATAAGACAGTAGTCCCTCAAATGGTAAGTTGCCTTCAAAATGATCTAAACACACCTAAGTAGGTCTGGCCTCAAAGTTATGGTCTTTCTAGTCGGTGACAGAGCCTCCTACAGTAAATACAAGCTCTTCATTCAATACAGTCTAGAAATAGAAGATACTCTATGTGGTCATTTTATCGCATGTGCCTATATGGTAAAATAAAAACACTTAAGATGAATAATTGTTTAATAAATGGTATTTGGTCAACAAGATTGCAATTCAGGGGGGTGGGGGAGAAATCAAGATTAAAGAAAATCAGCCCCAACTAACAGCATTTGTGCAAAAACTACATCACTAGTGGAAACTCTACCTGATTCTTTATATCAAAGTTTACTTTAGATGGATCCAAGATAATAATAAAGAGTAATACCATAAAAGTCATAGAAGATAATATGGTGGAGTTTTTCTTAAAATATTGTGGTGACAAATACCTAAATATTACAAGGACCAAAAATGATCATTTTAAAAGTCTAGAAATTTTGAATAATATAAAAGTTAAAAATTTGAAATTTTGAAGTGTTTTTAATAAATGTAAATTTACATTCAAACTAAGTTTAACGAAAAATGACAAACTGACATAATATCCAACGAGCTCTTACAAACCAAATTTTAAAGGAAGAAATGTTAAAATAGAAAAAATGACAAAGGGCGGCACCTCCTTAAATAAGCAAAGCAAAGCAACTTCCATAATCATCACAACAGCACAGATGAAAACTACAAGGCATCAGTGGTCATTTACCAGGCTAGCAACTTTGAACAAGGTCAATCCCAAGGAGACAATCACAAAATACAAAAAAAAAAAAAAAAAAAAAACCACACAAAAAAACAAAAAACAACCAGTATTCATAAAACAATTCAGTATTCACCAGGCCTCCCTGGTGGCGCAAGGGGTTAAGACACAAACTATGAAGCTGTCCGCAGCCACTGCAGCACGAATTCCATCTCTGGCCAGGGAGCTACCCACATGGCACAGCAGACCTCTCCTGTCTCGCCTTCTGCTCCCCTCAGCAGTGTAATTCGGTCATTCCTCCTGTTCTGTTTCGCAGTCTGGTGAATCCTCTCACCATCACCCCCCACACACACACCCCTCTGGCCTGTACCCCAGTTCTTGTATGCATAAATAAATAAATCTTTTCTTTTTCTGGGTGTGCCAGGCCTTTACTGGAAGTTTCCCTCCCTAGTGGGAGGTCGTGCCCACGGGGCTGCAGGAGGCCCCATGGCTCAGACACCCCGTCCGCAGGATGGGCTCTGGGCTGGACAGGGAGGGCGGTCAGTGATCACTTCTCCAGGGGTGCGCAGTTGAGCAGCTTCTCAATCAGGTGCACGTGGGCCAGGAGCATGCGGCGGCAGCAGTAACGCTTCAGGCCCAGGGCGTCCAGGGCGTGCCCCTCGGTGTACTCGGCCCGCAGCAGCCCCAAGCAGGCCTCCCACTTGTTGCCGACGATCTTGCCGCAAGTGAAGCAGCGCACGGGGATGATCAGCGGCCGCTCCCCGCCCGCGCCCCTCCACGCAGCTTGGCTCCGCGCCCCGCCCCCAATAAATAAATCTTTTAAAACATAATTTTTAAAAAAGTGTTTATGGTAGCAGCCATGGAAAGAAAATGAAAGAAATCCAAATGTGCCCCATAGGAGACAGGTTAAATAAATGAATGTACAGCTGCACAGATATTCCATGCAGCCAATAAAAAAAGATGCCAATTTTGACATAGAAATACCTGCAACCATTTTCTGACCTTTTTTTCAGCTTTATGAATGATGAAAATGTATAGCACTACATAGGATGTTACCAGTTATGCAAAACAAGTACACACTCTATATTTCTCCCTTGATTCACACAAACTGTGCAGTGACCTGGCATTCTGTGCCTTGGTGACTTGGTATTCTGGCCTTTTTATTTTTTAACTTTTTTGCATTATCTACTTTTTTTTTTTAATTGAGGCAACTGTACATGATTTAGGTGATGGGTTCATACCTCCTTGGATGGATGTCACCACAACACCCCCGCCACCAAAGCATCCAGAGTCCTTTACCGTAAACCACCCTGTAGGGTAAGGAAAAATGTCAGGCTTTTCTGCCCTCCTGCCATCAGGATAGATGATGGATCCTTGAGGTCCTGAATGCATGCCTGATGGTGGGCACCGGGAATGGGGTGTGGGCACAGGTAGATGGGATTCACCTGGGCTAAGACTGTGCTTTTTAAGGGCGGCGTCATGGGGACGCCAGTAGAAGCCGAAAGAGAAGCCGAGAGAGAAGCAGAACGCCGGAGAACCCAGATAGAGTGAAGATTTGCTGGGGGCTGGGAGGCCTGCCAGCCTCCCGGCCCTCCCCCCAGCACCGCTGCCTGCCATATGCCTGGTGAACCCCAATAAAAGACCTGCAAAAACCCACTGAGGACTCTGACCCCTCCTTTACCCGGTCTGCTGGGTCAGAAAACCTGCACTGTGCCCATTCCTGCCTCTACACACCCCCCTTCTCTTTTCTTCTCAGACCATTCCTTTCTCTCCCTCTAGCAGCCTCAATTCTGCAGGCACAGTTCTAGGGTTTGTTTTGGTTTAATTTCATCAGTCCCTTTGTTTCGTTTTTTCTCTCTGTTCCACATATGAGGGAAAACACCCAGTGTTTGTCTTTCTCTGGCTTATTTTACTTAGTATGGGTGGAGCTGGAGGGGATGATGCTATCACACACAGAAGAGCTCATCATTTTTCATAACTGAGTAGTATTCCATTGGGTATATACACCGTAGTATTGATGGGCACCTACTTTGTTTTTACAACTTGGCTATTGTACAATCAACAGTGCTGCAATGAACATAGGTGTACCTATATCCCTTCAAATTAATGTTTTTGTATTCTTCTGGTAGCTACCTAGGAGTGGAATTACTGGATCATTCAGTAGGTTGACTATAGATTTGCATGATACATATTTTCTTATCACTGGAAACACTTGAAATATCTCTGCCCTTCATCTAACAGACCAGTTCGTATCAATGGATGCTAATTAACAATGCCATTAAAGGTAGACATGAACATAGTGACAAGGTAGAAAAGTCACATTTGGGGCCTCCCTGGTGGTGCAGGCAGTTAAGCACAGTGCTGTGAATCTGTCCACAGCCTCTGCAGTGCCGGTTCGATCCCCGCCGGTCACAGAGCAACCCACATGGCGTGGCAGACCTCTTCTGTCTCACCCGCTGCTCCCCTCAGCTGTGTCATTCTGCCTGTTCTGTTGCCCGCTCTGTCTCTGGTGAATCCTCTCACCCTCCCACGCCTCTGGCCTGTACCCTGGTACTTGTATAAATAAAATAAATCTTTAAAAAAATGAAACAAGCCTTAAAGTTTATTCAATATAAAAAAAATCACATTTGCTGCAAAGATTCAATGCACCAACGTCAGAAATGTGCAAATGAATGGTCTGACCCTCACTTGCACACAAGTGTCCCCCAAACAAAACGACTCTTCCAAACTTAGTATATAGCTCTAGGATCTGCTACCCATTTCTTTTTAATTTCACTTTTATTCAGGTATAATTGATATATAAATTGTAAGATGTTTAAAGTCTCCATCATGGTGATTGACACACACATACACAGTGCCAGGCAGCCTCCTAGCTAGTTGATTGAGGCAACCACCAGCTAGCATATTTCTCTTTCTTGGTTTTTTTCCTTGGTGAGAACAATTAAGTTCTATTTTCTCTATGAATTTTAATTACACAATACAGTATTATCGACTATAATCACCAGTTATACAGTAGCTCTCCAGACTTTAATCACCTTGAAGGTTTGTACCTTTTTATCAACCTCTCCCTACTTCTTTCCAGCCACTAGCAATGACCTTCTACCTTATGTGTCAATGATCTTGACGTTGTTTTTAGAGTGTACATGCAAGTGACGCCACGCAGTGTTTGTCTCTCTCTGTCTGACTTAGCTCACAATTTACTTTGAGGGAAGATAGATTCTGATACGTTCTGTCAAGTCACTGAAATCGTAAATTCTCTTGTTCCAATGACCTTATTTTTGTGGAGATATGCCCATTTTGACCAAAAAGAAATTCAAATAATTTCTTTGAATTTTGAATTTACTCTTTCCTTGTTCATTTCCCAAGCCGGGCCTGCTCTTGCACAAGCAACACTGCAGGGGCCGCGTTGAACACGTGTACAGAATCACCTCCTGAGAAGATGAGATGAGGCTGCTGTCGCTTTCCTGAGCCCTCTCATTCACTGCCCAGGCCTTTCGTTTATCTCATAAAAGAACCAGGGCCGGAGGAGTCGCTCCAACAGGGCTCACCCCGACGCCACCACCCTCCCTCTTCCCGCCTGGGAGGCAACTTCTCCCATGATCTGCCCTGTTATTTCTTATTTTTAACTAGCATATTTTATTTCGTAAGTGGCAAAAGGACAGAAGTCATTGTAGGCAGGAGTTCCTGAGAGCAGCAACCGTCCATGTGGACAGGAGTTGCCCTGCCTCCTAGCTGCACACTCACATCTGGTGTCTCCAACCGAAAATAACTATTTTCCTCTCTTGGGTTAAGATAATCAATTAGAGCAAAAGTAGACAAAGAAAAATAACATGTATTTGAACATAACATAAGAACTTGGCTCTAAAGGTGGCTCGGAGCTTCCCTTCTAGCCTCTTTCCCGGACCTGATGTCAGGTTGGATTCTGAGGGACTGGCCGGGGGTGGGGGGATGTTTCATGCAGCTCACAGCAGGGAGAACCCACAGGATGGGCCTTGGTGGAGGGCAGAGTCTGGCACCGAGAGGGGAAACAAGACATCCAAAATGCAAAAGCAGAAACCTGAAGGGCAGGCAATGTCCAAGGCAGATTCTGGTCCCAAATCTGTGCTCCTTTGACTTCATGAAGGGGGCATGTTTTTTCAATGCCTCTGAGCCCCGATTTTACCTCTGTACCAAGGGGCCACCCTGGCTGCTCAGTTGCTGCCACATGAATAAAGTCTGAGTTACACAAATGGAAGCTCTTTTGGGGTATTAAGTGCAGCGATTTTGTTGCTAAAATCCCCTTTTTTGAAGTTCTAGGGTTAAAGGATGAGCCATGAAAATCAAGTGTGTGGTTTCCTTTTACACAGCGTGAGAGAAAAGTCCTGAAACATTCCTGGTTTCCTAAAGCATCCCTCTGCAGAGGCAGCAAGAGCGAGCACATTCCAGCTTCTCCTTTGATTTACATGTAAAGCCAGGGGCCATCTCTGGGCCCGTGGGAGCCTAGAGTTCCCAGACATTGGGTGGGGGTAAAAAAGAGGCCTCAAGAGAGATACCACTAGCAGGGCCTCCCTGGTGGCGCAAGGGGTTAAGTCTCAGCACTATGAAGGTATCCACAGTCTCTGCAGCACGAGTTTAATAACCAGCCAGGGAGCTACCCACATGGCGCAGCAGACCTCTCCTGTCTCTCCGCTGCTCCCCTCAGCAGTGGATTTCAGTCAGTCTGCCTGTTCTGCTCCCTGCTCTGCCACTGGTGAATCCTCTCATCCCCCGCACCTCTCGCCCACTCCTCAGTTCTTGTATGCATAAACAAGTAAATTTTTTTAAAAAGAGATACTATGAGCAGATGGGGGTCTGAGCCGTTCATTGCGAGAAAGGAGACAGGCCCACGCCCACTGTACGCCCACCCTGCGCTTGTGCAATGGCACACATGGGTTACTTCAGGCTGCCACTTGGCAATGGCAAGAATTTCAGTGCCATGATGTGAGTGTTGTGTCTGATAGGGACCATGAAGTGGGGAACAGAGGGTGGGGAGGAGAGAGGGCAATTTCCTTAGCCGGTACAGTATGTGCCAAGGCCTATAGGCCTTGGGGTGACTGGCTTGGAGCTCAGAGGGAGCTGTGGGAGGAGCTGGTGGTGGGCGAGAGATCTGGCAACTAGGAAGGCAAAGGAAAGAACTGAAAGACCTCCAGAGCTCAAGAGGTTTCTCCTCTAGGCTAAGTTTGTCCTCTGGGCCTTTGTAAGCAAGCGAGCAGGTCAGCTCCAGGGAGAGCAGAAGGAAATTCTCCATAGCGCCACTGTTAAAACCACCCCAAACTTTTCCACGATGGAATGGAAATATTTTCTCAAATCCATTTTTATGCAGGCAACATTGGCTTAGAACTGTGTATCCATTTCAGGTGTACAGCATTGTCATTCAACATCTGTACAGAGTAAAACATCTGATCGCCACCAGAAGTCTGGCTGCCTCCGTCACCATACAATAATCCCCTTTACCTGGTAAATAATTTTTCACTTTTAAACAGTCTCAAAGTACTAGAGTCTAATATCTTCGATAGGCCACACATCTCATTAGATTTGTTTGATGATCATTGATAATGTTTACAAAATCTAAAATTCAATCCTCTTTAAAAATAAGAAAAAAAGTGTTTAATGCAAGCGCTTTGAGAACGCAGGCAATAAAAAGGGGCAGGCAAGTAAGATCACCTCTGAGCAGGTGAGAGTAAATCGAAGATCTGGAAAGCAAGGCAAAAGGACAGCCAGAAATTCAACCCTTGTGCCCAAGAGCCCGGGGTGACAGGGAGACAGAAGCACATGTCCTTGAGCATAGTTCGCTCCCAAGACCTGGCACTAGGCTGGTGCTCACACTTCCTGTGACAGGAAATATCCTGTATATGACTGCACGATCTTCCTTTCGGTAAACTCACTGCTATAACATTTGGACTACCACGTGTAACCTTTTATTAACATTCATCAACCTTTGAAAATAATTGCCTTCTCCCAATAAAGAATCTGTTAAAAGGCAATCAGGTTATATAGCTATTTCCCATTCCACGGAAACCCAGAATAATTGTCCTTCACACCCGCGCACCCCAAGGAAGCTGGTTCTGAGCGTGTCTTTCTCCCGCCGAGGCACACTCTCACCGCCATACGCAGCACAGGAGCCACGCGGGCACTGCCCACGCTTGGAAACACATTCTTCACCATATTCTTCACCTTCCATCATCTGGATTGAAAATAATTGCTTTCTTGAGCACATATCCACTGCTAATCTAACCAGGCAGAGACGCCAGTGAGAACATCCTACATCTTTTCTCATCAGGGACCCAAGAGAAAGGCTTTTCAAAAGTGACCTCAGTAACAGAAAACAGAAAACCAGGAAGACTGAGTGGCTGAGAAAGAGGGCACTGGGTAGGTGAAGGTGCCTCTTCCCGCGGCCCATACTGAAAACATGAGCTGAGATAATGAAAATTAATTCGGGTTTCTTGCCCTCGATTTCAAATTAACGTGATGCTCTTTCATTAGGCGAGAAAACACCAACATAAATCAACCGAGAATAGACTCTTCCCCCAAATAATAAGTAAAGAAACATGATAGAGTAGGAACGGACCAAATTAGCTACAAATTTTCCATCTCATTGTTTTCTGTAAAATAAAATTTTATAACGAACATGCGCCATACAAGCTGTGCCGATAGGTCTTGCTTCCAAAAACACTCACAGAGCAGTAATAAAAAGCAAGCATGAACTCTAGGACATCTGCTATGGCATTGTTATCAAATGCAATCATTTTGGTCACAAATCTATACTTGCTTCAACTTTTTGTTGAAATATTAGTTTGTCTTCAGCATCTCCAATCTGGCACGCGAGGACTGACAGATGCTCTGGTTTTACCTCAGCTTCAACTTACACGGCTTCTCATTATAGTAGCTATAGCTCGGCAAACTATTCCTCTGTTCTGGAAGGCGGACAAAATGCCATCTGTCTCTGCACGGTTATCAAAACGAATACTGCAGTGTGAAGAAACTCGTCTCCAAATGCAAGAACGAGGAGGAGCTGCACTCTGTCCCCAGTCTCTGATATACTACAGATATATGCTTCCATCCATAATCCATATACATATGCATGTTGTGCAGACACACACATCACAGACATACATATATGCCACCTCTCCAGTTTTCCAATTATCCCATGATGCGAGCATTTTCAACCAAAAGGCACATCTTACCTTTCCTGGTTCTATTTGTATCCCATGCAGTTTACATCATCTGACGGTAATTACTAGCTAGAAGGCAAGAGAATGCACTCCCCCAGCAAGAGAGTCCAAGGTCACTCTGCAACCAAAAGCCGGTGGGAGCCTTGCTATAAAAATCAGACCGGATTCAGAGACAATGCAGAGAAGGAGAGCAGGAAAAAAGTCTTTGCACAAATGGAAGGGCAGGTGAATGTTAACAGCACTCCAAATCCCTGCAAGGGGGGTGGGGGGGGCAGAGTGAGGGGAGACGGGGAGGGAAAAGCACAGGGGAACGAGGACGAGCAGGAGGTTGACACCACAGAGAACCCGAAAATGGCACCGATGGTGCCAGCAGCCCCGATACTTGGGAGGGCCACTAGGAAGTTACCAAAGGCAAAACAGACTCCTTAGCTGCAGCAAAGCCTGGAACTTGAACTTTCCGTGGACAGCATGTTTAACTTTGATTCCTACACTTCCATGGATTTGAAGTCCAGAAATGGAAAAGAACTTTCAACCTGGAGAGGAATGTCATACTTCAAGAAATTCAAGGAGCTTTTTAAAGCCAGTATTTTCTTCAGCAGAGGCGCTGGAGATCAAGATCAATCGTATTGAGGATCTTGAGATTTGGAGACTCTGACTTAGGGGATATTCAGCCCTTTACTCCCGAACCTCTTGACATTTGAAGTTGCCTGCTCAGACCAACAGTATATTCTCACTAGCTCGCAATTGATAGGTACACAAGTCCTCCTGGAGTCCCTTGTCATTTTCAAACTAAGCCTGCGTCTGAACCCTTAACCCCAGACATCTGTCTAAAAAATTGATGAGGATTAGAAATCAGAATGAATGCTGTTCTTTACTCCAAAGTCAATTGGTTTGGATCTGTTTACATAACCTTTTGTTTAATTCTATAGTTTATAGGAAATGAGATTCTGAAAGCCTTCTATGAAAGCTATCAGTCCAATTCCCACACGGGTCAGTTAACTTCACTCTGTCACATGTCACAGCCACACGCTGTCCCCTCACCCCGTCGAACCATCTGGCAAATGGTACTGTTGGACACAATGGGAGCTAAGGAGAAAATGTGGCCAGATCAGTGAAACCCATCCTCATGGCTGTCAGGGACAATCAAGGAGGCCACCTCAATCTGCACAGGCAGCCCGTTTCCAGCAGCCCGCACTCACACTCCCTTCAGGCATTGCTTGTCTGGGGGTCCTGCCCTTACCTTGCGTCATCGATTTTTAATGAGGCCAGTCTAAGTCACTGCAATCAAGACAACAGAGGCCCTGTCAAGAGAAAGATTCACTGCCACTCAGAGGACCATCTCAAGAACGCTTGCGTGGGGCCTGCAGCCAGCTCTGCTTGCAGGTGTCCCAGCACCAAAGCTGACACTGGCACAGGGCGCTCAGGTCTTCCAGGCCATCGGTGAGAGCTCTCTGCTGCACCTGTCTGCATCCCCCGCCTCTGAACTCCGCTGCCCTCCTGGGCTTTGGATTTCCCACGCTCCCCTAAGTTTCGGTGGCTCCCGCCCTTTTTGGTCATCAGCCCCCAGCTTCAGCACACTGTGTCATCCCTGGAAGCAACACCCCCGACTCTCAGCCACTCGCCTGTTGCCAGGCCCATGGCAGTGGGCACAGAAGCAGACTAAATCTGGACGAACATTGGCTAGAACGTGAAAAGATCCGAACTACTATCAACAGCGCAACATGAGGCAAATTCACTAACCTCTGAACACACGCGCTCTCCCCTGCATCAGATGGCTATATTTACACTGATCCTACCTCTTCGGTAGGGCTAAGGCTGCCTGCAACAGAACAGGCACTCAGTCAATATTTATTGACATATTGAAAGATTAGAAAGTTAAAATATCATCCAAGTATAAGGCCATATGAAAGCATTGTCACCATGGCAAGTGATTTTAAATGTCTCTTAGTTTCTCAATATTTACATCACATCTAAGATGGTGGCAACTGCTGATGGATGAAGTCCCACAGGAAAATACGCACGCAGCGAGCACAGCCAACACTTGCTGAGTGCAGAGGAGGGCTCAGGCTACGACCTGAGCACCTCACAAGGAGGAATGCCTGGAATCCCCACAACCCATCAATAAACAAATCCTTCTCGCTTTGATTTTACTTTGGAGGAAACTGAGGCTCAGAGAGATTAAGTGACAAGCCCCAAGTCACACGCACGGGTCAATGACAGAGCTGGCGTGTGAGTCCAGCATTGTCACTGGCTCAGGAACCTGGGGGTGCCACTCGGCAATTGAAGAGCAAAGTCAAATAGGCAGCAGAAAATAGAAGTCGAGCCACTCACCAGCCAGGCCCACGCTGACGTGGCAGAACCCACAAGGAAAACAGAAGCTTCACTTGACCTTTCCCAGCGCCAGTTCTAGGAGTCTAGGCTGGTCATCCATGAGGACCTTGATGACAGCATCCCTCTGTAAGGTGACCCCTCGTGTTTGCTGTCAGTCCCCACCGAGATGTACTTGGGGGTGTCGGTTTTGTGTTCTGGACAGCTCATGGCCCTTCCCTGGCGAGGCGCTTGGCTCTGCCAGGCAACGCCAAGAAGGGGAAAGTGCAGGCATTTGGGCTCTGGGTAAACATTCGTTTCAGCCCTGAGATTGCACAAGTGCAGCCCTTGCGAACAGCAGGAGGACGCAGCCCCGCCCGCCTTGACTTAGCAGTGAGAAAGCTTTCTGCTTTCAATCTCTCATGATCATTTTGATGACGATGACGAAGATGACGATGACTTCCTGACAGAGTGCCTCACAATGAGGGTAGCATTTTGCAGACATCGCTTCCTTTAACCGCCAAGAACACGGCAAGGCTGGTGTTTTCATGCTCCCTTTAGAGAAGCGCCGACGAGCACGAGTGAAATGACTTTCCAGGGTCCCACAGCTGCTGCGTGCAGAGCTGGGATTCTCTCCCCTGGGCGTCAGGCTCGACCGGCCTTCCTAGTTCGGTGTGCAAACACCAGGCTGAGATGTCCTCAGCCAAGTCTTCCCATTCAGGGAAACTCTTGCTGCCTGAATAAAATGCCAGTTTGAGGCAGAAAATAATGCCCTCAAGCTGAGCGCAATTCTGAAATTCCATCCCCCCCTCTGGGAGAGCAGAAGGTAACCTGGCTCACCCCAAAACCCTGGAATAATTATCCGATAAATTCAAGTACTGCCAACCAGGAGCTGGGAGCTTGCAGAGCAGGAAGAACTCGCCCTCACAGAGTCTGGAGGTGTGGGGAGGCCTGCTGGGGCTGCTCCAGGGGTCTCGGGCAGCCCTCCTGGGCCGGCAGCTGTTAACTGAAAAATAAAGTCTCAAGCGGCCCTGTTGGCTTTCCTCTGCGAGAGCTGGTCCAAATGAACGCACATTTGAATTTAGTTTTCATAGCAAGAAACAGTGAGTTGTTGACATTAAGAAAGTGATTCTTGTTGAAAGGTGGGGCTTCCAGCTCCAGATCGTCCTGATCCAAAGCCGCGCCAGTGCTGGAGGAAGGCAAGGCAGGATGCAGGCCTCCCCTCGGGAGCAGCCCGGCAGCAGCCCACGGCCGGGCCTCACTGTGAAATCGTTTTTTTCTCTGAAAAGACGGTCGTGGCAGGAAGGCTCCGGGCACCTGCTCTGTGATGCGGGCAGACGGGTTAAGGAGAGTCCTGGGGCCCACAGTGGCTTTTTCAGGCTTTTGATCAACGTTGTACACCATTTGTAGCGAGGCGGCCCGGTACAGGGCGGGCCGGGCCGGGGCGCTGGGGGGATCTTTACTCTTCTGCGCTCTCTGGCGTCGGCCCGTCATCCTGTCCTTTCCGCGGCTCTCTGCCGCCGCCGCCACACCGTCCTCTGCCGCCCGCTGTCCCCTGTGCTGCGGCCCTTATGGGCTCGGCCTCCAGGCGCAGGTGTGCCCACTCACGCATGCCCACAGCACACTCCAGGTGTCCACCACTGGGCACGCGCGCCCCGAGCCCACGCTCCCAAGCGCCTCCTGCACTCCAGGCCGCAAGTGAGAGCCACAAAGGCCAGCGGTGCAAAAGGCTGAGCGTCTTCGTTTACCCCACACTGACTTTACCTTCAGGCTGTGCATTTTGGGGTACAAGATGGAGCCTGTGGAGATGGCTCCTTCCCTGCCCTTCCAGCTCAGGGGCAGGATCTCCAGAACATTTCACGTTGTGTTCCCCGTGAGATGGCCCGTGACCTGCCCATGGCGCATGCGTACCTAGCACGTCCCAAGGCAGGGGTCACCCCGAGCTGTGCGCTCGTTATCCTCCGCGGGGTCGTTGTGTACGACCCACCTCTGTCTCTTGCTCCGGGTATTATGCGCTCTTACATAATTCATCTAGTGCAACTTCAGGACACGCACAATCATTCCCATTGTGGACGTGAGGGAACTTACCCAGATGTACAAACAAAAACAGCCAGCATGCCTGTAGGGTGAGGTGGAGGTATCAGGCTTTTCTGCCCTCCCGCCATCAGGATGGATGATGGATCCCTGCGGTCCTGAACGCATGCCTGATGGCGGCACCTGGAGCAGGGTGTGGGCCTAGGGAGATGGGATTCACCTGGGCTGAGACTGGGCTTTTAAGGGCGGCCTCACCGTGGGCCCAGCAGAAGCCGAGAGAAGAAGAGAAGGCCGGAGAGCCCAGCTAGAGTGAGGATTTGCTGGGGGCTGGGAGGCCTGCCAGCCTCCCGGCCCCCCAGCACCCCTGCCTGCCGTGTGCCTGGTAAATCTAAATAAAAGACCTGCAAAAGCCACTGAGGACTCTGACTCCTCCTTGACCGGGTCTGCTGGGTCAGAAAACCTGCCCTGTGGCCTGTCCTGCCTCTACAACGCGGGAGACTGAGTAGCTCTAAATCCTGACCTTTTAATAGTTTCATCTGTCAATGACGAATCAGTATTTAAGGAAAAGAAAGTCCTTGTGGAGCATGACTTTCAGGCTGGAGCTGTGCAACAGGACTTCATTTTCAACACTGCTGCCATGCCCTCCCGCCTCAGTAACGCCACACATGTGCCAGGCAAGTGGCCTCTGGGTTTCGGATTGAGCGTCACTTGCAATCCACGCTCCAAGCATGCAGCCCCCGACCCCCCAAGCCTGGAGAAGTCATAGGCATCACCTGGTGAGGGTCTGGAGGCCTAGCATGAGCTTGCTGCTTTCAGTTCCTTCCCTCAGTTCTATCTAGTTCATATTTATATGAAAGCGGGTGCATTACTGCTGTGGGGCATTCAAAATTATAAGTTCACAGGGATACATATTTTTGGTCTTCACTGGGTTACAAATGAAGAAAAAGAAATTTTTATACCTATTCCACTTTATAGTGTGGGTTATTTAGGGTTGAGCAAATGCATAATTTCCGTCGAAATAGTACAAAAAGCAAAAGTAGCATTTTAGCAGTTTCACGGATTTTTGCTGCTTATTTGCCTAAAAGAAGAAAGTCTCAGACATCACATACCTGGGGTGGGGGGCTGGCATCGCTGCACCGTGCTAATTATATTAGCAAGCAGCACTTAAGGAAGACGTACTGGCCACGTCACAGCATCACTGAGTCTGATGGGGCTACCACTCACAGCACTACCTCTTGCATGCGTGGCTTGCACCACTGCCAAAAATCTGTCCTGTGTTCTCACCTCAGCTGTCTCGCCCCCCATATTCACCCTGGACCAATGCCCCCCACCCCCGCAAATGCCTGGCCTGCTCAGGTCTTCACCGCTTGCCACCTGCCATTCGCCTTCATTAGAACATCCTCTCCGCCCCACCCTGCTGGCCTGCCAAGGAAGCTCCTAGCTTCTCTGGTGACCCCACTTGTGCTCTGGGAAACCCTTCCTCAACTCCACCACGGCAGCAGCGACCGCTCTCCACCCGTACGCCTGAGCTCTCCCACGCTCCATCGGACTTGGCTGGTGCATCTGTCTCTCCCGCGAACCTGAGCACTCCCCAGGTAGAAACCCTCTTTGGCGCCCAGGCTCCTGGGGTCCCGCACCTAGCAGTGCTCTGCAGAAGTTCAGTGAATGAATACATGTGGACTCTCCAGGCGTGGCTGTGCCCTTTTTTCTAGTCTTCAAAGCAGAAAACTCAGAAAAGCATTTCAAAAGCGTGTCTTTACTGCAGCTGCCTGCTTAAATCTGCTCACTTCCCATAGAAAGGCATCTTTTTGCTTCGGCAAGGCACACATCTGACAACAGTTTACCTTTAAAGTGGAGTGTCTCCATTCCCAATGACAAAATGAGATGGCCGGGAGGGGCAGAGACTGCATCGAGACCCGAGGGCCACACGGAGGGGCGAGGGTCCCTCGCTTAGATTTGATCCCGGGCGAGGTGCCATTTCTCGTGATTTGCACTGTATTTTCAAGCCCAGCACTTTGGGTAATCTCTGCTCAAAGTGTTCTTGCCCTTGGGAGCTGTTCCTTCTCCTTTTTATTTAGGCTGTTGCAGTATCTTAAAATTGCAAAGGCCCTTGCTCCCAGTCTCCCGCGCGGAGTATATTAGCATGAAGCAGTGTGGTCTTTGTGCCACCTCCTCTTCTCAGGTGTGGTTGGGGCCTGAAATTTAGTTCTAACTAATGGAACATGGCAAAGTTGATGGGAAATCAGTCCTCTGATTATGCTACATTATGTAGCGAAGATTAAGGGATCTTGCAGCTGGAATAAAGGTCCCTAATGAGTTGACTTTTAGTGCATCTACGCGGAGATAATCCTGGGTAGACGTGGATTCATTAGGTGAGCTCCTGAAACCAGACTCGACCTTCCTGAAAGACCGGCCCTCAAAGGGGCAGAGAAGGCGTCTCTGTCCATTGCCGCCTTTGGCGACGCCAGCTGCCGTGAAGTCTATGGAAACAAGCAATTCATCTTGTGCACAATTAAAGAGAGTTGGGAATGCATGTTTCCCTGAGCTTCCAAATGAAAATGCAGCCCAGTTGACACCTTGATTGTAGCCTTCTGAGACCTCAAGCACAGAACCCAGCAATGTAATGCCTGGGCATTTGACCTAAAGAAACTGCCAGATAATAAATGTTGCTTCAGGTTGCTAAGTGTGTGGCAATTTGTTACACAGCAGTAGAGAACCACGACATGTGAGATCCAATACAAACACCCCATCCTACTTACACTTTGAACCTGTTTCCTTATTTACACAATGGAGATTATACCATTTCTCTTACTCGGCCATTATGAGATGTAAGAAATAAATATGTGTTGCGTATGTTAACCTACTTAATATATGCTAAGTACTTATACACTCTATCATCCAAAGGTTAATATTAATCAACAGTTATTTATTGGGTACCACTCATGGGCATTGTTCTAGTTGCTGACTTTCAAAAGAGAACAAGTCCGACAAGGCACCTGCTCTTCTGGAATTCACACACAAGTGATAGGGAGGGTAGTAAACAGCTCAGTATATGAATGAGCAAGAACATGTAATTAAAATAAAACAGGATGTGCAGAGAGTGCCTAGGAGACACATTCAATTGGGTGGCTGGAAAACCTCTCCAAAGAGGTGACATCTGACCTGAAACCTCAATGACAAGAAGGCATCAGTTATGTGAAGATCAAGGAGCACAGTATTTCAGTGAGAAGAAAGAGCAGGTGCAAAGCTTTCAAGTGGAAAGAGTTTGGTGTTTTTGTGGAACAGCAAGAAGACCAGTGAGAAGGCTGAGGCCGAGTGAGCAGAGGGAAGAGAGGGCTATACGGAGCCTGAGAGGCCATGGTCAAGAATTTTCTATTATCTAATTTCCCACTGGAGGGTTTTGACCCATGAGTGGCATTTATATGATTTGTAGTGTTAGAAGCCCACCCCCTGCTGTGCAGTGCTTGTATTGCAGGGAGCACAGGTTGGAGCAGGGGGGAGGGAAGTTTTGCAGAAGCCCAGGGAAAGGGGGTTGCAGATGGTCATTTGTGTGGATTCAGGACCAGACAAAGTGAAATAGTGTGTGACCAAGGGGTACCCAGGGAACCCCAAACTTGCATGCTCTAAAGGGGTCAGGCCATCATCCATGCACACAAAGGCAGAGCAGACTCTTGGTGTGAAAGAATTTTACTAGAATTAGTGTGCAGAGAGAAACAGAAGAGAGGAAGGGATGTCGTTTCCCAATGAACACCTAAAATTCCCCATCCCCTAGTGGGTCAATGACCAGACAAACAGGATCAGCCCAAAGTGGGACCACTGAGGCCTGACAGTTTGCCCCAAGTCTAAGGTGGCACCTTTTGACAGGGAATCAAAGGAAAAGGGTTCTGAAGCAGGACCCAGAAAGCTGGCACAGAGGAGCTGCCACAGGAAGATAAAGGCTGCCACTGTCAGTCCCCACGTGTCTGTCACCCATGTGTCTCTTCCAAACGTCTCTGCTGGGGCTCCTTCCCAACAGTACCGGGGTTACAAGTCAGACCGCAGAAGCAAGAGCTCTCTTTCTTCCCCTTCTTCCTCCCCCAGTCCCACCTGCCTTGTCTGTTATGTATCTTCTCCTGGCCACTCAGCTCTGCCCCTCCTTAAATGGGGTGGGGACCATGGTACCGCCCCCTTTTCTGGAGATATCTCTGTAAAGAAAATTCCCATTATTGTCATGCCTTACCCCTTTTATTTTCTCATCCGGGGTATGTGTGTGCCCAGCAGCTGGTTCAAGCAGCAGAACTGGAACTGGGGGGAAGGGAAGGTGGAAGGGGGCACACATGCACAGCAACACAAATGCTAGGTGAAGGTTACAACATATGAGGGTGACACGAAGATCCAGAAGGAAGGGTGTCAAAGCCAAAGGTGGTGAAAGTAAAGCACAGAGGCAGGGTATGGAATAAAGGAGAGAAGAGTCAAGGTCAAGATCAGATGGGGAGTGGGCAGGGAGATGGCTCCGACGATCACTGGAATATATACAATCTTCAAAGCTTTCCTGCAATTTCATGATGAGTTAGCTGAATTTAAGGGGCAGAATCCACACAAAAAAGGTAAATATGTGTCTATGCCTATACATATACATATAGATACATATACAAGTGTTTATCATTCACCTTGGACTTCATAAATTAAACCAAAAAAAAAAAAATAAGGACACACAAATAATTGACAAACATAAAGACTAAAAATAGAATCTATTTCCCTGGGAAATCTCAAAGAGGGTTTCAGCAAACTGAAGGGTATCATTAAATACAGTTTTCTTTGTGTCTCTAGTGTTTCTCTTTGCCAAGGCGCTCCATGAATTAAAGATATTGCTGGATCTTATGCCCAGTCAGTAATTCCACTTTTAACATTAATCAAGAGCCCAAAATGCAAAGAAACCAATGAATTGTGAGCTAAAACATCACAGTCATAGATGTGACATACCCAGCAGGTGAACAAAGAAAGGGCTTTGACAGCATGGAGTAGAGAGCTAAACAAAAGCACAGTAACAGAGATAACCATCTCCTCCAGGGGGCCAGGAGCCCAAATGACAGCCTCTTTCTTTTTAAAGAAAAAGCAGGGCGACACCCAAGAATGCTACCTATTGTCAATTTCTATTACAAGGACCCCAAACATACCCTGCTTCTCGTTATTTTTAGTTTACAATAAACTTTCCCTCACTTAGAATACACTGATACTCCTCAACTGGTAGATGTTGCATCTTAAGTATCCAGTCCATGGGGACCATTTTCCTAGGCCTAAGAAAGGTTTTGTTAAGCTTTGCTATAAATGTGAGAAAAAGCCAAGTGAATGCAAGAGTGATTTCAATTTCACTCTAGGACTTTATCGGCCTGTATTTATCTGTGATTCTTTCTCATAAAGTCACTGCATTTGGGTATGATCTCTTCTTATTTCCTCAATCCACCCTCCTCCCATCCAAAACCAATCCAATACCATATTGATTTCTTTCATAGTTACAGATGAGCACAATCATAGGTTACAAAGAAAATCCTACTAAGTACATCAACCCAAATCCACAGCCATCTACCGACAGGTGAGAAACAATCACTCTCTTATGTTTATTCCTCATTGCAGAAAGTTGATTGACTATTGAAGAGGATTTAGCAGGTCCCATCCAAGTTTAGAAGTAAGAATTAAATTACCCAAGGCCAGTCAAGTGAATTTCCACTTATATTTGGTTTTAGTTCAGAGGTTGTAAGTGATTTCTGGCTAGTAAGTCATTTCTTGAGTTGATGGAAGCATTTAATCAATTGTTAAAGAAAAACAATTTTCATTAAAAACTGCATTTAGAAAACATTTATTAATCACTTATTACGTGCCAAGTATTTATTTAATCATAGATTCAAGATTACCGTAGTTTAGCTAGTACTTCCTATGAATGGAACCCTTTTCATCTAATGCACTTTCAAGACTAAAATTAGTGTCACAGCCCAGACTACAAATAAACTGGGAGATTGACTCATGCATCGATTCCTTGAGTACTTGCTGAGGCCCTGTTGTCGTCCCGGCACTGAGCTAGGTGCTGGGGATAGAAGAGTGCTCCAACGCTAAGGAATGGTGATTCATCACTGCAGAACTTTGCCTCACCTAGTAGGACTGAGAGCAACTTAGCTCGCAAACAATAGGTTGTCCTCTCGTCTTCTTAATCTTGGCCCACCCTGCGCGTGGTTTTGTTTTATGATGCCCCAGCAATCTCCCTATATGCCCTTAGTATCCTTCAATACCCCTCCGTTCACATACTGGTGCTCAACTAGTAATTGTTTTCTCTTCTGTAGGATTGAAACCCATTCCTTTAAAAATAGTTCATGAGGGCCTTCCTTGTGGCACAGAGGATTGAGCGCAGCACTTTGGAGCTGTCTGCTGCCTCTGCAGTGCGAGTTCGATCCCCGGATGGCCAGAGAGATACCCACACGGTGCAGCAGACCTCTCCTGTCTTGCCTGCTGCTCCCCTCAGTAGTGTTTTCAGTCCATCTGCCTGTTCTGCTCCCAGCTCTGTCTCTGGTGGATCCTCTCACCCTCCCGCGCCTCTGGCCTGTACCCCGGTTCTTATACGCATAGGTGGATAGATCTTTAAAAAAATGGTTCATGATGCAGGAGGGCATTTTGCCACATCTAAGGTAAGATCGTACAAGGAGTGTTTGACTTTAGGGACAGAAATATAAAAACCAGTGAAATCTACATTGTAAAGTTGACTAGATCAGGGTGAGAGTGGAAGGAAGTTAACATGGAGAAAGTTTTTGAACAAAGACCATTTCTTTAGGGTCCCAGACGCAACTCCCCACCCCACACACACAAAAAAAAGACAGCTCTGACTTTCAAATCAGAACAAAAGACCATACATTAAGAAAGATTTGGCTGTTATTCAAATGGATATGTTCCCGGGCAGGTGATCTTAAATTACACTATTTAGCTTTAAACTTTTCTGGCAGCATAGAATGAAATATGTGTTACTCTTTGGAGAAGTATAAGGATGGTCCTTTGGGGTCACAGTTCCTAGGAACAGGGTAGGGAAAAAGTTCAGGCTGCTGGTAACCACGCTGTGAGGAGAATTTTAGGCCTTGGACTTGTCAAAAGCTACTTCATAAATCAGTAACTTACCCAATGCTAAAAGGCAAGAAGTCCTGAAACAGGGAGAACTCTTTTTTTCCATCAGAAAAAAACGACACTTCATCAGCAGGCTTCACCCCAGCTGTCTGAAGAGGCCACCGGGGCGGCTGAGCATAGAGGCCAGGGCTTTCGTGCTGTTGGTGGCATCTGTGGTAACAGAGCAAACACAGAGCCTGCCAGCGACTCTTTCTCCCTAGTTAATATGCCTCATTCTGAGGCAACAATGAGAAAGCAAGAGGCATTATCATTTTGTAGCAGAAACTGAAAACAATTGGGGGCTGAAAAATGTGTTGGAATTTCACATTCATTCACTGCTGAGGCTGGGAAAGGGCCTGATGATTCTGTTTCAGCTCAAGTGCTGTGACGTCATCTCACTCATCAATGGAGAAAACCCACCTCTGCACCAGGAGGCCGAGGAATCTGTGCACCTTTATGCTCAGACAGAAGCCGGGATATCTGAGTGGAGACAGGGGAGGCACCTGGGCTTGGCGTTTGCAGAAAGATTTGGTAATCAGGCACGAGAACGCAGCCTATGTGATTTGTTTTTCCCAAAGATCCATTTATTTATGCATACAAGAGCTGGGGTGCAGGCCAGAGGTGCGGGAGGCAAGAGGATTCACCAGAGACAGAGCGGGAAACAGAACAGGCAGAGCCACTGAAATCCACTGCTGAGGGGAGCAGCGGGGAGGCAGGAGAGGTCTGCTGCGCCATGTGGGTCCCCTCCCTGGCTGGGGATCCAACTCATGCTGCAGCGGCTGGGGACAGCTTCACAGTGCTGTGCCCAAGCCCCTTGGCCACCAGGGAGGCCCAGCCTATGTGATTTGAAGCAAGTAGCTCAGGGACTTAGGAACTTGTGGGCCAGAGTGTTCCTGCATTTCTCTTTGGCCCGTACTGTTTGTTACTCCCTCATGAACTATGCCTCCCCCGCTCACGCCCATTACCTTCACACATTTGAGGCTTACGCTGCCTCACATGCATGCTCTTCCACAGAGCTCTCTGTCTCAGTCAGTTCCAGGCCAAGTCGAGTCTATAGTCTTTCAAGTTTGATTTGTAGTTGGTATCTTGTTTGATACTTAGTATAGTGTCTGATATTTTCTGTCCATGCACCACTTCTTTCTTAACCGGATAGTGACTCACTTAAATACAGGTATCCCCTTCACATCACCCTTCAAAGTACTTCCCCTTCTTAGATGAAGCGTCTTAAGTGACACGAAACTCACTAGCCCTCACAGAGTAACCCGAAGAGGGCCGTTATAATGGCTAGCCCGACGGCCGCCGCAGGCACTCTGCCTTACTGCAAACAAAATCTGTCTTCTGACACCTCCCATCCATCGGCCCCAAGTCCACCTAGACTCTGGGGTTGCAGAGTGGGCGGGCACAGCTTCTTTCCATGGGATGCTTCTTCGTATGCCTGGGCACCTGTCACGACTTCCCAGCTGGCGTTCTCACTTCAGCCAAACACTACAGCTCTTGACATTTGCCACACGTGCCACACCTCTCACCTTCCTCTCTGTGGTTTTCCTCTGAAGTTCTTAAAAATTGCTACACGTGTCCCCCTGGGTGGTACCCGGGACTAAGTATGATGTTCCAGTTCATCTGTTCATTTATACAAGCAACCAACATTCAGTGGCCACTCTGGCTGGCATCGTAGTGTGCACAGAGGATACAGGAGTGAGAGGGAGAGAGACACGAGATTCCTGCTCACAACAGACTTACAAAATGTGACGAGATAAACATCTGACTATAATTATGCCAATAATTATTCATTAGCAGTTTTTGTTTCTATGAAGTATAGCAAATGGCCACTAACTTAGTGCAGTGAGATACACACTTACCTCACAATCTCCGCACCAGGTCTCTGGACACAACTTACCTAGGTCCTTGGCTCAGTGTTTCTCAGCGTTTAAGTTACAACCAAGGGGCTGATGAGGGTAGGGATCTCACCTGAAAGCTCAGTCAGAGGGGGAGCCACTTTGACGGCGCCTTGAGTTGCTGACAGAATCCATTTATTTGCAGCTGGCCATAGGATTCATGGCAGTTGCTTCTTCATAGTCAGCAACAGAGAGACTGACGGTAGCAAGACAGGCTAGATGGCGTAATCACTGACACGCAGCTTTGTATATCCTGTCTCCTTTGCTAGAAGCAAGTGATGCCCCACCTCCAGAAGAAGAAACATCATTTGACCCCCTTCATAAGGGGTCATGTGGGCCAACTTAGAATGTTGCTTGTGCAGTACGTAGCAAATCGAAATAGCAATGGGTGGAGATCTCAGAGTGCCGTGACAGCAAGTAACCTCTCTCAGTGAGGAGAAGTCACGATTCTTTCAATGTGTGTTGATCTCATCTTAGCCAGATCACAAGTTTACACAAGCAGAGCACGAGGTCTTATCCATTCATTTTTATTTCAGGTCGCCCTGCCCAGAACTGATAAAATAACCACTGATTTAACTTGATACAAAGTGGATCAAATATTCCTCAATGTGTCAGCAAGACTAATGTCACTAATGTCACTCAGCAGCCCCTCAAATACGGTTGGCATTCAGCGATTGAACACTGGGTTCCAGCGACCCAGTGATCTTCCAGAAGGCGGAGCTCAAAGGATCAGGCCCTTTGTGTGACCCGGCTCCTGTGTTAGGGGGAAGCCCTGCTGCTCTCCATTCCCCATCAGATGAAGTGGTGATGCAAGTGAAGGTGTGACTGCCCACTCAGGTGACTGTTGCCAAGGAGAGATGTACTGTGTCGTCTCTGCACTTAAGAAAGCCTGAGAAGGCTCCTCTGAGCTGGGACTGTGGAGTTTGCCAGGTGAAAGAGGCTGCCGAGTAAAATGCGAGGCAAGAGTTTCAAAAACAGGGGCCTCCCTGGTGGTACAGGGGTTAAGTCTCAGCGCTATCAAGCTATCGCCGACCACTGCAGCATGAGTTCGATCCCCGGCCAGGGAGGTGACCCACAGGACGCAGCAGACCTCTCCTGTCTCCCTGCTGCTCCCCTCAGCAGTGTATTTCAGTAGACCCACCTCTTCTGTTCCCCAATATGTCTCTGGTGAAGCCTCTCACCCCTCCCCCACACCTCCAGCTTACAACCCAGCTCTTATCAGTAGATCTGCCTGTTCTGCTCCCCACTCTGTCTCTGGTCAGTCCTCTCACCCCCCGCACCTCTTCTTGTATGCATAAATAAAAATGAATCTTTAAAAAAAAAAAAAGTTTCAAAACAACAGGTATGAGGACCACGATGGGAAGATCCCTGGGGCAGAAAATGAGAGGAAGTAGCTTGGGAAGTAAGGAAGCACCAAGGTCATGATCCAAGTCAAGTTTGGGACAGCCAGTTCTAGTCCTGCCACACCCTCAGCATTGGGCAATAGTCACTAAAAATGCTCTCCGCGTGGTGATACGTCCGCAGCCATTGTAAGTCATGGAAATTAACAAAGAAGCAGAATGAAAATCTGGCTGAAGTTGCCCACCAATCAGCTTAGATATGGAAACCAAATCCAAGCCTTCTCAGTGGGGCACTAAGGCATGTCTGAAGTCAGTAAATATGTAGTAGAAGGTGCCAAAGAACCTAATGGAGTAGAAAGTCCTTAGAGCATCATTAGAAAACCAGACACAGAATCTGGACACGTTCTGGTGCTGGTGAGAATGCAAACTTTTTGCATCTGAATGTGCAATAATAAGATTCTGTTGAACTCAAGCTCATAGGCTGACGCTTCGTGTTGCTGCCAATTACCACACCGTTGTAAGTATCTGGGGAGGTCGTCCTCTTTAGCTGAGTCCAGCACAGAGAGGGAGAAAAGGGCCAGCCTCCTAGTCAGCTACAACGGCTGCATCTACTCTGGTGACGGACGTCACAGCCCTCACATCCGAGGCTCTGTGAGTAGAATACTGGCTGGTGTTTTGCTAACTTAACCTAGAAGAGCAAGAATCTCCCTGAATCTCTAGTGTGAAATGGCACAATCTTAGGAGTCCCCACTCCACAACTGTGCAGACATTGGGATAAGCTACCAAATGTTGTCATTGACTCTTCCACGCCTAATGAGTAATCACCCATCATGGAGAATTTTAGAGCAAGGCCTTAAAAGCAGAGGCTGGGTTCACTGATCTTAGAATTCCTCTAGTGCTGGGATCACACAAAAAAACGGGTATATATAAAGGTGGTGGTATATTCAGAGGGTCAACATTCCAACCAGTTTTCCTTGTCATGATACCAAGATTTTTTAAAACAGGCTTTGAAAAGAGGGTGAAGCCATGGCCCAATAAAATAAGGTCTTTTAACGTCAGTGAACCTCTGTTAATGAATCTTTCTTGCCTGAAATAATCCCAGAATCAGCTTTAGACTCAAAGGTGACACTCTTCAGACCCAAAGGCAGAAGGGACAATATTGGCCAGCAGCCAAATTAAGAAAGCAAGGACAATGGTATTCACTTAATGAGAGGTCACTTAATCCAATCTCCAAACCAGAGTTAGCGTGAGCAGAGAAGAGCCCTGGGAGATCATAAAACATGTTAACACTGGAATAAATAACTGGAAAATTCCTAGGACCCTCTAGGGCCCAACTTCAAGGTTATATCGAAGGAGAATCAGTGCTCTCCATCTGCATTCTGCACTTCCTTAAATAGAGATAAGCAGAGAATGAAAAGCAACTGAATCCCAAGTTAGGGCAGCAGAGAGTAGAATCTACAAGGCACATTACTGGCTTCAGATAAAAGTATTGTGATATGTTAAGACAAAGGTGCACAGGATGGCTTTGTGATAGACTCGCCAGGAAAATGAGAATCTTTCTCTTTGTAATTCAACATCCTTATTCTGATTGTATAAGCTCAGTCCAACACAAGACAAGGAAAGGGCTTCTTTGTAATAACATAGCAAAATTGTGAAAAGCTGAAAAACTCTGGCTATCATTTCCATCCATTTCTTACATTAAAATATAAATGAGATAGTTTGTCTACAGTATTTGGGGAAAAGCAGACTACTTTCCCTTAGAGGATCGTCCAGAATGGAATAAGTTCACTGGTAACCTAGCAGCTCAATCTACGCAGGCCTGCCCACCTTAAGGTAGGAGGGGTTGGGGGGGGGCAGAAAATCCATCCCTCGACAACTGTTTACCAGTGAGGAACCTTCTTTCTTTTTCCTTTGACTTTTGTGGTTTCCCAGCACAACTGGTTTCTTCCTTTGCTTCCATGGCGGCAGTCATGCCCTGATTATATGCACAGGCCCTAAAGGCAAACTGATCTTCCCAATTCACATAGCTCATGAATATCAAGACTGGACATTAAAAGCTTCTATGAATCCAGAGTCAATGGTTCCATGATTAAACACAATCCCTAAAAAGTGCAGAAGCCCACACAGACACACGTGTCACGTGGGCATGGCAAGCACCTGGATAAGCAAAAACAAAGCACACACAATCACTAGGTTCCCACAACACATAAAATGAAGTTCACAAATAGGCTAAAAAAATTGCCCACATGTTCTTTTAAAATATTCAAGAAGAAGAATGAAAAAAGATGAGATTCTCCAGCAGAGGCGGCAGCACAGGGAGTAACCCGTATGTAAATGATGTAGGGAAGAGCCAAGGGCCCCTTAGGACTTGTCGGTGAGTTCTTTCCTTCTTTGAGTTTCAGACTGCTCAGGACAGGGGCTTCCCAAGTGGAAGACAGCGATTGGCCCCCGGTCACCCATCACTTGAAGGGCCACGAATCACTTGAAGGGCCACGATGGCACGTGGCGCCCAGGTCTTAGAGGCCCGCGATCTCCGCGCCGACTGAACGACGCTGTCTTCCGCGAAAACTCCAGAAGAGTCAAGATGAGAACATGAGTGACAAAGCTTTCCAGGAAAGTACAAAAGCTCAAACCAAAAGGGAACAGTAAGAACAGTGTTTTCTTGGGCCTGGAAAAGATACGCACACGAAAAAGGATGCGCAGAAGGGGAGGTGGACCCCAGGGGAGAGAGGGCCGGGAGAGCCATCCCTGACATGATCTGACTCTCTGGAGTCAAGGGCTGGGAGGGCGCAGGGAAGAGACCATCTGCTCCACCCTCAAAACATCTGTTATAAAATAAGACTGATGGCATGTGTCATGTCCGGAGGATCTTGTGAAAGAAACTGCTGAGCCGTACATGATCTGAGCTAATGGAGAAGTCCCCAAGGTTTGGAGACCTACATTCTAATCCCAATTCAACTGCCAATTTGCTGTGGAACACTGGGAAACTGCTTAACCCTATTCTGTCTTGCGCCTTCCATGGATAACAGAGCAGTAAAACAAATGCTCTCGGGGAAACCCCAAAATCACGTTCTTAGATTCTTGGTAGATACAATATAACTATTAAGTCCTAAGACTGTCCTTGCCTTTCCAGTTCAGAAGGGTCCCGCCATTTCAGCCCAAAGAAGAGACACCTAAATTATTTCATTCTCTGTCCACAATCAGAGAAAAATGCAATGGCTGTCTCTCATTTGAAGAGAGTATTAAGGGGTAAGAGAAATTCGCAAACATTGTGAGATCACACACTGATCCTTACATTGGGAGGAATGCTATCCATTTCGTCACCTCCAGGATCACATATTAAATATTCCCCACTAAAATATGGAGACATAATCCAGGCTGTAAATTACTATTTAAATAGTCGTCCAATTCTTCCGTCCATAAATCCCCTTGGACGGAGTAAAGAATGGACCCCAACTCTCCTGCTGATTCTTCATGCTAACAGGTTGTGCTCTACTGAAATTGGATATATTGTTTTTAGAAATGAACTCATAATAAAGTAAATCAAATGAAGTGACTGAACATTTATTTGGTATTTTCAGTTGTAGGCAGCCAACCCTAAAGGAGCTGACAGTCTGATGAAAGAGAAACTGCTCATCATCATCATTTCTAGAACAAAGAGAGAAATTAAAGGCACATTAATTTGTTTCACATCTTGCCTCTGATTGGCTATAAATATCCCACTTGTCAGTATGAAACAGATAAATTGACCTACAGCAGAGGATCATTTTTCTATCAATGGCTACTTATTCATGGGGAAGAAGGTGGAAACAGAAAGAGAACTCGAGGAAGACCTGGGGTATTTGTTTCTTTTTGCTTGTAACTAGGAAACTGGAAGTTCCCTCTGGTAGACTATCTCCCAAGTTTAGAGGATACAATATTCAAAATACCACCTTTAAATCCATTCCTTTGAATTAACTGTTGTTCCTTGTAGGCAATGCATTCAAAAATGTAAATATCCCTGAGAGAAACAGACAGAAGCAAGACCCTATCAGTGTGAATTACTCTCTCGGATGGCTTTGGTCTTCAAATCAAGCCTGGGGGAGCCTGATTTGAGTACATTGGACAATATAGTGACCTTCCAATGTGGGGTATGGGAGGACATTTAGAGTGAAAAAGAATTATGCTCACCAAGACAGCTCTAGTCCAAAAAATGGAAAGTAATAAGGCTTGGAGAAGATATGGAGAAATTGGACCCATCGTATGTTGCTGGTGGGAATGTAGCTCTGCCAGTGTGAAATCACTATGGCGGTTCCTCAAGAAGCTCTTCATAGAACTGCCCCACGCTCTAACCACTCCATTGCTATGTATGTACGCAAAAGAATTGAAACAGGTGCTTGAGCTAAAACTTGGACATAAGTGTTCATAGCAGCACTCTTCACAAGAGCCCAAAGGTTGAAACAATTCAAATGTTGGTCAATAGAGAAGGGGATCAACACAATGTGGTCTAGCCCTCCAGTGGAACATTATTCAGCCATATAAAGGAATGAAGTGCTGATATATGATATGATGTGGGTGAACCTCAAAACCTTTATGCCAAGTGAAAGAAGCTGGCCACAAATGCCACATATTGTTCCACTGACATCAAAGATGCACAAGGGGCAAATGTTCAGAAACTGCAGATCAGTGGTTAGGTACTAGGGGGAGGAGAAAATGGCTAGTAACTGCTTACGGGGTATGAGGTTTCGTTCCAGGGTAGTAAAAATGTTCTGGAAGTAGTGGTGATTACTGCAATTGTATGCTTTAAAATAGTTTAAATGGGAGATTTTATGCTATGTATATTTCATCACTCTTTTTTAAATGTCAGAAAAAATATAAAGGATGACCTTTATTTTTGTCCAAAATGAGATGGAATTTTAATCAATAGGAAGTTGAAATAATTTTTCTTTCCTTTCTTCCTTCTTGGATTTCCTTCCCTTATCCCTTTTTTTTCCCTATATGGTATAAAGTTAATCTGTATTCCTCCAACTCCCTTGTTTGTGTTGCAGCTGGTAGATGCCATAACCAGGAAGCTCCTTTCATTCATTTCATTTCATTTTATTTAATGCAATCGAATCTACCAGTAGATGTCTCATTATTTTCAGCAAATTTTTATCCCCACAGTGCCTGCCGACCATGTGTCAAGAAACATGGCAGGCATGTGATAAACAGTTTATATGTTTTATATGTGTTCAATTAATATAGGAAGTGAAGATTTTAAAATCACAAACAGCAATATTATTGCTTAAGTCAATCTTTCAAGGAGAAAAGCAATTTCAAGTTACTAAAAGTGAAAGACCAACAAACTAAATCAAATTGGAAATCCTTATTTTCATTTTGACAGATGCATTCATTCATGACTAAAATGAAAACAGACTGAATACCTACTATGTGGCCTTACCTGTGACGGCAGGATGATGTAACAAATTCTTCCAGAAGTTGGTTTTAGGGGGACATTAAGAACCGGAGAGTCACTGAAACAAACAAGTGTAGATACTAGTGTACACATGTGGAGAGCTAAACAGACGAATGTCTTTAAAGCACTGTGGGGAGAAGAACTAGACCAAGTCAACCCCTGCATTGCTCTTTTTCCTACTTCTCTGTGTAATATACTGAAGCCCACGGTTACGCCACCCTTGGGGTCAGAGGCGTGAAACTGCGAAGCGATGGCAAGTCCATGACTCACCAAAGTGCTGCTAGCACCGCCAGTAACTGACTACCCCAGCCCAGGTCCTGGGCACGTGTCACCTATTTCCATCTTCTATACCATGCGGAGAGGACCGCGTGATGCCTGCAGACCCATCGGTCACGTTCAGACTCCACAGCCTCTGCTTTTCTATTCTTGTGTCATCCAAGTTCTTCCAGACATGAAGAGGGAAAAGAACTGAGCTGTCTCAAGTCCCATCTGCTGTTCTTATGCATTAAGAGGTATGTGTTATTCAAAGTGTATGCTGAGAGGAGAAGGCACAAGGATTGTTTTAAAGTCCTACACACGCACATTACTGGAACCAAAAAAAAAAAAAAAAAAAAAAAAAAAGGAAATACTGAGTAAATCAGCAACCAGCAACCACAAGCACTCAGAGAAACAAGGCTGGCCTGCAAAGAGAGAAAAAAGTTACCCAAAAGATGCAAATGTACCACACCCCAAATCTGAGAGTTTCTGTTTAGTGATAGAAGTTTCTAGTAGGTTTCTCTGCTCATGCTTTTTATTTTCATTTATTAGGTCAACTATTAAAATGAGATAATAAGCCAGTTATAAAGCAAAACGGCTAGGCAAGCGAAGAACGACTGAACAAGAGGACAGGCGCCTCAGAAAGCTGGACAGAGCAAGGGCCTCAGGCACCTTGCGATTCCTCTCTCTTCACAAAGGCCGAGCAGAGGAGCCTGGTATTAGCCACTTCAGCTATCGGCCCACCTCTGCCCACATCCTCCCTTTAGAGACTCCTGTGCATACGTATAATTGGCAACCCTAAATAACAGATTCAAAACGTTAAGATTCAAACATCCTGATTCAAATATTTAAAAAAATAATTAATTAAAATAAAAAAATACTACCTCGCTGTGGTGGTGCACCGGGGCATATAAAGGGCATGGTCTCACGGACACTTAAAGCAAAAAATTTGAAACTTTGTTATCATACATTCCTCTGATAGGTGTGTGTTCACACCGCTGTTTGCTAGATACCCGTATTCTGGATTTCATGGCCACTATCACCGTCAGGAAATTAACTTCACTTTAAAATTAACTTTAGCCTTAAAATGTCACTCCTCACATGAAAGGCAAAAATTAAAATCCAAACCAATGCGCACTGAAAGCCCTGTTGGAGGTAATGGATCTATGGTAATGAACTTGGTATTGCAGAGCAGTAATGGATACAGTGGCTCAGTGCATCGGGAGTGCAGACAGAGCCTCTCGGGGACACAAAACAATAGAACTTATGTCGGGGGCCCCATTTTCATGCCAGCAGTGAGCTTTTTGCACTTTTTAAAATGTGAGGTCCTCACTTGCACATGCCGTGCCCCTGGTTAGCAGCCACCCCCCCAACTGGGACGGTGAGGCCACGTGATGGCACCTGCAGACACGGAGACCTGGCCGTGTTTTCCAAATGGGGCTCACCCAACACGAATTATGGCCCTTGTTCATTCAGGCCAATAAGGCGCAGAGGGCTTGGAGGCTCACTTTGCAATGATGGGGCGGGGGAGGGGCATTCTTTGACTAGGGTGATAGAGGGGGGGTGTAGGGAGAAAGCCCTTTTCAGCAAATATACTACTTATAAGAAAACCTGCGAACTGAAACAAAATTGAAGAGCTAAGTACATTTAGGGGAAGCGGGGATTTATTCCAACATTAAAGCTCTTACGTTACCTCTGTTTTCGTTAAGATATTTGTATTTTATACCTCTACATTCCAGCATCTCCTCTTACTGGATGTGAAGCTCAGTTTCTACCCTGCGCTGTCAGCTAAATGATCAATCACGCTATCGTCAATTTCACATTGAGACTTCACGGCAGGGTGAAATCAGAGAACAAAATGGCTGTGGGGGAAGAATTTGTTTAAATACAGTTAGTTTGGGGAACCGGCAAAATGGTAAAAAAAAAAAAATGATGGAAAACATATGAAGTGCAAATGCATCTATCTTTCAGGCAGCTCCATTTCAAAGCTCCGCACAGCACGAAAGTCACTGTGTGCTGCCTCTGAGTGTGTAGAGCAGGAAAACACTGTACTCTGCTTGCCACTCACTGCCACACTTTCAGTCCATCGGCTGTGGGCACTGATTCGTGTTTACGGCAGGTCTCTAAACTATATGAACACAATAAATGCACTGAAGGCTAGTTATGAAATGAATCTCGATGTTGTATTTATAACCAGAAAAATGTTTTAAGGAAACCTAACAGCCACAAATCCCGAGGCAGAGAAATTAAGGCGGTCACAATGAAGTCCCGGAATATTTTTGAGCCACTGGTGTTAGCACCTATTCTGGGGGTGTGGAGCCCACATGCAACACAGGAGCCGGAAGAGAGAAGGCGCTTGGTGCTAGAAACATTCGAACGATGTCCGGACGTAAGAGAGTCAAGGCAAAAGCAGGTCGACATGGGTTTGATTCAGAACGGCGCCTCTTCCATTTAACTTCAGTAAGCAGGCAGTACCTACTCTTTTTAATATTGATATTACATTTAAATGCAAGACTTGAATGACTGCTCTCTAAAGATTCAACTGATGGAAATGATCTACTGTTCCAAGGGCACATCGTGCCTGCTTAAAATCAATCATTTTAACTCTGCCTTTGTGATACATTCATGATACAAACAATCCTTTCTTCATGCAAGGCCGGCCATTAATTCTAATCTTACAGTGCTCTCTACTGGTGATAAATGATGTGAAACCTCATTAGATAATGAAAGGCCTAATTAACTTCTCATCCTTGGCTCACATTACCATTCAAGTCCGGCCTGTCACCTCCCAATTCACTCAATTCACTGCAGGGGGCCATCAGGACCCAAGTTTCACCAAGAATCTCCCTCAAATAAGGTGGGACAGAGATGGGTGCCACACCTCACTGTGAACCATTGCATCAGAGGTGCCCGGATGAAAGGGTCCCCAGAATCAGAACAGGACGATCTTGGAAGGGGGACTAGAACTTTGGAAGCCTGGTTTTGACCACACAAGCTTTGTAGATTTGTGAATCCTCCCACCTTTTCGAGCTTTAGTTTTCTCATTGGTGCAAGAGGAATGAGAATTGCTACCCTACCTATTTTACTGGGCTGCAGCGCCAGATGAGATCATGGGTCAGAGAGTACTTTGTAAAAATGATGTTATTATTATCATTACAGTAAAAGAAACACCATTTTCCTGAGATCAGTGAAACTTAAACCTTTTTAGTTTTTTATTAGGAGTTTTTGAAGCATAATTTTAACACAGTGAAGTGGTTTTATTAGTAGTGGTGTATTTTATAAGTTCAAAGTGTAACTTATCAAGTCAGTTAATGGCAAGAACAAAACTGGATAGACAGGGAAATTTGAAATCTGCGGGCATTGTTCTCGATGCCATGGACATTTGCCTCCATATCTAATTTGTTTCTGTATTTTCTTTGGTCTCCCACTGTCAGAAAAATTGTGACTCATATAGATCAAGTCTCTGTACACAATCATGGGATTTTTAAAAATTGTGCTTCTTTGATTGTTAGCTGAGCGTCCCATAGGTGGGGTAGTTTGTATAACCTATTGACTGCCGTTCGCAGTCACAGCCCTGCATTTAATGTCCTGGACACTCAAAATTACTTCTACATTTGTCTTGGCTTTTGGTAGAATTGTTTCCTAAAGAAACCTACTCCTTGATCTGGGCTCTCCTGCTGGAATTTCGCATACCCTATAATCTCTTTGGTCAAGGTCATCCAGTTGTTCTAGTCATGTTGTTAATTTCTGTGCTGTGAAACTTTGAAAATTTGAGCATGTAACGTATGTGATACTAAATTAAGAATTAGTGGATCTTATGTTGTAACAGCTTATGGACATTTGAAGGTAATGGTACTTGATATCCAGTTAAGGAGAATTTGCCTCCAAATTTTAATCTGGAAAGCACTGGAATAATCACAACAATGTGAAGAGAATCACAACAATATGACATTTTCGATTTTCGGTACATAAAGAATTACATACAAATTGAAATGTCTGTGTATGGGTCCTCAAAACAACCAGTACAATCTTCTGATAGAATTTTGTGAAAGACATGGATTAGGAAAAATTATGTTTCAAAATATCAGCATATATTTCAACTAAAATGATCCAGAAGCTTGAACATTATGACATAATAATAACAGCTACCGCCCATACTATTCCCTATGTACCAGACATTTTTCTAAGGACTTCAAGTATTTGAAGTCACTTATTCTCATAAGAAGCCAATGAGTCAGCAGTTTCTAAAATCATCATTTTTTTACGGACAAGGAAACTGAGATAAAGGCGATTAAGAAGTGGATCCAGGTGCCATGGCTGGTCTCGTACCAGAATCCGAGCTCTTAACCACTTCGCTAGCTTGGAGGAAACGCTCCTTGGAAAGTTAATCACCAACAAGATTTAACAACTGCTAGAAATCCTGAAGTGGAACATGCTAAATTTAGAGTCAAACAATGAATGGGATTTTCAAGCAGCTGAAATCTTCACTATTTGGCAAAATTGCTTTCCTAATATATCTTGTTCTGACAGCATCCTTTTAAAAATATATGAGATATCGCAATGCTTATCTGTCAGGCAGTCCCTGGAAATTTCAGAACAGCCAAATTTATTTTGTTTTCTGTAATGACTCCAACTTTAGGTTTTCGTTTCATTGCTAAAACTACAGCGGGTAACATCACAAGCACACACTGTCTTAGGAGGTTCCTTCTGCCTATGAAAATTCAGAAGAAAGTACCCCAAATGCGCCTCGGCACTAAGTGGCTGAATAGCATGTTATCACCAGGAGATGCCCTCTGTACCCCCCGCCCCCGCTCCCCACAGAACGGCCCCTCGGCCCTGGAGGAGAGTGCGTGCCTGCCTGGCCTCGACTGACATTTCATTGAGCCCAGCAAACGTGCCCTGGAGTCGAGGCCTCACATGTATCATGGACAGGGCTCAGCTTGACATTTTAGCTCTCTTCATCTTATCTTAGCTCCTCTTAATCAACTACATGTACTAACACTTAAAATAAATACGCACACACAGCAGGAGTTTTATTGCCAAGTCTGCACCAAAAAGAAACTGTTCCCCAGTTATCACAAGTAAGTGTGCTGGTGGGCACCCAGCTGTCTACTGCTTTTTCTGCTTGAACTCCCCCCTCCCGTGTCAAAGGAGACCCCAATGAATCAAATCTGGTAACTATGAAAGTTAGGACCATGCACCCTGTCTTCTGCGTATTTAGAAAATATATTTAAGTCCCACTGTTACGATCGTGGCAATTATTGGCAACAAGTTATTAATCTGAGGAAAATGGAATTACATGTAATATTTTAATATAATTACAGATTAAAAAGTGCTTTATAGGTTTAACAATGTTAAGAGGTATTATAATTTGGCATGCAGATAAAATTACCACTTTTAGTACTTTCACAGATTTGAAAATCCAGAAAAAAAGAGAAATGTAAAGAAAAGTGTTAATTGATAATAATTCCTCATAATTAATCTCTTCTCTCTTTATCTTTTTATCCCCTCCTGTACATTTCTCAAGATCACGGAACTTACAAATCCTTTAAATGCTAAGCTTTGGCTTACATAAAACCAATGTTTCTTGTTATAGTCGATCTATTATAGTTATGCGATACTTAATTAAAATGTATGCATTATTTTCACATATTTGTGACAAGTATTGCTTACGAACATTGCAATATAGTTTGTTTTCCATATATAGCTGGGGAAACTGACACAAAGTAATATTCCTAGTGATCAAAACAGACCCAGAACTAGTAGATCATAATTGGTTGTTTATAAAATGGTTTTATATGTGACTAGGTCATAAGTTCATAAACACACCAAGATTACTCGTTTTTTAATACTCTTGTTAATTTTGACATTTCAAAGTATTCGAACCCCTAAGTACCCTTTTTGTCAAAGTCTGAACCCTCAGATGTCCATTGTCACCAAAAAGAGAATCACAGGTGAATGGCATGCTGAGACTTCTTCAACCTGTTCAAGTGAGGGGGGAAAAGAAGCCATCAGTAGGTCCAACCAGGGTGAGGGGGCACTGATGGGTGTCTCTGTTAGAACAGCAGGCACTGCAGTATCCTAAGTTTAGAGGAACTCGACTTCAGGGTTTGGTGCAGGGGAAAGTATGTAGGTGTAAGGACCCAGCCAAGTGGACAGATATTCAAAGCAAACCTATTCCTCATGGGGAACTTGAAACCAAAACATGAATCTAGGCACAGAGTCGAGACTTACATGGTGGAAGACCACTGAGCACACTAGATGCTCAGGGTCAGTGGAAAGGAGGCTAATTCCAGCATCCAGCAACCACGGGCACCATCGGGATATCATGAGATACACACATTCGCAAACAGAGACATCACACATGTGCACATATGTGCACATACATGCATTTGAGCACCTGTGATTTGTTAACCTTTCATATCCTTTTATGTTTTTATTCCCTCTACTCAAAGTAACTCCATGAACACAGAGACCTTTTCTCAGATACTCCTCCACTCTCGTTCCCATCTAACTCGGCCCCTCTGTGGACTTTGTTCCCTTGTCCTCCGAATGCCCCCCAACAACCCCCAAATTTGGGCTTGCTCTTTTCAGATGGTGATCATCAGCACCCAGAGAGTGAGTCCTATTAAGAGTGGGGATCCGGGGCCTCCCCTGGTGGCACAGCAGTTGAGCGCTGGGCTGCGGGGCTGCCCGCAGCCTCTGCAGCGCTGGTTCGTTCCCCAGCCGCTGGCCAGGGTCCTACAAAAAAAAAAAAAAAAAGAGTGGGGATCCGAACCTAGTTGGCCAATACAGGGGAAATCAAGCATTTATTTCCTTTGCTGCCCCAGGCGCTTGGATTGGTAGGTTGTGCTTATTTGGAAGAGCCTGAACTTCTGCCAAGAGCTTTGGCACATCCTGGTTGACAACTTTAAAACAGGCACTTAGCGGGATTTTCATTTCACTTCACTCCTCAGTCATACATCCACTTGGCCTGTACTTAAGTTCAAAGAGCCCACACCTTAAAAAAAATTACTCTCCTTAAAAATCCAAACTTATTTTCGAAAGTTTACATGAGGCAGTGAGAGGTCTGAATTGATACAGGGAGGCCTGACGACTCCCAATTCCAGCCATGCCAGTCATTTGGCATCAAAACATGCACCAGCTGTGAGTGTTTGGATCTTGATAAGTTGGAGAAGGCTGGAAAGCTGACAAGATACTGCTGTAAACTGTTTTCAACCCCTTCATGTCTGCTTGGCCCCCTTATTTTCATATGCTGTTCCCCATGTAAGTGAGTAAAATATAAAGAAATAAATGTGGAAAAAAGCCCACGAATCTATACACAGGTTGGGGTTGTGCTTTTGAAAGGCCTTTGAGGTGACCCCCTCACCATGGGTCAAGGTGATGCTTGACTGTCTGCGGGTCTATTGTCTCCTCATGGGCCCTGGCTGTGGTCGCAGCTGATCATCACAATATGTGTAGGAAAAGAGAAGAATGAACTTACAAGCAGAAGTTTCTCCAGGACACTTGATCTTCTCCAGAAGTCACTGAATTCCCCATGGATTTCAACAGGAAATTGGCCTGCTAGAGTGTTCCCGGGGGTTTGGCCTTAAGTGAGGCTCAGGAGCTAGTTTGAGTCTAGGATGACTTCGCCTTGGTTCATTAGTGCTTATGAGGAGATAAAATACTTTTCATTTTGCTTTAATTGCATTTTTTGTGAAAGGAAAAATTATTGAAGTTTGTGGAGATACCTTTTCTTCCTTATTATTTATTCATATGCATATTAAATCTCATAAACTCAAGAAGCCAAATTCTAACCTGCTGAGGAGGGTGAATCTTGGGGCTTTCCATCTGTTCAACCGATTCAACAAGATGCTCATGCTTTGGCCTGTGTTTCCACAATCAAAAGCCAATAGGGCCTGCACTGGTTACCTGTGGTACTTAAGTTACTTCCTTTTCTTCATCCACAACAGAGAGAAGATAGGACATAAAGCTTCAGGCACAAGCAAGGACTAATGCAGAACTTCAACCCCACCTGTCTCGGCCTGGTTACACAGATCAGAAGCAAGTCTTTCTATGTAACCAAGAAACTAATTGATTGTTTTTAATTTCCAACTGCCCTTAATGTGATTTTACAGCAATTCCAGGAAATGAAAGTTGGTAGACAAAGGTATTTTCTCAAGCAAAGTTTTCACAGGACTTGAGCTTCTCATGCAGGGCAGATTAATTGATTTATAGGCAGCATGACACTGGCAAGGCTAACAGGAAACATAAAGAGAGTAACTTGCGTTATGTCTTGGGCTCAGGCAATTTGCATTAGGTGAAAAAAAATCATTTCCCGAATTGTCTGTCAGCCAAAGTGCAGTTTTTAAATCATAAAAGCAAGCCACAGATGCAAAGGTCACCCAACATAAAATTATAAGCATAACTAGGGGGGAAAAGTCCTTTATGTGTCAAGAACAGGAAGAGATTTTGTGTTTCTCTACTAAAATTTACAGTCAGCAGCTGAAAGCAGAAAAAGCAATAAATTATAACAATTAAATCCAAAGTAACTTGCTGTTTCCATTCAAGGTCACAGAATTTGATACAAAAATCATAACATAATGTAAGACAACACATAATGTACAAGGTAAATTGTGTGTGTGTGTGTGTGTGTGTGTGTAGTTTACTCTGCACATACACACATTTTTCATTTTCATATTTATTTCTGTGTACAGGTCCTGTTAATGTTACTTATGAAATAAGAAGGAAGGATCAAGAAAAGGCCCATTGCACTCCTTCTGGTATCCATTGGCCTGAAAACAAGACCACACTATTCAGATGGTGTTGAAGAATGGACTTTCCATGAAGCAAACAGACTAAGCAGAGCTTTCCCTGTTGATGGTTGGAAAAACGCAGAAGCTGTGCTGTGATAGTTAATTTCATGTGTCAACTTGGCCGGATATTTGGTCAAACTTTTTTTTAGATGTTTCTAATGAAATTAGCAACATGTAAAGGAATACACTTTGAGTAAAGCAAGATAGCAACCATAATGTGGCTTGGCTTCATCCAATCTGTTGAAGGACTTAAGAGAAAAGACTGACTTTCTTGAAAGAACAAGAATTCTGCCAGCTGACTGCCTTTGGACATAACCTGCAACTCTTCCTGGCTTACCAGCCTACCTGCAGATTTTGGATTTGCAAAGCCTCCACAACTGTGTAAGTCAATTCCTTAAAATAAATCACTTGGTAGATGGTAGATATAGGTAGATAAGTAGCTAACAGATAGATAGATAGATAGATAGATAGATAGATAGATAGATAGATAAAAATTATATTTATCTAGATATATATTTACACATCTCTACCTATATCTCCATCCTGTTGGCTGTTTCTCTGGATAACCCTAACAAATACAGGTAGGGTAAGTTGCATCTACCAAAAAGCTGATTCTCGTATTGGTAACAACTTGGGGGCAGGGGGAACAGGTGTAATAAATTAGATGCTTATACATCCCCAGTCATATCTTTAATAATTTCATGTATACCTGAATACTTTGTGCATAGCAGATTTCCAATCAATATTTGTTGAATGAGTGTGTGTTATAAACATGACTGACTTCTACTTGCAATGTCCCATGCCATATGAAATCCTAGAGAGCTGGGGATACATTTTTGAAATAAGGGAGTTGAGATGATTGAATTTAAGGAAAATCTGGTTCATGATTTCATGCCATAAAGAGAGGATTACAGATCTGACTGGAAGTTGGCAGTCATTCAATCCTCTCCCTGATACGTGAACAAGATGTATTAGTTTTCTATTGCTCTGTAACAAATTACCACAAACTTGGTGGCTTGAAACAACATCCATTTATTAGCTCACTGTTATGAAAGTCAGAAGTCTGGACAGGCTCACTTGAGTTTTCTGCTTAGGGTCTCACAAAGCCAAAATCAAGATATCAACAATTGAAAAATCAAGATGAGCTGAACTGGGTTGGGCTGTTCTCTGCAGGTTCTGGTAGAAGAATTTACCTCCAAACTCATTCAAGTTGTGGACTGAATTCAGTCTCTTGCAGCCGTAGGACTGAAATCTCATTTTCTTGCAAGCAGTTGGCCATAGAACACTCTCAGTTCTTAGGGTTCACTGTCTGATCCTTTCCACACCACCCCTCTATATTCAAATCAGCAATAGTACATTGAGTCCTTTCTTAGTCTTTGTACTGCTGTCTTCTTCTTCTACATCAAGATGGAGAAGATGCTCTACTTTTTTTTTAAAGATTTATGTATTTATTTATACAAGCACTGGGTATAGTCAGAGGCGCGAAAGGGTGAGAGAATCCACCAGAGCCAGAGTGGGGAACAGAGCAGGCAGACCGACGAAATACACTGCTGAGGGGAGCAGCAGGTGCAGCAGGAGAGGTCTGCGCGCAATATGGGACCCTCCCCGGCGGCCGGGGATTGAACCAGCGCTGCAGAGGCAGCGGGCAGCTTCGCAACCCAGCGCTCAACCACTGCACCACCAGGGGAGGCCCAGATGCTCTACTTTTGAAGGGTTTGCTTGTCTAGGTCAGCCTCCACAATTTACTTATCTAAAGGTCAACTGGTTACTCACCTTCATTACATATGCATAATTCCTTTTTTCATCTAACAAATATAATCATGGGAATAACACCCAGGTCACGGAGTGGGATGAAGCTCATGGCAGCCATCTTAGAATTCTGCCTACTACAAAGACTCATGAAGAGTGTTAAAGAGAAATTATTCTTGGTGTTTGTTAAAATGATAAGGAAGACTATTCAAGACTGTTGCAATATGGGTGATACTATTATAATAAGGGGAAGAGACTGAACAAAAGTCCCAAGATAGCAAAGGCAGCTAGGGTTTTATAGCCTATGAGAAGAGTGAAGTGATCAGAGGAAAAATAAATTACTAACTGGCACTTGATTAGATATCAAGGGTAGAGAGATCCTTGCTAAACTGACTTAATGAGATTCTTGGTAGCAGCAGGCCAAGGACTTAGATAATGAGAGTGGGGGATAAGGAGTTTGATCATACATAGATGATAAGGGAATGGGAGCTTGATTAGGTATCAAAGGTGACAGAATTCTCTATAAATTGACATAGCAAGGTTCCTTGCTAAAACTGGGCTTGGCAGGCCAAGGTCAAAGCCTGTTGAGAAGAGGACTCAGAGAAGTCTTACTCAAATTTGGTTGATGTGGGAGTTGTCAAAATATCTGACTGCCTACAAGTAGGTAGGCCTATACAGAGCTCAATATGGAAGTAGGCAGTCTAAGTGATTATTCATGTAGTGATATTCGAGGATTTTCATGAGTTCCATTCCAGAAATACCTCTCTCCAGATGACCCACATGGTAATATCCAAGGGAAGGGATAATGGATGGGATAAGGGTATCAAAAGGGGAAGTCAGGGCAGAGCAAGCAAACTTTTTTTGGCCAATATGCGCAGAAATAATCATGGTCATCTGCTATGATAATCATCTTCACTGAGATTTTATAACAGCTCTCTTTTCTAGGGCCTTGAGTTCTTATTTTAATCAGCTAAAATGTCTCAAGCAAATCAGCACAATGCCATTCACAGCATTGACACTTGAATATATTTCCATTACAAACCATTCTTTAAATTGGAAAAAGCTAATACAATACAGGAAATAAAGTAGACAATGTAGAGGCCTTAGTGTCTTTGTTAAGGAATTTGAGCTAATATATTAGAACTGTGACACAGAAATCCAGAACAGATTCAAATGCCTCGTGATACATTTTAGCTTGAAATATATCTTCTGTCTTTAAAGTTTAAGCATTCCTATCTAATTGCCTACCTTACGGACATAAACATGGAAAGTAAAAATGTCAAGGTTGCCAGAGCACTTACAGATGATCTAGTTACCCAAACTCGTCGATATTCAGACAAAGACACTTGGCTTAGTAGGGGTCTAAATCCTTCCATGTATGAAATGACAGCTTTTCAAGTCTGTTTTGGGTTATTCTAGAGAAAAATCAGCTATAGAGCAGCTAGAATGTGAATCTATTTAGACATGTGGAAGGTGACATTAATGTGCCGTGACTCTCCTCCCCCCACGCTGTCCTCAATTCTTACTAGTCTCTAACCAAACCATGAGCTTTGATAGCTCCATGATCTTGTTTATCTGTCATCTAAATCTGGAGGATTTATCTCACCATTAGGATTAATTTTTTAAAACAAATTTGAAATGTCGTCTTTCTGTATCTTACCTGTACATGTCCCCTCATCCAACTACAATTTCCAAAGCAGAAACATGGTTTTCTTTAATTTAGCATTTATCATATAATATGATTATTTCTTTAAATGTCTGTGTCTTCCTCAAGACCAATCACCCTGTCTTATTGAATTTTATATTATCCTAACCTAGCACAGTATCTTCTACAATGAGCTTAAGAATTTGTGGAATTCCATTGATTTGGTCAGTTGATCAGTAGTTCGGTTGGTAGATTAATTGATGAGTTGGAGTTCAGGTGAATTGATGGATAGATGATAGGTCGATTCATTGCTTGACTGATAGATTTTCCTAGATGGATGTAGATAGAATAATTCTTGAGTTCTTTCCAGGGTGTAACCAAATAAGACCATTCATTCATTGGCCATGACTCTTTGATAGGAAACATAATCAGGAGGTCTCAAGTAAGCCGGATCTGCATTCAAATCCTTACCTCATCACCCCAATGTAGGCTAGAGGAACTGCAGCCTCAGCTGAGTAGCTGGAGCGAGACTATCAATGAACTTAACTATTTTATTGAGAATTTAAGGTCCAGGTATTATTTGTAGATGCCATTTAGGAATTGTCTCAATATGACAATGGGCTTCTATATTACACAATGAAATCGTGTTTCACGGTATTCTTCGAACAGCAGAACCCCTCCAAAATAGTGTCACATTTAGGAGCACAGCTCCATCCCCATTGTCCTTTGTTTTTTTGTTTGCACTGGCAATACTTCTCTCTTTACTATGATGCATACTTAAGCACACTCCGAAATCAAACCACATAGCTGGTAGTTTTACTCAGTTCCATAACAAGACAGCCAAACAGATCCCACTTGTCAATAGTCTATTATATAAAAGCAAAAGATCTTATTTTGGTGCTCTTTCCTATAAAACAAACTTCCTATATATACACTGCAAACAACTTTAGAATTCTTTCAACAACGGACTTTCCCAGTCAACTTACATTACTAAAGGGGTTTTCAATTAGTCAGTGCTCAAGTAGCCTACACCATCACACAAATATTTGTTCTTAATTTCTTTTTTTTTTTTTTTATAGAGGCATGCTTTATTTATTTGTTTGCTGGTTTGTTTGTTTTTTTTTTTTTTTTGTTTATACATGCACTGGGTACAGTCAGAAGCACGGGAGGGCGAGAGAATTCACCAAAGCCAGAGCGGGGAGCAGAGCAGGCAGAAGGACCAGAGTACACTGCTGAGGGGAGCAGCGGGCGGCAGGAGAGGTCTGCGCGCCATGTGGGACCCTCCTCCGGTGGCCGGGGAGCAGCCGGGGATCGAACCGGCGTCGCAGAGGCCGCGGGCAGCTTCGCAACCCAGCGCTCAACCGCTGCGCCACCGGGGAGGCCCTGTTCTTAATTTCTAACCTGTAAGAGTGATTCTCTACCAACTTTGCTTGACTCCCCCCAGCAGTTCCTTACATGCCCCAAATTTGAAGTCAATTTGAAGTCAATTTGAAGTCTTTCAACTATGAAGAACACTGTCAAGACCAGTGAGAGTAACTGTCACACCCACAAAGACTTGCCCATAGGTGTTTATAGAGAATGATAGCAATGCTGATGCCCGTGTCCCTGTTTACAACTTGTAAGGCAATATCAATACAAAGGCCTACCCACTGCTTGGTTTTTCTTTCATTGTTACAACCAGAGAAAGAGGCAATAATAAGCTTCCATGCTTTTTCCAAAGTTTGTCACCACATTTACTATTGAGGATTTCTTCCTAGAGTCGCCATCAAATGGAGCATCAAACATAAGAAGTCATAAGTAAGTCTTCTGCCCCTACAACGTAAGTACAAAACTAGTGAGTTTGTTAAAATGCAGATGCTGATTCAATAGGTCTAGGATGGGGCCTAAGATTCTGCATTTTAATGAGCTCCCAGGAAAAGCTAATATGGCTGCCTGCATATCATACATTGAGTAGCAAAGAGCCGATCCTCTCCCCCAAATAGCATACTCTTTCCTGCAAAGAAGTTCATCTCTGTCACCACAGACGGACGTGACTTTTGCTACCTTACTTGTTCCTTGTTTTCCCTCCATAGGTTTCTTTTCTTTCCTTTTTTCCCCTCACATTGGTATATTACTCATTGCAAACTATTCCACACATCTATTTATCTGTCATTGCTTCATTGAAATGCTCTCTGAACATTTTCTTATTTTATTGGTGGACAGAAAATGCTTGCACATTAAAAATGTTCCCCTCACTTCCAGTATTTTGTCACCCAAAGGCACTGTCTCTCATATTGAGTTGCACTACAAACATCTTTTGTCATGTACTCTGAGGGTTCTTTGAGAACATTTTCAGGACTTAGGGGAAAGTGAAAATTCTTGGCCAGGAAGTCCCTCTGACTAACCTATCCTCTACTCTTCCTTCTCTGAAAATGCCAGGACTTCAAGAACATTCCTGCAAAGACTCCCTTGAGGGAGATGTGCTAGAGGTTCCTGCTCTAACTTACAGACTAGTACCTAAGGTTGCCTGTCTTAGAAACAAATTGAATGAAACTCGTCCCACATCATCAGCACAGGGCTTCAAAGGGCCTTTCAAAGAATGCCATCCTTTCCAACTCCTTCATCTCGTCATGAAAGTATCTACAAGTCAGTGACCGTTATACTCCCATTATTTCTCTCCATATTATTTTAAAAAAAAAAAGCCAATACGCTATCTTGACAGCCAGAGCCCACAGGCTTTTCCATCAATGAGAATCTGCACTCCTGCCATGGGACTGTCACCTACCAGCAGCATGGACTTTTCCAAAGAATGTACCTCACTGAGACTGCACGATCCTCATTAAGTGTTATGAAGATTCGATGCATGTGAAGAAATTGCTGAACCTAGCACTCAGCAGAGGATAAATGTCCAGTGAGGTTGGCTAGTACTCTCTCTGTATATTTGTATCTGAAAACGAGGATGCAGGTAGCTGTGTTAAGTAAGGTAAAATAACTAGCTCCTATTTCAGCAGGTTATGAAGATTAAATGTTTTGACGTATGTATGACAACATAATGTCCTTAGACCACTTCCTGGTACATAGTAAATTCTATATAGGTGCTAACTGGTCACGATTCCATCTTAAATATTGTTAATAGTAATGATAATAATCACAGAGCATCTTGAACACGGGACTCTAAGACATTGATTGCATTAAGCTCCAGCTTCTGTGGGGTCTCTTGAGTTTTTGAGCCCTGTAGATCTGCCAGGTTCCATCTATAGAGATGCACAGCCCCATTTCACTGGCTTCCACCCCTGCTACCTCAGATCACCTGTGAGGTCTTAAAAAGTACAGCTGTCAGACTCCCCCAGCAGACCTACTGGATCAGAATCTTCAGGGTGGGGCCAAGCCATCCTTATTTGTAGTGAGAGGCACAAGTGACGTGATACACACCTCATTTTTAGGAGCAGTGCCTTGGACGATCACTTAAGGGCTTTTGGAAATTTATGAGACCATTGTTCCATTGTAAAAGTCATCCAGAGTCATATTCACTCAGTGGACAAAAATCATTTATGAGAAAGGGTCAGTGGCACAAGAAACACTTGATTAAGGTGTAGGAAAATACGAACTACAATGAAAGGTGAGACGATTTGTAACGATTTAACTTCAAGCAAGAAAGTCTAGGAGGAATCTTAATCATTTTGAAGTAGATGGAGGACTATAGAGAAAGTCAGCATGGAATAATACAAGTAACCCAACACCAGCAGTTCACAAAAGTCAATCAGCATACTCTTCTCCAGCGAGTTAGGGGAGCTGCAAAATCTCCATATATAAGCTTGTACCTATGTGGCATACAGTACAGCCCCATACATAGCACTTGGCACGCCAGCACTTAGAACTTAACACTAAGTACCTTTACGATTGACGTTTTAATGATTGCCCTAGCTACGCATGGTGAAATGAAGGAATAGGTGGAAATTAAGTTATTTGATGAATATCACACAATGAAGAAATGCTACAGCTAAACTCTAAATCCAGACAGTGTGGTGCTAAAGGCTATGCTCTTAGCCAGTATTTTATACAGAATCTCATCCTAATAGAGCCTTGCAAATGACATGGAAAATAAAATGTCTCTAGTTTTCCTTCAACGCCACACTACTGTTGTCTAGGTATATTCCTATCACATCATCAATGCCACTCAGAAGCTAGACTCAGGAATGTAGAATTCTATGCTACTTATTTATAGGTGTTGACAAACTTTTTTCTTACTGGCAAAATGGGGTCAACATCTTCTAGGGTGTTAAATATTCCTGGGATAATGCTCTGTAAGGCTAAGTGGCATCTTAGAACCAAAAGGTATGTGAAAAATTACATGTGAGCTAGATATATGAATGCACTTCAGCTTTTATTTCTCCCTAGAAAAAGACATTTCTACATCATAATGAAGCTGTTTTGCTGCCTTCACTTCTTGCGTTAACTGTGGTAAATGTTAGTACATGCACGACCTGATGTATATGGATTGCAAGCTGATTATAAATTAATCATGGAAGTTCTTCCAGCATTATGACTAGCTGTCACAGTGAAGATTAAGTGGTTTGTAAAGATGATTGCTCAGTAAATTGATTGATAGCAAGGTCGCTCATCAACCTGGTCTATTATTAATATAGCACACACTTTGTAAAATCTGGGTTGCTGATAAAAGAATAAAAACCACTTTGGTGACAGAAGAATACATTGAAAGTACTTGGACTGATAACTGCATCGCATTCTTGCCTTGCTCTTTCAGGACTTGAGGCCATTGAGTCAGTAATTGGTAGGACAGGGAAAATAAAGCTAGTAGATGAGCATTTTTTCCCTAAGAAATTTTTCAAAAGTCCTTGGTGTTCCCATGTCAACCAGTGTGCTGCAGGGAAGACAAGTGGTGACTTATTAAAGTACTTGAGTGAGACTGGGATATGCCAAACAGATACTCCAGATCAATTGCACCGGCAGCCAAGACCAGAAGAATAAGCATGGGAAGGGAATGGCACTGGGTCAGAGCCGGACATCAAGAAGAAGCTGTGAATGTAGGTTTCTGGAGGTATAAAGCCAGACAGAAGGTGTCTACACTGAGAGTGAGAAATATCCAGCAGAAAGCATAGAGTTGCACAAGAAATCGGAGGTCTTCTGAGACAAGAGGGACTTTGTATACTTTCTGCTGTCCCTACAAATAGTGACACTTTACTGTACTACCATATCAAAATCAGGAAAACATTACATCAGTACAGCACTCTGATAACTAGACTACAGACCTCAGACTATATAAAGAACACTGAACATTCAATGGTGAAAAGAAAGTAATAATCCAATTAAAAGTTGTACGAAAGACATTACACTAAAGAGAAGCTATGGGTGGCAAATAAGCACATGAAGGGATGTTTGAGGGGCCTCCCTGGTGGCACAAGGGGTAAAGCACTGCACTATGAAGCAATCCACAGCCTCTGCAGCACAAGTTCAATTCCCAGCCGGCCAGGGAGCAACCCACATGGCGCAGCAGACCTCTCCTGACTGGCCCGCTGCTCCCCTCAGCAGTGTATTTCAGTCAGTCTGCCTGCTCTGTTCCCCACTCTGTCTCTGGTGAATCCTCTCACCCCCCGCACCTCTGGCCTGCACCCCAGTTCTTGTATGCATAAATAAATAAATCTTTAAAGAAAAAAAGAGAGATGTTCGAGATTAGCCAGCAGAGACACAGACATTAAAACTCTAATGAGATATCACTACCAATCTATCAGACTGGCTAAAATAAAACAGTGCCAATACCAAATGCTGCAGAGGATGTGGACATTATGGAAAATGGTGCAGCCACTGTAGAAATGAGTATGACATTTCCGTACAAAACCGTATATTCACTTCCATGCAATTCATTAATTGCTCTCTTTGGAATTCATTACAGAGAAACTCATGTCCACACAAAACCCTATGTGTGGACATTCATGAGATTCTATTCCTAGCGGTTGAAAACTGGAAGCAACCAAAATGACCTGATACAAACTCTGCTACATGCCTATAATGGAATACTACTCAGCAATAAAAAGGAATGAAATATTGATCCATGCATAAACTTGAATGGATCTCAAGTGCATCATTCTGAGTGAGAAAAAACACAATTTCAAAAGGTTACATACTGTATGATTGCATTTATATAACATCCTTGAAATGACAAAACCATAAAAATGGAGAAGAGATTAATGGTTGCTGGGGGACAGGGACAAGGGCAGAATATGAGTGTGACTATAAAGGGGTAGCACAAAGGAATTTCATTGAGGTGATAGAACATCACTGTATACTGATTGCCCTGGTGATTACACAAATCTGTGTATAGATAAAATGGCCTAGAGCCGCACACACGCTCGCGCGTGTGCTCGCACACACGCACGCGTGTACACACACACATGGTGCATATAAAAACTGGTGACATCTGAATTGTAGTCTAGTGAACAATATTATACCAAGGAATACCAGTTTCTTGGCTTTGATCTTGTAGTAAAGTTATATAAGAGGTCACTGTTGGGAAACTGGGTATAGGGCTCGAGGGACTAACACTACTTTTCCAACTTCAGTGAGTCTATCATTGCTTCAAAATAAAGAATCGGTGAAAGAAATGCTAGCTGGAAGAAATCCACAGCAGGCGTGGTGGTACTCTTTAAACCTTTTGAATTCTTATCTTTAGAAGTTAATCTGATATGTATTTAAAATGCAAGTTCAAGAATGTTCACAGAACACCACCCATGAGTCAGAAATAACCTGTTTGACAATGGAGCGGTGGCGAAGTGCAGCCTCATCCTTAGAGTAGATACCACGTAGCAAGTAAAACCATGATTTTAAAGGATATTTAGTTTATATGGAAATGCCAGGTAGTGATCTGGATGTACAACCTCATGTACCACTATGATACCAATCTTAAAAATAAATTAAAAAAATTCTAAGCAGAAAATACCATGATATTCATAAGGGTTAACTCTGCGTGGTATTTTTTGTTTACCTCTTTATATTTTACTAAAATTTATAAAGATTATACGATGAGCATGCATTGCTTTACAAGAAAAAAGCGTGTGTGTGTACGCGGGCTGTGTGTATTTCTCAGACTTTCATTTGTTCTTGTTAAAATGCAGATTCCGATTCAGCAGATTTGGAGCAGGGCCTGAGATTCTGCATTACTAAGCAGTTCGATGCTCTGCTGATATAACAGGTCGATTTTTGAGAGTCAGGAGTGTAGCTGAGCCAAGCCCCAAATGGTCACCAAATAGTTCTGAACAGAAAATAAATGTTCCATTTATAGTCACTTTTACTGAGATACATTGCAAAACATGTACATCACAGCGGTCTTGTCACAAACCTGTGCTCATACCAGGTTCTGATGCATCAGCTCCCACAAACAGTAACAGTAAAGACAGGAAAAAATCTTCAGATTCTCTGAAACAGTGGACTTGTTCTGATTACATTGTGGTGGGGGGCCACAGTTCCCCTGCTGGTGGCCCAAAGCAGTCTCCCCAGAGCACAGCTGGAAAATCACCAGGTTACAAGTTCCTACCTGTGCTCTCTCTGCCAGATTGTGATTGTGTGATAGATTTTTTTTTTAAAAGATTTATTTATTTATTTATACAAGCACTGGGTACAGTCAGAAGCACAGGAGGGTGAGAGAATTCACCAGAGCCAGAGCGGGGAGCAGAACAGGCAGACTGACGAAGTACACTGCTGAGGGGAGCAACGGGCGGCAGGAGAGGTCTGCACTCCTTGTGAGACCCTCACCCAGCGGCTGGGGATCGAACCAGCACTACAGAGGCTGCGGGCAGCTTTGCAACCCAGCGCTCAACCGCTGCGCCACCAGGGAGGCCCAAGTATGATAGATTTTTAAATGGGGGTGGGGAAAGCAAAGTACTAATACCAGATTTCAACAAAGAATTGAGGACAATTTGTGGGGTGTCCCAGCTCATTTCCATCCATTTGCATTTCACCAGGAGAGAAAAGAGAAGGGAGAGCATGACTGGTCATGACAGCGGGTCTCTTTTTAGTTTGACCATTTGCATTCCCTTCGTGATCTCCATTGTGCGAAGTTAGAGGATTTCCCAATGAGATCCACTGGGCCCCCTGTCACTTGTATCTGCCTATGGCCATGGCGAGGCTGTTACTTGCCATCTCAGAGGTAGGTGGTACCTATTTGATGATCAAAGGGGAAAAAAACCTACGAATGTGTAGAAGATCTTTAAGAGAATAGACTTGAGACCATGAGGTCCATACTGATAGAACCCCAGTCGAAAGAGAATTCCCTTTCTGGGTATCCGAGGAAACAGTGGTGATCAAAGTGCGCTCTGAAGGCACCCAGTGTCCACCAGATTGGTTGCTGAGTGGATGCAGCCTGGTGAGAGGTCTGCCTGGTGGGGAAAAAAATGAGTTCATTTATGTTTCAGACTCTGGGTCTGATTTAGTAGCTGGAGAACAGAAAGCAACAGTGGCCAGGCAAGCATTATCTGCAGTTGAGCCTTTTACAACTGAATGCTGGAGAGGGGAAATCAGATATTAGTGCATGTCAGGGTCTTAAAGACAGTGTCTTTACAGCGAGACATCTTTCCTCGGAGAATCCCTTGTGGCCAAAGAGAAAAAAAAGAAGATGTTCCTGCCTTTTACAACAATCTCCCCCACTGTCCTCCAGAGCATTTTATAAACTGTTTTTAAAATGTACTAGAAATCAGAAGAGTTACAAGTGGGATTCTGAGTGCAATGGTTAGATATATTAAAAGCAATGATTCCTCCGTTGAAAGACATCCCTTTGTGAGTGTGACCGGTCTACACTGCCATCCTGGGAATGAGGACCACCCGTGTCCCTTAATTCCGAAGTAGGAACGTTCTGGAATAAAGTCTTATCTCTCCTAGCAGCATCTCTGGCAACCCGGAGAAATTCTGAATGATTGTCCTCTGGGCCACTGGCAATATAAGTCACTGAACCAGAAGCAGAAATGAGCAATTGATGGGCATGAATGCTTAGTTAATGTGAATGGGTTTTTAAGTTGCACAAAATTACCACAACATTCTAGTGTTGTTTAGAAAGCTATGAAGGAAATAATTTTTCAGTGGGAATCTATAAATTCTTACAAAGTTTTCCCTTTTTTTTTTTTAAAGATTTATTTATTTATGCACACAAGAGCTGGGGTACAGGCCAGAGATGCAGGGGGTGAGAGGATTCACCAGAGACAGAGTGGGGAACAGAACAGACAGACTGACTGAAACACACTGCTGAGGGGAGCAGCGGGCAAGGCAAGGAGAGGTCTGCTGCACCATGTGGGTTGCTCCCTGGCCTGCCGGGGATCGAACTCGTGCTGCAGAGACTGTGAATTGCTTCACAGTGCGGTGCTTAACCCCTTCAGCCACCAGGGAGGCATTACAAAGTTTTCATCTTCAGCTTCTAGATTTTCTTTTGATAGCCACCAGCTACCTCTCCCTCAACTAATTAGTCCTTTGACTAATTTCCAGACATTTGGAATAGTGGATTGTGGCCTTTTTCTGCCAGCATCTTCATTACTTTTATGGAGGTCTTACACTGTCATTGTGAACCTCCTGATAACTACTGCATGATTTTAATAAATACCTCTTTTCAGAATCAGGTGCTTTCTTGTATTCATAGTTTGCTAACAATGTTTATTAAGAATGTTGAATTTTATGAAATGTTTTCTCTTATTGGGATCATCATATGGTTTTTCTCCTTTAATTTGTTGGTGTAGTGAATTACATTGCTTGGTTTTCCAAATAAAATCCTGTATTCCTGGAATAGATCCTACTTTGTCAGGATGATTTATCCTATTTATATGTTGTTGAATTACATCTGCTAATATTTGGGTAAGGTTTTTGCATGTATTGCAATCAATAAGAATGTCCTGCATTTTTTTCTTTCTCTGAATGTTTTGTCCATCAGGTTAGGTTTATATTGGTTTCATAAAACAAATCAGAGAATGTTCATTCACTTTCTGTTTTCTGCAAGATTTTGTGCAAAGCTGGAAGTCTTTCTTGCTTGAATATTTGGTAGAACTTGCCGGGGCAGCCATCTGGGCCTGGAGTTTTCTTTGTTGGAAAGTTCTTGATGAGTGATATAATTTCTTGGTCTCCAATTCTTGTCAAATGAGTTTTGGTATGTTATATTTTCTAGGAATTTATCTATTTTATCTAAATTTTCTAATTCATTGGCATACAGTTCGTTGCAATACTCTCTTACCATTTCTTTACTATCTGAGGTGTCTTTAGTATAACGTTTTCATTGTTGCTGCTGAATGCTTTACAGGATCCACACAAAAAGATTTATGATTTCTCATTTGTTAAAAAAAAAAAAAAAAAAAAAACACCTTTGATTCTGACAACTGAATTTTTTCTAAATACATCTTTTAAAATTCCTGATTCTTGTTACAATTCTCAAGGTAAATGGTTTTGAAATTTATTGGAATCCAATGCTTCTTCGCAAATAAGCTCTTAGGTGGGAAGTTCTAAGGCAATTATCACTAACATAAGATCTCTTGGATCTTTGAAAAATGTTTTTTTAATTCATATTTTTCAGGCAATTTTCCCAGTCTTCTTTCCAACCTTCCATACTCCTCCAGAAACCCTACCTTTTAGCCATAGTTCTAGAGTCACCACCTTTGAATATGTCACTCACAATCCTTTTCACATCTGGTCTTTGCTTCTGCTGTCCCCTCTACCCATGAGTCTTTCCCTCGCCAATCTCCATCTATCAGATTCCTAACCAACCTTCTCCAAAACTCCCTTTATCCTGGCCCCCAGGAACAGCCGGAGCAGCATTCTCTCTGACGTGACTCTAGGGAGGCAGAGCTACACCAGGAGGCACAACGCAGTATCAACATGAACATAAGGGCCTCCCCTGGTGGCGCAGGCGATTGAGCGCAGCGTTGTGAAGCTGCCCGCAGCCTCTGCAGCACTGGTTCAATCCCGGCCGCCGGCGAGAATCCCACAAGGCACCACAGACCTCTCCTGCCTCTCCTGCTGCTCCCCTCAGCAGTGTATTTCGTCACAGTCTGCCTGTTCTGTTTCCCCACTCTGTCTCTGGTGAATCCTCTCACCCTCCCGCACATCTGGCTGTACCCCGGTTCTTATATGTATGAATAAATAAATCTTTTTTTTAAAAAAAAGAACATAAGAAACAGGGAGATCTGGGTGATGTTCCTGGCCTGCCATAGAACTGTAGAGCCCATCCACATTTCTGGCTCTTCCTACCCATGTGTTTCGCTGTGGGACTCTGAGGCAGACCCCCTTTTGGAGAGAGGCATCTCCCTGGGATGCTGACACGAGGATTTGAAGGGAGCAGGTATTTGTTTCTCTTACTACCTGAACATCTTGCTCTTTCAGAAAGTTTTGATACACAAGCAATATCAACATCTGTTTCAAGGATCTCTGCTGGAGTCACAGCTTCATGCAGCCAATTGCCGATGTTTCCATCAAGGAAGTGGCTATTTATTTTATGCAGCCATCTGCGCTCTAACTAGGATGTTTTGTCATTTGTGGTCTTGTTTTCTGGCTTTTTCTTCTAAGGATAAAATTTGATGACTTCATGAGCAATTCCTTCTGTCGATCGCATATATATAAGGCTATATATACTCATAGATACATACGAAACTTATGAGTAAATGTTCCCTAAGTTCCTTGCGATGTCACTGTGTGATACACATTTTGGCCTAGCATATCTTTCTCCCCCGCCCCCCCCCTTTCCCCCAGCTGCTGTTATTTGGATCTGCAACATTTACACTTTGGTGAAAAACAAGTTAATAAACTCTACAGGGCCCATATGCAGTTGCCTGGAGACTTTTGCGGGACTCCGCTTCCTTGGAAAAGAAGCAGGCTATTTGGAGCCGCAATGTGCTAGCAAATAGGATTCTCCCCTGCCTTCCTGCCTCCTGACGGTCTCCCAAGGAAATGGTTTATCTTAGCGCTTTAATAAGCATCTTAATCATCTCAAACATTAGAAACTTTTCTCTATCATCTACGGGGGCTTCTCAGGAGGCATATCACAAATGACTTGTGGTCCGGTGTATAATTTCAGTGATACCAGGGTAGGACAGATAAGGAAGCGCAGGGGGATATGTGCTGAAAACAACTGATGAGCCTTCAAAAGGCTACCCCACCTTTTTTTGGAAGTAAATTTGCTAAGAATAGTGGCTTTTATAGAATCTTTCAAGTATCCTGAGTGGCAAAGAAAAGACATGATACTCTTTGACAGCATAGCCCTTGTCTTCCTGACAATCTCACCTACCTGGGATGGAGCCATAAAATCAGAAGAACATCAGAAGATCTGTAAGTTGTCCAAATAAACGTTGCAGAGCTCACACCCCAAAGCTTATAGACTTTATTCATAGACCAGCACTTCACCCACACTCTATTTACTCTTATATTACACACAATTCTATCTGGTTTCCCAGCCCAGTGCAGATTAGAATCAGCCAATTAGAATGGAGCGAGGAGCAGCCAAGGGAGAGTTAGAAATGTTATCAATAGAAGACACAAAACTAAAAATTCACAGCAGTTCTAGGGCCTTTAGAGTCAGGCAGAAAGCTCTTTACACCTCCATACCCATGAGATCCCACTGTGTTCGGAATGATAACTTGGACTGGAGAGGCGGCTGTTCAGGGCGCTCTCTGTAGGAGAGCAGGAAGTGGGTAATACCTTTTAGGAAGCTAGCCATCCCGAATGATTAACATTTTAAAAGGTAAAATTCAGTGGTATCGAATTGTTTGCAGAAAGCTAGATTATTGGAATCACCTGCTAACTGATCCTCTGCCTCCAATATCTCCCCCAGCCCCCAAGTCCTCATCTCCATCAAGACATCTTTTAAGTTACCACAAGATCAATTTTTGTAAAACAATAGCTCTGATCAAATTACTTCCACATTCAGGAATCTCCGATGGTTCCTCTGCATCAATTCAATAAAATAAATATTCAACCTCTCATTCAAAGACCTTCCACAGCACAGCCTCGGTCTATCTCTTCAGTGTATCCACCATTGCTCTTTCCAAAGGTGCCGTACTCCAGTCTAGTGGTTCTCAAGTGTGGTCTCTGGGCCAGTGGCACCAACTTTTTCTGGGAACTCTTAAAAATGCCCATTATTGGGCCCCACCATAAAAAATGTGGAACCCAAAATGTTAGAGGTGTGTTCCAGCAATCCGGGTTTTAATAGGCCTTCAAGTGATCTTGAGGCTAATATCTGAAGTTTGAGAGCCACCCGTCCAGCCAATATGAGTTGAACTTTACGTCATTGTACTTTACATCTGCTGTCTCTAAGGTTTACTCATGATGGTTCCTTTGTCAGGAATTCTCCTTGCCTCCCCCTACCCCGTATAAAATCTTACATATTCTTGAAACATATCTCTAATGATATACCCTTTAAGGAATGAATAGCACATATTCTACCGAATTAGATGCAAATATTTTCTCCTACAACCCCTTAGAAAAATTGATTATCATCTACTCATTCATTCATTCATTCCTTTATTCATTCTTCCACTCCATCATATTTACTAAAGTCATCCTTATGCCTGGCACAGGGTACTGGGTTACAGATAGACAAGGAAACTACAGTCTTCCATGCAGGTAACCACGAGAGCACAGAAAGTAGGCAGGTGTCCAAGGAGATATTGCAGGTCCAGTTCCTGACCACCCACCACAATAAGGTGACCAGCACAAAATGCGAGTCACACAGATTGTTCGGTGTTCCAGTGCACATAAAAGCCATGTTTACACTACACTGCACTCTATTAAGTGTGCAATAGTATTATGTCTTTAAAAAACTATAAATATATACCTTAATTAAATGTGACACAGAGACAAGTGAGTGCTTGCTGTTGGAAAAAATGGCATTGACAGACAAGCCTCAATGTGGGGGGGCAGGGGTCACCAGTCTTCCATTTGCAAAAAATGCAGTATCTGTGAAGCAGGATGAGCGCAGTGCAATAAACCAAGGTACGCCTGGGTAACAGCTTTGGTTGAAAAGTAACATGTAGCATATAAGCCCATTTTATAAGGGATTTCAATCTATTTCTCCATCCTTCAATACGTAGATCTGTCGCCAATGATTTTCATCTAAAATCCACATTATTTTGGGGCCTCCCCAGTGGCGCAGTGGTTAAGCGCTGGGTTGCAGAGCTGCCCGCAGCCTCTGCAGCGCCACTTTGATCCCCGGCCACCAGGTGAGGGTCCTACATGGAGTGCAAACCTCTCTTGCCGTGCCTGCTGTTCCCCTCAGCAATGTATTTCGTCAGTCTGCCTTCTCTGCTCCCTGGTCTGGCTCTGGTGAATTCTCTCACCCTCCCGCACTTCTGACTGCACCCAGTGCTTGTATAAATAAATAAATAGATCTTTAAAAAAAAAAAAAGGAACCATGGGTTCTGTATTTAAAAAAAGATGTAAGAATTATATAAAATAAAATATTTAAATAAAAAATAAAAATGAACAACGATGTAAAAATAAATAAATAAAAAGGAAATTAAAAAATAAAAAAATAAAATCTCCAATGATACATAAGTTCCTACAAAAAAATAAAATAAATAAATAAATAAAATCCACATTATTTTGAAATATTTTGAAATATTGTACTTTTAAGGTAATTTTCCGAACTTTCTTTTTGTATTTTAATATTCCTTAAATTATTTATTGTTAGAATTTGTCACTTAATCTAAAACGATCCAAGTTATTTTTTTTTAATTCTAAATAAATGAGGAAGTCGCTTTGGGGACTATCTAGTATAATCACTCCATTTATATGTAAGAAAATAAGAGAATGTCACCTGGATCTGATAAGACATGTCAAGATCATAAAGCCGGACTTGATCCAGTACCTATGACCCTCGATGAATGATCCAGGTTCACTCATCATGTTAATTCTGAAACAACACTCACATTAATTACACTTCCCAGAATCTGCACATCTTTCTTTTTCTTTTCTCTATACTTATTTTAGAATAGTCTAATTTCTCCTAGTGTCAGTTCAATCTCTTTTAATCCCCAAATTCAAAGGAACCCTTTACCCAATTTCCTCTTTACATTCAAATTATCTTTCCAAGGTAACATGGAATGTACCTCAGAAAGGAGATCAGTTAAATTTCCCTGCATGCCATTACTTAAACTGAAAAGTGTAGGTAACATGTCAAATGAACCCTTCTAAAGTTCATTCCAAGCTTGTGGCCATACCACCCCTCACATTTTACAAAGCATTCTCACACCAGTACCTCTGGGCACCGGAGAAGTCCTCAGCTGGATAACTAGGGATTGTTATCACTCAGAGGTGGATTAACTTGAAATGAATCAGTCAAATATCCTTTCTTACACCTAATTTTGTTGTTCGACTTTATTACTTTTCTGTAAGAGGCTCCCCGAAGAGTATCAGCTTGGGACTCTATAAAACTTGGATGTTAGCTCGTTAACCCCCATTTTATAGACAGCAACTGAGGATAAGTGACATCAAGTAACTTCTCCAAGATTCAAGGGCCACTAGACTATGTGGATACAACATGTCCTACTTAATTATTTTGAGGTCAGTTTTTTTCATAGCTGCACGGCAAAATTTCCCTAATTCTAATGCCTTTCTATGTAGTTAATGATGGAGTTAAGATGACTGACTCAGTGGTAGAATATTCTGAAATAATTCATCAATGTTTTCTCACACTAACGTGTCCTTGTACCACCAAAGTCCGAACAGCTAGAACATTCCACAGACTGCCTTCCCATTAGGACAGTCACTACCGAGATGCAGAGAAGAGAAACACATCAATGTGCTCTTGAATTTCAGCTTCTGAAGCACATGGCTTCACCACCAGAGTGTGGAAGTAGAACAGATAACTGCTGGAGATGCCAGGGGCAATACTAGAGCCTAAGATAACCCCAAATGGTGTGGGGGGCAGAGAAAGAATAGGAGGATTTCCTCTTAATCTTGAGCTGATGGACCCAAAAGAGTCATGCGGTTGTGGGGTGGGGACAAGGATGGATAAAGTGGCATGGACCACATCGTGGGGGACTGGGTGAGGATGCAACTATCTCAGAGGATAGTTCATGGACAGTGGACAATAACCACAGGGGATGGGGACATTATAGCAGCAGCTAGCATGAGGCTCTTTTCTGCCATGCCATAAAGTTGGATAAACTCCTATAATGTGGAGGCAGTGAGGGAAGAGATTGGGTGGCAGAATTTTAATGTGAGCTAAGACCTAAAGTGCCATCTGACAGATTCATGAGATAAGAAAGAAGCTAAGTTTGCTTACACAACTAGTGATCTGAGTTTTGAAACTGAGTGTGTGAGCTATGACATTTGTACCCAGTATAAGATTATTTTTATTTTTATTTATTTTTTAAGATTTATTTATTTATGCATACAAGAGCTGGGGTACATGCCAGAGATGCGAGGGGTGAGAGGATTCACCAGAGACAGAGTGGGGAACAGAACAGGCAGACTGAAACACACTGCTGAGGGGAGCAGCAGGCGAGACAGGAGAGGTCTGCTTCACCATGTGGGTTTCTCTCTGGCCATCCGGGGATCGAACTTGTGCTGCAGAGGCTGTGGATTACTTCATAGTGTGGTGCTTAACCCCTTGCACCAAAAACATTGGCAGGAGAAGGAACAAATCAGTGGAAAGGGCTTCTACTTAGAATCAGGCCCCCTGTCTTCAAGTGCCTTCAACTTACGAGACTTTTGACCTTGAGCAAGTCCTGTAACCTCTCGGAAACTCAGTCTTCTGCTCTGTGAGATGGAATCCATATCTCATCTTTGTCTCAGTGTCATTGTGAAAATGAAATCATACAGGAGAAAGCCTTTGGCAAAGTGGATTAGATGCTATTATCAACTACACATTTCTTCGCATTCATTTTGTGCTGATAATATTTTTGCATATTATTTGTTAATGACTGAAGAAATATCTACTTTGTATAAATGGTGTGTTCTTTTTCCTAGATAAAGACATGTGAGTGAAACACTGCTCATACTCACCTTGGTGTCCAAGAGCGCAGCTGGATGCTGAATGCTGGACAATAGCCAGAGGCAAGGCTGCCAGGTACTCCAGTGTATTCATCATTGTGCTGTGGTAACAAATTACTGCAAGCTTAGTGGTTTGAGGCAATGCATATTAATTATCACATAATTCTGGAGGCCAAAAGTCCAAAATGTGTCTCAATGGATTCAAATCAAGTATTTGGCAGGACTGTGTTCTTTCTGGAGGTTCCAGAGGAGAATTCATTTCCTTGCCTTTCCAGCTGCTACAGACCACCCGCATTCCTTGGCTTGTGGCCCCTTCTTCCATCTTCAAAGCCAATAGCAGTGCAGTTTCAACTCTCTCAGATAGCCTGCCTCCCTCTTATAAAAACCCTTGTGATGACACTGGGCCCACCTGATAAACCAGGACAGTCACCCCATCTCAAGGTTTTTGTTTTCATCACATCAGCAATGTATATGAATTTTGCTATGTATACGAATTGCCTGGGGCTGTTATAACAAAGTACCACAAATAGGGTGACTTAAAGCAACAGAAATTTATTCTTGTACATTCCAGTGGCTGGAAACCAGAAATCAAGGTGTGGGCAGGGCTCACTCCTTTGCTCTATGTCCCTGTATCCAGCATTCCCTGTTCTTGCACAGATGCCAGACATACTGGGCTAAGTGTTCATCCTGCTGCAGGATGTCTTCATGGTAACTTAAGTAACCACATCTGCAATGACCTGATTTCCAAGTAAGGTCACATTCTGAGGTACTCTGGGAAGATGCAACACCACCCCTAACACCATATAAGGTGACATAGTCAGAGATTCTGGGGGGGTAGGCATGGATATCGTGTTCATTGTCGGGGTGGGGCGTTTCTTCTGTCTACTGCTTCTAGGTTTTCCAAATAGTATTTCACTCACCCACACCATGGAAAATCTAGGCCTCACTGGACAGGCAAGAGCTAGAGGAAGTTTACCCCTTGTCTTCTGCAATATCTGGATTCAAATGAACCTCTGTTCCTTGTGGTTGTGCAAAGCTCAAACCCTTTTGCTTTGGGAGACTCAGTTCCATCATCTGAAATGCTCTAAGAATCTCCATCTCCCAGGGGTAGTTGTCAGAGTTCCATGAGGCACATCAAAAGCACATATGAAACAGTGGCAGGGATCCTGTGCTCCCACACCCCAATTTCTAAGAAAAATAAAGCAAAACTTTAGTTCAATGGAGGGATTTTCACCTCCACTTCTATTCCACTTGGAAACAGCAAATTTGTCCACGAGCCCAGTGGGTCCTCACAAAGCAGATGAGCTCAATTAAGAGGTGGCAGGCCAGGTAGGGATGGGGCAGGGACCACTACCAGGGCTCACTTCCTCCCTTCCCAACATGCCCTTTTCTGCATTCACTTTCCCCAGACTTGGGTTTCACAGCTGAGGAGACTTCCACCCCTGGGCAGACCCAGAACCCAAGGGCTAGAGTAGCTCTGAATATACCAAAGTCCCCAGACTCTGTAACAGAAAGAAAACCTATACTGTTAGGAGCCTTACTCAACCCCTTCCGTCGTGGCCTGGTTCTCTTGAGAGTGCACAGCAACTTTGGAAAGCGGGATTGGGTCAGAGCCCCATTTATTAGGAAGGAGAAGGAAAAGAAGAAACTCCAGATCCTAACTGACTCTGCCACTGCAGGACCTTAAGTCTGGATGACTGGGTGGCTTTGAGTTTCTCGCAGGTTAAGGCGGGGTGCCAGGGCGGTGGGAGTGATTTTTACACTGCCCCTGAGATTTGATCTTCAGTGAAATAATCAAGAGAGGACGATGCAGAAGAACGATGAAGGCTCGGAAAGGACACACCACAGGGATCGGCTGTGTTTGTCATTTGTCTTCAATCTGAGGCTCCTGGTGAACAGTCCTCCACCCACTGCAGGTACAAGTCCATCACAGATGGCCCCGGGCATGCCGGCACGCCCACACACCCTGCATGTGTTTGCTGGAGCTGCCACATAGCAGGTGACCTACACCGGTCAACGTGTGGCAGGTCCTGTTCTCAGAGCTTCTGCTATTGCTGTGAGTCCTCCATCTTCACCTGGCCTCCCTGCGTGTCTGTCTTCAATGGCTTCTGTTTGCTTGCTTGCTTGTTTTAGTGAAGTAACACCGCTTTGTAACATTACTTAAGTTGGAGGTGTGCAGCACTGAGACCAACATAAAGCTCACAGCTAAAGCCCAGGGCTGTCCTTCACCTGCCATTGTGTCCTGTGTCCCACTTTACTCTCCCTCTCTGTCCTGTCCTGGTAACCAGCCATTGGTCTTAGGGTCCAGAGGTTTATTTTGGTTTGGTTTGGTTTGTTTGTTGTTGTTTTTTTTTTTTTTAGTTCATCTGTTTGTTCTCTTTACACAGCACATGTATGTAGTGTTTGTTTGTTTCTCCATCCGGTTTATGTCACTAAGCCGAATTTCCTCCAAGTCCATCCATGCTGTTGTAAATGGCAGCATTCCATCTTGTTTATAGCTGAGTAGTATTCCACTGAGTGTATCTACCACATCTTTGTCCATCCCTAAGCTGGTGGACACTGAGATTGCTTCCAGTTCTTGGCTATTGTGAACAGTGGCTATTTTCTTATCAGGACCTCAATCACATTGGATTAGGACCCACCCCACGCCACTGTGACTTTATCTTAACTAATTACCTCTGCAGCAACCCTATTTTCAAATAAGCTCATGGGCTGAGGTACTGAGGGGCAGGATTGCAACTTTTTTTGCAGAGGGGGCATGGAGACATACAATTCAACTCATCAGAAGGTGAATTAGGCAACGATGCTGCACCAGGATCCCAAATGTGGTCCGCTGGCAGGGCTAGTGTGTCGACACGTGGTTGTCAATCATGGTTTTTCGTACAGTTCCCTCTGGGGACACCTGGCAATGTCTGGAGACATTTTTGTTGTTGTATGTGGCAGAAGGAGGGGAAGATGCTGCTGGCGCCTAATGTGTAAGGGCCAGGGATATTGCTAAACACCCTGCAGTGCCCGGGCCAGAAACTACAACAAACAAGTGTCCAGCCCCAGGTGCCCATATGAGACCAAGTGGCAAAACCTCGCGCTTCTGCTTCCCACATTGCCCCCATCAGGAGAGCATCGCTCCTGCTCTAACCTGTTACAAAAGGACACTTGTTGTTCTATCTTCTCTCTTTCCCTGTCCCCCCTCCCTCTCTCGCTCTGTGATTTAAAGTCCCATCCACTCCCTACCCCTTCAGACTTGCCAATTTGAGGCAAGGTCTTCAAATGGATGATTTCAAAGGCATCTCCCTCAGCCATGCCGCTTGGCGCCCACCTGCCTGCCGGGCCAGCAGACGAGGTTGGGAGGCCGCTGGCCTACGCACACCTAATCCCGAGGCTCGCCGCAGCAGAGAGGGTGGCAAATGCTCAATAGCAGTTGTTGGCAAAGAAGCACCGCAGTGGCCAGACCTGATGACGCCGCTGCCTGTGCAAAAGCCATTTTAGCAAATTTCTCCTACGTGGTCAATGTGTGATCAGGACGAGCCTCTGCTGTGCACGGGTCCTGGGGACAGGAAAACACTGAGCTCCTTTTTAATTCTTTGCTGGTTAATTAGTTTGGATGACTGGCTGCGATCTCTTTTTTAATTTCACTTCTGTTATTAATATTGGTAGATTAATCTAATCTGTGAAATGCAATGGGGGATGAATTTATGTGGCAGTAAAATAGAAAGCAGAAAATTTCCACATGAGTGTGGTTTTATCTAAAGTAAAATGGCTTCTGCTTTGATTAGCTCTGGTCAGCAAAGCATAATAAACTACTAGCCAGTTTGCCAGATTACATTAATTAATTAATGATTGAGTGATACTTGCAAACTATAAAGAGCCGATTAATATTAAATAAGCTTTTGATTAGGCACAAAGGTGATTTTGGTTGCCTGCTTATAGAGTCTTCGGGTTTCTAGTCCCATCTTTTAACTTTATTATGTTGGTTAATCAAATAGCTATGTTTCAAAATTCAGTCATTCATCTTTTAAATCCTGGCCAGTAGCATCCACTAGTGAAATAGCTGTGTATTTATTGAGGAAGGAAACATCTTTTCTCAAAATCTAGCACCTGCGCTCTGGTTAGCTGCTGGTTGGCTCTGGTTTGGATTGGGGGCTGGAGAGCAGTTGCTTTTGTATCTCCAGGTTTGGCTGTGGCTGCGGGGCACACTCACCCTTGCTGAAATACCCCGTGGCCTAAGAAGCTAGTTAGATTGGGCTTTCGGACAGGACTCGCCCCTGCGCCCCGGCAGAAGGGGCTTCCCCAGCACCCTCTTCCACTTCCGCCTCCCTCTGCCTGTAGCTCTGTTGTGTGATGGCCACGGCCACCCTCGAGAAACTACCAGAGGAGACTGGCAGCTCTTGAAGGGTAGCCCAGCCGGGCGTCTGTGGTAACCCCTCACCTCATGAGATCTTTACCCCAAGCCCCCCCAATCAGGGAGCACGAAATCTGATTGCACAGGACGGCAATCTTAGGGGGACGGCACATCTCTTTGTTGTGCTTCTTAAACTGTGTCAGTCGTTTCCATGTCTATATAATCTGGGACTCATGTTTACTCCTCTGTTTGTGCCCACGCTTCACTGCCCCTCCACCAAACCTCCCATGCCAGTGCCTCTCCCCGCTCCTCCCCCACTCTCCTCTGGCCAGCCCGTTCCTTCTGGAAACCAGTGTAGTCTTCATTTTCCACTAAGCCTAAGATGGGTCTTTGCTGTGCTTTGCCAGTATTTAGATTTTTGTTATTTATGTTCCACAGATGAGTGAAACGAGTACATTTCGCTTTGAACAAGCATATTATTTGCTTTGGTTTGAACAAGCATGACCCTTGTTTATGGGGATCTGTCCCTTAGGGCGTGACTGACCTAGACTAAAGGGACGGAGAATTGTACGCTCTTCAACTTCTGTCTGAGTGTGAACTGCCGGTCAGAAAGTGGGGCTTCTGTCCTGAACGCCTTTGAATTATCCTTTTGATCATATAATAGTTTTCATGATCATTTGAGATATTTATGTTGTACAGAAAAACAAATCGCCCAGATACTGACCTCCCAGATGTACCAGAAGTTAACATTTGGCAGCATGTGCCTCTGCACAGTCTCCATTTTTTGAAATAGAATGTTTCACCTCCAGCTCCAAACGGCTCCTATATCTTCCTTCCTTTTGCCTTCCCAGAGTAACCACCATCCTAACATTGGTGTCCATCTCGCCCATGAAGCTTCTCTGGTCTCTACATGTATGTATTCATAAGCAATACGTCCTACTGTCCTAGGTGACTTTTAATTTGCAGAGCATCAGACTGACAGGTCTAGGTTTCTGTCCTAGGAAGTGCTCATGCATGTGCATAAGGAGGCATGTGCATTGCAGCAAATATGTTATATCATCTTTAATACTTGAAGAATGGATAAACAAGCAGTGCTTTATTCATACAGTGGACATGAGATTGCATTTCAAATAACTAGGCTACATCTACATTTATCTGCCCATATAAATGTCTGTCTTCTCACATTTAAAACAGATCGCAAAATAGCCCTTTACAGTTACTTCCTTTAAATATCTTTTTCCGTGTGCAAAGCACTTCCATGTACACAATCTCAATAACAAAGGCAAAAGGGTGGTAAAGTCCAAATGTTACAACGTGATTCTTCACTTTCAGAGGCCTGAGGATTTTCATCAAAGACCTTGCTAGCTTGACAAAGCTATTTGGATGAGCTGTATTCTTATCTGGAGGCTCATCCTGCCCAATATGTGGAGCCCATAAGTTAGCAGAAGCCTCTGATGGTGGTCAAGACGCCTAATCAGCTACCTGTTGAACTAAAGAAGTGACGCCAGGAGGATCTCCACAGATGCCTGCTCTATAAAACAGTCTGAACCTTTGCACAAGACTCCCCAGAGGAAAGCATGCCAAGTTCCTTCTTTAAACTTGTTAAATTGCTCTAGAATAGAAACTAAGGTGGCTTTCATCACATAGTAGGCTCAACACATGCGGAAAGCAGTGGGAAGCGAGCAAGCAGACCCTGAAGTCACAGTACACAGGACTAGCTTCTCGCCCCAGACTTACTAACTGAGGCATGGATCTGCAACAGGCCTTGGGTTCTGGTTGTCTATTATTTTCCAGATTTAGCAAGTAAGAATCCAGGCTACCCAGTTGAATGGGAAGAGCGGTGGACATGTTTATATAAAAAATAGTCACTCTTTACCTGAAACAAACATTTCAGTGAGCAAACTACTGATCTGTGTTTGCAGAGTTTTCCCTGGAGAAATGGTCCACAGGGAAAAGTATGCCCTATTCAGAGTCACAGCATGGAGGAAGCAGAGCCCTGGCCTCTCCTGCCTCTCCAGGAGGCACAGTTGGGGTTACTAGACACAGAGCCCCAAAGAGAGAGACCTCCTTAGGATGCCCCTTCCCAGTGAGGGACAAGCCCCCCCAAAATCACTCGTGGTACCTTATTTGAGAACCACTGTGCCAGCGGCGTATGTTTATTTTATTATCGAGGTGGGCATTTTGTACCGCATGGAAATTCTCTCCCCCTCCTTTGACCATGGACCATCCCGTGTCACACATGAAACTGATGAAATTACAGCACAGCAAGTTAAAGAGTGAGGGAAATCACTCCAGTTCCGTGGGTGTCACTCTCGAGACAAGCAACAAATTCCATCATTCAATCCTGGTGGTTTTCTGAAAGAAACTTCCTCTTTAACACAGAATTTGTTCAGAGAGAACAATGGAGAATCTGCCATTTATTATTTTGTCTAATAAACCTTGCTATCTAAACCCCAAACATTGTGAGAATTCTCAGAAGGGACTACAGCCTCACTCCACAATGTAATCCTGAAAATCACGTGTGAAGAGAGACAACTTCTTCTACTCTGAAACAGCTGATTATTCTATCACGGCACTTGTGGTCAGTCTGCTTCCTGGAGTGGGTATCTTAGCTGACTAAAAAATGTTCTCTTCCATTCTGGAATGTACTATGCCCCTCATTATTTCAGCCCGAGTCTGCTCAGACACTTGACAAAAGCAGAGGGACTAAGGGGTTAATAACAACAAAAGAGAAAGAGGTGTCAACAGTTGCTTCAGTAATTTTCTGAGGTGCTCTTCAATGTCTTGTGAAATAGTGGAATCTTTGGCATCAGACACCTGGGCCCGAATTTTGGCTATACCACTTCTGAACTCTGTCACCTTGAAAGCTATTTAACCTCTTTGTACTTGTTTCCTCATCTATGAAAGGCAGTAGAAACATACGCCTCAAAGAGTTACCGCAAGGACTAGGGAAACAGTCTGTGTGAGGCACTTAGTACACTGCTGCTGGGAAACAGGTGCTCGATAAGACCTGCTAGCTCTGTCATCCTTTCAGACACGTGTCTCCTCTGATACCTCCAACGTGGCCACGGGCAGCCTAATGTTAGCTTTGTGTGTGCAATCAAGGGAGAGGCCAGCCTATCTCCTAGTTCAGTAAAGCCTGCAAAGAAACATGGGCAACCCAGACAGGCAAGTGTATACACACACACACACACACACACACACACCAAGCAAAATCACTGGAGAATAGTTCACCTATAACTCAGATTCAGTCACCTTCATACTCAGAGAAAAGATTTGTTGTAAGCAACTAATTCTTTGGGGAAAAATGAGAATCACACTCTCACCTGAAGGTATTCGGCTCAGATGTCAGTGCCATTTTGGAGACAGGGCCACGCAGATGACATCTTCTATGGGAGGGAGAATTAACTTCCATTTTACCTGCATCTGGAAAGAGCATCACTCACTGCTGCAAGTGGATAGCAGCAGCTCCACCTCCTGTGGATCGCAGGGCCTTCCCCAGCCAGTTAGATGCAGCTGCGTAGCACTAGTGATTCCTGATCATGCTTGACAGCCTCTTTGGACACGCGTAACCCTCTTCCCCACACCCGGGCTGGAAACGCTAAAACCTCTTGCCCTGGCTCTCTTGCAAGCCAGGATTCTGGACATGAATTCCATCCAACCACAGAGCTGCACTGGGCCGAGATTTGAAAGGCAGGAGTGAGGCAAAGGCCACCTTTCTGCCACAGCTGTCACTGCTGGTCACGTGTCACTGGTCAGCCCTGAGCTCTGTGGGGCTGAGCAGTTGTAGGGGCAGCAGCAGTGGTGACATGGGCTGAAGCAGCAGCTACTCTCACTTTCAGTGGTATCCCCCCTGCCCCCCGATCCCCTATCTCTAGTCCTTGCAAGGATTTTATAAGCACTGAACCCTGGCGGATACAATTCCCTTGGTGCTTTAAAAACCTTGCCATCAAAAGACATTAACAGAAGTGATGCATGAACTCCACCTCTTGCGGGCCTGGGGGTATAGCCTCAAATGAGTCCTCATACGCATTCGATGTCTGAGGCTCATATTTTATTTTAGAAATTAGCACAACATTTGAATTCAGCTCGATAATTCATCTGTTGACTTTAATAGGGAAAAGCGTTTTTCATTTATTTACCTTCCAACAGGCTGGAGGACGCCGCGCTGTGCTTGTGTATATACACCAATGTTCCCAAACCAGAATCTGTATCAGAATGTGCAGAGAGTATCAATAACTGCAGGTTTTCCAGCCCAGCTCCAGACTTTGGGAATGAGAATGTCTGAAGTCTGGACACAGAACCTGAATTTCTGAAAGTCCCCCAGTGGTCACTGAGGGTAGGATGCCAGATTCAAAAATGATGCACCCGGATTATATTCCTCAGTGTTCCCAAAGACATTTTTTTCTGTGATTGAGTGGTAACTTGAAGTTTGGCCTGTGTTTTTAATAGAAGGTAAATAGTCAGTCGAAGTTTTTTGTGAATTTCGTAAACATCATTTTTTGCAATTCCAATGTCTCGCTCATTGTTGCTTATAGAAGATGCCATAGAAGACATCCCTGGTGATGCTCTTCCTTCAGTGTAAGTACAGACAGAACTACAAGCAATAGCAGACCCTGGTTATCTCTTCTGCTTGCGAACCAGAAAGCTCAGAGTTAAATGCTGTTCTAGTCCATATTCCTGGTACAGTTATCTCATGGCTGTTAAGGGATTATCTCCTTCTTGCTCAACAATTGGTCCTTTTTAGCTCATACTTTTATTTTTGTTGTTTCATTTCAGCTCTTTTAATATTGTAAACAGCTTTCAATGTAGAAGAGATATCATTTATAAGTTAATTAATTGCCTTTCTTTGGCTTTGGTGTGTTCAAGATGAACGACAGAATTGATTACACCAAGCAACAATTACATTCAGCAAAGGAAGGTCTCAGGGGAGAGTGCCAACCTATACTTCCTTTATATTATTTATTCAGATAATGTGCTCATTTCAAAATCCAGACAACAGGAAAAATACATCAAGGAGAAAATGTAAGTCCCTTTCTCTGGCAATACGAAGTCCTCACAGCGTAATGAAAGGACTCAAACCAATTAGACTATGGTCCCCGCGTGTTCTTTTCTGGAACTATGACAGCAAATATCTATTTCAAACTATGATATATTTATATGTTGTTCCACAACCAGCTGTTTCTCTTACAAATTCAGTTTGGATACCTCTCTGTGTCAATATTTACGAATGCAATCCATTGCATGCACGTGTTACAATTTATTTCACCGGTTCTCCACACTTAAGCTCTTCTAGCCAACATCGTGGCTCAGCACACTGTTTCTATGCGGAACACAGGGAGAAAGAAGTTCAAAGTTCTTCTCTGTTTTTTTAAAAATAAACAAATGGGGCCTCCCCTGGTTGCGCAGGCAATTGAGCACAGCGCTGTGAAGCTGTCAGCAGCCTCTGCAGCGCCGGTTCGATTCCCGCCAGCTGGCAAGGGTCCCACATGGTGCAGCAGACCTCTCCTGTCATGCCCACTGCTCCCCTCAGCAGTGTGTTTCGTCAGTCTGCCTGTTCTGTTTCCCGCTCTGTCTCTGATGAATCCTCTCACCCTCCCGCGCATCTGGCCTGTAACCCGGTTCTTGTATAAATAAATAAATAAATCTGAAAAAATGTAAAAAATAATTCTATAAAAAACAAACAAACAAATAAATAAACTACCTACACTAGGAAAAAAAAAAAGTTCTTTTCTAAAGTTGTGCCCCATTGCTTCTCGGCCTTTTGGCTAAGATCAAGTGTAAAGCCGTGCCCACCTCACTATTTAGCTGCTCACTCCCAGGGCCGCTGCTAGCTACTGGTGACTCATGTGCCTCCATAACAAAGTTCAGAGGGAAAGAACGAAAGAACGGGAAGAACTCAGTGAATGATCCTTAAACCAGCTGCATCCGGACAACGCCTGTCACGCTGTTTTCCCTCTGTTGATGCAAATACGTGACCCCCTTTTCTCCCCCTCTCAAATCTATACCACCCAGCCAGGCAGATCAAGGTGCTCAGTTAACAAGGTTTTTCTTTTAACCAAGTCAATACGCACATTTTCCAGACCACTCTCTGCCGAGTTTCCAGTTTACAGAAAAGCAAGCTCGCTCTCTGGTCAGTGACTGGGTGTGCTTGGCTCCGAGGCCTCACCCAGCCGCTCACGCTGCGATTTGTGGGAACGCTGGCCAGATGCAAACCAGGAACTCTTGGAACAAAACTACAAGCAGAGTTGACACTGCCAGGAGGTTGGAAGCTTCTGCAATCACAAGAAGCTTGTTTCATGTTACCCTGAAAAAAAGAACTCTTTTGATAAATGTTTATCAAGAGAAAGTTCTATGTGGCCAGCCATTTTTCTCTGCAGAGTAAGAAAATAAACAGAGGCAAATGACTGATTCTGTTTGGTTTTATGCGACCACACATATTTTGATAACTACAGCTGCCCTGGGTGTGCGGGTTGGGGAGGAGGGTGGGCGGGAGGGAGGCACAAGAGTCACATTCACAGTCAGGTCTTTGCACTCCGTATCCCACGGTGCCTACGTCAATGCAGGTAACAAATGTTCATTGCCCCTTCGTTCGTTCCCACCTATGTACTCAAGGGCAATGGCTTGCACGCCTCCCAGTCTGATGTGGAAGCCCTCCAGCTTCTCAGGTTAAGGCGTGATAACCGACCCCTTTGGGACATGGTGGACATTGTGGACCTGCTCACCAGGAAAATGCATGTGCACACACACCATTTTACATACATTTCAGGAGTTCTGTGGCCCAAATCTAACAAAATGGCATTAATTTCAAGAAAAGCAATTCATAGAATGATACCGCCAAATGGCATTTTGTGTTCAAACTTCTGCATAAATTTTCATATAAATATATTCACAAACCAAGAAAAGAGCCTTTGTTGAATCTCACATTCTGCTTTTCAAATCAGAAAATAAGGTCACCTTATAAAAGACAGCCAGGATACACATTCTGAGTGTTCCTCTACTGCCATCTTGTGGCTATTTTGTTGAAAAATAGTAAAAGGCTTTTTTCTCCTCATTTTCAACACTCAGTCTGCCAACTGTTAGCATGCACTTCACCCACCCCATCTTGCCACAGTCACGCCCGCACTTGCCTTTCTTTCAAATCATAGAAAAGTAGGCTATTTTCATCACGACACTGCATTTCCCAACAAAACCTCCCTATTTAAGTATAATATCAACAGCACTAAAAAAAAAATCAGCACAAATTCAATATCATCCAGCACCCAGTACATACCAAAATTTGCCCTATTGTCCCCAAAACATCCTTCGTGTCTTCTGTTTTCCGATCAGGATTCACTCGGGGTTCTTCAGTAAGAGTGTTTGGTGGTTGTCTCTCTATGGTCTCCTGCCATCCAGAACAATCTTCCCGATGCCCTCTGTCCTCCATGCCATCGAATCTTCTGAAGTGTCCAGGGCAGTTGTCTGGCTTCGTGCCCTGCACCGCAGAATTGTCTGTTTCCTCATGAGGAGATTCGGGGCAAACATTCGGAGCAAGAAGATCACATGGTGCGTGACCTGCTGCGCGTCTTGTTGGTTCATACGCGAGGTGCAGTGTCGGCTCAGGCTGCAGTCGGCATCGCCAGGTTTGCCCACTGGTGAAGGGGACACTGTTGGGTGTTCCCATTGTAAGAGCAAGTTTCCCTTTATCAAACATCTATCTGGAGGGATGGCTTAATGCTTGTTCCCAGTGACACTTCACCTAGACACATTTGCATTAACTGATGAGCCTTTTCTGAACCAATGATTACCTTGGGGATTTTAACGCAGCAGTTTTTTAAATGTTTCATTCCCTCTCCATTTAGTAGTTGATACTCTTGCATAAAAACAAAACTGAAGGCAGAGCTTTCTTCCCTTTGTCTCTTCTTTTATTTTTATATTCTTTTATTTCAGGCATCACCATGGATTTTTCTTAACGTATCATAAACTGTTACCACCCTTGCTTTTTTATGATGTTCAAATGATCGCAGACTTAGCCAGTGGGTGTCCGTTCAAGTTGGCTCCCATGTCCTTGTGACATGCTCCCGTCACTCTCCGATTATTGTGTTACTTTCTGGCACAGCAAGACGCCCAGGCTCATCTTGTACTTTTCCTGCAATCAGCCATTTCTCCAAGGAAACCTAATTCATCTTAGTGGGAAGCAAAGGCCTGGCTGCTAGGTGGGATCGGTGCTAGTAGAGAGTTATTGCTCCTATATCCTTTTTAATCAATGGACAGAAATAAGAGGGCACACAGGCGCGCACGCATACACACACACACACACACACACATTTGAATGATGAGTTCAGACTTCTAGCTAAGATGGCACAGTTTTATAGAGACCAATGGTCTAACCAGAAAAATCAGACAAGGCAGGTTTTTAAAAAATTCTTTTGTGAAGAAATCAGAGGACTGCTGAGGTGGCCAGGACGTGAGACACCAGCGGCAGGAAGAAGGAAAGCTACTTTTGTCACAGGATACTTCTGGCATAGAGCATGAGACAGAGAAGCCAGCAGAATAGCTTTGGGTTACTTCGTGGGCGTAGGGAAACTAAAAATGAAGTTTGGAGCCACCCAGGCAGCTGAATTCTGAGAGACCAAGATTCTAGAGAAATAGGAGGGACACAGAATGGAACCCACCTCTTGGGATCAGTTTTCTTCTAGAGGCATTTGAAATTTAAGTTGTATGGAGGAGGCTAAGAGCCAGAGAGAACATGTGGGCAAAGCAAAACATATTTGTGACAGGCTCACCTTGCTGGGGAGAGAAAATTTGGAGTGTATGACTGGCCACCTAGAAGGAGCATTAACAAGGAACCCTAATTCTTGGTTGGAATTCCGAGAGAGCTGTACCCTGGAAGTGGGGGTGAATCAGAGGTAAACTAGGACATCCAAAGTCTGTCACCAAGTCTTGAGTCAACTAAGTCTCTGGTTGAAGTAAGAGGATCTGACCCTCTGTGCCCGCCAGGGGGAAGGGGTGATCCTCTCAGAACAAAGGTGATGTAATCTGCAGCCTTATAACTTCCCCCACCCAATGGCGGGCATTCAATCAGAATTCATTGGCTTACAAATAAACAAGACCAGGAGAAAGAGAGAGAGAATAGGTAATTACCAGGCAGAGACTTTGAAATAATTGTGAGGAATAGGTTCAAAAAAAAAAAAAAAACAGATGGCAAAAGAGAGATTTTCAGCAGAGAACTGGAATCTATATGAAAAAGTCAAATGGAAAGTCTGGAATAGAAAATAAGTACAACTGAGAACTTAACAGATGGGTTTAAAATCAGATTGGGCAAAAGCGAAAACATGGTTAGCACACTTAAAAAGAGGTCAGTAGATAACGTCTTGAAAGAAGAATGGAGAGCAAAGAGGATGGAAATTCCTGAAAAGAATATAAGACACGTATGAGACTTGGTGGGGAAGTCTGTCATGAGCTCCGATGGCGGAAGCCAGAAAAAGCAAAGCAAGGGAATGGGTCAGAAGTGGCCCCAGGGGAAATGGACAATGTCCTTGAGAAGTACAGCCCAATAAGACTGACCAGGAAGAAATAGTCCTATATCTATAAAAGAAATGAAGCTTGTTATTAAAAATCTGCCAACAAAGGAAAACTTTGGCTTCATGGATGAATTCTTTCAAACACTTATAAGAGGGAATAACATTGACCTTACCCCAATACTTCTAAAGAGTAAAAAAATGACAATATTCACTAAACTCTTTTATGAAATCAGCAAAATTAAAACATGAAAACAACAATTCAAAAAGTAAAAAATTACACAGGGGTAATAAATGGCGCAGGAGGACACTTTGGGAGGTGGTCTGGATGGTGGGGATGGCTTCGGGGGTATTTATTTACCCCAAACTCTCTAATTTGCATACATTAGACACATCAGCTTTTTCATGTTAATCATTGTGACTCAATAGAGTGGTTGGTTTAAAAAAAGAAAAGGAAAAAAGAAATTATATTTTGTGTAAATCTAATCCAGTGACATTTAACAACAATAATACATCTTATAACCAAGTGGCATTTATGGGAAAATCAATCAATGTAATTTACCAGATTTACAGGAAAAAAGGGTATAAAGTGATATGACCATTTTGACAGATGCAGAAAAGGCATTTGATAAGTTTAATGCTCACTTCTGTTTAAAAAGAAAAAAAACCTTAGGGGTGGGAATCCAGTGGACTAAGGGCACTTTGGTGGAGGGCGTGGTGTGCTGACATGTATCTGAAGAGGTGTTTCCTTAAATCACACACAGTGCTGTTAGCCAATGTTAATTCAGTTTTTTTTTTAAAAAAAAAAACAATTTGGAAGAGAAGGGAACATCCTTAATCTGAATAAATAGTAGCTACAAAAAACCTACAGCAAACATCCTTATTATCATTACATTATTTTTTAAATTTCCCCTGAGGACAGGAACAAGACAAAGATGTCTTGTTTGCTAGCAACATTTCAAGTATTTAGCACTATGCTGGAGGTCATAGTATAATCAAGCAAGAAAAAAGATATATAAAACATAGGATTAGAAATAAAGGAATAAAAACTATCATTTGATGATGACATGATTTTGTACATAAGAAATCTAAAAGAATCTACAAACAATGTGAATTCCTAACTGCATTTAGCAATGTTCAGAGAAGGTCAAAATACAAAATTCCATTTAATTTGCATAGCACAGAACAAGTAAGTACAAAGTAGGGTTTTTTTTTAATTTCCAATACCATCCAAACACCATCAAATAACCCACAAATAAATTTGTGGCTTTTACTGGGATTTCATTGACCCATAAAACAAGTTAGGAGAAAATGACATGTTAACAGTATTCAGACTCTAACCTATGAACAAATTCCTACATTTACTAAGCAATGCTTCCTAGTTTTCAGTGTGAAGACCTTACACATTAGATTTATTTGCAGTGAAAGTAGACAAGATAACGCTGAAATTTATATGTAAACGCAAAAGGTCAAGGAGAGTGAAAGCAACCTTAAGGACAAAGCTGGAGGAGTCACACAGCCAGATATGGAGACCCACTCCACAGTTACGATAATTAAGACAGCATGCTGTTGGGCAAAGGGTAGGTAACAGATCAGTGCAGCAAACCAGAAAGTACAGGAACAAACCATAATTATCATTGATTTTTGGCAAAGGCTTCACTGAGGTACAAGGGGGGAATAGAATCTTTTTAATAAGTGATCCTGATACCTGAAGTTTACATAATATTACAATGCAGTATTATTTCAATCAAAAAATAAATAAGTGATCTGGCTCAAATGACACCCATATGGAAAAAAAAAATGTACTTCACATAACAAGCAACATTCAACTCCAGATGGACTATAAATTGATATGCACAAAATAAAACAATAAAGCTTTTAGAGAAAACACGGGAATACGTCTTTATGGCCTTTATGGTAAAGATGTCTTCAATGGGGCAACAATATGCTGATTTTCAAGAAAAAATATTAAAATCAAAATTAATACTCAATTGGGTAGCATTGCAATTAAAATGTTCTCTTCTTCAAAACAGACCATGCAGCTAGGGAAAGGCCAAGTCATAGCATGTGAGAAGATATTTGTAATACACTTATCTGATAAAGGACTCATATCCAGAATATTTATAGCCTACAAATCAATAAGAAACATGCAGACAGCCCAGCAGAAAACAGACTTAAACAGCACTTCACAAAAGAAGATAACCAAATAATGCTCAACGTAATCACCCCATATATGCAAATTAAACCACTTTTAAGAAACTATTGAATGACTAAGATGTAACAGACAGCCCCTCCATAATGGCTAAAATGTAAAAACAGACACCACCCAGAATGGACAAGAATGGGTAGCAACTTGAACTCATACACTGCTGATGGGAGTGTAAATTGAAACAGCCAAGTTACAAAACCATGGAGTAGTATCTACTACAGCTTAGTAGACTCCATGTTCCAGAAATTCTACTTTCAGGTCATGTAGAAACTGAAACCATATAGATTTTATTTTCACCAAAGATGAATAAGAATGTTCATAGCAGCAATATTTGTAACAGTTGAAAATTGAAAGCACGCTAAGACGCCCATCAGAAACAGGGGGACACCTCACTACAGTGAGTGGTAACCGTAACTGCGCACAAGATGGAGGAATCTGCAAAACACGTGACCAAAATTGCAATATTAATGCTGCTATCAACAAGAAATGTACTAATTAAAATTCATGGTTTCCTTGCAGTGTGCCCATTTGACACACAATTCAGATGATTTCTTTCTGTATGTATTCAGCTTAGGGTTTGCTTTTCTGAAGGTCCTTTTTTTTTTTTTTTTAAATAATAAATTTTATTTTTATATTCCCCCATACAATTGCAAACGCCCCATTCTGACCCCAATCCTTCCCCTCCCGCCCCCCACCCTGAAGGTCCTTTTGACTTAGCCTTGGGGCTTGGTTCCAGGTCACTGTGGGTTTGGTTCCAGGTCACAGCAATAAGGTGAATTTTGTAATAGAGCAAGTCATGAGAATTGTTTGGGGTTCCAGTGATTAGAAAAGCCATGTTCACACTTATACTGTAGTCTGTTAAGTGTGCAATGGTATTATGGCTGAAAAATAATGTTCACACTTAATTGGAATTTACTTTATTGCTAAAAAATGCCTAACCTTCAGTGCATGGCAATATTGTTGCTGGTGAAGAGTCTGGTAAAAAACAGTTATCTGCAGAGGAGGATAAAATGAAGCACAATAAAACAAGGTAGGCCTGTAAAATACTTGTGTGGTTCAAAAGTCAAAACTATATGAAAAGAGTGAAAATGAAACATCACACTCCTAAATAACTGGAGGGTCAAAGAAGGGATCCCGAGGGGAAAGGCAATACTTTGAGCTGAATGAAAAAGCAAACACAACATAAAATTTATGGGGTATAGTTAAAATAGTGTTTAGATGGAAATTTATAGCTGTGGATTCCGATATGAAAGAAGAAAGACCTCTTCTCCACTACCCCTGCACAGCCCAGCGGCGGGCCCAAGGGGTCCTGCTTCGTGAAGGTGCAACGGGCAGGAGGAGCCCAAGAGGAGACTGAGCCTGGAGAGAGGTTTCTGGCGGGGCGCGCCTGCCAAGGTGGAAAGGGAGTCAAGAAGGCGGCGGAAGGAGAGAGCGTCAGAGAAGATCACACACGAGGACAAGGGAAAAGCAGAGCAAAGGCCAAGCAGCCGGAGGAGCCGCTAACCAGGGAAGGAGGCTCCCGAGGAAGACGCCCATCTGGGCTGCCCTGCACCCGCAGCCTGGCTCCCAGGCTCCCTCCTGCACCCTCTGGGGGATTGTTACCAGCTGTTAGTGAACACACATTTTTAGTAGCTCTGGAAAGAAGCACTTTTAAGGAGGGGCCCCCACCCCATCTCCCCTTCTAAGGGTCAACGTCGTTGTAGGGTAAGGTAAAAAATCAGGCTTTTCTGCCCTCCCGCCATCAGGATAGATGAGGGAACCCTGTGATCCTGAATGCATGCCTGATGGCGGGCACCTGGAGTGGGGGCACCTGCGCTAAGACTGTGCTTCTAAGGGCGGCGTCACGGGGACGCCAGAAGCCAAGAAAGCAGCAGAAGCCGAAGAGAAGCCGAGATCACCAGAGAGCCCAGCTAGAGTGAGGATTTGCTGGGGGCCGGGAGGCCTGCCAGCCTCCGGGCCCCCCAGCACCCCTGCCTGCCCTGTGCCTGGTGAACCCCAATAAAAGACCTGCAAAAACCCACTGAGGACTCTGACTCCTCCTTGACCCGGTCCGCATGGGGTCAGAAAACCTGCCCCGTGTCCACTCCTGCCCTTTACAGTCGTACACCGATGTTACCTCAGTGGAAACCGGCGGGGACGTGGTCAGAGCAGCTGTCCTGGCCCCGGGGGCTCCGGAGGCCTCCGCGGCGCTGGGCCCTCAGCTGAGCGGCAGCAGCCCCGAGGCCCACCCTGGCGCAGCTGCTTCGGCTGAAAGGGCTTGAAAGGGGAAGGCGAGAGCAAGACCCCGCGGGGCGGTGGAGGAGACGCGCAGGCAGGGCCGAAGCTGGCCGGGGCCTTCCGGAGACGGGACGAGGCGGCGGGGCTGGTGCAGGCGAGGCGTCCCGCACCACGAGGCCCAGGGCAGGAGGCTCCCGCACCACGAGGCCCAGGGCAGGAGGCTCCCGCACCACGAGGCCCAGGGCAGGCGGGACGCGCGGCCCGGGCCTTGCGTTTGGCCCCTGAGCTGGGGGGGAAACCGGTCCAAGCTCCTGCCGGCACCGGTCACGTGCTGGGGAGGGCTGGTTTGGCGAAGGGACCCCTCGGGCGGAGAGGCGGGACCTGCGGGGGGCTGTGAGGTCGCTGCAGAGGGCAGGGGTGGGGAGGCTTCCTGGGGGGGTCGAGGGGGCTGCTCGGGCCGGCTTGGGTCTGCTCGGGAGAAAGGCTGGACTCTGCTTGGAAGAAGCTGCAGCAGCGGCGGCGCAGCCTCGGCAGCCCCTGCGAGGGCCCAGCGGGCACAGGGGAGCGGGTCCCGGGCCACGGCTCCCACCGGAGGGCAGCGCCATCTGGCAGGAGCAGCCTTTGGTTTGGACCCCCGGGCCCGGCGGCCCCCCCGGGGAGCGCTTTCCTTCCCTCCAACCCCCTTTGCAAATCAAGCCCGTCGTCACTGCTCCCTGAGACGGAGGCTTCTCACCACTGTCTGCACATGGGGGAAGAACCCACAGACTGTGACATCCCCCCAGACTCTGCGCTCTTTCGAAATCATTTGCTGGTGGTTGTCTCTGTTTTGGTGCAAGCAGAAAACAGTGCGATAATGAGGAAGGGGGGGCTTTGGTTGTCCTGGGCGTCAGCGGAGCGTCCCCTAGGTGGGGTCGTTTGCATAACCTGTTGATAAGGCTACTCAGTGGCCGTTTGCAGTCACAGCCCGCGTTTAATGTCTTGGACACTCAAAATTACTTCTACTTTTGTCTTGGTTTTTGGTGGAATTGTTTCCTACAGAAACCTACTCCTTGATCTGGGCTCCCCGGCTGGAATTTCACGCACCCTGTAACCTCTTGGGTCAAGGTCGTCCAGTTGTTCTAGTCATGTTGTTAATTTCTGTGCTGTGAATCATTGATAATTTGAGCCTGTAGTGTACATGATTTCAAATTAATAACATTAAATCCCTCTATCCTATCCCTATGTACTCCCTCTCTAATCATTTTCTTAGTTTGTAATTTATATTCCCATTGTCTTTTTATAAAAATAAATATATTTTTTCATTCCCTTTTTTTCTTACACAAAATATAACATGCAATATAAACTTTCTTGTACCTTGCATTTTTTTACTTAATAATGACATAAATAATACGTCAACTTCTAGAGCTCTTCCTTACTCTTTCTACATCAGCCAGTCCCCTATGAATGGTCGCTTAAGTCAATCCCAATATTTTGCTATTACAAATAATGCTACAATGAAAATTCTTGTACATATGTTTCATTTTAGGGGAGCAGGGGTTTAATCTCCAGGCTAAATTACTAGATATGAGATCGCTGCATCAGACAATAAAACTGCCAAATCTCTCCATAGGGATCACTATATCCTCCACTCCCACTAACGATGTTTGAGAGTGACTGTCTTCCTAGAGCACTGCCCACAGAATGTGCTGCCAAGCTTGCCAAAACTTCTCCATCCTCACTTGCAGCTAATGATTTTTTTTTAAGATTTATTTTTATTTATTTATTTATACAAGCACTGGGTACAGTCAGAAGCGCCGGAGGGTGAGAGAATTCACCAGAGCCAGAGCGGGGAGCAGAGCAGGCAGAAGGACCGAAGTACACTGCTGAGGGGAGCAGCGGGCGGCAGGAGAGGTCTGCGCGCCATGTGGGACCCTCCTCCGGTGGCCGGGGAGCAGCCGGGGATCGAACAGGTGCTGCAGAGGCTGCGGGCAGCTTCGCAACCCAGCACTCAACCGCTGCGCCACGAGGATGGCCCTCAGCTAATGATTTTGCTTCCTACTTAATTGAGAAAACAGAAACATGAAGAACTTCACCCACTCCCAGCCGCAGCCTCTGTGCCAGGCCCTGTGCCTCTTACCCAGCCACACAGATGTTCTCCTTGCTCCTGTCTAAGGCCAGTTAGGCCCCACCTTCCCACAATGCCATGCCCTCTCCCAACATCATCACTGTTTTCTCTACTGAACTGTTGCCATCAGCATACAAATATGCTGTTGCTTCTCCCATGAGGGAGAGACAGAGACCCGCTTTCGAATGGAGACTTTTGAAGCATAGGGATGGGAAGGGAGAGAAACCGCAGCCCTATGCCCTCCCTCCATATTGTATCATGTCTTGACTCAACACAATCTGCATTAATTGTGTGTTTGTCAATAAACTTCAAATCTATGAGATACGTCTTTGAAAAAAGATGTCTCTATCTCACTCACCGCACCCACCAACTACTGCTTGATTTCTTTGTTCCCCTAAAGCAAAATGTCTCCAAAAAGTCAGCTAAATCTAATACCTCTAGGATTCCCTCTCACCCAGCGTTAGCGCTCAAGTCCTCAGCGAGGTCTGAGCAGCCCCATCCGCCTTAGGACCCCGCCACCAGAATGCTCACCTCCTCGCCTCAAGCCCTTGTTCTCCCAGAATCAGCTCCAGCAGCCACTTTGCTGCACCACAGACCAGACAGGGCCAGGCACCCTCCTGCCTTGAGTCCTTGCTCTCCCGTCGCCCCCTGCTGGAATGCTCCTACAAGTCAGTTAACTCCTTCACATGCTTCTGATCTTCCCTCAAATCTCTGGTTAATGGAGTCTCTCCCGACTAGTCATAGCGCAGCCCAGGCCTCCCCTCAATGCCACTACAAAGCCCTCTCCTTGCACTCTCCTTGTACTTTTTTCCACAGCATTTATGATATTCTAACATTCCACATCACTGACTTGTCGTGCCTATTGTTTCTTCTCTGCCTTCCCCCTCTCCTCACCAAAACACAAGCTCCTCGAGAGCGGGGCTCTTTAACTTGTCCCATCATAAGTCCCAGGCACCCAGAACAGTGCCTGGAATATAGTAGGTGCTTAATACCTATTCCTCAAGAGAATGAATAAAACTACCTGCATTCTTCCAGAAAAGTCACTGCCGCTGGTGCCATCCTTCCTGGGAAATTTCCCTGCTCACTGCTATCCCCCAAGGGCTCTCAGCATGCAGACTCCATAGTGCTGTCAGCACTCAATACATGCCACGTTTCAAGGAGATGTGGAGAACATGTTCTTCTTTCCCTCGGACTCTGCCCTGGTTCTGCTCACCCATCCATCACTAAGATTCTGCCCCAAGCCCCCCAGGGGCCAGACACAAACCAAACCAGGCCCCAAGCTAGTAAAATAAATAAACCTATGAGAATGGGTGCCTACGCATTTCTGAATCGTGGCCTTTGCTGAGCTGTGAACTTCTGTGCATTGGAGGATCTCTGGTCTTTTCTAGTTCTGAGTGTTCTGATTAAGCTTAGCTTTAACAGTTACGGTCCATTTTGCAATGTACTAATTATTTTTACTGTGCTTATTCCAAGTAGGAGCCTCTATTTTAAACAATTGTAAGTGTAATTACCTAAAAACTATTGTATGAGCTATTTTATCATGAACATGCATCCCACAACTGTCTTTACTGGAGGAAGGAATTGACATTGCAACAGATCAATCACTCAGTTTATTAGGTGATGTTCCCCCTCTAGTGCATCAACCAGTCATTGGATTGAATTGCCTAAATAAACCTGTTGTAGAAGAATAATTTGGAAGCCATTTCTCTAACCACAGTGAGATGCTATGGCCTACATAAAAGTGAAAAGGAACAAGGCTCAAGGCTATAGTTAGCTTTTCCTGCTGGAACGAGTTATTTGGGGAGGTACACAGACGTCAGTCAGTCCAAACCTCTTCTCCCAGTGCTGGTGCTCAACTCAGACAAAGCAAACAGAATATTTAGGGGTCATGTTGGCTTTTCCTGGGAGCTGTCAGTCCATGTGACCTCATTTTTGTTGTTGCTTCTCTATTTCTTTAACCTTTTCTTTTGAAATAATTATTCAGTCGTGGGAAGTTGCAAAGATAGGTTAAAGGGGTCCCACATAGTCTTCACCCAGTTTACTCCAGAGGTTACAGCCTCCCATAATTACAGGAAATTGACTTTGGTGCAATGTGTGCATAGTGTGTGTTACTGCTGGTCAAATACAGAACCACCCCATCATCACAAAGACCTCCCCAGGGCTACACCTTTACAGTTACACTCACCCCCTCCTATCTACAGATCCTATTTCTAATTATTTAAAGGAAGCTATTGCCTCAGATGGGATTTTCCTATCTTGAAACACATATACCTAAACATTCCGAGAACAGACCTCCATCATTTTTATGACCAAGAAATCGCTGACAACTCATCAGAGCTCTGTTTTGAGCCTGGGCTCACAGCTATAGGTTCGCTTTACTGCCATAAAAAACCCTGAGATATATCAAAGACTTTCTAGGGATATTTAACATTCAAACATATTTTATTTAACTTATTCTATTCTTGTCCTGGTTGAAGCATGGATTTAAAAAAAAAAAATCCCCTTAGTAAGCGATTGTTTAAAATGCTTGCTCCAATGACCTAGTTACATGCTCAAGAAGACAATACAGTCTGGATCCAAGGCTCTGAGGAATAATATTCGATCACTTTCTCCAATGTGCAAAGGAGAGGAAGAGCTACAGGTCATAAGTGTTTAAAATACAAATCTTGTCACTGCAATAGAAATATTTCCTTTGTTGGGCCTCCCTGGTGGCGCAGTGGGTTGAGCGCAGCGCTCTGAGGCTGTCTGCAGCCTCAGCGGCACCGGTTCGATTCCCGGCCGGCCAGGGAATACCCACATGGTGCAGCAGACCTCTCCTGTCTCGCCCACTGCTCCCCTCAGTAGTACTTTTGGTCCGTCTGCCTGTTCTGCTCCCTGCTCTGTCTTTGGTGGATTCTCTCACTCTCCCATGCCTCTGGCCTGTACCCCAGTGCTTGTATAAATAAATAAGTCTTTGAAGAAAAGAAATATTTCCTTTGTTACCCTTCCCAATATTCATTTTTCTTTTTCTACTCTGCCCTTTCCTGTATTTCTTCCCCCCACCCATAATCCCCCCAAAGACTATAGAATTTGAAGTCAAATTCTATCTATAGAAGTTCTGCTAGCTATCTCAACATTTTCAGAGACATGAGCACGTGATGTGTTTTTACAATAAAAACAATGCCCAACTCTCGAGTTGGTGATCTGCATTTTTCACTCTACACATGAAATTGTCCCATGTCATAAAGACTTTCATTATTCTTAAAGGCTGAATGAGGAGAATTCTGGCAAAAAAGCAGACTGAGCAGACTGATGTGGATCAATACCTTATTGCTAAAAATATCTAAGAGCCCTCCCTGGTGGCGCAAGGGGTTAAGTCTCAGCACAATGAAGCTATCAGCAGCCACTGCAGCATGAGTTTCATCCCCAGCCAGGGAGTTGACCCACAAGGTGCAGCAGACCTCTCCTATTGCCCTGCTGCTCCCCTCAGCAGTGTATCTAAGTAGATCTGCCTGTTCTGCTCCCCACTGTCTCTGGTGAATTCTCTGACCCCCTGCATCACTGGTCTACAACCCAGTTCTTGTATGCATAAATAAATAAATATGAATCTTTAATAAAATAAAAATATCTAGGAATGCTAAATAAAATACAATACCCAAACAAATTTTAATATACAACCTAGCTTGACAGGAAGGAAGTTTCCAAGGGTCATAAGGGAAGAAACAATCAGGGCCAGAGTTAGGGTGATTGTTGAAGGTTTAACACGGAAAGACCTGCCTCCAGGGAAACCCCTCAGTCCTGAGCACCCAGGACAGTGGCCATCCTGACAGAGGAATAAGGGGAAGCTGCAGGTCAGATAAAGGCTCTAGAGGCCAGAACTAACAATTATTATTTGTCCCAATTGTTTATTTATTGATTTTCTTAGATTCCCTATATAAATGATACTGTATGCAAATAACAGAGTTTGCCTCTTTTAATCTTTACAAGTAATTTCTTTCTCTTTGACAAGATCCTCTAGTAATGTGTTCGACTGCAGCTGTGAAGTCCAGCACCATTGCCTTGTTATAGCCCTTAAAGGAAGTCTTCTAAATTTTCTCCACTGGGTATGTTTATTTTAGTTTACTTTTATAAGTTTATGGGAGTTTTCTTCTATTTCTAGTTTGCTAAATTTCTCTATATTGACTATGTTGATATTTATTAATTGCTTTCATCTGCACCTTTTCTTCTTCATCCCATGAATAGGATTATATTTGTATGCCTTCCAGGACTAAACATCCCTATATTCCAACTCAGTACACTGTTGGATCAGTAAACACACACACATACACACACATGGGATTTTTGAATCTATGTCCTTAAGTTAAATTGGCCTCTAATATTATTTTCTTGCACAATCTCATTGCAGATCTACAGCATACTAACTTCATAAAAATGGTGGGCACTTTTTCCTCTTATTCTATTTTCTGGAACAATTTACATGATTTCTGTAAGATGTATTATAAGTTATCTGTTCTTAAAATTTCAGTCATATCCACCTGGAAAAAAGTGGGTTCTGACCCTAGGCACAATGGGGGAAAGCAAGGAGTGTGACTAGAAGTCTTTACCCCGACCATTGGGCCAATTGTGGATCCTGGTCTTCTCCTACATCTCCCTCCGTGTGCTGACACCGTGCAAAGGTCTGGTAGATTTTTCAGTTGTTAAGATTGACACCAATTTCCTTTAGCTTCCCTCTCTCTCTTCTGGGATGGGCAGAGGTGGAGGTGGGGGAGAGATTAGTATGTGATAACTTGGTTTGCCATACATGTCATGTGTGACTGTCTCTGCAAGCTGGTTTCAGGGGTGCACAGCCTGTGCAGCCCTACAGGGCCTGGTCTTAGAGGCCCCTGTGCTTGGTGTGACTTGCTTTCTAAGATTCATTTCACCTTAGAAGTGTCTGCTCATCACAGCACAAGTGAAAACACCACAAAAACATCTGTGTTTCTAATTCAGTCATCCAATAGATAATTTATTGGTTGAACAAATACTATGTGCCACACTGTCCTAGGCACTAGTGAAAAAATACATAAAAATCCCTGCCTTAGGAGAGTTTATATCCTGACAGGGGAAGGCAAATAATAAATAATAAGCCAAATAAATAACCAAATGATAGTACGTTCACAGGTGATGAAAGCTATGGAAAAAAAAAAAAAACAGAGCAGGGCTAGTGGGGGCCCGGGGCCAGCTGTCAATTCCCTCCATCCCCAGCCTTTCCACTCAAGGTTCCCTCTACTCACCTATCTCAAAACAACTCTTCTCCCCACCCATACTGCCAGTCACGGCTCGGTCTGTCCTCTGATGGCCTTTGAGACCAAACTTCTTCAACCAGTTGTCCCCACTCTCTGCTTTCACTTTCTCACCTCCCAGCCCCTCTGCAATCAAAGGTGTCTAGTTTTTGCTCCTACCTCTTCACTGAAACAGCTATAGCCAAACCAAAATCCCTGATGACTTCCCTGTTACCAAATCCGGTGGAAATTAACTAGAATTTTGAAACTCCCTCTTCCTTGAAACAAGCCACCGGGTTTGCATTTCCTTTACGTTAAGTCCTCAATGTCACCCACAGGTTCTCACAACTTTAAGAGGAAGGTCGTATAGTAAAAGCCTGTCCTCCAATTAACATTGTTGAGTCAATTCATCCAACTCCAGCCAGGATGGCTTTTAACCTCATTAACATTATAATAAAATGGGGCCTCCCTGGTGGCACAGCGGGTTGAGCGCTGTGAAGCTGTCCACAGTGTGGGTTCAATTCCCTGCTGGCCGGCAAGAATCCCACATGGTTGCACCCGCTGCTCCCCTCAGCAGTGTATTTCGGTCCTTCTGCCTGTTCTGCTCCCTGGTCTGTCTCTGGTGAATCCTCTCACCCTTCCATGCATCTGGCCTGTACCCCGGTTCTTGTATAAAAATAAATAAATCTTTAAAAAAACATTATAATAAAATGGTGTTATTCAAGAACCTGCTTTACTGTTCTTCCTGCTTATCTTCATGCTTCGCCACCTGCACCGACAGTTTCTGATCATCCTTTAAAGTCTTGTGTTCTTCTGGATTCTATATTAGTCCCTTTTTCTGGTTGAAATAATCATTCACCGTGACTTCAATTAAATGCTACATATTGATGAGTCCAAAACCTTTATATCCAGCAGACCGTTCTCCTGGGCTCCAGACTCATTTATCCAACTGACTACAAGTCATCATACCTGGATGGCCCACAGGCACCTCAGGCATTCCTATCCAGAGTGACTCACCTTCCCCTACCCAGCCTGGCCTTTAAGTTCTCCCTTCACTTCCCCATTTCTTCCCACATCCACATTAATCACTAAGTCCTACCGATGCTGCATGCTACAGGGTTCTCAAATCTATTTACTTGTATCCCCGGTGCCGTGACCTTAGTCCAGAACACCACATTTTTTCACCCACATTAATACAACAAACAGCCTCATAACTGGTTCCCTAACTGGTATTGCTCCCTTCCAATTCACGCACTAATCAGAGTGATCTCCAAGGACACAGATCCACCCACGTCATCCATCCCTTTGCTGAAAAGTGCTAAGTTCCTTTCTATCTGCAGGATAGAAGAGTCTCTCCACCCCACTCCTTAAAGCGGGCTCCAAAGTTCTTCTGATCTAACAACTACGTCGGTGTTTGAGCTACGTGCAGCACTCCAAACACCCCACGCGCTTGGGCCTCCGTTCCTGCAACGCTCCTCCTGCTGCACTGTGACGGCGTGGCACCTGCCTGCTAATCTTTCTTACCTTTCAAAATATGTCACTTTCTGAAGTCTGAGCTGGGTGCCCCTGGTATCTGCTCCCACAGAACTTAGCACTCCTGTCATAGTCCTGTCAACACTTCTTTTTTGAATTGTTTTTTTTTTTTTAACGTTCACAGCAGTTATATGATTTAGGGGTACAGCTTCACACCACTGCAGATGTGCCACCACACCCCACCTACCACCAAAGCCCCCACAATCCACCCACAGTCCACTGGCCCCCTCCCCTGTCATCACCTCTTACCTCTTTCCTCCCCAGCTACACTGCGAGCCCCACAAAGAAAGGGCAAGTCTACCTTGTTCATGACCGTGACCCCAGTAAGCAGACTATGTGGTTCCATCAACGCTTGTTGAATGAATGAGCAAGCAGCCCAGGTAAACTTGAGCTCCCACATTTCAAAAAGGAATGTGAATCATAAAAAAAGATAGACACTTTTTCTAAAAAAAAAAAAAAAAACAATCAGCGTAACTAACTTGTATATGTCACAGAACACATAACCAGCTTTACATTTTAAAGAAAATAATATAACAAGTGCTCAGCTCTGAGTAGTGGGATATGGCTGATTTTTTTGTTGCTGTTCTACACATCCTTAGTCTCCGGATTTTCTATAATGAATGTATCCTGAATTTTATGGTGGAAAAAAATGTGATCAACTATAAAATTAAAGAACTTGACTATAAAATATTTTTACTCTTGCCTCAAAATAAACAAACTATCACATTTACTGAAATATGATCACTGGAATTTTCCCCCACTTTGTTGGAGGGTGAAGAACAACATGAAATATCTGCCTTCTGTAGCACCAACAGACGTGAATGTCAACAATGTAACCCCAGCTGCAAAAATCACATCACCATTTAGCACCTGAAATGTCAGCAGTGCTTTTCACCTGAATTTTAAAATTCCATAGAAATTATTTTTAAAAAGAAAAATCCGGACTCTGATTTGATGCAGAAAAACAGAAGTATCAACTTTATTTTGTATTTGGAGGCAAATGTAATGAGAATAAGAACCAGCTTTTGTTCTTCTAAAATGTTCCATCAGATGTATTTGACAGGGACATTCTCCTCTGGCTGGTGTTCATCTTAGTGATGAAATAACGCTACAGACAAAAGCAAAGTAGGGTTAAGCAGCTTGAAAGGATGAATGCCTGTGCGTCATGCTTGGTGATAAAGGGAAATGACTGCAACCTCTACACTGCAGAGATATACCCTCTACACTGAATGAGGTAGATATACCCTCTACACTGAATGTGGCATTGAGCTCCATATTTTCCAGGTATTGTGTATTCAGTGACTTACGTATTTTAACGTGTATTATCTTAATTACTATGTGTGTGAGGCATACACACAAAATGCACTACAGCAAATACCATTACATTGACACCTCTGAATAACAAAGTTAACTGCCATGCCCCGGAGGATGGCCACAGAAATGAAGTTTTGTTAGTCTAGTTATACTGTCGTATGTGTGTACATAAGCACACACAAATCACGACCAACTTATACAAAGTAATATATGCATGTATAACCTTCTGTATAAGGATTTTCTTTTGTTTCTATTAAGTCACTTAACACCTTAAATTTAAGTAACACATGGCAATTTTCAAAGCACTTTTTTCATACATCATATTGTTTAAGCTACACACACACACACACACACACATCTCAGATGACTGTATTAAGGAGATGTATTAAGCTACTTGTCTTTCCATGGAAATACCGAGTCTCCAGACTCCCAGTCCAGTAAGGACTCTGTTCCCAGACATGTATACCTCTTTTCTCACCAACCATTTTATTCCTATTTGGCCCTTCACAATTATTTGGGGAGGAGGCCTAGGCCAACCCTGGGGGATGTGTAAGTCTGCGTGAGTGATGCTCACATAGTCAGTCTGTGACGTATGATTCAGGATCCCCTCTCTCAGCCTCTTCTAATACTGCATTGTGTAAGTCTGGAGAGCAGGAGGCTAAAACTAGTGGCCAGGGCCCAGGATTCAATCCCAGGACTGTCAGACTCCTGAGCCCTGATTCTTACCCTGGACAGGTGGTATGAGCAACACGCTCGGGGGATTATGGCCATTACTGCCTAGCATCAGACTTGGAAATGGAAGTTCCATTTCTTTGCTCCCCCGAAGGGCAAAACCATGTATACCAGCCAAGTAATGAGGCACCCAAGCAACCTGGCGCATTTCTTGTCCACTGTCCTACCATCCAAAGTGATAATATCATTTCAAAAGCTGATACTAGGGAGATCCAAATATTTGTGGGGCAAGAAATAAGCATCAATTGCACCAAGATGATATAAGACAGAGTCAGATATGAAATCCTCAACGTTACATCCTATTGCGAATTACCTCTCCTCTCTTCCTCCTTCTCATCACCAAATGCCTCCTCGCCTTCCATCGCTGGCCTCAACATCTCAGCATCCTTTTTCTGTTTGATTCTTTGTTTCTTCAAACTCTTTACTATTCTGTTGACTTTCCTTCGTAAAGGATTGGCCCATTTGCTGGAATATTAGAAGTTCAAAGTGAAATCTTGTTTCTCAGCAGTGATAGGACACTAACGATGGGAGGGATTACAAGGAAAAGGCTATCTTCCCACATGACTGTACACATTCCCTGTCTCCCACTGCCCTCCGAGCTTGGACATAACGTCAGGCTACAACCTTACTCTGCAACTATATAACCCCGAGAACCTGGGACCCAATGGGGCTTCACAAAACACAGTTGATTTTTATGTTTATGTTTCATGTTCTAAAGACCTAAACACAAACCAATGAGAAAAAGGAGGAATATTCCAGGTGGAGGTAGGGCTGGAAACCCAAAAGAGAGCGAAGATTCGCATACAAAACTATGAAGAGGTAACAACAGGTACACAGTCCCATCCTCAGCCAAGCAATTCCCAGAAGGAACAGTGGCCCCTGCCAGTGCTCTCAGCTGCGCGGAGCAGCCGGGTTCTGAGCTTCTGGAGCCCAGAGATAGATAAGCCTGTCTTTGAAATGATGACTCTGAAGGTAACACTCACTATTCTCCCCTAAAACCGCATTACTGGGTTGTCACTGAGTTCCACTAGGTAAGACAGATGTGTAGTAAATAAATGCCTTTTTCTCAATTAATCATAAAAAAGTCTCCGGGTATAAATGAAATAGTGGGTGAAGGTCACAAATATATTTCTATGATTTACCTATGGTTGCTTTACACTGCAGTGCTATTAACTACAGTCTCAAAAATAATAATAATAACTGAAAGAACTATATAATTCTCAGTTCCTTGGGGCCAGATGTGCTTCAGAATGTGGAATATTTTGGGTTTAGAAAGATAATATGGCAAGATAGTACACGACACTCCCATGGGACCCTGGGGGAGCATCTCATGATCAAACACAGTAATATTTCTGCAGCAAAATGCATGAATATTCACTCTAAGCATTAAATCACGACTAGAAAATGTCTCAGGTAAGGTCAGATCAAGTTTTGCTGCCAAATAAGTTCAGAAAAAAATAGCTTTAGGTTTGAAACATTTTTTGAATTTCAGAATTTTACATAAGAAATTGAGGACATGCTTTTTCCCTAACGCTGTGACTTCAATACATCTTACTTTGCATAACTTCAATTACTATATTTGCTTAATCCACAGGTTTCATTTTATTTTTTTTAAAGATTTTATTTATTTATTTATTTATATAAGCACTGGGTATAGTCAGAAGCGCGGGAAGGTGAGAGAATTCACCAGAGACAGAGTGGAGAGTAGAACAGGCAGACTGATGAGGTACACTGCTGAGGGGAACAGTGGGCAGCAGGACAGGTCTGTGCGCCATGTGGGACCCTCACCCGATGGCTGGAGATTGAACCGGTGCTGCAGAGGCTGCTGTGGGCAGCTTCGCAACCTAGCGCTCGGCGCTGCGCCACTGGGGAGGTCCCACAGGTTTCATTTTAAATCTAGTAGTGTGTACATTTCACATTAATTAATAAAGGAGAATGCAGCGCAGTCTTAGTACTTAAAAGGCCATTGCACTGGTCTAGGTGACAGAGGACTCGGTTTTAGGTTCAGCCTTCTAGCATGCCAACAGTGCCGTGATCCCAAGCTAGATATTCTACCCAATGTGGATGTCTAAGGGGGGATGAAGGGAGAAAATGATCTGTTTAGTGTCCTAGAGGCGAGTTTCTTCTTTTCATATAAAATGTTACATATTTTGGCCAGCATACTCATCCTTGAAAAGTTCAGGTCAACTCTTCCCACACACATTCAATACTGACAGCATATTTATGGCAGAAAGACTCTTCTACATACTAGAGACATAAAGATGAATAAGACATGGGACCTTCCCTCAAGGAGCTTACAATTTAGAAGGGAAGGCAGATAGAAAGGCAAATATAGCTGTATTGCATTTAGATGCTACAAGAAGAGGTGAGCAGAGATTGGTAGAAGAACAGGAAGAAGTCTGACCCACTCTGGGCAGAAGGTCTGGGGTAAGTTTCCTAGAGGAGATGAGAGCTAAGCTGAGGCCTGCACCTGAGTGGAGTGGTGCAGACAGAGGAGAGTGGAGGTAAGAGCCGAGGAAGAGCATTTCGATCAACAGGCAAGTGTGCCGTGTGGAATGTTCAGAGAGGCAGGGAAGCTTGACACTGCGTACAGGTTCGATTCCCGGCCGGCCAGGGAGAAATCACATGGCACGGCAGACCTCTCCTGTCTCTCCTGCTGCTCCCCTCAGCGGTATCTTCAGTCCATCTGCCTGTTCTGCTCCCCACTCTGTCTCTGGTGAATTCTCTTACCTTCCTGTGCCTCTGACCTGTACCCCAGTTCTTGTATAAATAAATAAATAAATCTTAAAAAAAGGAAAACTAGGGCCTCCCCGGTGGCACAGCGGTTGAGCGCTGGGTTGCGAAGCTGCCTGCGGCCTCTGCAGTGCCGGTTCCATCCCCGGCTGTTGGCTTGGGTCCCACATGGCGCGCAGACCTCTCCTGCCGCCCGCTGCTCCCCTCAGCAGTGTATTTTGTCAGTCTGCCTGTTCTGTTCCCCGCTCTGGCTCTGGTGAATTCTCTCACTCTCCCGCGCTTCTGACTGTACCCAGTGCTTGTATAAATAAATAAATAAACAAACAAACAAATAAATAAATAAATCTTTTTTTTAAAAAAAAAAAAAAGAACACAAGTGCAGAAAGAATTTCTGAGAACAGAGAAAACGGTGGGATTTGCAGCGCTTGTAAAGTGCTTGATGGAAGAGTTGAAGTAGAGAAAGAATTCAAGGTGAAGCGGATAGAGAAACTCCAAGGCCCGGGAGCATCATGGGCAAAATAACAGATGCAAATAAACTCTAGGATATGAAAAGTCAAGCTATCTCTCTGGCTAAAGCAAAAGATACATGGAGTGTTATTTAAAAAAACAAAAACAAAAACAAAAAAAAAAAAAAAACACTGTTGGAGTTACAGGAGTCCAATATAGGTGACCTGGAGAGTGCAGCCCTAAGAGTGAACTTAAGCAACAAAATGCATTGTCGTTTTATCCACATTTCTTTTCTCCCTGTTTCCTATAGTACAAAAAACAAGGAACTTAGAAGAAAGATTGAAATCCTTGCTCTATCAGGATATGATTTTGAGCAAGAAACCAAACCTCCCTACATCTGTTTTGAAGGTCAAACAAATTGACAATGTGTGTGAAAATGCTACATGCACTGGACAAGGCCAGTCACGCCGAGTGGTTTGATGTGCACTTTCCTAATGGGATGTGACTTCCTACCCTGATGTCTGCGCCCAGCCCCTGCTAGAGGATGCGCGCCTTCAGAACACAGGGCACGATCTGATTCAACTTTTTGTCTCTCATGGCACCTAACACAAGGCCTAGAATCCAGATATTCTTGAATGCATTAGAAGTTCTTGAAGGCTACCGCGGAATGAAATAGTGCTATTTTAGGAAGATAAGTCTGGCAGGACACGACAGGATGAAAGGAAGGAAAATAGATTGGAAGTCAAGGCACGTGTCTAAATTGGCTTGCAAGCATCCTTATTCACTCTCTCCTTACCCGAGGGCACAGCCATATATTCCTACTAGAGTGCCAGGGAACTTCTCCAGGACCCCCCCCCCTGCCATCTTCTAAATGCCACTTGCAGCGCATCCCAGTCATTGTCTCTCCTGCAAGAACTCCTCAGGCTGGACATCTCACCACAATGCCCCCCCAGCCCCCAGTCGTGCCTTTGCCCTTGGCTGCCAGCTAGCCTGGTGTCATGGAGTGGATGCTTATGTCCCTCAAATCCACAGGCTGAAGCCTTAACTCCCAGTTTGGCTGTAACTGGAAATGGGGTCTCTACTCTAAGGAAGTAATTATGGTCAAATAAGGTCATGAGAGCGGGGCCCTGATCTGGCCAAATTTCTGTTATTATAAAAGGACACCCCAGAGAGTGTGTTCTGTCCCTCTCTCCCCACCCCTGCACGCGCCAAGGAAAGGCAATGGGAGCATGGTGAGAAAGTGGCCACCTGCAAGCCAGCAGGAGAGATCTTGCCAGACACCAAACTGGCACCTGGATCACAGACAGCCACCCTGAGAACTCTGAGAAAATACATGCCTGTTGTTTACCCAGCCCTCCCCGCGCTGGGTTCCATGACAGCAGCCCCAGAAGACGGACTGACACACCTTGGTACCCTGTGCTCCTCTCCTGCAACCACCTGCCCAAGATAAGGCCTGGACTAAGACATGACAATAAAATGGGAGGAGGGGCGTCCCTGACTCACGCCAAGGGGAACCAACCTGGCAGAGAGACCCATGGCGGTGATAAAGGAAACAGTCATTGGTCACTCCCAGGCTTCTCGCCCGGGAGACTAAAGAAATCAGTGACAGACATGACTGGTGTCAAGGAGAGATGATTTGGGAGAGAAAGAAGGTAAGTCCAGTTGTGCATGTGTGGCTTTTAGGCGCTATCCCAACATCTAATTCAGGAGGGCAGTTGGAAACAAGGAACAGGTGGAGGCGAGGCTCTCAGGATTCGGTTTAAGAGTCGACGCGAGGAAGGCGTGGGCAGACAACCATGGGGAACGAAGAACAGCCACCGAGCACCAGAACAACAAGGGACGCAACGAAACCCAAGGAAGGAAAGGTTTCGAGAAGGGAGCGATCAACAGTATTCTGTGACCAAAAGGTCAACTGGCAATTTGGCAGTGAGGGTGGCAATGAGGTTATTAGTTACTTGGCAACAAACGGCTCTATTCAACAGAACCTAAGTGTCCAGAATTCTCTAAAATGCCGCAGTTGGTGTCCTTGCAGTGAAACACCTCAGACATATAATCCGCATATAATGAGGTTCTCTCATTATTTCAGTAACTCAATTACCTTGAACAGGGTCCAAGGAGAACTGGCTTTATGCGAATCCAAGTCTACGATGACTCAAGCTGGAGCAGGGTCCCAGGTGCGCACACCCGCACCTGCTCATATGTTATCAGAGTTCCAAGCGCCCAGCCAGACTTTGAAAATGTACAGACTGCATTTTCATTCTCTGAATTCACTGTACGTAATGCTAGGAACCTCGAACCTTTCAGCAGTTGTCTAATGACTGCATAAAGCTTTTCAAAATAACAGCACTAACTATGTTGTACAGTATTATGAAACACACATGCAGGGATTGGAAAATGCAAACGAGTATTTTAAAAACTCAATGGGTGATGATTTTTAGGCAATTTTTGACACACTTACTCCCGATTATTTACCTCCCATTCTAAGAAAGTCAGTGGTAGGAAGACTATCTGCATAATGAAAAGTAGATTATAATACAGAGATCCACGCAGCGGGATTTGTCTAAATGGAGAGAGGCACAGGGCAGCCATCTGGCGAGCAGCAGCACGGAGTGTATGGAGGACGCACTATTTCCATCACCTGGGTATCAGATGAGCCACAGTCTTCTTTAAAAAATGGCTTTTTTATTAGTTGAAAGCAAGCATAGCTTTGTCTTTTGCAGACTGAGTTCTGAATTCTTAATTCAAAGTTACAAATGCAATCCGATAGGAAGAAAAGGAACGTGACAATGGAGCGACTTCAAGGGGTGGTGTTAGAATGTCTCGATTCTCCACCTTAGCGCAGCTAGTGACACTCAAGTGGCATCTCATGCAGCTCACAGATGTGTCACTGGAGGATGCAGACAGATGCCACTTTATCCACAGACTAGAAACTGAACTTGGCACTTGACACTTCTGTCACTGGTGCTCTCCGACTGTAACAGGCCAGTTCCCCTCTCCTCACCTTGTCCCCTCCTTCCTTTTGTCCCCATCCACCTGATCTTTTCCTTCCTTCATCTCTACATAAGTCTTAAGCCTACCAGTGACACTTAAACCTAATGAGGAGTCTGATCCCTATTAATGAGAATAAAAATAGATCTTACATAACCTTGACAACGTAATGGATTTCAAAACACACCTTACATGCGAGTTTAATAAGGCTATTAGTAGCAAATTCTTAGAAAGCTTTTCCCTAATGTTCTCTGCCCCTTCTGTGTATGTGCAACCAGTTGGAGCCGGCCTGAGCTCTGTGTGCCTGGTTCACATTACACCTGAACTCAAGTCAAGTGGAAGTAAAATAGAGGCTCGGGGACAAAGTTCAACCGCCTCTGCTGAGAAGTGACAGTGAAGGCGTCTACGGTGGGGAGACACCATGGGGTGTGACGAGTTCTGTGGGAGGATCCCCTCCATCTAATCCAAATCTTCCCCTCCCTTCAGACACAGCTCAAGTAGCACCTCTGCTGTGGAGCCAACCCTGCCCTCTCCCACTCACCCTGATCCTCCACTGCCTCAGAACTTTTACAAGTTCTGCCCATCTCTCACTTCTACCCTTAATTATAATCCATTTTATGTTGTTACTTAGTGTGCCACGCTTGGGATTTATTTTAAGGGAGACTTAAGCTCCTCAGAAGTAGGACATATGACTTCGACGTTTCCAAATCCTCCATAATAGCTACCACAAGCAAATGATGACCGAATACGGTCAGTTGTGGAAAATATGAGCCAGGCACCATTCGACTCTGGAGAGCGATTATTCTCTTCACCCAAAGGGCTTTCATTGCCCCCATCTGCTCCGATTACTTCTCACCTTTCCTCCCTCCAATTCTTGTCTGTCGCTAGCTCCTTAGGTGATCTGCAGAAAAAGCACTGTCCAAAATGCAGGAGCCACAGAATGTCAAAACATCATTTGTTTTGGCTTAGACTGAAGGCCAGAGGAGAGCAAGAACAGCTTTCTCCGGGAGGAACTCATACTTAATGCACAGGAGGGAGCGAAAGGATGACTCCCAACGCTTCAGGCAGAGGCCTTCCAACCAGGAGGCCCAGGTATGCTCCTGTGTCTGCAACTGGCTTTGAGCCCCTCAGACGTAGACAGAATACAGTGTTTGGGCTTTTCTTTGTCAAGTCACTGCACATTGATTTTACTGCTGCATCTTTCCCTTTGATGGGTTCATTTATTTTTACCTATTGTAATATTTTATCTCTATTGTTTGAAATGAATAAAAGGAGGCAAGTGAAGGAGACGGTTTTTTAAAGGGTACTTGTCCCTCCCACCACACACACACACACACAAGGGGGTATCGCCGGAGTCGGCCTGTGCTTAAGCCCCTTGTGCGGTATCGAGGGTGGATCTTCATTCCCAAACAATTGTTCCCTGGCCTGTAAAATCAGCTTCACCAGGAAAAGCTGACAGTGCCCGAGCCACCCTCAGACATCGTTCAGGGAAATCCAGCTGAGCAGGAGGCCGACAGCGGCTCTGGGGTGTGACTAGCCACTCGGGACGGCAAAGGGACATATCACTCTACCACAAGAGTGAAATAAGTTAAGAAATAATCATAATAAACCAAGTTGTATGGCGTTCCAGCATGTGATGGTCACAAGGTTCAAGTCTCCCAAGCAACTGTATTATGTAGAAGGAAGAAAAAAACACTTTATCGGGGGGTAGCCCTTTGGAAGAGATTTTAGAGGAAAACGCAGTGTACTGGCACATCCCCAAAAAACTCCTCGGCAGAGGCATGACAGAAGGGCCGTGATGAAATGATTCTACCAGGACAAGTCTCGCAGGCACTCGCTAAATGGAACAGCACCATCCTAGCCACCAACTGCCACCAAGTGTTATTTCACTTTTATTCATGAGTTTTATATGAAATCAAGGGAAAAGGAAAGGTCAAAAATTCCACTTCTACCCCCAATCCTGGGGGAACAAATGTGAGAAGGTCTAGGACTAGAGGTTACCCACTCAGTCCAAGGAGTTAAGTGGAAACTGAAAGACTTGGGGACCCATGTGCCAGAGCGGCCCGGGAGCGTGTGCATGTGCAAGGCGTGAAGCTGCACTCCTGAAATTCTATGGTTTTGCAAAATAATGGTTAATCAACAAAACTGTATTGAAAAAATAATACAAATCATAATAGCAATAGAGAAAACATTGAGAAAAATATCGGTGCATGTGTCTAACTGGGGGGCCAAAGAAGAGTCCATGGCCACACACAACCTGGAAGATTAAAGGGCTCAGTCGCCCACAGGGACCTTCTTTCTGCCAGAGAATGTAAGGCGGTACTCTCAGGACAGTGCTGGCGCTGACCCTGCATTTGTACAAACCTGAGTGTGAGCATCTACTTCGATTTTGTGCTCAAGTGCCTCACTCACTTCTCCCTAGTCCTGGCCCAGCGGGGTGGGGGTGGGGGGCAGTCTTGAAAATAAACAAATTTAAAAGTATGTCAGTGGTCCACGGGGATTTTCTGTACAATACTGAGATGGAATCTGATATGAACTGGCTTGACGACACACCAAAGCATTAGGCCCACTTCCATTTCACACTGCCCCAGCACCAGGATTTGTTTTTCCTTTTCCTTCCAGTTGGGATTTCATTTGCTGTGGGAATGGACAAACTATGCAAAAAGACATCTTAGATGGGTGGAAAGAAAAAAAAAAAAAAAACAGGCCATTTAAAAACTATTTTGGTAGATCTTTAGGTTTTTCTCAAGCTACCTTTTTTTTTACATTAAAAGGACCCAAGCATTACCGCTGTGGTTCTGGCGCATGTGGGTAAGTGTGTCAACACAGAAATCTCCGAGTACACCCAGCGGTAAGCAAATCAAAGCTGACATGTGTGCCTACCTCTTCCGCCAGAGAGCGCAGCAGCAAAGGGGCAGGCATGCCAGGATGATCATGGTGATCAGACCAAGCACAAATATCCGGAACATCTGTGAAGGCTCTGTGGGTTTCATAAGATCCTGTTACTTTTATGATTTAAGCAAGAGAAGCAAATCTGAGCTCTTTCATAAAGTCTTTATAAAAAAACTATCAGCTAATAATTGAGTAAAATAAAGAGGTATTCTTATATAACAGGTAAATATCCTTGCTATTCTCTAAGTAGCAGAAGTTTATGAAATGTTCTTAAAATACAACTAAAGGCTACACTTTAAATACCTGCCCCCCACGGAGGCCTTACCAAAATGATACTACTGTTTTTGATAGTGGGTTTTTATGTTTCCTACTGTATATTTCTTCCTACAGCTTAAGTGTGTTTTTTCCTTGGCCATACGTTACATCCTAGAGCACTTGAGGAGTGAATTAATCTACGAATAGTTAAATTGATAAAGAAATGGTTCCTTAAATGTTTACTTCCAAATTGTAAAACATTAAATTAAACAGGAAATCAAGAATTTGCAGGTGAATAAGCATATTTTATTCTTATACTCATTCGGAAATGCATTCTAATGTGATTGGGGAATTGTAAGTCACGGTTCAATTTTTTCCTCTACAAAAAAGCAAATGTCTCTTTATACATAATATGAAGACTAAACTGATGAATGAATTATAAACAGCATGTGACAGTGTTAAAATTGTAATAGTATATTCATGATCAGGTTTCAGTTGCCGTTATTAATACTAGATGTTCAGCAAAGAGCTATGAACTGCATAGCGACTATGTTAACCTAAGACATTATTTTTGCATGCATCCTTTTTGTAGTATTTGTTAGTGCTTCATCATATCAAATATATCTATCATGGGACCAACAAGTAATAAGTCTCTAATAAGTCTCCAGTATCCGTGAAAGCACAAAAACAGATGGTCTGGTACTCAAAATTTTGTAAAGAAAAAAAAAAAAATCCTCTTAAGAGAAGAACCTAATTCAAAACAACAGAATAAAAAGAAACTCATAAACAGAGCTTAACGGGAAACATTCTGTTATATACTGAGATGTCCACAAGATAAATGGGAAGAACTCTACTGAGAAAGAGAGGGTCACAGGAGAAAAGTTAAGCTGTGTCAGATGGGGCTGAGGGTACAAGACAGGATGTACTAAAGCAAAAGACCAGGAGAGACGAAATTTAACTGTCTCTCACATCTAAAAGCTAAGCAGACGTTGCTCGTGAAAAGAGGCCTGACCCCCCAGGACTTTTAAAGGACACTATTGCTCCAGGCTGGAGCCCCCTTTAAGTGGTAAGCTGAAAGATGAGAATTTAAACTTATGCCATGTGACCTGTTAATTCAATTTAAAAAAAAAAAAAACAAATGTAAGAGGATGAACTTACTATCTTCTAACGGGGTAAAACAGTTGAGGTTATTGATCCCGAGTGATGAATAACAGCATTTGAGTTTCAAACATTCACTCCGGTTAAGATTTCTCAGTCCAGTGCAAGCTTCCACCACCTGGTCTTCCTTTGGAATGCACGCTTTTAGAAACAAAATCCAAGAAAGATAATTCAGCATGGTTAATAAGCAACTTCCCTGGTTAAGTCATTACTGCAAGACAAAAACAATTCAAAACATAAACATTTAAGCCGGCACATTTGAAGAAGAAATTGAATGACATAAATAATGATGAATGTGGAAAAAATGAGTTAAACCAACAATTACCACAAAGTTATTTTAACAGCATATTTTCAGTTGTAGATGAACTGGAGAAAAACATAAATTGTTAACAGATCAATGGTAAGGTAATTTTTAAAGGGCAATAAATCATCAGTTGAGTGGTGGTGCCGCAAATACAACAGAGAAGGAGGTAGAACAAATGCCATTAAAACTAACACCTTGTTGAAATAATACCACAGATAGCTCCTCACTCGATTTTACCAAGCTACTCACTGACTGCATCCATGCCAATGAATGCAAGGCAAATTCACACAGTCAACTGCTAGAGAGTGAGGCTAAATGATACTATTGGTATTGACCTACTTCCTGTGAACACCAATCACATTGGCATCACGATATGCTTTAAGATTCTTCCTTTTGGCTTTCAGTTATGATTCTGTAATTTTAAATAGGCATAAACACCAAGAATCATAGAACTCCAATACATTCATACATATTTAAATCTCTAAGACTCACATGCTTGAATAGCTGATCTTTTTAAACATCCTGCTTCGTAAGAGAAACAAATGACAACTGAAAAGGAAGATAACAGATTTTCATTCAAAAAGAAAATCTCCACGGTATGGCTAAAGGCGAGCATAGATTCAGTTCAATTTCCAACACGTCAACTGCAGATTTAGAAAAGTAATAACTGATGTCTTATGATCACTGTTCAGCACTTCAACTTCAGCAAAGAATAATACAATGATTAGAAGTATTTTTTTGCGGTATATTTAATTATCTCCCCCCTCTCTAAAGATTGGCAATTTCTAAAGCAAAGGTGAAAGCTGTAACAGCTACCTCCTGGGGCCAGGCATCCTGCTTTACATACATTATTACCAATCTTCACAACAAGTCTCGAAATGAGTTTTTCATCCTCCATTTAAAAAGGAAAGAAATAAAGATCCAAAGACACTTGTGCAAGGTCACAAATGAAGGCATTACCAGATGGCCTGGATATTCACTCCCCAAACATGTGAGAGTTTAGCCTAGTCTGGAGTTACGTACGCTAAGAAATCTGTTTTGCATTTTGCCAGGCCCAGAGTGACTCTCCACAGGTCGACCTGCATCTGGATTACCACGTTCAGCAGTGGGCCTCACATACCCAGAAAAGGGTGACAGTAATCAGGGCCTGGTGAAAAATGGGATGAATTTCCTGTATTTTGGGTATGTCACAGTAGGCATTGTTCAAAGACCACTTTCCAGAAAGGAAAATCATAGAAAAGATCTTAAATCATAGGAAAAACTGGACAAGATGACCTCAAAAGTCCCTTGTGATGCCCAGCTTCTGTTATTTTCTACTTAAAACTTCATCTGATGGGCTTGATGCTAGATACTAAAATTAACTTTCAGACTCAAATTACTGAGACATACTTGTAATTTTGAAGACTAAAAAGGGTAGAACAATTTTAATCAGGTTTAAGTAGCTAATTTTGTCCAAAGGGAGAAGCATCACGTGCCCGCCCAAGCGTCCTTGATGCTGGTCTCGAGGTTATCATTTTAATCTGCAAGAGACGAACCTTAGACCAACAAAAGCCTAATGAAAAAATACACTTCTTTTTAGTGCTTACATGCAAGCAGTGCTCATTTTCACTTGTACAGAGGAGGAAATAAGTTGGTTAAAACTGTTTCACATTTTATGAACTTGCAGGTATTCTTTTCAAAGGAGGTCATATATATACATATTATAAATATTTAATCACAGTTTTGAAAGCTTTTAATCAACTTACTAACTCAGATGTTTCTCTTAAAAATGGAACAGTTTGAATTTTGGGCAAAATCTCATACAGTTAATTTTGACTCAGACTCGTTTTAAAGGTGGCTTCCGTGTAAGTACAACGTAGTTATCTAGGTAATTTGGGGACAGTTTACATCTGCTGCCTTCATAAACTCTAAAATTTAAATCATCATTTGCTGTTTATGACCAAGTTTGGCTTCACTAAGTCCTTCTTTCAGCGTTGTAACACATCACTTTCTCCACTCATTGGGAGCACAGCAGTTTTTTAATTTACTGCAAGAGCTTGTTTATTTTGCTATTCTCATTGGTAGTAGGTGTTATAATGCCTGTTTTGTATTTGATGAAACCAGCTCAGAGAAACAGGAAGAGATTTATGCAAGGTCACAGAAGAACTCAGTGGTAGAGTCTGGAATTAAACAATGGAAATAATTGTGTGTTTATAGATGTACATCGCATTTTGTTAGAATAAATTCTGCATGATTTTTAATAAAAGTTTCACCTTTGTAATTCACATATGTCAATTTATTTGAAGCATCTCCTTGAAAGGGCACCACAGGCTGGTGTTTATTTGTGGTTAATAATTCTCAGGAGTCATCATGCGCTGGATAAACATATACAGACATATACAGACTCACAAAAAGACGATGTGACTTGAAACCTGAACTTTTTATCATTAAAACAGATGGGAAAACATCTGGTATACCAGTCCCACAATACCCGATTAATGCCACAGAGGACATACATTTCATAACACTGAGTCAGTGACTATGCTTCAAACGATGCCATTAAGATAGTTGTGAACGGTTTAGAGATTTATAAAGAAAAGATATTTTAAAAACAGCAACAAATGTTTATGTATGGAATGCCTTAAAAATATCATAGCAGCTCATCCTTACAATTCTTTGTGGTCAGTCTCTTCATTTTAAAGATGCAGACACTTAAGTTCAGAGAGGTTGTCTTGCTTAAGGGAAGGGCAGAGTCACGATGAAAAATCAGGTCTGTCCCACCCCAGTGCTAATAGACCACACTGCCTCTTCAACATTTAAATACTGTTTTCAAAAAGAGGATTATCTGGAGGAAAAAAATCAACTTACTGGTTGGGAAGAAAAAAGGTAGCATAGTTTCCCAGGTAGAGTCTTGTTCCAGAGATTGTCCATCAGCATTTTCGTTGCTCCAGAGAAGATACTCACTTGGGGCCAAAGAATATGGAAAACCTTAAGAGAAAGTAAAATAATTCAACATATAAAGTATTTATCATTTTCTGTGACTCCTTAATTGTAATTTTCTTTGCTTAAGTTAATTATGGAAAAATCTAAGAGCTAACAGACATTGTACTTTCATCTCATAACAGCTTTGGTACTATTAATAATCAGAATGTAATTCTGCTGTGAAACTGAAAGACTGAGTCTAAAATTTAAAAATTCTTAAGCTAGAGGCCGACACATCCCTCTGTTGTGCTGTAAACTGATTTACAGTAGTTAACTTGCCCCTGAAAAACAGCATCGACATTCAAAAGCCCAATCTATTATCAACTTGGAAACAATATGGATTCCAACTAAATCAGAAACTCTTGGCAAGTATGTTGGCTTCTTTATTTACCGATAAAAATCAAGGCCTTAGACACAATAAAACCTTCTTGACCCTTCTTCTTCACTACTTCAAACAACTTGTTTTTAAATTTATTTGTATGAGGCTCTCCCCGGAGCATGGGTTCATCCACACTATTGAATATTTTCCAACACTATCCTTAACAACTTCCCAGCACACCATGATACAGCTCTGTAGCAACTGAGTTAACTATTACCCCATACAAAGATATTTGGGTTGTTCATAATTTATTGATAATATAAAGAACGCTGTAATGATTATCATTGGAGCTACATTTTTGCAGATAATCATGAAGAAATTTTGAGGATAAATTCTTAAGGAATGGCTCTTGGCCATGGCCATGTTATCCTCCAGAAAGGCTGTACCCAGGTACACGTCTACCAGCAGTGCAGGGAAGTGCCAGTTTTCTTGCATCCTCACATTTTTGTTGTTGTTTGCCAATTTGATGGCCAAAGTAATGGTATCTCTTTGGCTTGCATTTGTACTTCTAGTGATCAGCAAGCTTATATCTTTCATATACTTGCTGCATAATAGAAAACTTAGACTTTAATCTGTCATATAATTTGCAAGTATTTTTCAAGGTTGTCAGCTACCTTTAAGTTTGTATGATGTTTTGGGAGTTCCAAAGTTAAAAATGTTTTATGTAACAAAACCTATTAGTTTATTTACTATTTCTGCCTTTCAGTTACTGATTTTTGCTAATGATTCTACACTGTAGCATTTCCTTCTAATACTCTTAGAGTGCCACTTTTTAAGTGTAACTCTTTAATCACCTGAAACATATTTTGTAATATGTTATGAAGTAGAAACAGATTTTTTTCAATGTCCTAATCCCATTTATTCAGTCCAGTCTTTCCCACTTGTGACATCATCATCATATTCTAAGTCCTCAGATAATCCTAGGTCTGTTTCTGGACTTTCTATTCTATTCCACTAATCTGTCTATTATTGCACCAATGCCACTGCTACAGCTATCTTCTATTGTTGCATGTTATATATTATAACTGATGTGATAATTCTTCATTAGTCTTCACTATCAAAACTTCATTCTCAACTCTGAAGAACTTGAAAATGAACATTAGACTCATTCTGTCAAGTAAAAAGAAAATCCTAATAATATTTTTATGGTAATCATGTTCACTTATTTTACATTCATTCAAAAAAAACAGGAATTGCGTGCTTCATATGCTGGGCCTGAATTCAGTTAAATGTAGACTCATTTGAAGAGAACTGATAACTGTACAAAATCTTCTCATTCAACATTGGGTTTGTTTCTCCACTCATTTACTTCTCTTTTCATGCCCATGAGTAAGGTTTGTAGCTGCGTTCAGATAGGTCGTGCACCTTTCTTATGCTTATTACCGTGTGTGTGTGTGTGTGTGTGTGTGTGTGTGTGTCTATGGTATAGCATATATACCACATTTTCTAGCTGAACATTGCTGGTGTATAAGAAAGCTGTTAGATTCTGCTTCAAGTATTTTCTAACTTACAACCTTAGTTGTCTCCTTAACTCTCATTGTTCTTCCCTTTCATTTCAAATCTAGATAATCATATTGTCAGTAAACATAGATGGTTTTGTTTCCTTTGTCCCCAATCTTAACAGGCTGCTTCTTTTTCTTCTCTCATTGCATTGCCTAGAATTTCTGGACCTATATTGGATATTAGCTATGATAATGGGCATTCTAGAGTCGATTCTGACTTTAACAGGAATGCACTTATATCATTACATGTAACATTAGCTTCTGGTTTAAGATGAGATTTTTTTTTTACTTTTATTAAATTAAGGATGTATTCCTCTAGTCCAATTAACTACAAATTTTCTGTTGTTATTTTGTCTCGTTTTTAATCAAGAAGGGAAGTGGGATTTAATCAAATGGTTTTGTATTTATTGCGATGATTTGCTCTCCCTGCCTATCCATTGTTAAAAATTAATATATTTTGAAATATTAAATATTCTTGCATTCCTAAAAGACCAGAAGTGCTAATGCTTTAAGTGATTCGTGGAGAAATAGTCCTAAGTGAAGTGTGCCTGTAGTTTTCTTATGTGGTAACACTCTAGGTTTGGGCACGAGTATTTTATCTGTTTCATACAATAATCTGGGAAGCATCACATCTTTTTTTCTATCTTGAAGCAGTTTAAGCAGCATAAGAAATATCTGATTATTAAAAGTTTGGGAAAACTCATTTACAAGTAGTCTGAGTTTGTCTTTTTGTGGAAGAGTTAATTCCTTAACAACTTTCTACTTCTTCCTGGTCATTTTGATCATTTTTATTTTCTAGGAAAACATTCACAAAATAACAATTAGGATATAATCATAAGGGTACTCACTTAACACTTTTAAATTTCCTTTGTATCAATAATAACATCATGTTTCTCATTTTAACGAGACCAACTTCCATACATATGGAAGGTGTGTATTCTCAGCCTGCAGGGTACAATTCAGGAAGTTAAATCATGCTGAGTTATATGATTCAAATGTGCAATATCTTTATTTTTTCTGTCAAGGAAGGACTGAAAGCTATGTGTTACAGTCTCACACCATGATTGTGGTTTTTCTAAAACCAGTTGTTTTATATATTTCAACTGTATGAATAAATGTTCATTCACGGCAGTTTTATCTTTACTGTATGTTAGATATCTTGACAATATTTTTAAAAAACATTGTCCTGTTGTTTTCTCCTAATTCCTACTCACTCAATAAATAAATAATGTCTACTGTATTCTAGCTTTGGGGAATATATCAGTGAACAGATCAGATAAAACCCCTGTTCTTATGGAGCTCACAATACAGCAGAGAAGACGGATAAGAAAGAAGTAAACTCACAAATCAAGTAATTATAAATTGTAACGAGAGTTCTGAAGAAAGGGGAAACCAGTTCAGTATAAGGCCGGGGACCTGCCCTACATTAGGTGGACTCTGAGATGATAGGACATTTAAGCTACACCTGTTCTGCTCCCTGCTCTCTCTGGTGAATTCTCCCACCCTCCAGCACCTCTGACCTGTACCCCAGTTCTTGTATAAATAAATAAATCTTTAAAATAAATAAATAAATACAAATAAAAAAAACAACAGCAACAACAACCAAAAAAAGGCGATTGGAAGAAGCCAGCCACGGAAGAGAGCTCCCAGCACATGGGCACTCCATGAGATGAATACTGCCAGGCACACCTGAGCAGTGGGCAGCAAGCCTGCTGCACCACAGAGACAGGAGAGAAGGTGCAAGCACTAGCCTCTCCACTACCATTGCTCGCCCAGGGCCCCGCCTCCGCCCCACCTGACTGTCCTGGCGGCCACTGGAGTGAGCAAACCCTCGAAGGCAGTGCTGACTGGCGGTGGCATGCTGCAGTCTCAATGGCCCCACCAGGTTCTGTACAGGTGGGGTGCTCTCTGGAGTCCTTCCAGGACAGAGCCTGATCCCCAACTCTGAGTATGCACGCCCTCGCAGACAGTCTTGGCCTTGGCCTGAGGTGAGACATGGGTTGCTGCTACTTCTCTCAGCAGCGTCTGCCCTGGCTTCCTTCTACCTTTCAGAAATTTCCAGCAGATGAGTGGCAGGTGGCCTCCTACTTGGCTCGCCAGGTTTTCACCCGTTATAGATCTTTTGGTGACTTCAGTGGGCATTGGAGATGGAGGAGGCGATCTCGCATTTACTCGGATTGGCGCCATCTGTGGCAGCCTCAGTTCCCTGGCCTCCACCACTGCCTCTGCCCTCCTCTGGAAGATACTGCTTATAAATTAACTTGAGCAGTGTTTCCCAAAGTTCGGTGTGAGTATCATCAGCATTACCGAGTTAAATTTAAGTGGACCATCATTGAATATTATGGGTATCTTTTATCTTTGCCATTTTATCTTTTTTTGAAAAGTGTAGAAAAATATATATGACTAACATATCAAAACCACCATGACACCAAACACGGTTAATATCACTCACCTTATGGGAAAGCTTCATAAGCTTCCTCTAGTCATCCCTGTTCCTTCCTCCCTGGGAAAACTGGCCCCTAAGTCCTCTCTCCCTATACCTGGGCTCCCCTGGGCTGTACCCAGGTCTTCCCTGATCTTCCTCTAAGCCAGGGTAGGCTCTGGCCTCTTTCCCCTCCCCCATCACATTTCATATGCAGAATAATTCCATCCTCTAGGCCTCTAATTTGCATCTGTACACTCATTAATATGCTCAGCAAACAAAAGATTAGGAGCCAGCTTCCTTAAATGGCATCAAGAAATAGTAAAGAACCAATTATGTTTCCCTGTCACAAAGAATTTTTAATTTCCCTGTTACAAAAAAAACAGACTGAAAATCTAAATACATTTTGAAAAGGAAAAAAATGAGACTCAAAGCAGAGGGGTTCATGGGCCCGTGATCTGTACAATCGTACAGAGTCCAGCTTTTAGAGGGCCCCATATTTGGTTTAAAGTTCTGTTATCATCTTGAAATTCGTAATAATTTCTGCTCAAGGGACCCTGCATTTTCATTTTGCAAATTATGTGGCCACTCTTGCTCTGCAGCTACGTCTCTCGTGTGAGGAAGTGGAAATAGGATTGAGGAGATGGAATGGGAGCAGTGGCGAGTGGTATCCATCTGCAAAGAATGACCAGGCCTTGGGAAGAGGCTTACCCGAGCTGCGGTGTTCCTGGGCCACGGCCTCAAGTAGACCTGATTTTGCATCCTGGCTCTGCCACGTACTACTCAGTGAACCTGGGCAAGTCAATAAACTTCTCTGCCTCAGTTTCCTCATCTACAAATTGGGGAAGTCATTTTAAAGGATTGGGATGATTAAATGAAGTCATATTTGAAATGTTTAGTACAATGTGAAATGAGTAAATATTTTGTATTGTCTCTTTCATTGTTCATTTTTACCGTTCGTAAATTTTAATAGCATTACTTGGTTTGTAGTATACTTATTTATATAAAAAAAATTTTTTAATTTTTTTTAAAGATTTATCTTATTTATACAAGAGCTGGGGTAAGGCCAGAGGCACGGGAGGGTATGAGGATCCACCAGAGACAGAGCGGGGAACAGAACAGGCAGACTGACGAAACACACTGCTGAGGGGAGCAGCGGGCGAGACAGAAGAGGTCCGCCCGCCATGTGGGTTGTTCCAAGGCCAGCAGGGATGGAACCAGCACTGCAGAGGCTGCGGACATCTTCACAGAGCCACGCTCAACCGCCTGCGCCACCAGGGAGGCCCCTATAAATAATTTTTAATAGCAAATAGGACCAGTTTTCCATGTGTAACTGTGCTACACTACAGTTTCCTTTCGAAGTAAATATATTTCCATAAAAAAGTGAGACACTTGAAAGGAAAAAACGAAAAACTGGTAGCATTAAGATAACTGAAAGTTGTGAAGGTGTCATACAAAATGACTGTGGCAAGAGAAACACCCGTCTAGGGAAAACTCATTGTTTAGATTAGCTTAAAGAGGTAAAGTAGGGCCTCCCTGGTGGTGCAGCAGGTTGAGTGCAGCTCTGTGAAGCTGTCTGCAGCCTCTGCAGCGCCGGTTTGATTCCCGGCCGGCCAGGGAGAGTCCCACATGGCGAGGCAGATCTCTCCTGTCTTGCCCGCTGCTCCCCTCAGCAGTGTACTTTGTGCCTTCTGCCTGTTCTGCTCCCAGCTCTGACTCTGATGAATTTTCTCACCCTCCTGCGCCTCTGTCCTGTACCACAGAGCTTGTATAAATAATAAATCTTAAAAAAAAAAAAAAGAGGTAAAGTGACTCCTCAAAGGTCACATAGCAAATTGGTGGTAGACTCAAGATAACGCGGACCTTCTAGCTCCTAGTTCAGGGCTCCCCAACCATACTACATGCACAAATGGTTAAAGCAAGCACGAGCTCAGTGCTTAATGAGGTACCTGGCGGGCAGCCAGACCTATCTATGTGCACTGCCTCATTCACTCCCCAAGGATGGCAGATGAAGGAAACATCCTAATGATACAGAAACTAGTCGTGTGGTTTTGTTCATGAAGCTAAAGCATTCTGAAAATATTACCCATTACTCAATCTTTGTCATTTTTTTTTTATCTCCCTTGAAAAGGATGTGTATTAAGGACAGACCCAACAGTTTACAGAGAACTGGTGGAGGAAATGGGATCGAATTCCCAGTCCCCAATCTGCCAGTCTCCTCATTTTTATGCCACTAGTCCATATGCCTTCTACATAAAAATAACCTGAAAATCAAGGTGGGTTGGGGATCCAAATGTCAATACAAATTAGAGGTATCCCAGAGTTATCCCAGGTCCCGCAACCTCAAATTCCCTGAGTGGCGTTAAGGCCAAGAGAACCCAAAAGTGTCTGTGCAGGAAGGAGAAGAAGAATTTTAGCTCAAGCACCAAGGACCTGCTTTTACCATAATACTCCAGGGCCATGGCCAAAGTATTTTGTCTCTCAGTATGTATTAGTTTGCTAGAGTCATTGTACCAAAGCATCATAAACTGTATGACTTAAAACAACAGGAAGTCATTGTCTCATGGTTATGGGGGCTAAAAGTTAAAAATCAAGATATAATCAGGGTTGGTTCCTTTGGAGGATTGTGAGGGAAGACCTTTTGGTTTGTAGATGGTTATCATAAGTAGTCTTTCCTCTTTGCATGTCTCTCTCTCTCTCTGTCCAAATTTCCCCTTTCTATAAGGACACCAGTCGCCTTGGGTTAGGACCCACTCTAGAAGACTTCATTATACCTACTATCTCTATAAAGACCAAATCTCCAAATAATATCACATCCTGAGGCACTGGGATTAATTAAAATTCCAACTTTTTTGGGAGGGGAAGACACAGTTCAACCCACGGCACAGTGCATTTAGTTACACTAATTAAGTAAACTCATTTAAAATGCAAAATGATATTTAATTCATCCAGTCACATATTATCTCCTGAGAATCTGGGAAATCTGACAATATAAAGAATGAATCATAGATTATTTTAGGAGAAAACATGTTAAACCTATATTGGAAAAAGTCCTCATGGAAATAAAGAAATCACACTGAATAACAGTATTCTTTTTTGTAAGATCTCTACTCAAAATAGAAATAGAAAATGAAGAACTCACAGACTAAGAAATAATACTGTACAATTTATAGTTTTGTTTTATAACTTGCTTTTTCAGAGAATGAAAAAGCTCTCAGTTTGTAAGGTTCTCAGTTGTATTTGTAACCAATGTTTACAAATACAGTAAAAGTAATTCAGAACTATTTTGGTATTTTAAATGAATAGCAGGGAAAGCAAATATGAATAACTTGGAGTAATATGATTTGTAAATGATCACTCACATTTGTCTTAATATTTTTCAAGCAGCAGAAATCACATTTTTCTAGGGCCTCCCCTGGTGGTGCAGTGGTTAAGTGCTGGGCTGCGAAGCTGCCTGCAGCCTCTGCAGCACTGGTTCGATCCCGGCCGCTGGTGAGGGTCCCACATGGTGCGACAGACCTCTCCTGCCGCGCCTGCTGCTTCCCTCAGCAGTGTATTTCTTTGTCATTCTACCTGTTTTGTTCCCTGCTCGCTCTGGCTCTGGTGAATTCTCTCACGCTCCCCCACTTCTGACTGTACCCAGTGCTTATATAAATAAATAAATAAACAAACAAACAAACAAACAAACAAATAAATCTTTAAAAAAAAGAAATCACATTTTTCTAATTCATTTAAATTAATTAATATAAAGAATGTACAGTATATTAACTTTGCATTCTGTCCTTCACAAAAAGTTATAAATCTATTCAGTTTTGAGATAGCATCTGGAGGGCTCTATTACTTTTACTCACAATACCTCTGCCCAATCTTTGTCTCTTCCCTCCTTGATTGTGGGAGGATCTTGGTCGTGGGCATGGAAGGCCCATGGAAAGGGCAGGAAGACAGAAGTCATTGAGATTAGAGGTAGGCGTGGTGGAAGGTATTTAGGCTCAAGGCTGGTGCTTAAGGGAGGGGGAAGACTACAGAAATGGGAGACTTTTGTGCCAAAGAAAAGACAGAAGACCAGTGGTTGGGGGGAAGAGTAAGCCATGAGAGGTAAGGGTCTTCTCTAGAAGGGTCTCTAGAAGACCCTTTCCAAAAGACCATCATGGAACTAAGGAGAAAAGGCTGTGGGGAAAGGAAAAGTATTTGAGTGGGGGATAAGAATGATTTGGAGTAGGAGGCAGAAAAGACTGAGTAAGCAAAGTGAGACAGTAAGACCATGGAGTAGAAAGAGGAAAAGAAACCTGGGAGAAGAAGGAGAGAGTACCTTTGGGAGGCAACGGAAGGAAAACATGCGAGTAGAGAGAATGAGGGTATTTAGTATTTTGTGAAAGAAGGTGAGGGAAGGACGGCCTTTCAGAAAAGACCTATAACAACTAAAGAGACTAAAACATTAATCAAAAACTTCCCAACATAGACAAGTTCAGGAGCAGATGGCTTCATTGGTGATTTCTACCAACTATTTGCAGAATTTGCATTAGTAATTTAATTTACATTAGAATTTACATCAGTACTTCGCAAACTCCTGTAAAAGTAGAAGAGGGAACACTTCTTAACTCATTCTATGAGGCCAGTATTAACCTGATACCAAAGCCAAAGACACCACAAGAAAAGAAAACATCAGGCCAACATCACATATGAACCCAGATGCAAAATGTCTCAACAAAATACTGGCGGTTGAAATGCAACAGCATATTAAATGGAGTATATGCAATGACCAAGTGGGGTTTATTCCAGGAATACAACGGTGGTTCAACATAAAAAAAAAAAAAATCAATGTAAAACACCACATCAATAAAATGAAAGGGGGGGAGAGGGAAACTTGATGCAGAAAAAGCAGTTGACAAAATTCAAAGCTTTCATGATAAAGACATGCAGTAAGCTATGAATAGAAAGGATTTCCCTCAACATGATAAAGAGCATTTATGAAAAACCAACAGCTAAAATCATAGTGAAAAATGAAAAGTGAAAAATGAAAAGCTTTCCTCCTAAGATCAGGAAGTTGACAAGGATGTCCACTTTTACCACTGCTATTCAACAAGATTGTACCGGAAGCTCTAGCCAGAACAATTGGGCCATAAAACAAAATAAAAGGGATTCAACTTGGAAAGGAAGAAGGAAGACTATCTCTTTTCAAAGACAGCATGATTCTATACATATTATATTCCCCCACCCAAAAAAAAATCCACAAGCAAAGCTACTAGAGCTAATAAACAAATTTAGCAAAATTGTAAGATCAATATATAAAAACATCAGCAATGAACAATCCAAAACTAAAATTGAGACCGCCTAGGTACAAGAAATTGCTAGCTGGTACAATGAGTTGCCTCAAGCCCTGTTTGAACAGGTAGACTACATGATGGGCTGGAGAGCCCTGTCCAAACAACCTGACCCACCACACTGCCCATGAGGGACCATGCATTACCATAAGCATTAGATCCTGATTAGTGATTGTGTCACAATCTCCTGGAGGGAGAAGGTCAAGAGTCTACATGTGTAGTCAGAGTATAACCTGCCAGCACATGCCTGGGCATAGCCCAACTTACAAAAAGCTAACATGCTGCTTTCTTCCACCCCACCTTTCAGACCTAACATTTTTAGTATCTCCTTCTAATTCCCTTCAGGGAACTAGGCTGAATTCTCCTTTCCAGCACTGGTTCCCACATGCGTAAGTCTCTAATAAAGCTTTACCTGGTTCAACTACACCTAACGCTCTCTGGTGAATTCTTTCCCTAGAGGGCAAATGATCCACCCAGTCTTTTAGATTGGGGCTTAAGACAAAATTCATAGAACAATTTCATTTACTATCGCATCCAAAAGAATAAACTAGGAACAAATTAACCAAGGAAACAAAAGACTCGCACCCTGAAAACTATAAAACATTGCTAAAATGAAGATATAAACAAATGGAAAGATAACCCAGGTTCATTGATTGAAAAACAATACAGTCATGCGCCACATGGCATCTCAGCAACAATGGCCCACACATACAAAAGTGATCTCCGTGACTGTCCACATAGGCAGTAGGCTATGCCTTCTAGATTTGTGTAAACACATGTGATGACATTCGCACTTCTCAGAACATATCACATTGTTAAACTGCAACGAAACAAGTAGTAGATCACTGAACATGCCTTGTTCTTCCTTAAAACACGGTCTCCTTCCTGCTTTAAACATTGTTCTCCTGACCAAAATGCCTCTCACTAATATGCCAAGCAAATGTGATCCTTAAAGACAGCTCAGTGGTATCTTTGTGAAACAGTCCTAAGTAGAACCTAGGACCCCAGTTTCTGTTTCCACTGCACAAAACTTCCACTCACACTTGACTTTGCAAAGACTGTTTACAAAAATATACTTAGTTAAACCAAGGCTGACTTTCACTTCCTGGACATTATTCTACGTTATTTTATTTTGAATATTTTCATTAGCTGGCAGTTAGGCCAATTATTTTGCAATGTATTTACTTTGTGCTTATATCTGCATTACATTTATTTTTAAAGACAGAACCATATCTTGATATATGTAAATCCAACTCATCATATAGTGCCAGGAGTAAAGTAGGTGTTAAATGTTGAATGATTAGAATTTTTCAGTGGCAAGTAAATCCCACCAAGCAGAAATTATTCAGATGCATTTTAGACTCTTTCGCCCTTTTGAGTCTCAAATGGGATAACGTAAAAATAGCAAAACATTTTTTTTGGGGGGGAATATCAATAAAAAGAGAAAGCAGACAAAGTATAAATTGAACAATTAAAAATAAATAACTAAATAAAAGAAAACAAAAATAAAAGATAAAAAGGAAAATAAAACAAAAAATTAAAGTAAAATAAATTTCAAAAATGTTGGTAAATAAATAATAAAGAACAAACAAAAAGTTTTTCATAAAAAGTAAACTATAAAAACATTTGGGAGGGAGAGGTGGGACATACAGATGGCGGAGAATGAAGTTGGATCGCGAACACAGCCATGTGCAAAACTTCAGTTAAAATGGATCAATGTAAATATAAGGACTGAAATTATAAAACTCTTAAAAGCAAACAACGAAATAAATCATCATGACTTTAAATTTGTAAAGGGATTCTTAGATATGACACCAGAGGCAGAAGTGAGACAAGAAAAACCAAACAAATAAACTGGACTTCCTGAAAACTAAAAAAAAAAAATTATCCATCATAAAATGTTATCAAGAGAGTAAAAAGACAACTTAGGGAATGAGAGAGAATATTTACAAATCGTATATGCAGACGGTATAAAGAACCCAGTCTAGTAAAAAATGGGTCCAAGGACGCTCGGCCCAATCCTCGGGCCGCTGCTTCCCTCCCCGAGACCTGCCTTCCCAGCAACTAACCCTGCCCTCTCACCACACCTCCCGGAGGTGGCCTGCCTTCCCCACAACCTGCTACCGTCCTGAGGGCTTTGTGGCCTCCCTGCGGCCTGGTCTCCCTGTGCCCACCCCCCACCGCCTGTCCCCAAGACCTGCCCTTCTCTCAACCCCCATTTGGTTTGCCCTCCCTCAGACTTCCCCTGCCACGGCCTCCCTGTGGTCTCGCCTCCCCCAGACCTCCCCTCCCCTCCCTGAGGCCTCTCTCCCAGCGATCTGCTGCCCGCCTGGAGACCTCCCCTCCCGCGGCCTGCCCTCCCACGGCCTGCTCTCCCGGAGACCCTGAGGTGGCACTCACCAACAATCAGGAAGCTGCAAAGCAGTAGAAGGACCCAGATGAGGCCCACGAGCAGCATGAAGCGCTTGTGGGCCCATATTGTCGCCAGATAGTTCTTCCTCTCAGCCTGGTGGCCGCGCATCGACGCCTGCCAGTAAGGCAGAGGCATGGCAGCTATTAAGATCTGGCGCCCGCGGAGGCCGCCTCCTGGGTGCGAACCGATGGCCGGATTTTCCGCTTTGCTCCTCATCTCATTATTTATCTGCCTAGATCGCGCACCCCGCAACACCCTGGCTAACTGCCGGGTTCTCCCCCGCACAGGCCTTGCCTCAGAAGGCATGGCCCTAGCTTCCCTCCTCACTGACGCGCGGCCACAACGTCCGTTGGCGCAGTATCCCAGAAGCCTCCGGGCGGCGAAGCTGTCGGAAGTGGCCTCAGTGGCACGTGACAGCTGGTGCTGGCCCCGCCCTCTTCTAACAGTAACCTGCGTGTCCTGCGCCCCCCCCCCCCAATCCCCCCACGCCTGGCCTGGCCTTTCTAGTGGTGGTTACATGTCTTTGGATGAGTGAAAGGAGCTTGAGAATGGGGCCACCTCCTACCAGAAGGCCTCGCATGATTTCCATCTCCGCCTGAGGTGCTAATTCCTGCTCAGATCCACACCTATGACACTCTCTTTAGCCACAGAGTAAAATGTAGTATGAATAAGGACGGAAATGACTCCTCTGTGTGCTCATTCCACTAGCCACTACACAAATAAGGCTATTTCTTTCTTTTGTAAAAAAAGATTTATTTATTTTTTTATGCATAGAAGAACTGGGGTGTAGGCCAGAGATGTGAGGGTGAGAGGATTCACCAGACACACAGTGGGGAGCACAACAGGCAAACTGACTGAAATGCACTGCTGAGGGGAGCAGCACGCAAGAGAGGAGAGGGCTTCTGCACCATGTGGAACCAACCCCGGCGGCCAGGGATCGAACCAGTGCTGCAGAGACTGCGGGCAGCTGCACAGCACAAATCTCAACCACCTGTGCCACCAGGGGAGGCCCAAATATGGCTGTTTCAATGCAAATACTAATTCATAAAAATTAAACTGAATTAAGAAATCAGTACCTCAGACACAGCAGCCACTATAAAGTGCTCAGTAGCCAAAGTAGCCATACATATTCATGGCATACATTGGTCAATGTGAACATAGAGGATTTCCATCAAGGCTGAAAGTTGTGTTGGGCAGTGCTTGAACAGTGACTGTAGCGAATATTAACACACCTATGCAATAGGTAGTTACAGCTAAGTAGGAGCTTTCAAATGGAACAAAGTGGTATTTGCCTTCACAGACCTTAAGATTGACTTATAAACAAAACAATACTATAACATGAAGAACAAAGACTGTGTGAGGAACACTAAGGACTGACTGAGAATGCTTAGATTTTATTCCCATTATATGTGGCCAAAAAATAGGCTGGCCCTTAGTGCTTTCCTCTTGCTGGACTCAGAGCGCCATTGGTAAAATGGGTTAGCATTGTCTCTAAGCAACCTGCTGGCTCTAAAGCCTGACCCTGTAACTTGCTTTCGGCTCGTCTTCAGAGGACCTTGTAGGTGATGTTGGCATACCTCTCAGCATACCCTCATTCTAGTTTTCACAGAATATGACACGATCCCTCTCAACTGCATTTCCATCCCGATTCATGCTACATCTTACTCCGGCTTTCCAAAGGGTTTTCTACTCATTTTATTATTCTTTCCAATAGGTATTACACAGGAGGAAGGGGTGGGAAAAGGTTTTCAATGCAAATACCTCTTGGAATTTAGCACACTCCACCCCACTCCAGGCTCTTTAGTTCATTAAAGGATCTGACAGGAAAACATCTTGCTTTTTTCTTTCCTTTTCTTTTTTTTTAATATTTATTTTATTTATGCACCCAAGAACTGGGGTATAGGCCAGAGGTGTGTGTGTGTGGAGGGGGGAGGGTGTGTGATAGAGGATTCACCAGAAACAGAGCACAGAGCAGGGAGTGGAACAGGCAGATCCACTGCTGAGGGGAGCAGAGGGTGAGACAGGAAAAGTCTGCTGCACCATGTGGATTAGCTCCCTGGCCAGGGATCAAACCCATGTTGCAGTGGCTGCTGATACCTTCATTGTGCTGAGACTTAACCCCTTGCGCCAGCAGGGAGGCCCTCCTTTTCTCTTTTTCAATTTTGTTTTTGCCTCAGCTTTTCCAAAACTACTTTTCCTCTACTTGCAAGTAACAAGGTAGCCTGCCGCAGTTTCACAGAAACCAGAGAAGATATAAGACTACCACTGGGTCAGAGACAAGGGACAAGAGCTCTCCCAAGATATGCAGGGACGTGAGAAATCCACAAACAATTGCAACAGCAGTGCTGTTCTCGTCATGGCACACACGGCAAATTATCGTATAATCAGGCACCACACAGCCATCCCAAGGGCTCGAGGATATGAACTCGAACACTTGGGTTAGGAACTCAGCTCAGGAACACTTCCCAGATTTTGCTCCCTGAGCCTAAGTTGCCCCTTCTTCAAATTACAGGCTGTGGAAGTATGGGAATTGTCACAATTCCTTCCAGCTCTGGCATGCTGTGACTTCTACTTGACGGTAGCATTTGTGGTTGCTATAAACAGGCAAGGCACAGCAATTCTACAACAATACATTGTACTGTTAGAAATCCAAATTGCTAGCAAGAACTCAGGGGGATATTGGGGCTTTGGGCAGGTCGCCCCCAAATCTGCCAAAGTAGCATGCTGATTATTTTGAATTAAAGTCACTTTAAGGAACAGCTGTTGCAAAAAGAACACTCTGACCCTCCTTAGTGTCCTTACAAGCAGAAAATAAATCTCAATGTGAAATGTTCCTCCATACATCAGGAGATAGAGAGGCATCCTTATCACCAGAGGCAGGAAATTCAGGGCAGAGGAGACTTGAAACAAACCCTGCTTAGTTTTTCCTATTAGTAGGGAAACCAGAGTTTCTTGGTTTTGTCACTTGTTCATGAATTATTGTTTCTTTGTCTAAAAGATATAAACTGATTGCTTTGGTCATTGTGCATGTCCCATATCTATGTGATCTCCCTATGTATGAATTTAAATTTGCTTTTTTTTCCTCCTGTTCATCTGTCTTGTATCAATTTAATGATTAAAACAACCGAAAGAACTTAGGGAAGAAGAGAAGTTTCTCTCCCCTAACAGGGTCAAAATCCCAAAGATTACATCGGAGTACCTCTGTTTTATACAACGCTAATTCAAGTTTTTTGTTTGTTTGTTTGTTGCAAAAAGTCATGTGAAGTATTCATTTTGTATATTATCAAATGTAGATTTAAAATTCTGCTTTCCTCTTTATCCTATATTCTCAAAGGAGCCATATTTTATAGTAGCCAAGCCAGACCTAATTAAGGAGGAAAATCTCTTGCATGAGCATGAGTACAAGAGCTGCTCCGGGACATGGTATATGCCATCGGGCAGAATGTAACCGCTGTTTCATGGAAAATTGAGAATTGACACTTTTTAAATATCACTACAAATAGACGTGATAAAATTGTTAGCCTCACTTAGGGGACTGCAAATTAAACAAGATATCATTTTATGCTCATCAAATTGGCAATAATTATTACATATTCACAAGAATGTACAGAAACAGGAAGTCAAGCACTGCTGATGGAATGCAAATGGGTGCAGCCACTTTGGAGAACAATTTGACCCACAGCATGTAAAGTGTAAAGTGTAATGTGGATACTGACCCAGAAATTCCAGTTTTATGTTTTTATCCTGCCTCCCATGTGTACCAGGAGACGCGTACCAACACATTCATTGTAATAGTGAAACCAACATAAAGGAATGTTGGTGGGCAGTGGAAACAAACTGTAGTTCATGCCTAGGATGTACTAATATATGACAATTAATTATGATCAGGATGAATCACCGTAGCCAATATAGTGGGCAGCTCTTCCTCCTTCCCCCCTCCCTCCCTCCCTCCCTTCCTTCGTATTTTTTTCCTTTTGCTGGTTTGCTTATTGGCATGAGATGGCAGTCTCAGTTTCTAATTCAATGGGAGCATTGCTGTGTTTCCTGAAAAATATTCCTCTCTTGGATAATAAGCGTCTCAAATAGAGAAATCAGAGTTGTGGGAATGAGAAGTAAACTGTAAAAATTTTGCAGAGGTTAAGTTAAAATCCCACTTTCCACTTTGGTTCTTGATTCTCAAGGGAGGCAGCATCCTCACCAGCACCTGTTACTTCTTAACCCCACGCATTCTGGTTACGGGAGAAACAGCACCTTGTGTTGATTTCTAGTCCTGGTTCCGACTGTACAACACATCCTGCAAGACAGTTTCCCAAGCTTACAGAGTGTTTTCTCCTAGCTGGGGTTCTAACTCAGTCTTCAATAGGTGATTTCATTGCTCTAGAAGGTCAACTATTTTTTCCAACTTTATTGAGATATAATTGACAAGCAAAATTGTAAGGTTTTGTAACCGTGTAGTGTGCTGATTTGATAGAAATGTAAGCTTCCCACCATCTAGTGAATTAAGACACCCATCACCTCTCTTTTTCTGTTGAGAACATTCAAGTTCTACCCTATTAGCAGATTTCAATTATACAATGCAGTGTTATCAACTCTAGTCAGTGTGCTTTACACAGATGTCAGGTCACATTCATCTTATAGTTAAAAGTTTTTACTCCTTTATCAACCTCTCCCTATTTCCGCTAAATCCTGGCAACCACTTTTGTACTCTGTTTCTATGAGCTTGACTTTTAAAGTTTATATTCCACATATGGGGTGTGGTATGGTAAAATGTGTCTGAAGAGGTGGGATCTTCTATTTCTGAATAATATACAGGTAAACAAATGTTACCTTAAAAATTATAAAACTGTTTTGTGGTTAAGGAAAAACAAAACTAGATTCCATATGTGAGTGATGACACTCAGTATTTGTCTTCGTAGGATATATTTCAGTTAGCACAATGCCCTGAAGGTCCATCCACATTGTTGCACATGGCAGATATTTCCTTCTTTCTCATGACTAATATGCCATTGTGTGTTTATGTCTATGTGTATGTGTACATATATGCATGTGCCTATATGTGTGTTAATGTAATGAAGAAGTATCAATCCATCACTTTTTTCCTTTCATTATATCTAATGTTTCTTTTACTATTTATTTATCTCTCTGGTATAATTATATAAAATTATATATATATTAGAATAAAACAGAGTGTTCACACTGCATTCCCTCTCTGGTCATTTATTTTCACTCATTTCACTGAATTATTATTGAAAATAATTGCATCATATAGAAAAGGTATGCTTATTTTTATTTTTAATAAGTTTTATATATATATTTTTAAGATTTATTTATTTATACAAGCACTGGGTACAGTCAGAAGCACGGGAGGGTAAGAGAATTCACCAGAGCCAGAGCGGGGAGCAGAACAGGCAGACTGACAAAGTACACTGCTGAGGGGAGCAGCGGGCGGCAAGAGAGGTCTGCTGCACCATATGGGACCCTCGCCCGGCAGCTGGGTATGAACCGGCGCTGCAGAGGCTGCGGGGAGCTTCGCAGCCCAGCACTCAACCACTGCACCACCGGGGAGGCCCTAGAAAAGGTATTTTTAAAAAGGATCCATTCCTGGGGCTATGCTTGGCATCCAATAAGAGGAAATGTTACCTTTCTTATTTTTGAGAGGCTACAGATCAGGGAATTAATTCCAGAATAGTTGCTAATAGGAAAACACTGCTTTAGTGGGGATCTGGAGATAAGGGTCTTGCAGCCAAGTCCCTTGGTTCCAGAGTCTCCCCAGCAGGATGGGGGGTGGCTTGCAGGGTGCTTTGTCCCCAACTTGGCTCAGTCTGAATTTCAGACACAATGTGGTTGCCTCTGCATGGTTGTACCTAAATCACAAACCAAACAGTGTCTGCAGGGGAATCTGAGAAATGTCATTTTTAGCCTTCCAGTTTCTGTGGTGTAGGAAGGCCTGCCCAAAGAGGCTGGATGTTGAGTAGGCCATTCTCACTCCCAGCAGCCTCACCCCCGCCAAGATGAGGGCTACTACCACCCAGGCACAGTTTCTTCCACTGTGCCTTTTTAAATTCCCATCCTCATGTGAAGAAATGACTCCAAATCCTCAGCCTTCTCCTTTCAGTTGCTTTCTTTGTCCTTGAATTAGCTCGTTTAGCTTCCTGTTGTTTAACTCTGCCTGAGTTCCTCACTGCCCTGGAAATGCCCTTTTATGGATGTTCCTCCTCCTACCTCTGGGTGAACAGAGGAGGCCAGCCAACTCCCTAGACCCCTCTGCTACCCAGAAAATGGCTTCAATGTGTGTGGTCAATCTTCTTTCTTTTGGGACTTACATTATCTGAATGTACCACCTGTTCCGTGTTCTGAATCTCAAGGACCAACTAAGTTCCAGAAGACTCTATCCTGTACTTTGCTATTTTGGCACCAGAATCTCTTACTTCCTTTCCATAACAAGATTTTGCTATTATTCTTGGACTGAAACTCACTACATAGTTTCTCCACATTCCAATTTTCAAATTTGAAGGTCACTGATGGATTCTTTTTCAAACTCTTTGCAACATTTAAAACCGTTAACTTCCCTCTTCCTCTAAGGGAAGCTATACACTCCTACTGGATAGTACATAGACAGGGCTCTCGTTTGTCTTGTTAATTGATATATTTTTAGTGCCTAAACAGTGAGTGGCACAGAGTCTCTAACCAATAAATATATTTTAATGGCTACTTGCTATGGCAAAGTATGATTCTAATGTCCTTCTAATCCTGGTTCCATTGGTTAAATGTAGACATTCCCCAAGATGTAACCCACTGCCACCTATTTGTGGTTTCCGTCTTTTTTTTTTTTCTGAGGGATTTCACTTGTGTTTCTTCAGAGATCACTTCTGCCCCTGTCCTGGGCTGCAAGCTCAAGATCAACCAGGCAAGCTGAACGTTCTTGCTTCTAGGAGAACCAGATGGGAAAAGTCAGAAGCCCCAGGCTCTGGGAACTCCAGTCTAGTGTGGGAAGCAGACATGTGAAATACTATTATAACACAATGTGATGAATGTTCTTAAAAACAAAGGCAAGAATACAGTGCTGTAGGGACACAGAGGAGAGGGCAATTAATTCAGCCTAAGGCTGTCAGTGACAGCTACTGAGATGTGACATTTAATTTGCACTTTGAAGATTGAACAGAAAATGTCCAGACAAATAAAGTGGGAAAGTCATTTTTCATGGGGGAGGCTGAACAGAGACTCCGAGGAATAAAGAGATATGATAGGCATGGTATGCTTGAGAATCAGAGAGAAAGAGTTGGCCTCAGTTAGAAGAACGTCCAAACCTGACCTTTAAATCTTTTCCCTTTGTCTATAGATGTCCTCATCCTTGTGATCCTTCTACTTCAAGCTTCTGGGTCATCTGCGGTTTTTATCCTTCATATCCAATTAAATGCCTGTTGATTTTGCTTGAAAATACTCCTCAATTCTATTCCTCCTTTTTGCTCCTATTTCAGTCAGAGCTTCGACCTTCTGACTTTGTCCCTTGATCAGAAAGTTTCTTAAATGAACTCCCAACCAATTGGGTCTCACAATTCTAATCCATCCTACTCATTGCGGTCAAATGAGTCTTCAAATTAAATACCTTTGCTGGCTCCCTGAAATCTACAGGATAAATGATATCCACAGATCTACCCCGACATTTGGTGAAACGGTCTCTGTATTTGGTGCTATTAGTTTCTCTACCTTCTGATTCTCTTATATGTTTGACTGCTGGTTTTCATTTATGCTGCTAGAACCTTCCCTTGTATAGATTCCCCTTGGGACACCCCTGTATGCTTTCTTCTCTGTCCTCTTGCAGTTTATATGACCTTCACATATGATCCAGATGCACCCCTATAGTTGAATAACATCGCATTCTGATTATTTACAAAATTACAATTTCACTCTTTCCTGGAACCCCATTTAAACATCTTCACTTGGATAAATCCTAGGCTCTTAAAACTGCTCACATCCAAAACTGATAATACACCACACACCTGCATTTCCCTGTTATTCTTCCCCAGTCAGCAGTACTACCTTTCATCCAATAGTTCAAGTGAGAAATCTGGGCAATATCTTTGATTCCCCCATATTCTTCAATCATTCAATCAACAAACGCTCTCTATTCTACTCTCCAAACGACGTGAGATGGTTGCATTTTTTTTTTATTGAGGTAACATTGGTTTACAGCATTGTATGTGACCCAGAGTATGGTGGCTGGCTTTCTGTGTCATCTTGGCCAGCCTTTAGAGCTCACACTAGTCTAGGTGTCGCTGTGAAGGTATTTCATGGCTGTGGTTAACATCTATATTCTGTTGACTTTAAGACATTACCCTCAATGATCTGGATTGCCTTACCTAATTAATTGAAAGTCCTTAAAAGCAAAACTGAACTTTCCCTGAAGAAGAAACTCTACTTCAACATGACAGCCTGAACTATGAATTTTGAACTTGCCAGTACACAGTCACATGAGCCAATTGCTTTAAAAATAAAATCTATCTGCCCATCCACCCATTTAACATCCATCCATGTAATTATCTATCTATCTATCTATCTATCTATCTATCTATCTATCTATCTATCTATCTATCTACCTACCTACCTACTTAGTACCTACCTACCAACCCACCTACCTCTATCCTGCTGGTTTTCTTTCTCTGTGGAACTCTGGCTGATAGACTATTTCCATGCACTGCTCTCTGATTCTACCACCTTCTCCTCATTACTCTAGGACTCCAAAAATAGTCTCAACTCCTCTCTTATTTATAGTCTTGCCCATTCCAATCCATTCACAACACTGTGACCATTGTGGACTTATAGAAATGTAAGCCCAATGAAGTCCCTCTCCTTCTTAATATTCTTTAACAACGGGTGACTGACTGACAGCCCAAATCCTGTCCCCCACTTCATGAGAGTCCTGCTCATCCCCTGCCTTGACACCCCAACCTCAGCTCTTGCCACTTCCCTATCATTCACATATCATGGCCAAACTTTACCCCAGGCTAACTCCTCCTCTTCCCTCAGGTCTCAGCTCAAATATTACTTTTTCAGAAGATCTTTCCTGACTCCCAGACCAAGTTAGATCTCCTTCTATTTTCATATAAGATACAACAATAATATCACCAATCCTATGGTGCTTGAATGTGAAAAACAGAATTCACAGTTAATTCGGGGCCAGAGAGAAAGATCTGCTCCATGTTCATCTCCTCCCCACTCACCGATGGGGGCTATGTCGACACACAATGACTGGAAGCAGCCACACATCTTCCTGGTGGCTCTGTTTCCATCGAGTTGGCTTTTGTCTATTAAACAAACATCCTTCCAAACTTTGCATACAATTTTAGCATCTCATCATCAAGGTGAGAGAGTGGAAAATGCCCATTTTTCCCTATCTGCTATTGGCATGGGATACCAAAGTGGCTAGGAAAGTCCCTCATTCTTCTGGGTTTCTGAGAGTGGGTAAAAATAATAAAATGCCAAAGACTTGGTACTTTCAAACAGCCAGGGTGTATTACTCGCTCATGCTACCTACCCAACACTGCTGGTGGGGGCAGTCTGCTCACTGTTGACCCTGAGACCCCGGCTGCCAGAGCTGCCACTCTCTCATGATGCTGCATCTCAACTTGAGCTTGAAAATTGCTGTGTCAGAGGAAGACCATGTGGAGAATCGTACCACTCTGGCTCTTCAATGTTTCCTCCCAGAAAGGACCCGAGTCCTTTCTGTTTCCACCTTGCCAGCCAAAGGAAGTTACAGGACCACGCTTCTCTCAAAGGAGGTGCGTGCCTGGAAGGAGAGGAGGACCAGGAAATTTGATTAGCCCTGGAACTGTGTAATTCTTTTTTTTAAAAAAGATTTATTTGTTTATTTATTTATACAAGCACTAGGTACAGTCAGAAGAGCGGGAGGGTGAGAGGATTCACCGGAGACAGAGTGGGGAACAGAATAGGCAGACTGATGAAATACACTGCTGAGGGGAGCAGCGGGCACAGCAGAAGAGGTCTGTGCGCCATGTGGGACCCTCACCAGTGGCAGGGTTTCAAACCAGTGCTGTAGAGGCTGCGGGCAGCTTCGCAGCCCAGTACTCAACTGCTGCGCCACCAGGGGAGGCCCAAACTGTGTAATTCTTAATAGCTGTCATTATCTAGGATGAGCCCTGTATTGGACACTGTGCTAAGCACTGTGTCCTCCTAAGGGTCCTGAGGTCCGTGCTAATATCTCCACTTTCGAGGGAAAACTGAGGTTCAAAGACTTGTTTGAGACTATAGGTGATATTTAAGCTGGAGTTGGAACCTTTGTCAATGGACTGGTAGTCATTCTGTCCCCACACATGGGCAGGTGATGCTGGCATTTCTGCCAACGACTACTGCCTGGTCTGTGCTACACTGGAATAGTCACTGCCTTTCCAGAACTGTGCAGTTTGCACCTATGATGCCCTTGGCCTAGGAAAAGTGGGGAAAGCACATTTTCAGTAAGATCTCCTGCTTCCTCTTCATGATCCAATTAAAACCAAAAGCCGGGCCTCCCCTGGTGGCACAGGCGGTTGAGTGCAGCGCTGTGAAGCTGTCCGCAGCCTCTGCAGCACTGGTTCGATCCCGGCCAGCCGGCGAGGGTCCTACATGGCGCGGCAGATCTCTCCTGTCATGCCCACTGCTCCCCTCAGCAGTGTATTTCATCAGTCTGCCTGTTCTGTTCCCCGCTCTGTCTCTGGTGAATCCTCTCACCCTCCCGTGCATCTGGCCTATACCCCAGTTCTTGTATAAAATAAATAAATAATTAAAAAAAATACTGAGACATGTACCTATATAAGTAGTCCTTTTAAAGAAAATATCTCCAAAACTTCCACACAAGTAATATTCATCATAGTGAGACACCTCTCTCAGGCAACAATAAAACCAAAAGCCCTCGGTGAAATTTCTGCAGAATTTGTTGCCCCTGCCTCAATTGCACGTGACTCAAATCACCAGCACTCATCACCTGGTTACATTATTCTCTGTCAACTATTTAAATTTTATTTGCTGGACTTATTTCTCCTTGAATAGGGGGCTATATCGCCTTTCTCTCCATAGTCACAGGACAGAGGTAGAATAGCTTAAGGACAGTGAACACCGATCATACACATGTGGGTCTAAGACATGGTATGAGACCACCTCCATTTTATTGAGAAGGAAATTGTATTGTAGAACATTTAAAAAACTTGTTCCAAATGTCATAAGGTAGTAAATACTGTGCTGGGGTCAGAACTCAGGCAGCTGAACTCTGGAGCCTGCGGATACTTAGCCATGATGCTCCCTCTGGCACTTCCTTTGAGTCTAAACACTCAGCCCTTTGTTGCTAACACTTCAGTGTGTATTTCCTAAAAACAAGAGCATTCTCTTACATGATCACAGCACAGTGATCAAAACTGGGAAATTAGCACTGTCCTATTATGCAATCTACAGACCCTTTTCATGGCCAATTTTCCCAGTAATGTCTTTTATAACCAAAAGTAACAACATTTTCTGGTTCAAGATCCTATTCCGAACCACATGTTGTAATTGACCGTCATAGCTTTTAATATCCTTAGGTCTGAAACAATTCCTCGGAATCCTTTATCTTTGCCACCCTCTATAATTAGAGTGCAGACACTTATTTTGTAAAATGTTCATTTACGTGAGCTTATCTAATGTTCCCACACGATTAGATTCAGCTTATTAATTTTTCAGCAGGAACACTACAGAGGTGTGCTGTGCCTTTCTCAGTGCACCACAGAGGGCAGCTTTTATGTCTGTATGTCCCTTCAACTATCTTTTCTTTCTGTCTGCCAGTTTTTTTGTTTTTTCTCTTCTGTATCTTCAGCATGAAATACAGTGCCTGACTCATAGGACAAGTTTAACAAACACTAGTCGAATGAATCAAACTCTGTTCCTCCAAAAGACAACACAAGTGGCTGAGGAAATGCATGGCACAGCCCTAGGGCTGCCCCCCAGGGGCCAGGAAGAATGCAGGCTGTTCAGCCACAGTCGTCTATCCAGTGCTGAGGGCCCTGGCGGCCACCGTAGAGCCATGACGACCAGCAGTCAGGAGCCAGACACTGGATTTACCCAGGGCGAAACAGGCCTGCGGCACTGGAAGCGTGCACAACCTACTCCTCAAGGTAACGGAGTAAACCTTGTCTGAGGTAGATGTTTCCTTGCTCAGCTTCCCATGTGTGATACCCTTTCAACCGCACAATGTGGGAAGACTGTGTAAATACAAGAGGCCCTGCATTTGCCAGGAGGCATGACGCCTGCACCCACCCAGCGGGTCAGTGTACGGGGCACGTCTGTACCAATGTGGTGGTCTGATCAGAGAGCCGTGAACACAGCGTCACCAAGGGAGCACAGGACACCTGTGGTAATTGTGCTTGTCTCTTTGCTCTAAGTAAAACCAGTTCTGAATCCTGCCAGGAAAATTTGTTGTGGAGTTGACCGGGTCCAGTGTGGCAGTTCCTTGCACTCCAGCGTCTGGTAGGTCCAGGGTTGCTAAATGCTCCCTGCACCGATGGTGCCAGGTGTGTGGACGAGGCAGAGCCAGCAATCCCCCTGAAGAGGGCAGAGGGCCAAACCCCACACAAGTTTTACTTTTGGTTTGATCGAATGCAAAAATCTGAAGGGGGCTCGAGCAGTCAGACTAGAAAATCAGTCTCCAAGTCGTGCCTACCTGTGGTGCTAGGGGTGCTCAAGACCTATCAGCAGCGTGACAATTTACCTGAAGACTTAGCTTCCTCCTCTAGACCATTCTCCACAACACAGGAGAGTTGCTGGCCAGGAAGTGAGGAAATCATGGTCTCCATCTGCAAAGGGAATCCACCCACAGGCCTCAGTTGGGGGGTGTCCCTAATGCCTGCTCTAACGTTTTCTTTCCTGCACCCCCATGTTCTCCCTACAACCTCCTTACAGTGCTTTGCCTTGCTCGCCATATACGTGTCCCATTTATCTCCTTACCCAAGCGCCCCTTCTTTGAAGACTGAGCCATAGCGTGCCACCTGAGGTGCCGGGAGAGGAAATGTGGTGCTCTTCCCATCTGCTCGCTTTTGTTGACACCTGGTCACCTTATCTCACCTTCTTCTTGGGGAAGATGATGAGCCCCAAATGATGATCTAACCCCTTCCTCCCTGGCAGGATCAAGGGGGGATGTCTTCCTGGTGGAAGAACTCATCAGTTTCCAGCATTTTGTGAATGACGTCACTTAGTTACTAGTTATCCCCGATGCCGATTTTCATCCAACCAAGCTAAAATGCCAGAGCCTCAAAGCACCTGACCTCAGTAGGGGTGTTGCATCCAGTTTTGGGGGGCAGTAGCCTCTTTGTGTTTGTGTGAACGCGATGTCCCTGGGCCTCCCACTCAAAGTGCAGGCACATTTAAGGGGCACTTTGTCAATTGCTGACTTCTGGCAGTGAACCCCAAATGTGTGGCATTTACCTGGTGGTGTAGCTTCATCATGTCAGCATGTCAGGCCTCTGGGGACTCCTGTGACCACTGCTCAGAGTCCAATTCCCCCATAGTGGATGGAAGCCCCTTGGGCCGTACTACAACCCATTCCCAAGTGCCCCATGTTCTAGACACAATGAACTCTTGGAAACTTCCTGAAGACACCTTTTCATGCCCACATCAATGGTCCCAGTTGTTTCTCCTGGGAAATGTGTCCAGCCGGCCCTGCATCTCAGGTTAAGATTTCATTTCCCCAGGAGTCCTTTCCTGGATGCAGCCCACTGCCCACGGCACTCCAGGGGCTCCCACCTTGCCCTGTGCACCTAAGCACTTAACCATACCACAAACAGGCACTGCCTACAAACTCATCAAATCACCCCTCCTGACACCGAGCTTCCCGAAGACCTGAAATACTATCTTTGTATCCCCAAGAAGTTTGCGAAGTGCCTACTATATAGTGAATGCTCAGTAAACAATGAACACGTGATCACGTGAGTGGTTCTAATACCTCTGTAGCTTTCTCCATAAAAAATAAGAAAACTTTATTAATGGGTAAAACCTTAGCAACCACTTAACCAGCGAAGAACCCCTAAGCAGGAGAGGCGAAATGCCTTACGCAGTATCGCAGAACTATCTCATGCCCTGGTGAGTGTGGAGTCTACCCTTTCTACAGTGTAACTCCTTACGTCCCTTTCTATTGTGCAGCATCTATGTGAATTTTCAACTTGTGATGGTATGTAATCCCCAAGCACTCACACTTCAGTTTGTATCCCACAGGGTGATAGTCTACAGAGTATTTACTAAATGAACTTTATACTTGAAAAAATAGCGGAATTATTTTTTCTCCTGTCTTATAAGCCGTTCAAGTTCTGCATTGCACTGAGTTAAGAATACACACTAAAATCCAGGATTCCTTGTAACCATATCCTGTTGGCAGGTCACCTTCCAGTTTTCAACCTGTCCTGGTAAATCAAGTGTATGGCAGGAAGGCCTTCAAGCAGTCCATTTCGAAGTTTAGATTTAAATCATTTACAAGTGCAACTTCCAAAGCCTTCTATTGTTTCTCTACTAACCAAATTCCTTAGCATAAAAAAAGTGATTTCCCCATTTCTTCTTGCAAAGTTCTGAGAAAGGGCAAGAAAATTTCTACATATCCCCCAATAAAAATTTTAAACAGAGAGCAGCCAAGACTAGCACCTGGTCACAGCTTTCTGATAAGTGGTCATCAGAGGGTCACAGGGGAAAGAGACTGCTTGTGGCCACGAAACAAATGGGCCCAACAGGGGTCAAGCCAGTACAACGGCATCAGGAGGGACTGGGCTCCTAATCACCAGGAGCCTGAAGTCATAATCAGATGCGTGGAATGCCTGAGTGAAATCAAATGGGACTCAAGCCTATTGGACGTGTGTAGTCCTGAAAACATGGTGAAACCAGGAAAACCGAAGCAAACTATTGAAAAGATCATTTCTACCCACAACCTCTAAGGACTGTGCTCAGCAGTTCTGGAATGCTTGGCAGAACAGGTGGCAGAGAACCAGAATCGTATCAGCATGAAAAACTAGAAAAGCAGGAAACAAAGATTTTTCTGGAAGAAAATAAACTACTGTTGATGTAAATGAGTCTATCCTGCATCAGAGGATCTTTCTGGATTCCAACTCCAGGTGGGACTTTAAACACTCTCTGTTTCTATCCCTTTTCTGGGCTGTGCCAGGGTTCCTTAAAGTGACCATAACAGCCGATTTAGGCTCATTTCTACCCACAAACCTGTCATTTAATAATTACTAATATTAATATTAAAAAAGGTTTTTACTATATACACATTTAGTATTTTCCAAACTGCAGGGAATGTTTATGTGTGCAGACAGAAGTGTGTGTTTAATATAGTTTTGTGGCATCCTACATAATTAGTATTAAAATTTTGTAGCTGAGAATATGGAAATTAATGTCAAATATCTATTATTTTCGACTTAAGTGCGCATAAAAAATTTTTTGCAAGGCATACAGGCTTTGCATGATAAATAACTCCCCCCCCCACATATTGTTAATGTTTGTTATATTTAGACAGTTAAAACCAGGAGCAAACATCTGTCAGACTAATTTTTTACTTTTTCATAAGTGCAACTTTTTAATAAAAATTTACATATAGATAAACAATCCAGATTTTTGAAACTTTAATAAGATTTTAAAAACATCATGACTTTGAACTCAAAAACATACACGTTTAGTACACAAATATTGTAATATGAATCAACTCCAACTCCATTTGAAAACATGTGAATCAAATTACAGTTTTAGAAGTTAGTAATTCACATTTAAGCAAGTTAGCGCCTTGCTGAATACAGCCATTGTAAAAAAAGAGACTTAGTGCATATTGTGATGGCACAATGTGCTTTTGTACCATTTTTATTTTTTTCACCTTATTAAACAAGATCAAGTTCTTGAAAGTTGGTAGATAACGGCTAACTTCCTATGACGTGAAATTGCCAATGGTAACAGTTACATTTTGTAACAGAACACTTTCTATAGATTTCTTCTTCTATCTTAAAATTTTAAAAGCAATCATTTGTAAGGATTGCATCAACATCAATTTAGCAGAGGAAGATCAAACTTTATTGAAACTGCTTGCATACAAAATATATTGCACTATAACCAAACAAATGTCAACATAAAATCCAATCTGTTGTCGCTAATATGTACAGAGAATATTGCCCAAGAGCAGTTACATTACAAGGTCATTCTACCTTGGTTAATTATCTACAGTATTTTAAACCAAACAGCTTACAGATGATGTGTGCAAGGTACCAATTTCTGTTTTCAAATACTATACATTCCCAGAATAAATAACTAGAAATCAACATTAATGTTTGGCAATACTTTTAAAAGACTTTTTAATATTCTTGAAATCATGTGCAGTTTGTTGCCATTTTTATATGCTTATTTGTATGCAAGGAAAAATAACTGTAAAATGAAAATTCAAAGAAACAAACTCACAAAATACATCAGAGGCAGAACTTCGGTTTGTACGGCTCTGTACAGATTCAGTGGCACCCCTACTTGGAGTTATTTTTTAAGAAAAATATAACATCTTAAGGTGAAGGTCCTTCACATATTTTTCCTCAGTAAATTTCATTCATTAAAAAAAAAAACCTTCAAAATCAAAACCCAACACGTCGGAAAAAAAAAAAAAAACAAAACTAAAGAAACAGAAGTATTATTTGTTAACCAATCCTAGTCTGTTTTCCCATTCTGCTTGTACATTAGACCTAATATTTCAAAGTTCACAAAACATTTAACCTCCTTCCAATGATTCTGAGACAAAGCACCTGTACTTCACAGGATTATTATGCACACATGAAAATGACCTTCCTATCTCCCCTAAATAAGCTTGAAAGTAAAATATGAAAAACTTCACAAAACTTGGGGAGGACAAAAATTAAAAAGGCTCTACTTTAAAATTGGTCATCAGGCCAAAGAGCAGGCATGTCCTACTAACTTTCGACCAGGACAATTTTATTCCTAGTTGAAAGCAGTTTAGCCTCTCTGAAATGAAAAGACAGTTATTTCTTCTCCTGTCTATACAGAACAATTACACATCCCTCTCAATAACACTATTTGTCAAACTTCAGTGCAACAAAACAAAAACAAAAACAAGTCCTTATTCTTTATACTGCCTAACCTGATGTTTATGTAAGGAAAAAAATATGGAAAGCATGCATTCCTCTATAAAGTACTAATGTTTGACAGGGTTTGCTACATCTTTAACATTTAGTGTTTCCAACTTATCTTCCCTGAACTCTGCATCCAAATATAATATTCCTACCTGCCAAGATATAAAAAAGGCACAGATCATACAACTTTTTTTTTTGCTAATGAAAATGACAAATGTCACATCACACACATCCCAGGGTCCACTAAAATACTGAAAAAGTGGACCAGAACATAAACTGACACAGGACATGAAATGACATAGTAGTTCATGGAGACTTCTATATAAGATTGGAAACAGAAGTTTGGTTACTATAAATGCTATATATATTTTTTTCCCAGAATAAATGAAAATGTACTGGTGAGTTCTCACCCAATGCAGGGAAGAGGTCCAAATTAACAAAGTATCACTGCTCAGCAGTACTTAAAAAAAAAAAAAGAAACAAAAAACCTAAAATTCTGAAGTGCTTAGTATGCTTAAGAGCAAGGTTTCCAAATTTTGAGATATCTTTTTGTGCAAATCTGAAAATTGCTGTTTATGGCCAAAACCAAAAAAATAAAATTCTTAACAGAATTTGTGTTCATTTCATGCCCTGTGCCATCTTGCCTACTATTTGTCTTTGGCCTAACAAAGTTTTCTAATATGGAATAAGAATTACGGAAATGGTATAGGAAATATAACTTCAGCATTATGCAGTTTAGGGTACTCCATTCACAAGTGGTTGCTGACCATCCATGCTGTCTGGCTTCTCCTTCTTCTGGTTACGATCTTTACCCGTGCGCAGCCGATTACCTTCACTGGAGGTATTCTGTAATGTTTTAGTGTGGACACTCCTTTCATTATTGCAGTCAACTCTGATCTAAAACAAGTTACAGTTGTTATATACACAGACCATATACCCTAATGTAATATGTAACTGGCCTGACAAGAAATTTAAGACTGAAGTGTAAATTCCACGTTAAAAGGGGAAATGGAGGTAAGAATAGAAGAAGTGCAAGAAATCAAGCTCAGATTGATCTTTATTTGGTTTGTGATTTTAAAATATTCTTCTTCTGTCACTGGAACACATTGGTCATCTCACTGCATCCAAACTGAGATAAAAACTCACAATGCTACCGTGTCTTCAAAGCAGAATAAAACACTGAGAAATAAAGTGAATTATTATAATTGATTACCAGAAGATACACATGCCTCTATAATGCTCCAATTAAAAAATAGGCGATTTTCCAAAGATTTTGAAACCCATGAGGAGAAACACCTTCTAAGATCTAACTTGTCTAACTTTCTAAGGTTAATGACTCAATTCACTCATTAATTAGCCTTTAGTTTACTTTTATATGTATCATGGGTAAGATTTTCTTTCTGCTGACAGCTTCCATCATCTTACAGTAGAAAAATAGCTGTTGGCTTCTAGTAGTTTCTATTTCAGTAAAGCAAGTCAGATAATACAACTTGATCTCTATCTAAATACCAGGTAGGGCTGGTATAGGGAAATTTGAAGACACCAGTCTATATAAGGACTGCAATCCTAGAATAGTGTAGAGATGAATCCAATTAAAAGATAGTATTCTAAGATTTGTATATTATTTTAAATGCCAACACTGAGTACTTAAACATTTCCAAGAGAATTTTAGATGTTGTAGAAAAGGAAGAAAATGTTGACCAATGGGCCTGACACAACTACAAATCTTTATGCGCTTTAAAATAAATGCTACATATATCCCAAAATGCTTCACTGTAATTTTGAAATGTGCTGAAGTGTTAGGTGTGGGTGTATTTTTCAAATGTATGGTCACCAAGGGTTCAGTGTTTCATTTGGATCTATTCTCAGGGTTACATAGAAAACACCTTTTTATTTGGTGTTCCATTTTGATTATAAATATAATTGTAAATTATAATTGGCTTTGTAAACCAAAGTGGTCAGATTGCCATGTTCATCCAACATTTCAGTTTGCAGGAAGTTGTACAACTGGTACATATAGATGCCTTACATCTCTGTAAAGCGCATGCACATGTATCACTTCCTGAGTCTTTATTTAGGTCTACAGTCTTTCCTCAGCTGGTTCTCAAGAACCCATCAGGAGCCAGCACCGACTTAGAACTGCTGTGGATTCTAGCACACATTCTGTCATGAAGGTTCTGCTCTTAGAAAGGGGTATCTTTCACTCATCTCGGATGCGGGTCCCAAACCATCTGTTCTGTAGTCAAGAAGGAACCCTAACTACTGGGATGAAAAGACTTAAAGTGGAAATGGAGAAATCGTGTTCTGGGAACCAGACTCCGCGCTGCGAACATCACTGCACGGGATACCCCATGACAACCAGCGAGAGATGGAATCTTTCTGAGGTTGAGTTTATTCACGCCTGTAAGGCGGAGCAGTAGAAGTACTTACCTCAGGGGCTCGGTAAGACCAAATGAGATAACACCCACATACAAAGCACCTAGCAAAGGTGTCTGCATGTACTCAGGGGTAAATTTCAAATTAATTAACAATGGGTTCCCAGCACAGCTGACGACAGACTGAGAGGGGATTCTCGGGATAGAAGCTGCCTGTGAACAAGCAGCTGGTTGATTTGCTGGATACCAGCTGGTGAGCATCAGCCCTGTCTGTCACGAGTATCACCTGTGAGACAGACACCTGCCTTTCCTCACTTCCCACTCAAAGGGGACACCTTATCTCTGCAAGTCAGGGGAGGAGGGCCCCATGGGGCTTACTCAGGTCTCTCAGCACATTCCATGATGTTTCTTTCCTTGGGGGCATTGGGGCCAGTGTGGTACTAAAGTCATAATGTGTTTGTCAAAGTCTTGACAAATACAGTTAAATTGCATCATCTCTAGAGAAAGCTTTATATATTTGTCAAGGAGAGCTAAGATTGCCTACAACTGCAACATTGAAAGGAAAATATTTCACGAGTATCAAATTTGTAACCCTTCAATGTGAGTGAAAATAAACTCAACCCATAAATCTCAAACTACCAGAATTCGAACGAGGTAGACGGAAAGCAGCACACGGGTTTACCTGGAGGGACCCATCTGCCGTTCTCCCTTTAGCCTCCCTGGGATTCCGTGGACGATTATCTGTTCGGGAGTGATCGTCGTTTCCTGTAGGGACATTTTGAAAAGGTGCGACCATTACTGCGACGGCAATGTTCACTGCAAGTTCTCTATTCCCACACCCTCAATGTATTCAGACTAACCACAGAATCTAAAATGCAATCAACAACCAAGTGAATCCAATGGCATAATAGTTAATAACCTCGCATACTGGTAAGAAACAAAATATCCTGCCGGCATTGCAAGTCTCATCAACTGCGTCGCAGATCAGCCTGAGCGAAAAATCAGTACTAGGTTTAGAATCCCCGAAGAAGCTAAACTCGTTAACTGTTTATTCATAGATTCTATATGAACCAGACGGATGGCTGTCAAGTCTGTCAATTACCACACGAGGGTAAAGCCGCGCCTTTCTTATGGTGATGGGCACAGAATAGTACAAATGGACTCTTAGTAAAATGGCACTGAATCAGCAAGGTGGGTCACAGATCTTTACAGTTATCGGAATTCACTTATTTCTCACATGAAGAGCTCTGTACCTTTGAAGCCGCCTCCACGTCCTCTTCCTCCCTGTCCTCTTCCTCCACCTCCACGCCGCCGTCCGTCCCCTCTGCGCAGGAAGTTCTCCCTCTCTTCCTCTGTTGGAGCTAATGACCAATCACTGAGTTCGTCTCTGTGGTCAGATTCTGTTTCAGAAGCATTTGATGCTTCAGAATTAGTTCCTATCGAGAGTTAAAAGTTATATACCATTGTCCGACTTAAAAAAAAAGTTAGGTTAACAGAAGCTTCCGGAGACGTTTCAGGGGTAATCCAATACTCTTCCCAATTTAAAAGCCCACCAAAGAGTATTATCACCTTCCATTTTTAAAAACAAATTATTTTAAATTCAAAACAAAAGGTTTCACAATATTTGAGGCAATTTAGGTTACATTTTTGGTTTTCATTTTAAAAAGTAGTAAGATATTATATTAGCCATCTAAGTTCAAACCTGAGTATGCCACATCATTAAACATCTGTGGTCCTTTAACATCTGCGCTCTCTGGAGGAAAAGTTGTCTACAACAGTTAAATGCAATACCTCGAAAATAAAACCTCTATAAAGAGTTCCTTTTGGCCCAGGGGCAGAGGGGACCTACACATTTTTAGTCACCTGACAGGGTGGCAAAGAAGAACACCATGGCAACTGTCTCAAGGAAGGGCCTCTCGTGTGATCTGGACTGGACTAGTTGAAGGGGGATACGCTTGCCTGAGGCTTGGTTCACAGCCTTCCCCTCCCACTGGAATAATTTATCATTAATAAAGGAATGACTGTAATTGACTTTTTATGTCTGGTGATGACATAAGGAACAGGAGTGGGGGAAGACAGTCCCATGGTAAGGTGGGACGTCACTAGCAAAAAGAACAGACTGTTGGCAGGGGTTTAGGTGTGAGGTTCAAGGTTGGCCTCAGGAGTAGGTGTATCTCTCCCCCACTCCAGAATATCAACTCTACTACCTCTCTCTTCCTCTGTTGGAGCTAAGGACCAATTATAGCTTCACCATTATAGCTTCATTCCTGTGGATCTTGAAGGCTTTTCCATCTTAAAGAGTTCCTTTTTGAAATGCAAATATTTGTGAGATGGATTATACCTTATACCATCATTAGCAAGTTACATAGTAGATACACAGTTGAGCAAGAAAGACAGTAGGTACTGGGAGGTGGGCACAGTGTTCAGTGAAAGGTGCTGGGAGAGAAGAAAGAAGCACTGACGGAAGAGCTGGGGAGGCAAAGAGAAACTTTGCCTACTTGTTTGACTGTGCCTAGGGCTGACTTTGGCCATGCCACCCAAAATCACCTCATGAGCCACAGGATGCAGACCCCTGATTTACACAGTCCATCCAGCAAGTATGACCAGCACATGCCTGACAAAAAATGAGCCACAGTACACAAATGAAAAAAGTTTTGGCTATACAGTAATAAAATCAGGAAAGGCCTTAAGAAAGTCATCAACACAAAAGGCCTTAAGCAAATAAATTTATCCCCAGTCAGAACATGGACAGAACTCACACCTGCCCTGTGAACTCTGTGGTATTACCAGGTTTTACTCTGTATGTCTCTTGCAACACAATTGACCCACTGTGAATCGGAAACCATGTAGTGAGAAATTGTTATATAATGGGGTTTTAATGAAGATTAGAGATTAGCAGCTATTAAGTCTAGGAACAGATAAAGTTACTGAGGAAAATGCTTAGTTTGTACCTGAAGTATATCCAGGACCGCGTCTGCCGTGCCCCCTATTTCTGTAAGGTCTACTACCTCGACCCATTCCTTGACCATCATCAGTCACATAGCCTTTTTCCTTATCTGTACGACTTGGTGGTGGTCTAGAACTAGCTCCAATCTGTCGCAACTGCTCATCAATTTGTAATCTCTCCAAACGCAACTGGTCTACTTCCTATTTAAAATATACAAGATAACAGTAAAAATAATTTGACATTTTACTTAATAATACCTTTCTCCTTTTCATCAGATTAAAAAGTATACTGGAATATTTCAATCTCAGCTCTAAATTTATAGTAAACAGTTATACAATATTATCAGAAAATTGAATGGTTTAACAGATTATCAATGTCCAGATTTAGAGATAGAACAAAAATAGCATTACAACTATACTGAACAGATTTTAAAGCTGTTTGATTCAGCACTATTATCTAATAGAATTTGCTAAAGCAACAGATAAGCCAGTTTTGGGACTTTTTGTTGACAAGATATTGAATAAAACAACTCTAAATGTATGAATACAGATAAATGACATTTAAGGCTTAATGAGCTAACCTTAAAAAGAAATCACACATTATAAATAATCTTATTGAAATAGACTTGCCAGTTAATATATTAATTTACAAAGTATTCAGTTTAGACCATCTGCTTTCAAAGAACATGTACTATGGCAGCTCTTTGGATGTGATGATGCAATTAAGGAACAATTCTTTTCAGTGAACTGAAAACACTTATATTCATTATATGGGGTTGGCGGGGGAACTACTTCATAGCTGATAAAAAGTTTGGTATCACAATGATGCCTTTAAAACCTCTTGACTACAACTCTGCTAGAACAAGTATGATGAACAGTATCAAATCAGTTGACTAAAATATACACCTAGGGTCTGCTGACAGACCCTTGCACACAGTGCTTCCCATGTGTTGGGTTCTATCTAATGCAGAAGAAGCCAGAGTCTGACCCTTGTACTTCCAATCTGCTCATTTACTGGCTGCAGGGAACAGGACCTGTAACAGCAGTAGTGCCGGCTTGTCTCAGTTAATCAGAGGCCGTAATAGGGACTTTCGACATGAAACCTTATAGGAGAAGTCCCTATAAAGCTAAGTTCCTAAAATCTTGCTTGAGGTAGCTTCTAGAAAAGAAAGGGCAGATAAGGATCTAGGTGAGTTTCATCTGTGCTCTGAACCAGAACAAAAGAGAGACTGCAGCTGAGTGAGCAGTTACTCTAACAGTATAGTTACTCATGGAATGGGTATATCTTGCAAACAGAATGACAGTCCAGGTTATCCCACTGGGGCAAAGCAATCACCTTTTGGTGAGAGATGCCAGGCCCAACCAAGGGAAGATCTGGTGATGGAAAGAATGGCAACAGGACAAGTGCTAGTAACCAAAACAAGATATTCAATTGTGAAGAATAAATCAAAAGATGTAAGAAAGAGTGTTAGTCAAAAGAACAAGGGACTGATACAATACAACCCTAACTCAACAGGTATTCATAATTATTTAAGCTAAGAATATGAAGAAAATCACAACAGATTAAACAAAAACACACTATAAAACAAAACAAATGAGCAAATCAAAGGGGTATCCTACCCATGCAAACCTTGCTGGATGAAATCTTCCCACTTTCAATTATTAACTGACTGTAAAAATAAATGAAATGCCTAGCTATTTTACTTGTTCTTCCTTCTTTGCAGACAAGTGGAAATCAATTTTATTTTTCTTTGACGAAATTAGCAAAAAATTCTTGAGAGCATCGTCATAAGTAAAATAGAAACTTGGATTACTTTGTAAACACTACTTAGTCCCAGTACAATTTCCATACATACGGGTATAAGAAATTGCTAAAAAGTGACATGGAAAAGATTCCATTTCATGAAATTATAGAAAATTTTGGCCAAAAAAGAATTTTAAAAAAGATCTAATCTGGCCTAGGGAAGTGGCTAGCCTAAAGTCATATAGCTAGCTCATAGCAGAAGAGCGACTAGAACCAAATGGCCAGGTGCCAATCCAGGGCTCTTTCCATCGTATCTGGTAGCCTCCTGGATCCTGCTTTCCAGTGTGCAATCTAGGAGGTATAGCTGTACAAACACTAATTCAAACGAGCATTTATAAGAAGACACAAATCATTTACATTTTGCGTAACAGTATAGAGAAATTACCAAGATCAAACATTTAAACAGAGGACTTCAGAAAAGGCTGGGATTTCCTTGATGTAACATAAATGTGAAAACAAAGGCAAGTGTTACAGACATAAAATTTAGCCTGGAAAAAATTCACAGTCTCTAGCAAGGATCAACTGGATGAAACACTATATGCAAGATTACCTAAACTGAATGTAAGAGTTTAACAAAAGAATAATGGGAAATAGAATTTATTGACAAGGGGAATACTGATCCTTAAGAAGGAATATAATAAGCTAAACAAAGCATTTTCTCTATTACCTTTTCTAGGTCATTCATTGTATTGTACAGCCTAAAATGAATCCTAACTGCTGAAAGGCTTACTATGGAGTTTTTATATTTTAGTGCAAAAGGATTAGAAGGTAAAGATCTTCCTGTTCTCACCTTTAAATAGTTCAGGTGATAATCCAAAAGAACAGTGGCATTAGCGATGCTGTCCTTTGTTCCCACAAAAACAAATGGTACCATACCCTGGAAAAAAAAGGTGACAATAATCCTATAAAATGAATGATGACTTAATCTGAAAAAAACGCAATGCAAATAATTGCAATCCCACTCCTAGCACCGGGTCCTACAAAGAGTAGGAATACAAATGTTTGTTGAAAACTTGAATTAAAACATGATTTAAAAAAAAGTGGTTGGCATCATTTACACATTTACTGTGAATAAGGACAGATCAATATAGCAACTACACAAGCTTTAACGTAAGATGCATGAACAAAAGTAATACTATTATAAAATACTTATTCACTTACTACAGGTTTTATCGCGATCATATTCTTTAAAAAATAATTCAGGGTTAGATACTGGGATACAAAAGGAAAAACTAAATCAATTTTGCTAAGTCAACAGAGTATAAACAAAACACATGAATTAGAATAAAGTGTACTGAGTAATTACTCTGCGAGGGGAAAAAAACTAGGCACATTCATGAACATTACATTTAGCCCAAATAAATTTCAATGATGAACTCTGAAAACTGTAAAAGCTTGAATCATCAAAAATTTGCTTTTCTCCTTGGTACTACTTTAACACAGGGATAGCTTGTGAAAAAGAGTAAAAATTTATTCTTCTAGGTCATCAGCATACATGAAAATAAAACTATTCTTTGTCATGAGTTACAGGGAAGCTGAGCCTTGGCTGTGCAAGCTAACCACTGGCCGTTACGACAAAGTTGAGAACATTCGGTCATACACATGGCTGCCGAACTTCACAAGCGACCTACAAAAGCAGATGGTAGCTTTGAGGTGACCTTAACTTCCTAGGTGAAGTTTCTAAGTGTGAGAATCCAAGAAGCTGTCCCTCTACAAAATATCCCTCTTCTATAAAGAGCCTTCACTTGAGAGGCGAGGCTACTGCAGGGCTGCATTAGCTTGCTCGCATCCAGCACACCCCATCTACAAGGTATGTGGGGGTTGGAGTAGATTCTTTTCTTTTTTCCTTCCATGAGAACGTGGCTGTTGATGGGGAACAAAACTGAACAATTAGAAACAGTGCCTGTAGACTGACCTCCATCTGGTAGGCAAAGCGGTGCTTCCCAGTAGCAACAACCACCTGAAGAGTCAGGTGCCACAGAAAATCTATGGGGGCTCGAGACGAATTTTTTCCATCGAATAATATATGAACTATGGAAATAACCAGCCTGTGAATAAGATCTTGTCTCAAAAGCATTTTTGACTGTTGAGTTGTTGCCCAAGACGACTGTGCTACAAAGCAGTTAGCCATATAATTTCCTGTAATGTCAGATGATAAAATGCTACACACCCTTCCCTCTGGATCACATGCGACCAGAATAAGCTTTGAAGCCCTATGTCATGGACTTAGGTCGACTTTGGGGCAAATCATTTTCTCTTTGAGTATGTCCATCTGTTGGAGTGCCCGAACGCTACTCTCATTCAAGCACGTGGCTGGTGGGCCAGGAGAGTCCATTAACATGAAGGAAAGCGAGAGCCAAATGATGGCCGCCCTCAACATGGACGCCAAGAAAAGCGATTCCCTGTACTAGGTGCAACCTGGGCTGCCCTGTGGGGAGGAACACCCACTTGTGGCAATTGTTTCTCCTTATAACATGGACTATTTTGCCTTTACTACTGTATGAGTCATAACAGTTTCCTCATAAATAGCTCTCAATGGCCAGGAAGGGAGCCCTGCACTCAAGAAACTCACAGTGGGGCTGAGGACTTCAAGTAAACGTCAATGTAGTAAGTGCTAGCTGGGGGTGAATACAGTGATGAGGAAAGGCTCTGGAGCCAGCACGGGGAGGGGATGTGCGGAAGTACACAAGGAAAGCTGCACAAGCAGTCAAGTCAAAACAAGGCGGCAAGCTGGATGAGGAAGAGTGCTCTGGGCTGGGAAATGTGTGTTACGTCTAGAAGCGACAATGAGTATAACGGTTTAGAAAACTTTCAGTACTTCACGACGGCGCAAGCTTCTCTAGAGTGCAAGGGAAGGAGTGAGAGATGCCACTGGACAGGAGACAGAAAGAAAGGCCTTATAAGCAACAGGGAAGATGTGGGCTTTCTCCCCAGGGCAGCAGATCCACATACCTACCAACGCTGCTCCACCATCCCCCAACCCCGAGGATCATTCTACTCTTTGGTAACAAGGGGAATAAACAGTAAATATGAAATTAAAATGTATGTTTCAAGGAATGTTTTCCTACCTGCCAAGCCTTGAGTTCAGGTTTCTGGGATTCCCCTGCTACAATTGATGAAACCACTAACACCTAAAGCAGTATAAGGAATGCAAGTGATGTCATTAACTATAACAAATGATACACAGAAGCCTGAACGCAGGACTTTCACTGCAGGACTTCTCAAGCCATTTATAAACAGTTAGTTCAAATACTGAAAACCAGTTTCTAAGATACGGACATAGTACTAAGTATTGCATCTAACAGAAGGCACATTTGGAGCTACTAAAAACCTAAAAAATTCAAGAGATAACAGCATGGAAAAATAAATGTCCACCCTCAAAAGAAAAAATGTGACCATTAAACCCCATATTTTATGCTTACAGCATAAGATTTGTCACTGTGAATAAACTGAAAAGCAGGTATCACTTTGGTTTGAATTATCGCATAAGGGGACAGATTTGAAACAAATAGAACATTATTAGCCTATAAGCCTGACCAGAGAAAACACCCGGAACACCAATTGTGACATCTGAGCCGAAGAAATTACTTTTAGTATAATTCAAAGTGACAAATATGTCTTACCCTCTGGACTTTTGTACTGTTAGGTTGAGAAAAATGAGCGCTGTTTTCCTTTATATCTATATGTTTTTTATCTTCTGAGGGAGTAGGTCCAACCCTTGAATTACTGGAAGGTAGGGAATTTGGTGGCATAATCTCCTTGGTAAAAAAACACACAATACAAAAGAGAAAAATAGGACCAATTTAAAAATACTGTATTTAGCTCCATCATTGCATTAATGATCATATTTTTAGAATATAAATTATAAACAGTTTTGGTAGAAAAAATTAGAAAATGCAAAAATTATGCAATAAAAGTCCCAAAAGGCTTAGCTTCAACCAAAAGAATGTTTTCCATCCATGTTCATGGATGAAATTGGAGAGGATAATGCTAAGTGAAATAAGTCAGAGGAGAAAGACAAATTGCGCCAGATCGTCTCACTTACATGTGGAATATAGTGGAACACAGTGAAAGGTCAATCAAAACCAAACCAACGATAAACTCTTAGCATCTAACTGCAAAACTGAGGCACCCAAAGGTGGAAATTGGTGGTGAGGAGGTGGGGTAAGAAAGGGGCCCAGTGGAATACGGTAGAGGGTAGCTGGGCACTGGTAGTGGGCAGGGTATGACAGTACACATTTGTAGAGATTGAAACCTGTAACTCCTCAAATAGAATCAAAGATGTAAACCTCAATAATCATAATTTGTGGGGAGAAAAAGGACACAGAGACACAGACACACACAACAACAACAACAACAACAACAAAGTACTGTATTGTATCAATTAAAAAGAAAAAGAACCTTTTCACAAAAGAAGGCTGGACAACATGAGAAAACTGGCAATTTGGGGGGCCTGGATCTGAATCAATACCACTGCAGAGAAGAGCACTCACCAGTCTGCCACCCCACACACATACTTAAAAGTCACTACCAAAAAGCATATATTCACGAAGACAAAAGTGAGGGTTATCAAATTTAAAGATTGGGAGAAAGATGTTATGTCCAGAAAAAAATGTAAAGTATACAAAATAAACACACATACACAGAAACCACATCAGCTAGAGGGTTAAAGCTAGAAAATGTAACCAGTGTCCCAATTTGGTCTGACAGCAACTTTGATATTTGAGAAGAACCTTTTACACCCCCTCCCCTTTATGATGACCCATTTTAAAGATTGAAAATCAGATTTAAAGGGGTAAAGGTGACTAATCCAAATTCACTGTGTCAGAGAGGAGAAGCCATCACCCACAAGACCCCTCACTGGCATTCACATTAGGCACGTAGTACAGAGACCTCTAAATTAGTGTGTCAAGTAAAACAACAAAAATGTTGATTTTTAATTGGACAAACCAGAAATACATTCACTAGAACATACCTCTTCTTGTGGAACATTTTTCTCATTTTCGGCCTCAATTCTCACTCTCACAACTCCTGACTTGTCCACAATTTCTTGAATCAGTTTTCCATTTTTTCCTATTACTTTGCCTAAGTTAAGAAATGAATAATTCACGTTTGGTTTTTAAAAACATGTACATCAAACCAGCACACCCCACTGTGAACTATACTTTCTCACACACACACACACACACACTCTCTGTTACAGAAGCCTGGGTCTAGCTACTCACTGCCACTTGAAAGCCAATACTTAAAGAAACAGGAGTTGGTGGGAGGCAGCAACCTGACAAAATGGCAGACCACTGTCTCAGAGGCCATATATATATATGTGTGTGTGTGTGTGTAAGTATGTACAGATTTATGCATGGGTATCTATGTAGACAGATCAAATTATCTCAAAACTAAAACAGAATTTTCAAAGGGAATTAAACTGGCTTTCTGTTTTTATTAGGTCATCACTGTTTAAATTCATACAAACAGGTAGTAGAGTTAATCAGTACTCATGAGCTGAATGGGGAATTTTAGATTTTGAAGGCAGTTCAAAGAGAGATGCTTATTTTGATAAAAAGGAACACTTTAGTACTTGCTGATACAGTGATGTGTAGCACTCTTTCTGCAAAGTTCTACAAAAGGAATTAAGGAAAAAAAGGGAGATAACAGAAAATACATTTGCCTATTTGGCAATTTCAATTCTATCTGCACCTGATTTAAATATGTTTCTTTGCCCATGGTAAATATTTTTGGAATTCTGTGTGTCATATTTACAAAAGACATTCTAGGTTTTAAAAGTGACCTCAGCAGGTATATATACATCTAAAAGAAGCACAAATTCTTGAGGCCCATGCACTAAGCAACTATTACTCCTATGCATTACTTGCAAATTATATGAATATATTAAACAATAAAAAACTTAAAAGAAGAAAACACATTTTAACATAATGCAAAACCACAACAAAAATTAAGTGCTATTCAATAACATCTATTAAAACCCTAAAGAATTCATACACCAGTAAATGAATAGGCACTCAATTCTTTTCTTCATTGTATAAAATCCAATCATATATTTAAGCAGAAAATGACCACTTTTCATAGCCATCATCATGCAGAGAGTTCAGCAAGGCATTACAAATATTAAGAAGTACTGATTCCAGGAATGTGAATTACATCTGATTCCAAGGGTGCCCCTAAGATACCTATAAAGCACTCTGGCACTGGCCATATCAGGTATGTGCTTCTCTCACCTAAGGAAGGGATAGGGGAAAACTGGAAGCCAAAATTTGCTTCCTATCAACCCTAGGTAAGAGTCCAGGGAAAGCCTTTTCACACCAAGACTTGGTGGTTCTTCACAATGAACATAGCTTTGGCCCAGGTGCTATGTGTGGTGGCTTACTCACCCCACAAATCTCACCTGATTAGTCATTAGTGAGGGAACACATTTAATACCACTAAATCAGAATTCCTGAGCTAGGTCTTTTTGTCAATTATTTCTGCTCTTCTCTTCAAATGAAAAGGGAGGTGCAGGTGGAGAGGGGAGCTACATGGAATCTTCCCACAGTTTATTTTTAATCTGTAGCACATATTTTCATGAATTAATGCTGATTTTAATAAAGGTCTAAATGAGTTAGTAGCAATAAAAATGAGATTTTGGCATGTTTTTACTAATATCTTAACTATTCTAAGTATTGTGTCTTAACTCTAGCTGACTGATTAAATCAATTCACGATTGAAGTGGGTGAAGAACAAGCCAATTTGTAGAAAAGACAAGTCTGTATACATATATTAAAAGAGTGTCTGTGAGAAATAAAGTGATCATAATTATATTGTGGGACTCAAAGAGAACTCATGCAATACTGATTACATACTTCCTCAAAGATCTGCCCTGCCACAACTTATTACACAAAATTGCTTTCTGAAAATTCCCAACATTCCCAGTGTTGGGGTAGATATTCTCTAACACAGAATTTTCTATTTTATAACTATAAACCAAAAATAGGCTCATTGTACTTCAGTAGTCTTTCTCATGAAAGGTCCCTCCTGGTATCTTCTCTCCAGGTAAAAACACAGGTAGAATTTACTTTTAATAGCAAATAATCCAATTCTACAGTAGTTATTTCTGAATCCAAATTAACAGGTATTTCAATTCCGCTTTACTGAACTAGATAAAATTGGTTTTCAATAGGGGAAAGAATGAGCGCTAACTTTTAGAGTCCCTTACTATGTCTAGAACTCAGGACACACACACACCACACACACACACCCCCATACCCACCCCCCACGCATATATATTTTCCCATTTAAATATTACAACAAGCTTTGAGGGGAACACTATTACCATATTTGTTTCACAGGTGAGGAAACTAAGCCTCAAGGAGGCTAAGTCAGTTGTGGAGGTCAAACAGCCACTAAAAAGCAAAGCAGGACTGAAATCTAGATCTGGACTCCAAGATCTTTCCCCACCATCATGCTGTCTGTAAGACTCTTTAACAAACCCAATGCCTAACTTTCTACTTGAAAAATTTTGGAAAAACTGTCTATTGGCTATATTGTATGAAAAATTTCTAAATTTAAAATAACTTTTCTAAATATAAAATATATGCAACTGCTTGACAAACTGTAAATAAGAGGGGAAACATCACTCACACCCACCCTTTGATCATCAGGTAATCAAGATAGTGCCCCACAAACATTTTCTACATATGCAACTGGTGTGCAAGTTACCTCAATAACATCACAGTCATGTGTTTTAGTTGTCTGCAGCACACAGCTGAATGAATAGTTCTGCAATATTTAACTAGTATTTATTGCTTTATTTTCAATCAAACTAATTTTCTTTGGGAGAAAAGCATTCCGGTATTTTTTGACAACATAGGAAGATATTTATAATTCTATGTTGACCAAAAAGAAGCAGGCTGAGTAGGTCTGAAACTATGTGAACAAAAAGCACGGGAAGCCCTTGTTTTCTTCTTTAACATTCCCAAGGGCACACATTACTACCAGTCATGCTATCAAATTAAAAAAAATTGAAATGTATAGGCTGCATGTCCCAATGTTATTAATAAATTGTAAACATATGTAATGTTCTTAATAAAAATGCACCTTATTTTGATATCTCCCACTAAAGAACATTTGAGAGGATTGGTGAAGAGTTCCTGGGAATGTGCTGGTGCTCATGATGGTGACAGTCATGAGACAAGTGCTCAAGTCAGGATGAAGAATTCCTGTTGAGTTCACAGAAAGCCTAAGACACTGGGGGTAGCTTGTAGCTTCGGGACTTACTAGATTTAAACGACCTACATATTTTCAGACCTTCAATCCCAACATAATCAAAGATGCAGTCATTTTACAGACCCATAAGAGAAAGCAAACACCAATCTATTCCAAATTCTAAAGCTCTCAAATGTCATTCACTGTGAAAAGACATAGTCAATTTAAAGATGAGTAAAATATACAGTGAAGAGGTTATGCAAAATTTATCCTCCCAGGTACCAGTAGGTTTAAACTAACAAAACATTACCTTTTGCATACCTTCTGCAAATGTAATCTAAGAGTATATTTACCAAATACTTTCTGTACACTGTAGCAATAGATCAATTTCAAATATTAAGCTTCAATTAAATGACCACTTGAGTGAACGAAAATGGAATTCTATCAGTATAAATGTTGGACTTTTGTTTTTGTAGTATGTCGACAGCAGTTTCTGACTCACCGACTAAGTTCCGTGGAACTTGTATGACATCTTCAGCAAATTCAAGAAAGCTTCTAGCCTTTTTCACTGCATCCTGATCCTAATAAAGAGAGAGGAATGTTTTAAGATAAATGATGAGCCTCTCTGAAATACTGATTTTAGAAAAAAATCTAGCAAGATATTTACCTCTCCGTAAATATGAAATGTGCAAGTATCTTCATCTAGATCGATAGCCGTGACCCCAGGTACTTTTCTAGCTTGCTGAATATTAGCACCATGAGTACCAATAGCTAGACCCATCAGATCTTCTCGTACGATAAACTGTTCATGAAACCTTGAGGCAAGTTGCCTTGAACTCTGAAGAGAAATGTACATCTGATTAATATGCTTTATCAGCTATTAAGGCAATTATATTTAGGTCAACCATGTAAATTATTTTGACCCTGTATATCAGGGGCCTATATATTAGTTTTAGTTGAACACTAACAAGCTTTAGCAAGTATTTCCCACAGCATAAGCATATACACATTTTATAGGTTACTGAAGATCTATGCCATTTGATTTTTTTTTTTTTTTGGGTAACAGGAAAAGGCTTGACAATTTTCCAAGGTAACTTTGGAAAACCTCTTTGCAAGGCTGCCTTAGTTAACCAATGACATCAACAGTAATTAAGAAGCAGAGCCGGTATTCCCATAAAAACCAGTTCACTGGGTCTGACAGACTCAATGTATTTAAGTAAAAAAACAACAACAACAACAACAAAAAAAAAAAACCACAAAACTTAAATATCATCTTTATAGAAAATTATATTTTTCATTTCATTCTTATTAAAGGATATCAGTATATAGATTCTTCCCCCTAGAACAGTGCCATTTATAACATCACTATATACAGTGGTCTAGACATCCCTCTGATGAGGTGATGGCGTTAAAAGGATACTCTCCTACCCACTCACCCTGACAAAAAGAACTATAAAAATGGTTTGTACCATCAATAAATTGAATTAGTTACTGAATGTCAAAGATTTACAACTTATCTTACATATGCACCTGGACCCTAAAATAAGATCAGAGTCTGTAAAACCTTGTGATCTGGATCCACAAGTAAGATTAATTCTTTAATATTAATTCAAATATTTGGTGATGACAGTACCAATTTACAGACACCCCAAACTTGTGGATAATTACTCTTTGAAAATAGTATTTATCAGAATTTAATGTTTAGTTCTAGCATGCCATTAATGAAAACCAAACATATTAGTGGCTCATGTTGAAAAATGGAAATTTCTAATCTGAATGTGAATTTCTTTAATATTAGTAGTGTGGAAAGATAGGCATGCACACTAGTTTCTCATTATCAACACACCTGATCATTTGAATGAGTCTAACTACTGTAAACAATTTTAAAAAATATAGTATCACTGGTGTAGATTAGAGTAATAAAATCTATCAGGGTTCATTCACCTGGATTAATCTGCTAATTGAAACCCCACTGGTAAATAGTAAGCCAAAGGTATGATAACAGGTCATTTAAGAAAAATTAAATTTTTAAGAAGAGGCATACGAGTATGTTTCTGTAATACTCAATGAAAATAAGGAGGCTGTTCTGGCCTGAAAGTTATGAGAGAATCACTACAGTACACACATACTTGCGAACAGAGGGATGTCAAGAAAGAATGAGAGTAAAAATAATTTAAACAGACCTCCATGGCCATAAGGAAAAGCAGCAAAAGGAGAGATGAACGTCTCCTCTCCTGCTAACAACTCAGCAATCACACATCAAAAGTAGCAGGCGACAAGTTTCACAGGGCTTTACAGGAACACAGCCTTAACTATCTTCTCTCATAAAATGTGGTTTGAACTCCATTTTTTTCTTTACTATTTCAACTGCATGGTATTTTCCCTCTAATGAAATGAGTAATGATGAGGACACCTCCAGTATTTAACATTAATATACTTGAGTTGACATATTAAACTAAAACTCATTTAGTGTCTATGGTAATGGATGGAAGTAACTAGATAGTTATCAATGAAAATAAATGTATGGTGATGAACATTATTGGAAGATTAATAAAAGTAGATAAAATGCACCTTAAGAGACGAAATAGTAAGTTAGGGAAATAGCCTCTGGCAGGAATCTGAAGACAGGAGTTTTAAAGAGTGACAACCAATTAGAATGAAGTTCTATACCCTTTTAAACAGAGATAAACATACATAATGAAAGGAATATGATTAGATATTTAAATACTCTCTAGTACTTTAATAATGACAACATGTTATATGGAAGAAGCATTCCCTCATTTTATTAGCAGTTTTGACAAACTTCTAGTAAAAGTGCATTGACCAGAAGTCCCTTAGGATATATAAACTGCTGCTTAATTTTGAAACCCCGGGCACAAAAACTTTAGTATAATTATGTTTGGTATAATTTAATTTTCCAAAATACAGAACATATGGAATTGCTAAGAACCAGAAAGCAAAGGACAAGCTGCCCATATTCAAATTCTGTAACTGTGTAGTTATTTCTAAATAGTCTTACAAGCAATGCGAGGGAAAGCCACATACCTCTAGCTGCTTGCTGGCTTCTTCATTTCTCAGTATCAGGGACAATTTAGTGCGCAGACTCCGAAAGTGCATGTCGATCAGCATGTGTGCTCGCTTGGAGGTGACTTCGTTGATAGACTAAAGAATATAAATTAACACCTTCATTATCAAAGCAAATATCCCAAATGAAATACACCAAAAGAGATACCTCAAAAACACTCACCAAAATGACAAGCTGATAATTTTCTGGATCATAAGTTACAGAAAAGGCGCCGACAGCCTTTTTAAAGTCCTTATGTGCCGCTTCTTTGGCACACCTAGAAATAAAGAGAATACTCACTGTGGCGTTAAGATATTACCAGCTACTGGCATAAATGCATGCAAAGAGATCTGCACTACAATTGTGGATTCATATTAAACATAACTTATGAAAAATATGCTATCCCTATTTAAAAGTTGAGTTTCTGTGCTGTGTCTATTTCTGAAATAGGCTGATCAAGCATTTGATATTATAAAGAAAAAAGTCAGTTATGCCCTTAAAGGATTACTGGTGATCTCAGATTAGCAAAGTGACAGATTTAGGGAAGCCACTCTGCAGGCTTCCAGATTTTAATTCCTTAAGATGTCAGTAAAATTTTTTTTAAGATTTATTTATTAATGCATACAAGAGCTGGGGTACAGGCCAGAGGTGTGGGGGGTGAGAGGATTCACCAGAGACTGAGTGGGGAACAGAACAGGCAGATTGACTGAAATACACTGCTGAGGGGAGCAGTGGGCGAGTCAGGAGAGGTTTGCTGCACCATGTGGGTTGCTCCCTGGCCGGCTAGGGATTAAACTTGTGCTGCAGAGGTTGCGGACAGCTTCATAGGTTGCATCTTAACCCCTTGTGCCACCAGGGAGGCCCAAGATGTCAGTACATTTTTTGAGTCAACTGTTGAAAACTTTTGGGGTTAGCTATAGGGTGGCCAATTTTGTTGTTTCTTTTCTGAAGAAAAGCTGCTGACCAATTCAAAGGAGAGAAATGTGTATGAATCAAAAACCACAAAAATTTACACACACAATCTCTAGACTCAAAAAGCAGGATTTCTATATCATGTGACGTACAAGTTAATGCTTATCTAAAGTGTGACATGTCCAAATCAAACTAATTTATCTACCTTGATGAAATATTTAAAACGGAACCTCTAACCTAAAAAGTCTTCAAGTATTACTCCAGATCAAGGATTCTAAGACAGAGATAATCTTTTGAGGCTTCTTTAGTTCTACTTATTTTATACTTACCTGAAAATATTAGCTAAAAGGAAAAACCTGGAGAAATTTTCATTGTCTTTATCAGCTTGCAATAAACAAAGATAGTTTATTTTAGAAAACACACATATATTATGTACATCAGCTATGTAGCTAGCCAAGTGAGTTTAAGCAAGATCAATGCTGGTTTGATTATACAACTGAAAAAAAGCTGAATATGGCTTTTCATTACTTTTGCAAAACAAACCACTTTTGCCAAATTTCACTGAATTAAAAAACTGATTCTTCCTCTTCAAAGTTTATATTCTTTTAAATAAACCACATATCACCTGCAACGTCTCAGTATATCTTGCATAGCAACTTACATTTGTCGTAAGTCTTCCGGCACATCCAGTTTGATCTTATGGAAAGTATCTTTAGTGGCAGGTTTGTTGGGATTAACTGACCGTAAACGTTCAATGGTAACAATTTCGTTGTATGTAGCATCGCATGCTGCATATTCTATCACATAAAACTAAGAGAAATAAATAAAAGTCATTGCTGGTCATAGTTTTTAAAGTAAGAAAAATTCAAGTTGTACCTATTCAGTTATTTTCAGATTTTTTAGATAGGAAAAATACTCTATCAACTTAAACACATGAAACATACTGAACACAGAGAAAACACTTTTTATAAAATAAATTATCAGATATTACTTTAAAATAGAAATCCAGACCAAAATGTAGAGTACCTGGGTTTAGAAAAAAATACTATAAGAAAAAAAATTAAATATGCGTTTTCCTACCTCACCCTTTATCATCCTCACTTTAGCTAACCACCAACAGCAAGGTTCTTTTTCATTTGCTCTGGAATAAACCTAGATAAAAATTACAACATAGAACAGTTCATGATTAATATAATTCAGAAATCTGTAGATTATCAGACACTGAGGAAAATTTATTAAAATGTATCCAGGTGTCCTCCAAATGAGTATACTGGTATACCTTAAACCAGACTGTACCCCCTTACAGCTAAACATAGATATACATAATCAGAAACCAACTGATCACCTTGGAGAGTCATGTAATAAGCTGCTTTCCTCTATTTTAACTCAGTAGTAATTAGCACTCTGAATATGAATGCTCAGGGAAATCTGGGCATACTTTCCTTGGATGTGCTGTGAGTAAAAACATGTACCTAAAAATGCACACATTTGCTTTTGTTTTACTCTATAAGCCAACGACTGATTCAAAGTTATCGACCTTGGCATATTGTCTGGCTACTTGATCATATACTGGGTAAGGCCAGTGACCACTCAGCCGACCCAGGCATTCATGTCTCCTGGGGACTAAATGGGCAGACCCTTGGTCACTCTCTGGTTTCCTGGCTCCTACTCACTAAAATGGACAACTTCACACTGGCAATCTTCTGAACACCACCTTTCTGCTCTCACACACTGTGGGTCAGTTCTTCTAACTGATGGTGACCACTTCAGAGTTCACTTCGGATGTCCAGCATGAAACCTTTTGTGAAGATACTAGCAAGTCAAGGTTAATAGGAAAACAGAATATACACGGAGCAAGAAACAGAAATACTCAAGCAGAAAGGAGAATACAAGGGGGTTGATGGGCAGAAAAGGACAGGAGAGAAAAGAGGGTCAAAGCCTAAGGCTGATAAGCAACTCAAGGCTCCAACCCTTTCCCTCCGTTTACAATGGAAGCTGTGATTCCACAATATACACGACTAAACATAACTTAGCTCAATCTACCTTTTCTTCTTGCCCCATCACATTTCCTTTCCTCTGCTCTTGCCAAATACCCTCAGTTAACTGTTAGGGAGAGAGTATCATGAAGTCATCCTAGCAACAGCATCTTATTGGGCCCCACCTGTCATGTGACTAAACTGGGCGGGGGAAGTATCCTTTATTCATCATTACTATAAATATTCCTGATACAGACAAAAAGACTTATCTTTCCTCCCTATCATAATCCAATTAATGGGCATACAGCATAGTGACTGAATACAACTTAATTTAACCTACCTTCCCCTCTTGTCACCATCAATCCATGTCAACTCCAGTCTAGCCAGAGCAATAACCGAGGTCACAGTGAGATCACTCTACCAACAGCATCTCACTGGGCACCACCTTCCAAGTGACTTAGGAAAAAGTCCACTTTATCCATCCAAACACCATTATGAGCACTCCCCATACAGACAGACCAAAAGTCCTGGTCCTCGCCTTCAGGAAGACTGCTTTTCTGGACCAGTGGACAGGTGAAGGTCCTCCAGTGTAGATAGTGTTTTGTTCCCTACTGCAATCCCTTGCAAATCCAAGCCTAGTTCCTTACCCCTAGTAGCTTGTGAGCACATTTTTAGTAAATAAAATAACACTCCACATTCTATTTCCACTTTTAAAATTGTAGAGAAAAGGACACAGGCCAAGACATCCAGAGGCCTTCTGCAAGCCCCTACATCACCTTTTTTTTTTCCCCTTCTTCCTACATTCCTGTTAACGTGGCACATCTCCACAGCACCTTCTGGTCAGACCTCAATGGCAGATGAGCAGGTATGTATATACTAAACCTTGTTTTTTAAAATGTAGCAGTTTACTGTTACTTTAGCAAAATTCTTGGTTACTGTTCTATTACAAGGAATGATTTTTTTCTTTGTCATACTAATTTTCCTAATCTATTTTGCTTAAGTTGGGGACAGGGTAGCAAACTAGTAATACGGCATTCAAACAATGATTCAGAGATTGAGGAAAGGGGAAAAAGGAGTACTAGTAAGCCAAGGGAATTAGCAGTGGTTTTCAAAGATGCGCTGAGAGCTGCACAGTGAGATCTCCAAGCATTATCAGGATGGCTCAGTCAGAAGCCCAAGTCCATCACAGCTGTAATTCATTCACTAGGTAGCTTTTAAACTGTGTTAAGGGACAAAAGGCACTGGAAAGCTGTATGCCTCCGCTCCTTCAGTACTTCATAACTTGACGGCAGGGGAAACTCACCTCAACTTCATCACTTTCATTTATATCTTTATTATAACCTACAGGTGGCGGGAATCTCACATCATGGAATGGAATCTGCCGCTCTGGCTGCCAACTGCAAATAAGCAAACACAAATTATTTAACACACTTTTCAGCTTAACAGAAACAATGACCATGCTGCCATTAACTTTTGGTTAAGTACAGCCCTCTGTTTTTCTTGTTTAAGGAGCAAGTGCTTTAAAACTGTCGGTGTTTTGTTGAGTGAGGTATAACGGTAATATATAGAGACATTTCAACAAAGTCTACATGCAGCATAGCAGCCTTGTAGTTCTATTTGGAATAGTTCTCTAAAACACAATAAAATCAACAGGATGGTTTTCCGAACAAATCTTTCTTACAACAGTTTCAACCTCTAGGAGTTCTAAATGTAAGTCCACAACAGCAATTTCCTTTGATGGTTAAATATGTTAGTATCAGTGTTAGTAAAATCATCATCATACTCCTACTTGCAAAGGAATTTTAACCACATTCCAATGACCACAGAAACTAGCCCTAAATGCCCTCTAATTCCCAAGCAAAATGGGGCAGTCAGCACAGTAACAAGTCACAACTCACTTTTCCCCCTTTTAAATTTTAGATCCCACGAGGTGGTCAATTCTTGCCATGGAAAGCTGGCTGCTGATCAGTATGGCGTACCAGCATGCACTGGGCTGGTGGGGTCTCCTAAACCACAGAAACCCAATGGAAACAGCCTATAGGAGTTTGGTAAGTGTGCCTATGTTTTTTAATTTGAAATGATAGGTAATAATTTTGAAAAATACCAAATTATTCTTTTATATCCATAATGATATATGAAAAGGCAAATTTTGCAAAAAATACTGGGGGATTCAAGTGCTGGAGCAGTTGTTTTTGTATTTTGTTACCAAAGGGTTTTCTTAGTAAATTGCAGTTGAGAAAAGCAATATTTTCTTTATTACTATTAAGAAGAGCTATTATGTAAGCTTGTACGTAATTAAGTCACATTTGTGCAAATCTGATTAGGGCCTATATTCCAGTGAACCCCCTTTTCTGAATTATCATATATACTTGAAAACTATAAAAAATGGTCCTTACTTCAGAACAGCCTTTTCATACTTACTGAAAATCAATGACTTTTAACATGTTACAAATTCATTACTAAGTATGACTGGTAAAGCATATAATATTTAATATAATTTTCTCAGTTCCAAAGTCTTATGTGTACAGAAATGAAAATTCAAATTATTTATTCAAAAAAGTGAAATATGGAATCACAAAAAAAAATGTAATCATAATGGGAGCTTCATTATGATTGAAAGGGAAAAAAGGTAAATATAGTCTAAAGTTCCATAAAACATTAGTTTTTTTTTTTTTTAAACAGAGAAAATGGAAACACACAAAGGGCAATGAGACTATACTTTGAAGGGACCGAGTGGCATGCTCGGTGTGCTCAAACCCAGTGTTGAATGTCAAACTCCATGAATACAAGGAAAAACAGCTGATCTATTTCAAATTCCCAGGATGACAGATAGTTTGAAGAGAAACTTTTATGCAGCTACAGTACAGGAGAAAATGAGAAAGTCCAAAGAGAATAATTTTAAGTAAATAGCAGTAATTGTATGGAAAACAAAAAAGAACCAATCTAATAAATCAGTGTATAAACTAGACACATTTTTAAATGCATAGATGAAATGAGTGCTTGCTTAATGCTTTATATTAAGAACTACAGGAGAAACCAAAGAGTGGCAAATAAAGATAACTCTCCCTTTATAGGAAACAGTGCTCACCCAGTGATGGGATCAAGAAGATAAGAGGATAATTACATGAAAAAAATCACTCTCTGTTATCAAAGATTCCTCCATTAGAGGTGTGATGCTGTTCTCTAGTGTAGAACCCAAAGTAGCAAACTGGCACATTCTGTAAGATTTGGTTCTATGTATTCAGAGACAGGTATTCTTATTCTAACTTGTATTATGGACTGAAATTATTAGTCTAGAGTTAAGAACAGGGTCACTAAATTCTTTTACCTCTCCCACTGAATTTGTTTCAGGCATCTAAGAATACTACATCATCCTGTTGTCAGCTAAAAGAATCTGCTAACAATCTAATTGCAGTATGTCTGGGTCACATACTATATTTTAGTAGACTTACTATTCAGATATAATTCACACACCACATAATCCATCCATTTAAGTCTATGTACAATTCAATGTTTTTAAGAATATTCATAGGTATGTGCAACCATTGCCAGTTAATTTTAGAACATTTTCATTGCTTCAAAAAGAAACCCCATATTCTTAGGTATGGCTTCTCATTCCCCCAGCCCTAAGCAATCACTCATCTCTATAGATTTCCTCTCTCTCTAGTCAATCTGCTTTGAAATACTATTAATTCTCTTGGTACATAAAAATCAAAACATTTTAAATGTCGACCATTCTTCGGGGTTCAATAACATTCTAAGATCATGACCACATTTATACTTTGGCTAAGGAGTCTTTACATATTTTAGAATTTTGAATGGCTACTCTGAAAACAGCCTTTATTAGTACTCAAAAAAAATCATCAAAGACGTTTTTGCCAACAAAATGTTAACATCTATGTTTATTGATGAATTCACATAGCTAATATTCCTAGGCCTGTGTTAATTTACTCATCTAGCAGAAAAGATCAGTTACTGCTATTACTGGTTATAAATATATGACATAGTTAAAAATAAACTAATGGTTAAACATGATTGTTCCTAATCATATATGCTAAACAACAAAAACCATTTATTTTAGGTTTAAGGTTACAAAACTCACATCGATTTTACCAATACCCATGAATCCCTTCATTTTCATCTTTTAAAAAATACAAATATTCCTATCCAAACTCTCAGCTATTAATACAGAAGAATCTGGTTTCCTTCTTCACATTCAAAGGGACTGAACAGCCATCCACTGGTTTAATACTGAGTTGTTCAGGAAATTCGTGGTCAATAACATGAAGATCCATTTCTGAAAAACACTCAAACTAGACTTGAATTTTTAAAAATGAGGAATAAAAATAATAATTAGCATAAACTATTAAAGAACCTAAACCTTAAAATTATATTAAGACACTTACTTGTTTTCAAATGCAACTGTAATCGAGTCTTCATGAACGTCCTTTACAAATGCCTAGAAGAAAAACACCATTTAAATTAACTTCTAGGCACAAAAATCATTTTGCTTCTAGTTAAAATCTACAGGTACCAAAAATCAAGTGACGCTACAAGCGAAAGCTTGCCCTTTTTTTAGGATCGCTCATTCATGAATCACGTCTATATTTAGTCACCTACTATGTGTTAGGCCCTAGGAATACTGATTAAACAAAATACATACAAAAAAATTGCTCCACATAGTTCAGCATCTAATAAGAGAAAGACAAGTAAGTTGAAAATTCCAACGCAGGTGCACGTGCAAAATGGATCATGTATACTTTAGGTAAGAATTATCGAAGACTAAGAAACTTGTTCCAGAGCCATATGCCTGCCATTACAGTCTGTTTATCATAACCTATCTTTTTCTCCTTAATAAAATTTCAGGAAACTACAAATAGCATATGATTAAATATAATCTCAACTCTATGTAAACAGAAGTACACTAAATTTTCTTTAACAACCATATGCTGCTAATACTGCCAAAAAGACCAATTACCAGAATTTAATTAAATTCTCAATCTCACAGGAACTTGGGGAAAAATAATATAGAGATCTAAATCTTTTAAATCTGATGACGTAATTGCTGGTGATCTGCAGACAGACATAATAAAAGTAATAGCTAATTATGAAGAATTCTTTAATCAGCATGCTATCCATAATTCTATAAAATTAAGTTTTTAATAGGTGCAGGAAAGGAGGTTTGCTTTTGTCTTGCCAATTAGAGTAGGGGGGAAGACACCAAAACCCAAGAGGCTTTACATCTTAATTAATTTTTAAATGGCCTGAGAAATTTAAGCTTCTTCCTCAAATTTGTTCGGGTTACATGTGTCTCTCCTATCATTTCTCCCTGCCTGAAGGATTATGACCAAATCCCTTCTCTGGCTGCAAAAGGCCCTTCCTGATCTGGCTCTGCCGCTCACCTCTCCAAGCTTTATCTCTCACGTCCTTCAGAGGTTGCTGTGAGGCAACAGTGCGAAGCCACTGGGTCTCTCTCTGTAAATATGGCTCCCACATCCTTAGAGCCCTTTCCTTCTTTTCACCTGGTTATCTCCTACTGACCTTTTAGTTTCCGTTCAAGTTGTCACCTCCTGAGAGAACCCAGAGGACTAGGTTAAGTTCCTGTTGTCTCCATTCTCACGGCATCTTACCCCACCACTATAAACTTACCTCACTATGTTACTATCACCCATTTCCCCACGACCAGTAAGGTCCCAGGAGTGGGCAATACTTTACTTCTGAATGCCTACCATGAATTCAATGACTAGTAAGCTGATCACTGCCTGAAAGGTTCCTATTCTAAGATGGGCGTGGGGGCTGTGGGGATAGTGGGATGCTGATCAGGGATAACATGCTGCAGAAGGAAGGTGAGGTTCTTACCAAACCTAAAGGGGGAGAGGGAGAGGGAGGGAGGGAAAGAGGGGAGAGAGAGAGAGAGAGAGAGAGAGAGAGAGAGAGAGAGAGAGAGAGAGAGAGAGAATATAGCCAAATAACAGGGAGTGGAGGACAGAGAGGCAATCCAGGCCTCAGGGCAGCATGAACAAATGCTGAGACCTGGAGAAACAGCTTGAGGCATGTCAAAAATAATCCTTTGTGGGGAAGGAAGCCAAAACAATTCAATGGAGGAAAAAAAAATTGTGCTTTCAACAAATGGTGCTGGGACAACTGGATATCCACTCGCAGAATGCATGTTGACCCTTACCTCATACCATATACGAAAACCAAAAATGCATCAGAGACCTAAATGTAAGAGCCAGAACTACAGAACACTGAGAAGAAAACAGAAACAAACGCTCACGACTTTGAATACTGGGAAGACAACTAGTCTGTATTGAAGCCATTCTTCTGTATCTTCAGTAACTGGCACAATTTTTGGCATATAACAGGTGCCCAACATGTGTGTTAAACAAATGATCCAATGCAAATGTCTTATAAACAAATGTATCTTCAAAGGTCTGAAGTTAAAGGATTTTTAAAGAAACTGAAACTTCCCAAAATATCAAATGAAAACATACCAGCCAACTATTAATTAGTTGTTCGTAAGGAAAACAATGGCAGGTGAGGCAGGGACCCTGAGAACATGTACATGGATACAGAGGAATGAACACTTCCACATTATGCTCAAAGGAATAAAAGTCACTAAAAACAAGTTTCCTAGATGGAATCCAGGTGTTCTGCTACACTCACAATGGTGGAATTACTATTCTAAATTAAGTATGTAGGGGCCTCCCCAGTGGCGCAGTGGTTGAGCGCTGGGTTGCGAAGCTGCCCGCAGCCTCTGCAGCACCGGTTCAATCCCCGGCTGCTCCCCGGCCACCGGAGGAGGGTCCCACATGGCGCGCAGACCTCTCCTGCCGCCCGCTGCTCCCCTCAGCAGTGGACCTCGGTCCTTCTGCCTGCTCTGCTCCCCACTCTGGCTCTGGTGAATTCTCTCACCCTCCCACGCTTCTGACTGTACCCAGTGCATGTATAAATAAATAAATAAATGTTTAAAAAAGAGAGAGAAAAAAATCTTTTAAAAAAATAAATTAAGTATGTATATATCTGGTTTAGAGCTATAGACTAATTTGGGTGGGGGAATCCCCATTTTCTTCCTATCATTTTGACCTTGCCTATTTTTCCTCAGCTATCTTTAAATCATCAAGATTCTGTACAGCATATTTTGGAAACTCTAGTTTAATAATGATCATGATACTGTGTTAGAATATGATAGATTTCATCATAAGGGCACATGCCTCCAGCATTCTAAAGAATTGCTTGCCTCACTATGACTTCAGCAACAAAGAAGGCCTGAATTTGAGTTAGTTACTGGAATCAGTCATTCTAAGTTTTATACAGTAAGCTGGAGAAGAGAAAGAACAGGAGCTCCCGCCCCCCATTTTCCCCACATCCTTATATGACGGCTAATACCAAACTAAGCAATCTGCTTTTGGGGGACAGTATTAGATTAAGCACTAAAATCAAAATTCCCATCAGGACGTAACCCCTTATTTACTGTGTCTGTCTCCATCCTCTACAAAGTTCTGTATTTGCATGTTTGGCAGTATATGCTGAAATGGTAAGTCCTTTGGTCAGCGAAGAGAACCCTGTTACAGCTGGGTGAAATGCTGCTCTCACGAATTCAGGTGTCTTTCCACGACTACTGTCCTTGGCTACAGCTGTGCTGTCCACATGACAGCTGCTAGTTATATCTGACTATTTACATTAGTTACAATAGAGTAAAATGAAAACATGGCCTCATGTTCACCATGCTCACAGGCCCCTTGTGGTGGGCAGGGCAGGGAGAGCCCACTTCCATTACTGCAGAAAGGGCTGCTGGGCAGCACTGATTTAAAACCTTTACAAATGCTGGGGGCAGTTTTCCAATCCACCCTGAAAGCACACTAAACATCAGTCTCATTACTTCACTGCTATATTTTTTTATTTGACAAAAAGATGTCACATGGTTTCATCATACTCATTCACCACATTTGACTATTTCCTAAAATCAAACATTCCATCACAGGAGAAGAGCTGCAAAATTGTTGTGACTATTCAAGAAGAAAAAGCTTTCACAGGCTCTGAAAGCAACTCAGTATGTGGAGAATCAGAAATGGTTTGAGTAATCAACACCATCTACAGGGCCACTGCCTTCACGCTCACGAGGCTCATCTGTGTATGCATAGTTCCTTGATACTCCCCCAATCGGTCACTTTTAGATAGTGCATATTAAGAGCATATAGAAGGCATATGGACACCTTCTCTTGATGCTGTAATAAGTGGAATAAAAGTTGGGCCTCCCTGGTGGTAAAAGGGGTTAATAAGTCTCAGCACTATGAAGCTATTGACCGGCCAGGGAGCTACCCACATGTCGCGGCAGACCTCTCCTGTCTCCCCGCTGCTCCCCTCAGCAGTGTATTTCAGCAGATCTGCCTGTTCTGCTCCCAACTCTGCCTCTAGTGAATCCTCTTGCCACCACACCCTCTCTGCACCTCTGGCCTACACCCCAGTTCTTGTATGCATAAATAAATCTTAAAAAAAAGGCCTCCCTGGTGGCTCAGGGGGTTAGGTCTCAGCACTATGAAGCTATCGGCAGCCACTGAAGCATGGGTTCGATCCCTGGCCAGGGAGGTGACCAATATGGCACAGCAGACCTCTCCTGTCTCACCCGCTGCTCCCCTCAACAGTGTATTTCAGTAGATCTGCCTGTTCTGCTCCCCACTCTGTCTATGATGAGTCCTCTCACCCAACACCCACCACGCCTCTGGCCTACACCCCAGCTCTTGTATGCATAAATAAATGAATCTTAAAAAAAAAAATCCATGGGTTGTCTCAGGTCTGCCTGCACGCATACCAAAGACAGAGGCCCCCTGTGATGTTAGAGCCTTTCTACAGAAATTGTCATTTTTCACAAGTGTCCCATCTTCCTGCTTCCCATAACATTTTTCCAATCCCCCCTACCCCACCCCACCCGGCCCTGGTTTGGCCCTGCCCCTCTCTTACCCAAAACTCTCTCCCTCTTTCCTAGTCACCTCCAGATTGTTATCACCCCACTCACCATCCACTTGGAAAACACTGCTGTAAACTGCTACCCATCCCATTAAGCCAAGCTGGTGTTTGGGACACAGTTGAGGGGATTCCTGTGAGGTTACCAAAGACCGACTGAAGGGGTTTGAATGAATACACAAATTACTGGATGAGAGCTCGGTTTCTTGTACTTCAGTAAATTCAGTGGTTTAGAGTTTTGCTGTGAATGAGACCGAGGTTCAAAATCTGTTTCTATCACATTACGGCTGTAGAACTCTCCAAGGGGTGGCCTTTGGACCTCAGAGTCCTCATCTACAAGGAAGGAATGGATACAGGAGAACTGGACCTGATTCCTAAGGTTGTTGCAATAAAATTACACATGTCTAGTGCTTAGTACAAAGCCTGGCACGTAGCTAGCATTAAATAAATGAGAGATAAAGCAGAGAAGGTCACAGTTTATGAGAGATAAAGGACCACAGTGATCCAGCATTAAGGGAAGTTCTGTCTCCACAAAAGTCTACTAAAAAATATACACTGTTTGTTAAAGAGGCAATCCTTTTTTCACTGTATGGCAACAGCCCCTTTGTCAAAGATTAACAGTCCATATTTGTGTGCGTTTATCTCTGGGCTTTCTAATCTAGTCCACTGGTCTACATGTCTGTTTTTGTTCTAGTATCACATTGCTTTGATTACTGTTGCTGTGTAATTTTGTTTCAAGTCAGAACTGTGATGCCTCCATTTTTCATCTCTTCTCTCAGAATTGCTTTAGCTACTTGGGGCCTTTTGTAGTTCCATATAAATTTTATAATTGTTCAATTTCCTTGAAAAAGTCATTGGTATTTTGAAAGGTATTGCATTGACTATAAATTGCTTTGAATAATACGGTTATTTTAATGATGTATATTGTTCCAATCCATGAGCACGGGATATCTTAAAAAATGAAATTACATCCATACTTAACTCCGTACCAAAAATTAATTCAAAATGGATTGAAGATCTCCATAGAAGAACTGAAACTGTAAAATACTTGAAAGAAAATATAGGGGATATACTACAGGACATCTAACAGGACATTGGGGACTCAACCCCAATGGCAAAAAACAAAAACAAATGGAGCTACATCAAACTAAAAAGCTTTTGTACCTCAAAGAAACCCTCATAAAAAAGAGGCATCTTACAGAATCACAAATTTTGCACATCACACATCTGAAAAGAGGATTAATCCCAAAACATAGAAAGCATACAATCCAACAAAAAATGGGCAAAAGACCTAAATAGACACTTTTCTAAAGAAGATATTCAGATGTCTACAGACAAATGTTGGTGAGGATGTGGTGAAAAAGGGAACTCTCATCCAGTTGGTGGGAATGCAAGTTGGGGCAGCCTCTTTGGAAAATGGTATGGAGATAAAGAAAATAAAAATGGAAATTCTGTATGATCCAGCAATAACACCATTAGGCATTTAGCCTAAAAATATGAAAATTCTAACACAAAAAGCTTTATGTACACATATGTAAATATAACACTTCCACATTTGTCAAGTCACAGAAACAACCTAAATGTCCTTCAACAGACAAATGGATAAAGAAAGTGCAGAATAAATATTTAAAGGAATACTATACAGCAGGGGAAAAAGATAATATAATGGCTTTTGGGCAACAAAATGGATGGACCTTGAGGTGACTATATTAAGTGAAATAAGTCAGAAAGTGAGAGACATTTATCGGATGGTTTCATGCATTTGTGGAATATAAATAACCAAAAAACACACATACGCAAAATACAGCAAGAGTAAGTCTTGGACCTAATGAAGGCAGTTAATGGTTACCAGAGGAACAGAAAAGAGGGAAATGGCATGGGGGAGGGAGGCAGAGGAGGTATGGGTGCTGGTGGTTTGGTGGAAGGTAAGTGGTACACATGCACATATGGAGAGCAAAAATGTACCCCCAAAATAAAAATGAAAAAAAATTAAAGAAGATTAAAATCATGTTAAAGAAAAAGAAAAGGTCATTTCCTCAAAGACACCAAATACCAAAAGGTTATTTATACTAAGACAAAAAATGTGATGAAAATGTTTTGAGGTTTGAGAAAGATGACAAAACAGTTTACAGACAGACACAGGCCCCTAATTATGGGGAATAAACAGGAAATCAAAAAATCATTATGAGATGCTCAACTTACTGGCAACTGGGCCAAAGAGGCCATCACAAAATCGTACTTACCAAAGTGTGAACTGACCAGAGATCGCCAGGATCAATGAAACCAAGACAGAAAGCCCATCTCTACTTGGGTGAACTCTTATTCTCCCACTACATATTCCATCTACCCCGCTCCCCTAAGCTTAGTGAACGCACTCACAAGTACGAGTCAGAAGTCACAGGAAAGGCTACTGGTGTGGAGCAATTTCAGTGTAAGCCTAGGACCACACTGACCACACTCCTCCATTAACACTGAAGACAACACCTGTACTGTACCTTGACAGAGCAGAAAAATGCCGCTCCTAAAGAAAACCCGTGAGACACAGCAGAGGGACCAAAGAAATGTGACTCAATAGAATTCAAACCCAAGACTTCACATACCAAATCAACTGTCACCCTTTGTATATGGGCACCACAGGGGTCTGAACAAACAGGAAGGGAAAAGTACAAGCCTCATCAACAACCCTTCCCACCACAGTGCGGATTCAGAGACACGCAACTTCACTTGGGCATTTACCATAAATTCTGAGAAAAATGCACTTTCTGGTTACCCTGGCCTAAAGACAGCACACAGACAAGTAGTATAAAGTTAATTTTCCTTGTGGTATGTATCCTAACTTGTGACTACTTAAGTTCCTATGCACTCCCAATGTAAAGAAAGCAAATTTCATAACAAAGGTTTTTAACTTTGTCTTTCTTAACCAACATTGACAGGGAGAATTATAGTGTAGTAAGCAAGGTGCAAGAATTAAAAAAAAAAAAAGGAAACTGAGATATAAGCTGAATATTTCATGATATCTTCCTATCAACTGTATAAAATGGCTAAAACAGCCTTGCAAGTTAATACAACTTGCTAAACCAATATCTGAGGATCCAATACAATCAAAGATCACAATAAAACAGAAAAATGGGCAGGAAATCAACTCTAATTGATTTCAGAAAGATCACCTGATCTCAAATCCCAGATCTGAGCGGTATCAGATCTGACACTTATGATAAGATCAGTCACCCAATTTCTCTGAATGTTCTACACTGTCATCTATAAAAGGGGCATGAAAACAGTACCTCAGGATTGTGCAGGCAGATTAATAAATTAACAGAGGTAAAGCACCTAAACAGTGTCTGGCACCTAGAAACTAGCTCTCACCATTGGTTAACAGTTGTAATAACCCTGATCGTAGTCACTATGATTCCCAGAGCAGGGAGGAATCAGAAATGCAATTATAGCAGTGATTTTTGCATTTAATTATTTGGTGGTTTGTAGAGAGTTGGAAAATGGCACAGTTTCAAATGGAGAAAAATCATGCTTCCAAAGATACTACATACTAAAAAGTTACTAAGACTTTGGAAAGGAGAAATGTAGTTGACCCAAATAATTCACTTCCTCGACGTACATAACACCTGTATGCAAAGTTAGATCTCAAGACTTCACAGAAAACATGAACAGCACCTTATGCAAGTGTTTTTGTGGCAAAACAGTGATTTCTAGCAGGCTAGGTAGCTAGCATCATGTTGGGCCACTGAAACTTTAATTTAAAAAATTTCCTCAAATGTACATTTTGTCAAACTAAGCTGCTGGCTCCATATTACAACTCACCAAATGAAGGTCTGCAGATAGGAAACTTCAAAGCTGAAGAAATATTAAAGTATAACCTAACAAGATGAATGCAATCTACCATATTTTTTACCCCATATTACAATAATGGATCAGGTATCAGTCAAAACTCAGTTCGAAAAAAGAAAAAACAACAACACTGTGCTATTTTACACAAATGACCCTTAGAATGAAGATGTTATTTCTAGATTATTCCTTTAGGAAATGCTTTGTAAAGACTCCACCATGAGACATAATTCAAGTGTCTTCACGTCTTAAATAAAGCTCTGCAAATTATAAATGCAAGTAACTTTTTCTAAGTCAAAGAAATACCTAAGCATGAAAGTAAAGACTAATGAGTACTGGGCCTCCCTGGTGGCACAGGCAGTTGAGTGCAGCGCTGTGAAGCCGTCCGCAGCCTCTGCAGCACGGGTTTGAACCCAGCTGGCCGGTGAGAAATCCACATGGAGCAGCAAACCTCTCCTGTCTTGCCCGCTGCTCCCCTCAGCAGTGGATTTCAGTCAGTCTGCGTGTTCTGTTCCCTGCTGTCTCTGGTGAATCCTCTCACCCTCCCGCACATCTGGCCTGTACCCCAGTTCTTGTATGCATAGATAAATAAATCTTTAAAAAAAAAAGACTAATGAGTACTAAAAGAAACTTTAGTTTTTAAGAACAAACACTAGAGGGGAAAATAGAAATGAGCTGTTATAACCTTAGGGTTTAGGTTTCATGGTTCTGTTGACTTTGAATCCTGAGCTTGAGTTATTTTTGAGAGAAAGAATTCATCAATTCCCAGCATATATTCTGTCCAGTTCATGCTGCAAACTTGGACCATGTGCTCAGAAGATGGAGACTGGCCCCTTGCAATATGGTGGTTCATCAGACAAATCAAAGTCTGAAATCAATTACACTAAAGGCCTTCGAGTTGTTTAATTTTTTAAAGGTTTTTCATCAATTTGATGAACAAGGTTCCTATTTTTTCATAAATGTAAAGTATCTCCATAGCAGTTCATTATTATTGGTCTTTATTTCCATCTTTTCCTTGCCCATTCCACTGGACAAGCAACTCGGTTTATTTTAATATTATGAGTGTACAAAAACTTAATTTTTTTCATCATAGAAACTATTTTCCACAAACATAGACTATGAGGTTTTCCTAAAAATAAACCTTAATTAAATAAACAGAACAGCAATTTATCTATACACATTTGTTCAAGTTTCACATTTCCTCTCAAGGAACCAGGCAACCCATTCCGTTTATTCACCTCAAATTAAGGAACTTCGTATAAAAAAAAAATATATCAAGAAGAAAAACCGGGGTTTAACAAACAGTAAAGATAAAAGATCATTTCTTATATTCCAATCAGTTTGCAAGCAAAGTCACTGGACCAAATATAGGCGGCTGGAAGAGAACAATAAATCCTTCAAAAAGACCAGGAATGTGCTAGTTGCCCCTTAGAGCAAGCAAAGTCACTAAAAGACAGCGAGAGTGAAGTCCAAAGAAGCTATCAGAGATCTGCTAGAATACTGTTCAACCACCAGGCCCTGTTCACATTCACTATAGTTAGTGCCACAAATCTAGTCACCAAAACCACCAATGAAGAAATGAGAATGCTTCTACACAAACCAGCAGACATTACAGGGCACTGAAACAAATGCCAGCAACATTTTGACTGTAGTCAACTGAAAGAATTTTATATTGGAGAGACTAGTAAGACCATGAAAAGCTGGGTTTTTTTCCTCCTCGCTTTACACTTAAGGTTTTAACCTTTTCGCTAAAAGTATGGAAGTCCCATTTCTCACTTATGAAATGTATTGATCTCCAAATGTCTCCAAAAAATCGGTGAACATGTTGTGTAGTTAAGCGAATTGTTGATTTTTCTAGAGTCAAACGAGTGTCACTTGAAAAGTTAAATTTACTAAAGCGAAATTCACTAAAGACATGAAATTTACCCAAGTTATCCTGGACGACGGCAATAGCTAATTTCCGGTCTTTTTTCCATGTGGACGTTCTACTGCCAAGATACTATAGTCAGGTGGGTCATTACTTACAGAAGTTAGAGGAACATTCAAGAAGAAAGGGAATGTATAGATGACCAGCCTTACAGAAAGCGTGTAGAAACAGAAGCACTACCGACACATCCACCTATTTTGTATTCTGCTTTGCAACATTTTAAGATACTAGCTGATCTGTAACAGTGTGAGTTTAGGAAGAAAAATCCACAGTAAAAGCAAGCATGCCTCTGTAAAATCTCAACAATCCAGCCCCCTGCAATATCACCCATTCAGAAAACAGTCGAGTACTTGGAGCACAAAACAAGTATTTCCACTCCCTTTAAAACATTCCCCCGTAATAATCTACTCAGTTAATTTCCTGAAGTTGCATGCGATACAGCAGGCCTTTCGAGAGTGAAAATAATTTTCTCCCCTGTAGCAGACTTGGTAATGTGTTTAGACGCTGAAGCATCTGTATTCCCGAATTTGTCCCCATTTCTAACCAGGAAGAGGGCCCGCTAATATCTGAGATTACCAACTTCTTTAATTCAACGCCGGGATAGGTCAGGGTCTGCCTGAAACTTTTGGATCTAAAAGCTCTGCTGAAATCCACAAAGGGAGGCCACCAGGCATCGGTTGCCATTGTGATTTGGTACCGACCATAGCTTCTCACCACTCTCGCTTCACACCCTTTGCCCAGAACCGCGGAGCTCTCCGAAGTCCCCGGGCTGGACCGGAAAAGAGAAGCCCCACGGAGATCGCCCACCCTCTGGGCCCGTCAGGCGGCGGCTCCACGGAAGGGCCCCCCTTAGGCTCCCCCCATCCCCGTTCCTCGGCCACAACGAACACGTCAGGCCCGGATCCCCCCGGGGAAAGGCTCCGGAGGCGAAGAGATACAAGCCCTCGCCGTCCCTGGGCGCGCAGACCGGCCCTGTCCGCCGGGATCGCCTACCTGCCGCCGGCCATGGCCCAGCCCCAGCTCGCCCCGGCGGGGCTCGGTCCCCGCAAGGGCACCCGCCGCTCCTTCCCACAGGCGCCCGGCCCTAGGCGAGGCGAGGCGGCGGGGCCCGGGGCGGGGGGCTGCCTACAGGCCCGCAGTCCGGCCCGGCCCGCCCCGCCACCTCCCGCCGAGCGCGCCGGAGCCCCCGGGCGGGGCGCCGGGCAGAGGGCGCCGGCCTGCCGCCCGCGGAGGTCGAGAAGAAAAGGGAGGGAAAGCCGGGCGCCGCCGCGGTGGGCCCGGGAGCTCCGTACCTTGTAGAAAGCGCCATTGGAGCCCCGCACTTCCACCACCAGCTCCTCCATCTTCCCGTCAAGCCCGCTGGCGCCGGGAGCCCGCCCCGAGAGCTGGGCTGCGGGCGCTCGAGGCCCAGCCGCCGCCGCCGCTGCTGCCGCGCTGCCGCTCGCCTCCCGGCAGCGAGGCCGCCGTCGCCACTCCCGCCCGCTCCGGCCGTCCGCTCGCCGCCCGCTCGGAGGCGCCCCTCACCGGAACGGAAACCGAAAGGGAGCCGAGCGCCGGACTGAGGCCGAGCGCGCCGGCCGCCCCGCGTGTAAACAGGGAAGCCGCGTCACGTGACTACCGCCCCTCCCCCCCGCGGGTTCGGCCCCCCGCCCCGCCCGCACGCACCGCCCGCCTCGGCCGGAGCGCGCGCATGCGCGCACTGGCGCCCGGCCGGGGGCGGGGCCGGACGTCGGGCGGGGCGGGGCGGGGCGGGGCGGGGCGGGAAGGCGGGAAGGCGGGAAGAGCGGCGACGGGTCGGCCCCGCGGCCCCGGGTCCCGCGGCCTGGCGTGGCCCGGCGAAGGCCAGAGCGCCGTTCTGCCGAGGGGCCCGCGCAGGCCTCGGCCCGGGCTGCCTCGGCGGGGACGGGACTCTTGTTTCCCAGAGGAGCGCGCAGCCGGGTGCAGCCGCTGGTGCGGCGGGGTCGAGACACACGCGAAGACTAGCCGCGAGAGGACTGTGCTAGTGAGGTGGCCGCCGCGGGGACCCAGGCGGGGGTGAGCTTAGAGGCAGAAGGTGAGAGTGACGCCTCCTCCCCGGCCAGGGGTCGTGGTGTGGGCCGCCGCGGCCTCTCCGGGTCGGGCCCCGCGACCGCAGCCCGCCCTCGCTTCACACCTGCCCTAGACGGGACCGCAAGCGGCGGGGCTCCCGCGCGCCCCTCGCCAGACACCTCAGGTCCACCCCGCTCGTGCCCAGCCTGGCCAGAGGCTGAGCGGGCACGTGTGTCGCTGCCCCGCCACCCCTCCGCGGGGCCCCGGCCCGACTGCACTGCAACACCCCCAATGTCCCGTTCCTGCCCGCGCCCTCGGCCCGTCCAGCTCGGCGTAGGCTTCCTTGGGGAAGCTTGTGTGCAGCTGCGACGTGGACGGAGCCCGTCCCGTCACCAAACAAAACCCAGGACGCACATCGCAGCCGTGTACTGGGCACACAGAGGCGCAGGTCGACAGCCCGCCGTCAGAAAAGTACCTGAGGCCTGGCAGCCCTGCTGGGGGCCAGGATGAAGGCGCGTGCTCAGGAGGGGGGGACACCCAGCCCGGGGGAGGGGGAGGGGCAGAAAGAGATTGTGACTCCAGCTGAGGTGGGAACTGCCCTGCCAGGTGCTCCACAGCCAGAGGCGTCCTCGGGCCTCTGTTTGCACTCCCCTCTCAGCCAGAGCAGCGCTGTTGCTGCTGGTGGAGATTAAAGCAGCAGATCCAGGGCCTGCGTTTATTTTCCACATTCCTCCAGGCCACGATAATAGGCATGACCCCCTGGACTAGGATTTCCGGAGTGGTCATAAGATGCCAAGAGTTCAAGAGGACTGAAGGAGGATGTCAAGCACACCAGATACGAGCAGAGCTTGCCCTTTAGCCCCGACGTCATAAAAGCGGACCTGGTGACCCGAAGGGCCGGACCTGGCAGTCCAAGGTGTGTCCAGTTCACTCAGGGCCTCCAAATAGTGTCAGCTCTTCCCCACCGCCCTTCCTACCAGCCACACTGAACCCGGTGCTCTCCCTGGAACCTGTGCTGCGTTGTCATGCCTCCCTGTCTCAGCAAATGCTTCCTGGCACCCAGAAACAGCCAGCTCCTTAGGGTGACCAGCTGGATGCCTGTTAGCTGATTATTTCACCTCAGATGCAGAGAATGGCCTTACTTTAATTCTCAGCATATTGTCATCAGTCCCCACCATGCCCTATGACTTTATATTCCTTTTCCTTGTCTTTTTTAATCACCCCCTCACTCCCCTAGACACCAAGTGCAATACTTTTTCTTTAAATTTTATTTTATATATTTTTTACATCTTTTTCATTTTTGCACAATGTATGCATTTTCATCTTGGTTGTAGTCTCCATACAATTCCCACTCCCCTTATTTTGACCCCAGTCCCTCCCCCCCTCAGTGTGTCTCTGGTTTATAGTTACTTGTTAATTTTGATTTTTACTTTCTTATAGTTACTCTTTCTCCTGGTCCCTTACTTAGGTTTTCTAGATTCCTGCTATGAGTGAGACCATCCGGTATTTTTCTTTTTCTTTCTGGCTTATTTCGCTGAGCATGATCCCTTCCAGCTCCGTCCATGTTGCCGCAAACTTCATGTGTTTATCTTTTTTGATTGCTGAGTAATATTCCATGGTGTATATACACCACATCTTCTTGATCCAGTCATCTATTTTTGGGCATTTGGGTTGTTTCCAAAGCTTAGCTATTGTAAACAGTGCTGCTATAAACATAGGGGTGCAGGTGCCCTTTAGAATTAATGTTTCTGTGTCCATTGGGTAAATATCTAAAAAATGGGCAGAAGAGCTAAAAAGAAACTTCTCCAAAGACGAAATGCAAATGGCCAACAGGCATATGAAAAAATGTTCAACATCACTTGCAATCAGGGAACTGCAAATCAAAACTACAATGAGATACCATCTTACACCACTGAGAATGGCACATATCAAAAAAACTAGCAACAACAAATGTTGGCGAGGATGTGGAGAAAAAGGAAGTCTCCTGCACTGCTGGTGGGAGTGCACACTGGCCTAACCACTATGGAGAGCTGTGTGGGGATTCCTCAACCTGCTAAAGTGCAATCCTTTTTCATACAGATCCTTGATAACTTAAGATACTAGTACTTTGTGTATGGCTTTCACATTTATGCTGGACCATTACTCTGTTTCCTGCTGTTTTCACTCAGCACTGTTGTTGACCTATGTCCACATTGCTGTGTGAATGCCTCCTTGGTTGCTTCAGACTTCTGAGTATTCCATAGATTTTACTGATCCATTTGCCTAGCGAAGGACACGTAAGTGACCACCAATTCCCTAGTGGCACACCGCACTGAAAACCCTTGGGAATGTCTTTAAGACGCTGTGCAGCAGCTCCTTTTGGACTCCCAGCAAAACTTCTCACCTCCTCCTTCCTCGCCACACTGCTTGCCCATAGCAGGGACTCATTAAATGCCAAATGATCCTTAGGACAGTATGGTTGCTTATTTCTGTTTCCTCCCTTGAATTGTGAGTTTCTTTCATGCAGGAAAGATTCCTTCCTTACCTTTGTCTCCCTGGCACCATGAAAGGTGGTTAACTTTAACGAATGTTTGATGAATGAATACACGCCTTTCTTCACCACCTGTATAGCCTTGCACACTTAACTCTGAGGCTCAGTCTCACTCTACTGTCTAGCTCTTGAAACCCCCCCTTTCAAGAAAGCTCATCTGAATTCAGGTACCAGACTTAGCCCCGCTCAGGAACCTTCTCCTCTGATATTCTTCTCTCGCTCAGTCACTGCTAACCCCTTGTTCAAACTGGTTGTTCAGGCCTAAATCAAAATCATTTCCATCCTGGTTTTCTCTCAAGCATCCACTACATCAGCAAGCCCTTTCAAAGTCTGCAATGTATTCCTCACCATTTACGCTGTCAGAAATGTGATGCCAGCCCCATCCTCTGTTACCTGGGTTATTGCAACCACCTCTAGTCTCCCTGTAGCCACTCTTATGCTCTCACTGGCCTCCACTCAATACCGGTGTTAACCAAGTCATACTGACACTCAGACTCAGAATCCTAATGGTTCTCTAAATGCCTCAGGGTATAAGCCAAAGTCTTTATTATTCTGGCCCCAGTGTCCTTCACATGCTGGCTGCTAATCTCCATCTCACCTTCCACCTCCCTCTTTCATTCCGTTCCAGCCTTGCTGGCTTCTTTGCTGATTCTTGAAAACTCCAGGCAGCTTCTGTCTCTCCTCACTGAGGGTAAGCACTTGTAGAACAGAAAGTTTTATAACTCTTGTTTCTTTGATTCAGGGCTTGTCTGTGCCTCCCACTGTGCTGGGACACGGGTGTTTGGCAGTTCCGGAGTGGATGAGCCACGCGGATGAGTGCATGCGTGCTGAGGTCCTGGCTCAGGTCACTCTGCTCCCGTTCCTAAGTTTAGCCAATACTGGAATGATGATTCAGCACTTCTAGCCTTGCTTTGGCCTCTTGCTTCCACTATATTGCTATCTTTTGTTTCTGCATTGATTTATTCCAGGTTATTTCCTGCTGTCTTGCAACTTGAGACCAAGTGATTTTCATGCCTGAATCCCCACTGAAATGGCCTTTGTCCTACCCTACTCTAGAATCTAGGTGCCTTCTAGGATCCAGCTAGTTTCCCTTTTTCATGACACTGTCTCTGGCAGTTTCACCTCATTTTGTCCTCTCCTTTGAACTAAATATCAGGAAAAAGGGAAAAGTTCTTAATTAATAGTCTTTATGTTTTAGAACAGTTTTGATTTACAGGAAAATTGAGCACATACTCACGCATTCCCATATACTCTCCCAATACCTTAGGGTATTATTACTATTATTAGCATCTATTAGTGATATCTTGAATTAGCGTGGTACCTGTGTAGTAAGTCCATGATTTTTTTTACAGATTTATTTATTTATACATACAAGAACTGGGGTGTAGGCCAGAGGTGTGGAGGTGGGAGGATTCACCAGAGACAGAATGGGCAGATCCATTGAAATACACTGTTGAGGGGATCAGTGGGCGAGACAGTAGAGGTCTGCTGCGCCATGTGGGTAGCTCCCTGCCCGGGGATTGAACTCGTTCTACAGTGGCTGCCTATAGCTTGATAGTGCTGAGATTTAACCTTTTGTGCCACCAGGGATGCCCAAGTCTATGATGTTATTAAGTCTATGATTATGTTGAAGTCCATCTGTTTTACACTATTTATTTTGACGAATACATGTCAGACATGCACCATTAGAGTATCATATACAAAATAGTTCCTCTACCCTAAAAATCCCCTGTGGTCCACTTGCTCATCAGCTCAGTCCTCTAAGCCCTGGCAACCACTGTTTTGTTTTGTTTTACTTTCTTCATAGATTTGACTTTTCCAGAAAGATAGTTGGAATCATACAGTATGTGTGTATGTATGTATGTTTGTAGTCCCTTCACAGGCTTCTTTCACTTAGCAGTATAAATTTCAGGTTTCTACACATCTTTTTATGATTTGGTAGCTATGTATCTTGTGGATCAATTAAGATTAAGAAAAATAAGAGTTCATTTTACCATCATTTATTCCTTCTCAAATGCTCTTCCTTTCTTTATGCAGATTTGAATTTCTGACCTGTGTTACATTCCTTCTCTCTGAAGAACTTTTAACATTTCTTGCAAAGCATATCTCCTGGTTACAAATTCCACTGGATACAGACTTTTAGTTTTTTCTCCTCTTTCAACACTTTACATATTTTGCTGCATTCTCCTCCTACCTCTATGGTTTCTGATTAGTAGACAGATAATTCTGATTTTTATTCCTCCAGAGTAACTCTCCCCAGCCCTGGCTTCTTCTAAGTTTTCTCTTTTCTTTAGTTTAGATAATGCTATGTCTAGGTGTGGATTTTGGTATTTATCTTGTTACGAGTCCTCTGAACTTTCGGGATCTGTGGTTTGGTGTATTTAGTTAATTTTGAAAAAGCCTCGGTCTTTATTACTTGAAGTCTTTCTTTTGTTCCTTTTTCTGTTCTTCAGGTATTCCCTGATGCAAATATTACACCTTTTATAAGTGCTCCCCAATACTTGGTTATATTCTCTTTATTTTTGCCCACTTTTTTTTTCTTCTCACTTTTCGGTTTGGAAAGTTTCCACTGACATAATTTCAAGCTTATAGATTCTTTCCTCAGCCATTTCTAATCTAGTGATGAGCCTATCTAAGATATTCTCTGTTTCTGCTACAGTGTGGTTATATTAATTTTTATCATTTATTTTTGAGCCTTTCTTAGAGATTCCATCCCTCTGCTTACACTATTGTCACACATTATCTACTTTTTCCATAGCACCTTTAACATATTAATCATAATTGCTTTATGGGCCTCCCTGGTGGCGCAGTGGTTGAGCGCTGGGCTGCGAAGCTGCCCGCAGCCTCTGCAGTGCCGGTTCGATCCCCGGCTGCTCCCCGGCCACCGGAGGAGGGTCCCACATGGCGCGCAGACCTCTCCTGCCGCCCGCTGCTCCCCTCAGCAGTGTACCTCAGTCCTGCCTGTTCTGCTCTCCGCTCTGGCTCTGGTGAATTTTCTCATCCTCCCGCGCTTCTGACTGTACCCAGTGCTTGTATAAATAAATAAATAAATCTTTAAAATTAAAAAAAAATGATAATTTTGAAAAAAAATCTTAATTGCTTTAAATTCCCTATCTTATAATTCCAGTATTAGTGTCTTAAGTCTCATTTCTATGCTTGCTTTGTCTGTTCACACTATGCTTTTTCTTGCCGGTAAGCATGCCTTACAGTTTCTTGTTGAAATTTGGGCAAGACATATTGAGTAATAGGGACTGAATTAATTAGGTTTTTAGTTTGAGGCTTTATGTTAATTTCACTCAGAGCTGAATTGGTGTTTAATGTTTGTTGCAGCTGTAAGTGCAACATCTACTTCAGTTTCTTCTAATACCCTTGTTTTTGTCTCCTTTGTCATCTTTGGGTTACCCTGAGAACTCCTTACATAGTCTGTCCCTCAGCTCTGTTAGCTGTAATCTATTACACTGGAGTGCTGCTGATGTGGTGGCAAAGTGTGTGTGTGGGGGGCACATCATATCATCTTGCGATTAAATCTCAGATTTTTGGTGGGCCCGAGTTCCTGGGTGGTGGTCTTCAGAAGTACTTCTTAGCTTTTGTTCCCTCTCAGTTTAGGTGCTATAGGAAAGTTAGAAGGTATGAGCAGGGCCTAGTAACTCCTCTCCCAGGTTAGGAATTACTCTAGTGAGGTCATTTCCCTTGGAGGACAGGCCTTTGTTATGGAGAGTACTGGGCATATTTCAACTGGTTGCTTTTCCTTCCTCCTGCAGGAAACAGGAGGGAATTTTTCTCTGATCTTCACAGTGAGAACCTGATGGGGTTCCTGGAGGCAAAACCCATGAAAGTATAGGCCTTCCCCCCAAGCTTGGTCCCCCAGGATTTTTCAGCTCTCAAACTAGTCCATACCTAGCCTCAAGCAATTCATCAAAACCACCATGTAAGTGTTTCTACCAATAATTGGCCCCAGCAGCTTCTGCCTCAGATAATCTGATGTCTGCTGTGATTCTCAGTATTCACCTATCTGGACAGTTTGACCTGTGACCTCAATTCTCTGGGTCTAATAAAAGTGAGTGTTTTCTGTTTGATCAATGTTTTTCCTATGGTATAGAAGGGGGTGACAACTTCCAAGCTCTCTACATGTGAGCTTGATATTAGACATTCGAGTTGGAATTTCTCTTGTACCTTGGGATTGAGTGCCAGGAATTATTCATACCCAAATGTCACCAATAAACCTGCACAAACAGCAGTGTTAACTCTCCAGGTCAGCTCAGTATGTACTTCATTATGAGATATGTCATTGTTTTCTCTTTATCCGTTGAGAACCAATAAGTACATAGTCTGTGGCAGCTACTGGGATGGCTAACTCCACTTCCATTCCCAGGCTCATTCCCCCTTGTTTGCCTGTCTACCTGAGAGGCTGAGAAACCTGGAAATGCGTATTTCCAGCCACCTTGAAACTGAGTGGCCACATGACATATTTTTTTTCAAATGAAATGTAAACATAAGTTTACTAGGAAGTTTCTGGGGTAGCTTTAGCTTGTCTGAGAAAAGAGGATAAATTTGACTGATGTTGCTGCTTCCTCTGTAATGTCTGTCTTGATTTGGAGGTGATGCCTAAAGCTTGGGAAACCGTGGCTAGGAGACAAGGAGAGTCACAGTGCCCTCTGTGAGTCATTGCCACCAACTAGACTTCCGGTGTAAGAAAAATAACCATCTGTTCAACTAAGCCTTCCTCAGGGGGCTTTTCCATAACCTGCAGACATAGGTGCTTGTAACTGATGGAACAACTAACCTATATGGAAGCTGAGCTAGAAATCCAAGAAAGCAGTCTAACCAACAAACACTAGGAAGAGCAGGAAGAAGTTACAATCAAAGAAATTGTGCTAAGGCCCACTTAAGAACTAAAGTGAAGTTTAGTCTTAATATTGAAATACCAAGGACTAGAGCTTTGCCGATTGTCATTTGTTGTACACATAGCTCCATGAGAGGTGGAAGGGCTGTTGAGTCTGTGTAAGGCCCAAGTGCAGTGACCAGTAGCATGAAAAAGGAGGAATTTTCAAGGAGGTGGGGGCTGTTGCCATGCCCCAGTGTTACATAGATGGGAATCAAGGATAAGAGCGCCTTAGTCTTCTTGGGCAAGTTATTGGCTCTCCCTGAACTTTGGTTTCTTTATCTGTGACACAGAGATAACAAAGTATGTACCTCATGGGGGGCATTGGGAGCATCTAGTGAGAACATTTCTGTAAAGAATTTAAGCAGTATATGCACACATGTTTTGTATCAGTGACGTTCAAACTGGATTATGGACCCAGCCCTGTGCCTCCGTTGCCATCAGCAGCCCCTCACTCACACAACGTTGCCACCTCCAGAAGCAGCACACATTGACTGACTTCTTCCCGCATCCAGGAGCACTACAAGAAGGGCTCTGAATTCCTGCACGGAGGACTGTTCCTTAACTGCAGTGAACTTTTGCTTGATCACAGCCGCCAAAGCAAAGTGAATTTACCTGAAGGGCAGCAAGCAAAGCCCTTTAGACACATAAATTTGTTTAGTAAGAATCATGCTTAAAGTTCTAGGGACTGACTAAGCCCCAAGGTCTTTATGCCCTTTTTGAATTGTGGAATATTGTCTATCTCCAATCTCTGGCATTTTTTTCATTCTCTTGATTTCTCGGAGATTATGTAAAGTGGTTGTCAAGCTGTGGTCTGCTGTTGGTCAGGCCTACCTAGTACTTGTTGCCAGCGTGGCTCTGTTGATGAGTGTGATCACATTTGATTACCTGTCATTTAAACCTGACAAATACTGACTTAACTAAAGGGGGTTGTTTTATTTTATTTTATTAATTATTCTTATGTAACAAGAAATCTGGAGACAGGCAGCGTGGGGCTGGTGTGGGGTTCCTTCTGCTTCCCGCTTTCTGTCTTTCACATGCCCAGGCTTGCAAATTGACTGCTCCTTTTCCAGGCCGAGAGTTTACATTTTATGGAGGAAAAAGAAGGATAAAGTGCATGAGGCACATGCCAGCTGCTCCTGTTAAAAACAGGAGAATAGTAGCTTTCTTCAGAGGCCCGTCCAGTAGCCTCTGCTTATTGACCAGGGGTGTTCCATGGTCACACAGAGCTGCAAGGAAGACTGAGCATTGCCGTATTTTCGCCAAACACATCGCTGCCCTAAAAAATTAAATAAATATATAAATAAAACCAGCTTTCTTTTGGAAGAAGATGATGAGAATGGTTTTGGTTCTACAGAGAACTGAGTGCCACAGTCCCGCTCATAATCACAAACTTGTCAACAGAGCAGAGGGTATGGGTAAAGAGTAGAGATATTTGCTCCTGGTTTGCTCCAGGTGGCCTGTTTTGAAGGAGTAAAAGAAAGTTGAACCTCAGAAATATAATTCATGATTATATTATAAAGCAACATTTTACAGCTTTCCTGCTCCTCTCTTTCGACAAACCTGCCGTTTCACAATTAACTGGAAGAAATATTTTCCATAACATTCAGTATCTAGGCCGAGCACGGCTCAGACTCTTCCTGTAGAACTGAAATAAACAAAATTTTCAGCCATTTAAAAATGAGAGGGCAAAGTCTGAGCAGTGGTAACAGACCAGCCGAGTCTAAAAGACACGATCGCAAAATGCAATGTGAGGCTCGGATTGGAGCGTGGCAGAGGAAAAGGGAAAAACAAGTGAAATCCCAGCTAAGCCTAGGAACTCTATCTTATCTTTGTAACCTCTATAAATTGAAAATTATTCCAACATAAAACATTTCTTAGAAAATGAAGGGAGGGCCTCCCCGGTGGCGCAGCAGGTTGGGCGGGCGCTGTGAGGCTGTCCGTGGCCTCTGCAGCGCAGGTTCGATTCCCGGCCGGTGGGGGAGATTCCCACATGGTGCAGCAGACCTCTCCTGCCTCGCCGGCTGCTCCCCTCAGCAGTGCCTTTGGTCCGTATGCCTGTTCTCCTCCCCACTCTGTCTCTGGTGGATTCTCTCACCCTACGGCGCCCCTGGCCTGTACCCCTGTTCTTGTATAAATAAATGAATCTTAAAAAAAACAAACAACAACAACAAAAAAAGAGGGGATTTGGAACCCTAATGGGAGGGAAGGCCTGGTATTCAGGCAGAGGACCCAGTAGGTATCTCACACTGATGCCCCAGGTCCTGATACTATGCCTGCTAACAAGAAATTAGGGATGTTTTGAGGTTCACCCTGTGACCACAACAAATGTGCGGTTGCTAACTTTTCCGACATGCATTTAATGGCCATCCAGGCTTTTAGAAGTAGGACATGGTGACAGTAGAGATGAAAAAGTTTTAGCTTTCATGAAGCTAACTCCTTGTAAGAATAATGTGAAGTACAGAGATTACAAGACCAAAGAAACTTAAATACCTGAAGTTTTTTAAATGTAAGAAGGGATAACAGTAACACCAATAAAGTTTTAAAAGCTTTGTTTTTGTTGACTTCTGAAAAAGTGGACAAGGAGGAAATGGTGAGTTATGTGACTGAATTCTTTTGTTGTTGAATGATGATCTGAGGACAAACATTCAGAAATGGTTTTCTATGTGGAATTTGACACCTCCCCGCCTAAAGTGTCTGTAAATGAGACATGCAATTTCCAGTGGTTAATATTAAATTAAAAAAATTATGACATTTTGCTTAAAAGATGAATGCCAGTATACATGTATTTTAGGCAGGTAGATCAGACAATGGGTATAATTGATGTCTAAGTTTCAGCATTTCCAGAATGATCAATGCTCTTCAAGTACACTGAACTGAAAATGGCTTTGAGACAATTGCCTAAAAGGATTAAAAATAAGTATGGCTTTAAAAATTGAGTATTTCACTTCAGGCATGATTTTATTTAAGGGAGAAGATCATCTAGCTGGAGTGGAATGCAACTGAAATTGGGGGAGGGAGGACAAGAGGGAGCACTGGCAATAAACTCAGACAATTGTCATTGAATAGTTCCTCTCCAAGACAACAAGTCTCGTGAAAAGAATAGTTTGTTTTCTTTTCTTTCATTTTCTTTCCCTTGGAATATTTTAAAATCTTGCTTGGTAGCTGAGGTATCTGAACCGGAAAATAGGGAATTAGGACTATCCGGTTTAATATAAATTGGGGAAAGGCAGATTGTAAAAGATGGGAGGCGTGTTCAATGGACAGTATTGGCCAAGATAGAAATCTGTTGTGTTCATAGTGCAAGAGTAGTTCTAGGCACATAGGAGAGGAACAAGTAGGAGAAGTAAATCTGCTAGACGCCCGAGAACCCTCACCACCCCACTCTGCCAGTTCACAGCGGGCTCCTCGGGCATGCACAGCTAGAGCCAGCCGAGCAAGAACAGCAAAGGAAGTCAGACAAAACCTGGTGGAAGAGAAGCTGCACACCTCAGCTCCGGGGCTTGGAGAAGAGACTAAGCACAGGCTTGGTGAAGATGGAGAAGAAACAAAAGCAGACCTGTTCAGAAAACTGAACTATAGGAAGACAAGCTTACCTGAGCCCCGCCCTCAAGCCACAGTGCCAATGAAAGCAGGTGCCAGTTGGACATGCAGCATGAGAACGGCTAGCCTCGCGGCCCCCAGCAAAGGGTTCATCTAAGTAGTCAAATTCCTGAAGAATAAATATTGACACATCACTGACCCTGGTCCCACCTAGGCCTGAGGAGGAATTGCTACCCCTGGCTGACCTGTTATCTGGTGCTGGAAAAAACATATCCCATACTTCACGATCTTATGGACTTTAGTAACTAGATTACGCTGAAGGAATGGACTTCGTGCGTTATCACTATGTTGATCCTGAGGTAACCACAGAATGCAAAATTGGGTTTTTGTTTCTCTGGGTAGTTTTATTATTGAAGTATACTTACTACTCACAACTGCATAAGCACAACTCCTCCCTCTAACCCCCAGCCTCTGGCAACCACTGAGCTGTTTTGTTTTTCCCCCAATGATTTTACCCTTTCCAGAATGTCATGTTAATGGAATTATACAATAGATATCCTTTTTAGTCTGAATTTTTGTAATTAGCAGAATGCATTTGTGATTCATCCATATCGCAGCATGCATTAGTAGTTCGCGACTTTGTATTGCTGAGCAGCCTGACAGTATGTGTATGTACATGAACCAAAGTTTATCCTTCCACTCTTTGGAGACCATTTTGTTTTGTTTCCTGTTTTAGGAGATTATGGATAATCCTGGCATAGACATTACAGAGAGATTTGTGTGAATATACAAGTTTTTGTTTCTCTCAAGTAAGTTCTGAGTATGGGACTGCTGGTTTATGGTAGGAAGCGTGTGCTTAACGTTATAAGAAATTGCCGTTTTCAAGTGACTGTGCTGTGTTGCATTTCTATCAGTGATGCATGTTGTTCAACATTTTTCACAGTACTTGGTATAGTTATTGTTCTTAAATAACCATTCTAATAGGTGTATAATGAGCTCACATTTGGATTTTAATTTGTACTTCCCCGATGAGTAGTCATGTTGAGCACATGTGCTTATTATCCATTTGTGTGTGTGTGTGTGTGTGTGTGTGTGTGTGTTTTGTATACTGCCCAAATCTTTTACCCATTGAGAATCAGGTTATTTGTTTCTCTTATCACTCTGGAAACATGTCATTTTTTTAGATATGTGTTTCCCAGGTTGTTTCCTCTGGTCTGTAGCTTGTCTTTTCATTATTTTATGTCTTTGAAGGACAGCAGCTTTGCATTTTGATAGAAGTCCTATTTATTTATCTTCATAAATTGTACTTTAAGTGTCCTACTTAAAAAAGAATCTTCATTTATGCTAGGGTGCAAAGCTCTTTCCCTCTGATACCTTCTAGAAGTTTTAGTTTTTAGGTTTAATGCTATTATCTATTTCAATTGACTTCTGTGTAAGGCGGTGGTATGGGCTGAGCTTGAATTTTTTTGAAATGGATACTCAATTGTTCCAGCACCAAATATAGGGGTGAGACTGGAAGATAGGAGGTGAGAGGAAACAAATACCTTTCAAAGGATAGGGAAAAGTAGGTAGAGTAGAGTGAAAGTATTCTAAACGTATCTTATTGGCATTGTAAAAATTGGGGAAGGGAATGGAGCATTTTGATGGAGGCAACATGATATATTCATTTAAATGAATAGTAAGGAAATATGTGTATTAGAGGAACGGAAAAATAGCAAACAGGAATAAGAAATAAAAATTGGGCTGCTGCTTTTCCTCCCACCTCCCCTGTGGTCATCCAACAGACTGCATAGACTACTCCTGGCATTTCCTGTGGCCACAGGACGCCTGGACTCACTGCCTGGAGCCTTGTGGACCCGGTTGACCAAGGGAATAGCCAACAGCCACCACCCTTCCCCCCTGAGTAAAGTAGCAGATTATGAAATCAATGCACCAAAATCAGTTGCCTTCTTATATATAAACAACCAACTTAGAGAGGAGGAAATTAAGAAAACCATCTCATTTACAATCGTACCCCCCCAAAAAGAGTAATACCTGGGAATAAATCTAACAAAGGAGGTCAAGGTCCTATACAAGGAAAATTATAAAACATTGTTAAAAGAAATAGGAGAGGACCTCCCCGGTGGCGCAGGTGGTTGAGTGCCACACTGTGAAGCTGTCCGCAGCCTCTGCAGTGTGAATTCAATCCCGGCCAGCCAGCGAGAATCCCACATGGTGGGGCAGACCTCTCCTGTCTCGCCCGCTGCTCCCCTCAGCAGTGTATTTCAGTCAGTCTGCCTGTTCTGTTCTCCACTCTGTCTCTGGTGAATTCCGTCACCCTCCTGCGCATCTGTCCTGTACCCCGGTTCTTGTATAAATAAATAAATCTTTAAAAAAAAATAGGAAAAGACACAAGGAAATGGAGTGATTCCCTGCTCATGGATTGAAAGAATCAACATTATCAAAATGACCATCCTACCTAAAGCAATGTATAGATTCAGTGCAATTTCGGTAAAAATCTCAATGGCATTCTTAAAAGAAATGGAATGTTACTGAAATTTGTATGGAATCACAAAAGACCCCGAAAATCCAGAACTCTCCAGACTAAAAAGGGGAAGGATAGGGGCATTATGCTTTCCAGACTTGAAGCTATCCTCAAAGACAAAATAATATAAACACCATGGTACTTGAACAAAAACAGACACCGAGACCACTGGAATAGAATTGAAAGCCCAGAAATAAAACCACACATATGTGGTCAACAAATCTATGAAAAAGGAGCAAAGGATATACACTGGAACAAGGAAAGTCTCCAACAAATGGTACCAGGAAAATTGGACTGCCACATGCAAAAGAATGAAACTAGACTACTATCTCACATCATCAACAACAACAAAAAAATCAGCTCAAAATGGATAAAAGACTTGGATATAAGACCTGAAACCATAATATATATAGAAGAAAACATAGGCAAAATACTCCATGACAGAAACTTCAGAAATACCTTTGAGAACTTTTCTCCAAAAGCAAGGCAATTAAAGGTGTATATAAACATCTTGGACAATGTGAAACTAAAAACCTTCCATACAGCAAAAGAGACAATAACCAAAACATAAAGACACCACACTGAATGGGAGAAAATATTTGTACACTATTCATCTAATAAAGAACTGATATTGAAGACCTACAAAGAGCTTACACAACTTAACAAAAACAAAGGAATCAACCCAATGAAAAAAATGGGCAGAAGAAATAAATAGACACTTCTCTAAAGAAGAAATACAAATAGCCAACAGGTCTATGAAAAAATGTTCAACATCATTTATTATTGGGGAAATGCAAATTAAAACCACAATGAGATACCACCCCACACTGGTGAGAATGACCCATATTAAAAAAAAAAAAAAGGAATTAACAACACGTGCTAGTGAGGATGTGGTAAAAAAGGAACCCTCTTACACTGCTGGTGGGAATATAAACTAGTCCATCCGCCATGGAAATCCATGTGGCAGTTACTCAAAACTCTAAAAAAACCGACCTATCATATGACCCAGCAATTCCATTACTAGGAATCTACTCAAAGGGCCCCAAAACTAATTTGCCACACTATTTAGTGTATCCATCATATGGAAACAACCTAAATACCCCAAAACAGATAAATGGATCAAGAAGATGTGGTATATATACACAATGGAACTCTACTCAGTAATCAAAAAAAGATAAACTCCTACCATTTGCAGCAACATGGATGGATCTGGAAGGGATCATGCTAAGTGAAATAAGAAGGAAAAAGATAAATATCAGATGGTTTCACTTACATTTGGAATATAGAGAAACCAAACAAAGGGTCAGGAAAATGACAAAACTTGCAAACTGACAATAGATCTGAGGAAAGAACACAAGAGACTGTGGTGATGTATCACTGATGCTATATAGGGTTGTGGGAGAACTACAGGAACTAGATCTGAGAGGAGAAATCAAACACTGTCCAAAAATTAACAACAATGTAAGAAAAAAGTACTTAAAAAAGTTAAAGTAAAAGTAGAAGAAAATAAAATAATAAAAAATAGATTGAAACCAGAAGGGTATAAAGTGGTATGCCCTTTATAGTGGATATAATTAATGTTAATTTTATTTGGAAAAAAGTATCTTCAAAATATATTACAATTGTTACATGCAACCATAAATCCTTTGAAATACAAAATGTTCCTTGGTTCTCTTGAGGCAAGTATCATTGAAAAGGCATTTTTTCTTTTATGATAAAAGGAAATAAAATTTGTAAATATAAAGCAAGGTATGAAACAAATATCAAGTACATCAGATTTTACATTCTATATTTGAATGGATGGATCTCATTCTTTAAAATATAGAGACTGTCAAAGTAGATTAAAAGTACACTTAAATAAAGTAGCAGTGAGATTTAAATTAAGGAAATGGGCAAAAAATATTGGGCAGAAACTAGTAAAAGAGAATGCATGAGAAATTTAAAGTAAAAAGCACCAGAGAGGACAACGAAGGAAATTATGTAATTATAAGAGGCAATGCTATTAAGAACACATATAAACCTATATGCAGTAAGCAACATAGTAAGTACATAAATACATAAAGGACAAGTGGCCACTGATTCATAAACAGAAATCACTGGGAGGGGGTTCTAGGAAAGCACTTTAAGGAAGACTGATTAAACCGTAAGGTCTCTTGTGCCTTTTAACTTTTCTTCTTCTTCTGCTTGGAATATTGGCTGTGATGGATGAAACTGCAACAGCCTTCTTTTGGCTATAAATCAACGTTAAGGATGGAAAATAGCATTAAAATTTGCAGCACATTAATGACATCGTAGAACTGTATATCCGTTCTGAGGTATCTGTTGCCAAATTTGCTATTGTGTGTGTGAGAGAGAAAATAAAACTCTGTCCTGTTTAAGTACTATTCCTCTTGTTTCTCTTTCTAGCAGCTATCTGATGTATAAAGGACCTGAATATCATAATCAATAAACTTGAGTTAATAGCTATGTGTGGATTGGTGAGCACCGTGTTTTGTGGGCATTAAAGGGGAAAGCAATGGAACATTTATACTCTCATAAGTTGGTCCTAAAAGAAAATTGCAACAGGATTTAAAAAGTAATTACAGATTCTATTCACTGATCAATTTAAAATTTGGAGTAGATAATATAAAGATGATTCCTATATACTTTGATACTTAAAAAAACATTTTAAAACAATTTTTGGATCAAAGAATTTAAAACTAGCAATAAAAGAAATTCATATCAAAATATATATTCTCAGAGGAATATCTTCATTTAAAAATGATGAAAAATAAATACTCATCTAGAAAATACTGAGAAAAGAACAATGAAATAAACCAGAAGAAACTAGGAAAAAGTAGTTAAGAAAATGAAAGTTGAAATTTTAATAAATTAGGAAACAAAAATAGTAGTAAATAGGATAAAAATGCAAAAGCTTGTCCTTTGAAAATACCTATACATTTAAACCCATTTCAAGATTGATTAAGGAAAAAAGTAGAGAAAACAAAAATTGGCAAAATTTATAAGCAGAAGACAAATTCACATACAACATTGTGATTGAATTATAAGTCAATATTACATACATGTTTTGCCAGCATATCTAAAAACAGAGGGACTACTGATTTCATTTTAGTCTAAATTGATCAAAATAGAATTGGAAAACTAGAAAAGATCGAATTTATAGACAAGATTAGAAAATTGATATAAGATGTACCAGGGCAAAATGCACCACAGAATGTTGGATCAACTGTCACAAACATCTTCTCAAAAGCATATCTGAGCTCAAAAGAAAGGAAGGGTAATTTCCAGGGGAATAAACCAAATAGAAGTGAAAACCAGAGGGGTAAATTGGGCCTAGGGCTGAAATTTTGTGAGGCTTGCCAATCTCATTAACAAAGGGTTTAGAATACAATGACCCCAAGGGACTGCATAACCTAGAGAGTTGAACTGAGATCCCCACATAAAGCTGAGTCACTGAAGATGAAAAGTGAACTAGAAACATTTCATCTTCCAGGAATGGGGAGAGCAAGAAAATTTGTTTCAGCAAGGGCGCTGGGTAACTACCGGTATACTCCTTCCCTCTTCCATCTTCAAACCTTCCCCCAGCTAGAGCTCTTATTCTGAATTTTTTTGTTTGGGTTACCTTTAATTTTAATCTTTATAAAAATGAATACTGAAGTAGTCTTTTGACTTTCTCCTCTTCACTTAATATTGTGTTTATAAGATTAATTCTTGCCATTGCATGTAGTTATAGTGGATTCACTTTTTCTGTTGTATAATATTTCATTGGCTGAATTTACCATTTGTCATGCAGCTGATGCATTTGATTTTTTCCCATTTTTAGTTTTTGCTGTTATGAACTGTAGGTATGAGCATGAGGTGCAAATGTAAGAACATATATGCATATATCTAGCTTATATTCTTAGGAGTGGAGTAGCTGCTTCACAGAGTATGTGAAGGTTGAACTTTACAACACAGTGCCAAATTGTTTTCCAAAATCTTTATACCTGTTTGTACTCGCACTACCAGTTCTCTGTGATTTGTGTCCTGACAAACATTTGGTGTTATCAGACCTCATGATTTTTGACAACCTAATAGATATGAAATCTAAATCTGCAATAATTTGTATTTCTTTAATTATCTATGAAATTGGATATATTTACCTATGATGTTGGATATATTTTTATATGGTAATGTGCCATTTATTTTTCCTCTTCAGTGAAATGTCTTTTCAAGGCTTTTGTCTAGTTTTATATTCAGTTGGTTTTCTTTTCTTATTGATTTGTATTCTAGATGTTAATAGTCCAAACATTTGTTGTAAATATCTCATCCCAGTTTATTGCTTGTCTTTTACTTTTTTTTTTTGATGAACAAATGTTAATAATTTTCAGAGTTGAATTTCTCAATATTTTCCTAATTGTCATTGCTTTATGTGTCTTGATAAATTTTTCCTTATTTTGAGTTTACAAAAATATACTCCTATACTGTATTTTAATTTTTTAAAGCTTTGTTTTTTCACATTAAAAGTTTTAATCCACCAGCTCCATCTGTTGAATAGTCTATCCTGTCACTGTAATACCACTCCTGGCATATAGCATTTCTAAATACTCTGCGCACTCTATTTCAATTTTCAGTTCTTTATTCCTATGCCAATATCACATTAAGATTGCTTTAGAATAACTTTTGACATCTGATATAGGGAAGACAAACCCTGGCTATTCTTGAGCATATAAAGTCTAGATTGTGTTCCTTTAAAAAAAAATCTGTTGTAATTTTAGTTGGAATTACATTGAATTATGGATCACTGGACCATGAACCAGGCATCCCTTTCCATTTTAAGATTTTCTTTAATATCTTAAGGATTTCAAGGCAACGATGGCAGAGCATTAAATCAAGCCCTCAGTGCTTCTAGGCCGAGGTCTCTGTGTAAGTGCACAAGTCAATACCCAGGAAATCAGCCCTGGCCACATTCCATCTTCTGTATTGTCAGTATTATGAATATTTTACATTCTGTCCAAGAGATACTATCAAAACTTAATAGAACTGGAACTAGAGCTTTAAGTACAGTATTTAAAGTTACCAAGGTAACCGGAGAAAGAACTAAAAATAACAAAGAACAACAATCTTCAGAAGATGATAGAGGACCAGAGGGATCTTATAAATTAAGTGCTTCTTTCACATGAGGGCTATCAGGGTGTCACCAGACACAAATTAAGAAACAGATGTCTAAGCATATCATCCATACTTCCAGAGAGCTAAAAAGGGAAACAGTAAAAATGGATTGCTTTTGACGAGTGGGTTCAGGCTTGGGAAAGGGGAGTCTGTGGCCTTTGTCCTAGGATTTTCTGTACCCCTTAGTGGTTTGTTGCCATTTACATTCATTACTTTGATAAAATAAAAATAAAGACAGGGAAAGCTGCTTTCTGTTATGTGTTGTGATAAGCTAATATGCATGAATTACCATACTTCTGTCCTAGCTGATTGTGGACAGAGTAAAGTTGATTGCTTCTTGAATATGAAAATACGAAGTTTGTAATGATTAATTGGACCCAGATGTTTTCTTATTCTCATGAATTGGATGCTAATAACAATGAAATTCCGTTATATTTTATATTCTTAAAAATGGTTTGAGTTTGAATACATGTTTACCGACTAGAACGGGATTTTATTTTATTGGGCAACCTGTGTTTCCAACTTTTATATTAAAGTGTTACTTTCTATCAGGATGAACTAAGCTTTCCTCCTCAGAGTGATCAGCTATTTCCAGGGTCATTTTCAAGCCAGTTCTGAATTGTAGGCACTAGAGAGTGGTGGTTATGACTGTGGGAGATTCAGATCCTGCTTCAGCTACTTATGAGCTGCCAGGCCTCTGGTATGTGACTTTCCTGGCTGTATAACTCCACTTTCTCCTTTCTAAAATGCAAACAATGATAATACCTGCCACATAGGATTTTGTGACAATTAAGTGTGATAAATATGTCAAACAGCATCTGACACCAAATAATTGTCTAGTTCCTATACATCATAGGAAAATGTACTTTAAACACCTTTATTTTTATCTAAGAAATGGTGACACAAGTCAATAATTTCATGTATTTGAACTTTATGGAAATCAATTCCAAAGAATCATGGTCTGATGACTGCAATGTTGTTTATTTTTTTAACTCCCCTGAAAATCTTACATCCTCCATGTTGAATAACAAAAACAAAACCAAAATCTGCATCAAGTGATTTATGGCTCTAAGTCTACTTAAACTGACATCAGAAATGTCTAGCTATACATGCTTTATTTGATTCTTCACTCTGGAAACAGTATGGCTTTAAACTGATTTTGAAAACTTTTCTTTCTGAGTTATTATAGTGGAGAAATACATACCCCTGAGTTACCATTTGTTTATACTAAACTTAGAATGCATCTGTTTGGGAATCTGACTTGCTAGAATTATAATTATTCAAAAGTGTTTTGCCTTGTATTTTTACCTGAAAATTTGAAATTATGCTTACAATGAACAAATAATTCAAATCCTACCCATTGTTTAATTTTCCTAGTTCTCCCTCCCTCTTCCCTTCCATCCTCCCTTCTCTAAAGGAAAATTCATACATTCAATTTCCAAAAGCAAAGCATCGCATAGAACCTAACTGTAATCTGATTCCCACATAAGCTCATTGTTTACCAACAGTGTTTGAAAATATTTTTCTTTTATAACTGTGGAAATATACCCAGAATACATATGTACAGGCTATGAATAGTCAATTATAACAATTATAAGATAATGTTTGGAAAATTTAAGACATTCAAAATTTAACATATGAGAATTATAAACTACCCTTAACAGATCCTCAACTGTACCATATATTTTAGAGTTCATTTTATTATATATGTCATTTCTGAAAACTGCCTTTTTAAAATTAACTTTTTTTGACACATATCACTTACGCTGAATTACAGATACAAAAAGAACTTACTGAAATATGAGTGAATCCTGGAGGCAAAATCTTTTATAGTTGTTACTTGAATTTTTTGAATGTCCTAGGAATCTTTGCTACTATTGGAGTCTACCCCTGGGAAACTGACAAAGGTAGAATATTCTGGTGATTACTGTCTCATATGGTTATTTTCTTCCAAAATGCCAGTGCAATGAATTATTGAATTAGTCAAGACATTTTTTGTTTAAAGTGACAGAGACTTACATGAGCAAAAGGGGATTGGTTGGCTTACATGATCTAGGGTAGTCAAGGGTAGAGATAATTCCAGGCATTCAAACAACATCATTTTAATTATTTCTCTTTCCATCTCTTTACTTCCTTTAGCGTTGGCTTCATTCTCAAGCAGGCCTGTTGTATTTGGCTGCAGAGACAGCCCCTGGCTTACATTGTCCCTGGTGCTTACAACCTCAGAAGAGGCCTTTTCATAACCAATGTCTGTACCAATCCCTGAAAGAGAGCTGGCTTGACTTTATTTGTGAAATGTGTCCAACTCTGAAGCAACCAGCATACTTAAGAGAATAGGTACATTGATTGACCCGGGCCAAGTACACTCTTCTGAGGTAGGGGAAGCAGATTTGTGTGATGATGCATAATTTCCCCAATGGTACAGTGGAAGAGTCCGTAAAGAAAAGATGTAGGGCACTTAAAAAACTAATGGAATTTGTAGGATCTTCTGTTTGACTTCCATGTTCTGAAATTTCTCAGTGAGATGACTTAGCATTTTCTAGACATGACAATGCCAATATGTCTTTCATTCTACATACTCTTACAATGTGACCTTGACATTCTTCAGGAGTGGTAGAGTCCACATTCCCTCCCCTTGAGCATAGGTGCAATTTTTGAACTACCTCAGTCAATAGAATGTGGGAGAAGCATCACTGAGCATCTTCCAAGAGTAGGTAATGAAAGGAAATTTGATTTCTGCCTGAATCTATCTCTCTCTCTCTCTCTCACACACACACACACACACACACACACACACTCAGAACACTTATTTTGGAATCCAGTTACTACATTGTGAGAAAGCCCAATCCACATATGTGGCTTGACATAATTGACAACCCCAATTAGACACCTTCAGTCAAGAGGCACCACTAACCACTAGACATATTGTTACAGGGCAGGGAGAGGGGCACCCCAGACCCCCCAAACCTGCCTGTTCTAAATAAGTTCTGCCATCCGCTGCATCAACACAAAACATATGAAACTTTAATGAAAAGTAACTTTAATACAATTAGTGAACAATACAGGAAAGGCAAAGAATATAGTTTCTAAATCAAGCACCCAAAGTTACCCATCCCCTCGTGGGTAAAAGTCCACCCAAGCAGGATTGGCCCAGAGCAAGGCCCCAAAGCCTGCCACAGGTCTAAAGCATCTTCCAGTGGGGACCCACAGAAAAGGATCAGAAACAACCAGACAAGTCTGGGAGGAAAAGAGGAAAACCAAAATCAAGACAGAAACTGCCACTGTCACCTCCCCACGGGTCTCTCACCCACATCTGAGTCACCCAGTCCATGACCAAAAGGCAAGCACAGTTTCTTCACATGTCTCTCTACTCCATGTGCCCCCTCCAGGCCTCCTTCTGGCTCCATCCTGCTTCCTTCCTTCCTTAGTCTCCTCTGAAGCTTCTTTTCTCCCTGCTCAGCTCCACCCTCCTTTTGGGTGGGGCAGGAAACCTGGAACCTGCCCCTTTCCTGGGGACCACCCTGTTACAATATGAATGAGCCTTCAGATGATTTCAGTCAAAGTTTGGAGCCTTCCAGCTGAGGCCCAGACATTGTGAGTATAGACAAATAGTCCCCATTATGCCTTGTGTGAATTCCTGTCACAGAAACCTTGAGATAATAAATGGTTATTATTGCTTCGAGCCACTAAATTTGGGGGAAATTTGTTATGCAGCATTAGCAAACTGATACACTTTCCCTGTTTTCTCTCCATTCTCTCTATTGCGCTTCCATTATCTGTGGACTGTTCTCTTGAATAAGTTCTCTAATTTTCTTATCTTTATTTTGTTTCTTCATCTTTTTGCTTCACTTTCTGGGAGATTATTCTCAATTTTATGTTGTAATTCTTCTATTGAATTGAAAGAAAGCTTATTTTTTTTTTGCCATAATGTAATTTTTAGGAGCTCCTTTTTAGTTTTCTAAATGCCCCTTATTTGTAGTATCCTGTTTCATATATGTACTATCTTGTCATATTTCTCTAAGGGTATATATATACCTATATATATACATATATATATATATATATTACAGCTTACTGAGATATAATCCATGATTATGAATTCATGTAATTCACACAACCAAAAAACTCACTCTTTAAAAATATAAAATTCAGTGATTTTTAATATATTCACAGAATTGTGTGGCCACCATCATTTTTTAATTCCAGAACATTCTCATCACTCCCTCAAAGAACCCCATACCCATTGGCAGTTTGTCCCTGTTCCCTTCTTCTCCCAGGCCATGTCAGCCATTAATCTACTTTCTGTCTCTATGAATTTTCACATTATGGGGATTTCATGTAAATGGAATCCCACACTATGTGGACTTTTGTGTCTGGCTCCTATCACCTAGCATTCTATTTTCAAAGTTCATTCATTTTGTAGTATGTACCCATGATTTAGAAGTGTGTTATATGTCTTGTTTGTTTGCTTTGATCTCTGTCTTGTCAGAAGTGTTCCACAGATGTCTGATAATCCTTGGGTATCTATTCACATTTAAGAATGGGGAACCAATGGTCAATTAGAAGCTGTGAGGGTGTGGATAGACCTTATCAACTGAGAGTTTCACTACAGGGTGTTATGGCTGGGCATTTTGGTGGGTGTAGGGTAAGGAAAAATATCAGGCTTTTCTGTCCTCCTGCCATCAGGATAGATGATGGATCCCTGCGGTCCTGAATGCATGCCTGATGGCGGGCAGCGGGAATAGGGTGTGGGCATAGGTAGATGGGATTCACCTGGGCTGAGACTGTGCTTTTAAGGGCAGCGTCACGGGAACGCCAGTAGAAGCCGAAAAAGCAGCCAAGTACGAACAGAAGCCGAGAGAGAAGAGAAGCAGAAACCGAGAGAAGGCCGGAGAGCCCAGAGTGAAGACCTGCTGGGGGCTGGGAGGCCTCCCAGCCCCCCAGTACCCCTGTCTGCCGTGTACCTGGTAATCCAAATAAAACCTGCAATACCACTGAGGACTCTGACTCCTCATTTACCCGGTCTGCTGGATCATAGAAAACCTGCACTGTGGTATTCCTGCCCCTACAGTGGGAATTCTGGTATAGTACTATATTAGTCAGCTGTAACAAAGTACCACAGACAGGGTGGCTTAAAAACAGGAATTCACTGTCCCCCAATTCTGATGGATAGAGTTTCTAAACAACTTATCAGCAAAGTTGTCGTCTCTTCTGAGGCTTCTCTCCTTAGCTTGTGCATAGACATTCCCCCCCCCACCACATCTTCACATCTGCGCGCTAATCTTATCTTCTTATAAGGACATCAATCAAATTGGATCAGGGCACACCCTAATGACCTCATTTTACCTTACTTACCTCTTTAAAACCCTCTCTCCAATTACAGTCACAATCTGACATAAGACTTGAACATGGGAATGGGAGGAGCCACAGATCAACCCACAACATCAGCTTTCTTTCAAACCTCTGCCTGGAAGATATAAATCTGGCTACCATGGTTCTGAGAAATGAGTGAGGAAGAGAGCTGGACATCTTAGTCTTAACTGAATCTGTTTGCTTTCAGTGTAGTATCCCCAGGTCAGAGATCTTCTGTTTTACCTTCTCCAGAAGGAAACCCAGCTCTGACTTTGGCTAGGGAAGGGATATGGAGTTTTAACTGCTTCAAAGGGAACTTTCAAGTGATGGGTTCTTTCATCCTTCCAGGTGTATCTGATTCCACTAATAAGGTTATCATCAGGACTGTGTTGGAGGGAAGTTCCATATTGTAAACCAGATTATTTCTCAGTTTTCCCTAATATCAGTTCAGAATTTGGCTTTCTTGATTCTACATTGTGTTGCTGTTTTCTCTTCTTCCATTATTTTTTCTTGTCAGTTTGTACCTTTTAAAAATCATTTTATTGTTGTTTTGTGGAGTTTTAAAAGGAAGTAAAAGCAAATGTGGGTGCTTAATCCATCATCTTTACTCAGAAATCCCACACATTTATATTTTTAAATGAGCTCATGCTATACAGACTGTTCTATAATCTGCTTTTATCATCAAACAAATTCTAGTGAATATTTATGTTGTTTCTATGTCAATAAATAGAAATCGACATCAGTGGTTCTTAAGCTTGGCTGCACAATGGAATCACTGGGTGGTGGGGGTGGGGGACTTTAGAAAGTACTCATGTCTGAGTCCTGTCCCCAGAAGTCTGAACTGAATGGATATGAAGTTATTGCAGCATTGAGACTATCTCCTGGGGTGATTCAAATATGCAGCAAAGTTTAAAAGCCACTGACCTACACCAGCGCTCATCATGCTAATCAGTATCCCATGGAAAGGATGGACAGCAATGTGTTTAACCAAACCCCTTTTTGGATACATAGGTTTCAAAGTGTTTGATATTATAAACAATGTTGTCATTAACATGTTTGGCCAGAAAACATCCTCCTTATTTCTGATTATTTTTTTGGCTAAATTCATTGAAGTGGAATCACTGTACCAAAGGATATGAATATCTATAAGACTTTTGGGTGCAATTTTCTGAAGTTCCCTCTAAACTGGCAGAGACCCCACCAGTAGAAAGTGAGAGTTTTTGTTCTCCCACACTTAGAAACACTGTAGACCATCGTTAACAAAATAAAAAATATTTAAATGTAGCCAGTTTTACAATTGAAACATAGTATTACATTGCTATTTTATTTTTTAGTATTTTATTGTGATAAAATATATCCAACATGAAATTTATCATTTTTAAGTTTACAATCCAGTGGCATGAAGTATATTCACAACCATCAACCAACTTCCAACGCCAGAAATTTTTCATCTTCATGGTAGCTATTTAATTTTTAATATATTTTATCTGTAAGGTGAAATAATGTTTGTGCTATTGTCCATTTGTATCTCACTTTTGTGTATGAATTGCTTACTCATGAGGAATATCCGTGAGGAATGTTTTTGGCTCAAAGTATCTGAAGCCCTCATTAGCAGTGGCTTAAACTAATAAGGGTTTATTTTTCCTTCACACAAACAGGAGACCGGAAGTAACCAGCTGCTGGTGGTGTTGGTTCAGCCGCTCAGTGATATCATTTGCAAGATGACTGCCCAGCTTCAGCCATCCCATCCTTGTCCAAGGCAGGAGGAGCAAGGTAAGGAATATGTATGGCATTTGAACTCTTAATCAAGGAAGATAAATTTTTCTAGAACTACCCCTCTCCTCCAGTAGATACATGCTTGCAAGATTTGTCATATGACTACTCCTGGATCCAATGGAGCAGGCAAGAGAGAAGAGGAACAGGATGCTTGCTAACTTAGCCAGTCAACAGTGCATGGTCTTTATGTCTCTATTAGAATCTCCCTCTTCTTACCGCGATGTGAAAGGTCTATGTGCATTAACAGTATTAGCCCTTTTTTGTGTGTCACATTTGTCAAATGTATTTCTCCAGCTTCTTCTTTGAAGCTTACCCTTTTTTCAACATATGGAAGATTGCTCTTTAAAATTTTAGATCCACATATCATTGATTTGATGGTTTCTTCTCTTGTGCTTACAAGTCTAGTCCATCCTGAGAAAAGGTGAATATTCTTTTTTACATTGTTTTTGATCTTTCATGGTTTCACTTTAATTACAAAAAAAAAAAATATCCAAAATGGTACGCAATTTGACTTCTCAACTGTGACCGGGGAAGGAGTGATTCTGGGAAGTGGGTGCAAAGAACAAACTTAATCTACCACCACTGAATTGGAGGAAAAACAACCCAGAGGCATCCACTATGCCACAGAGTTTCTGATATTAGAATGTTTAGTGGTGGCATCTGCACAAGGTAGACTCCACGGAGTTGTTTAATAGGCAAGAAATATTTGTGGCCAACACATCTCAAATGCCGACTGTGGAGAAATGAAACAAAGATACTTATTTCAACGCCAGCAAGAAAAGTTATGACTATAGAAATGGATAAACAACAGAAGTTGATTTTGCAACTAGTTGTGCATGAAAAATCTTGTAAGCTTGATGCAGTGTCTGAAGCGCAGAGAGAGGTAGCTGGAACTGCCCTTAGCACAGTGGAAAGGGTAGCTCTTAGGAAGGGTGAAGACAGCAACCTGTTTAGGGGAGTGCTTTCCCATATGCGGCATGTGCCCTACAGTGAGATTAGTGTAGGGCTGCACATTCTTTATGTCCCAAATGAAATCACTATAAGGTGATAGCCAAGTGACAGCCCAATCCTGTGTAATAATAAGACAATATACAAATATACAAGACGTTTTAGGCTTAGAAAAAGATGTCCCCATATGTTTGCATCTAATCCCATCTGTCTGATAAAGATGACAAACTGAAATTGACAATGAACTTTCCAAAATTATTTTTTCTTTGCTCCAAATGGAAACTATAGAATGGCTTAAAGAATAATCTGTGAATCCATGCCCCCTTGCATGAAAAACAGTGACATCAGGGTGTTTTCCAGTTACTGTGAAACTGCAAAATGAAATTTAGAGACAAAAGTTTATTGTATGAAGGAGCAACAGGGAGCAATATTTCCCTATGTTGTCTTGTCTTTTCTGTGTTGGCTAGATTGTTGGGTGCTCCGCTCACTGCTGCTTTGCTCGAAATGAATAGGTCTGATGAATGTTAGCCTTGGAAGTGTTGGAGTTGGATTACTTGTTTACTGACCTTTGGTTATCACTTTTGCACATGATGTCTGTTTTTTAAGACTCAGTTCACGTCAGAGGTGCTTATTCCTGAAGGGAAGGTTAAAAAAACTGCACAAAAACATCCATTTAACTAATTATTCTGCCTCAGCTGGACTTTTGTGATGCTTGCGATTTTCTCCAGTTGCATTGTGCTTCTTCTCCTGTTTTAACCACATGCTTTCCTAGCTGATGGACTGGCTACTTCAACTTTAGTTCAAAAAATAGCATGGATTGACAGCTCTGTTTCCAACTCTCAACTTGGACTAATAAGTACTCATGTTTGCACTTAGCTTTTCTTAGTACAACAGTCCTTGGAAGAGTTGGGTTAATTTGACATCATTCTATGTACCCATCTTAACTGCATTTGGTTCTCCCACAGGATCCTATTAGTGACTAATGTCACAGGCTTTGCATAATCTGTTTCTTTCTGCTTTTGTCCTAATAGTTCTTTTGATCTCAGCTAGATCCAAACAACAACTGGCTTAAGGTGCCTTATTCCTTTTTCTTTAACAGGTTATTTTCCATATTTTCAGCATGAAAGAGAGGGCTAAGAAACTTTAATAATGAACACAAATAGAGAAAATTGCGGTTTATGATTCACAAGGGTATTAGCAACAGGTGTCTTTTTCTCTGGTAGCTACCAAACTTTTCAGCAACTTCAGGTGCTGCCGTGTTCATTTGTGGGTGTCTCGGCTGTCTTACTGATCCCTGCAGAGCACATGGTACGGATCTTAGCTTCACAACACACTGTCAGTTGTGGGGCTTTGCACTTGCTAGCTCTAATCGCACTTTCTCCACCGCAGCGCCTCGGCCCTGTCCGCCCCTATTTCCCATGCTCAGTGAGTCGGCGAAGCACCCATTCATCAGCCCTCCACCTCCATCTGCCTTTCACTGATTGGGCACTTTGGAGTAGATGGAGCTTCTGTTTCCTGATGCTCAACACTGCTTCTAGGTTCCATTTGTGTCTTTGGCTTCTAAAATGCAGTGTTTAGCCTGGAATGAGCCTCCACTTCTACCAAGGGGAAGCAGTGCCTTCCTTTTCTGGAGAGTTGCTCACTGTGTGTTGTACTAACATTAAAACTTCCACTGAGGGGCTAGCAGTAGCCTGACAGATCTCCTGTGAGCTGGTAAGGGAGTCAGAGAGTTGATTAGAAGAGAGTTTGGGGCTCTTTAACATCCGCATCTGTATTCATAACTTCCTTTGAGAACATGAAATCGAACTGTTGCTGTGGTTTTAATTCATTTTGTGTCAGCCTTGGGAAAGACAACAGTATGCTTCATGGTGACGGGCGCTTCCAGAGGATGGGCACTTCCAGCCTTCTTGGGTAGCTGTTCTTCTCAATGGCGCCGTTGTCTTCATGCTCAGGTGGCAGCAGTCCTGCACTCCAGGGAAAGGGAAGGTAAGAGGGAGGGAGGTGGAAGCTTGAGATACAGATCCACGCTCTGGCCCAAGACTTCCTAGGGTTGTTCCTAAAAGCTCTCGTGAAAGGAGACAGTGGATAAATGCTGAAGAATACCATGTGATTACAATTCAGTGGAAAAAAAAAAAAAACATGCAAAACACAGGGAAAAAATAAACCGAAATGTTAACAGTTGCTATCTCGTGGGTGGGAATAGAGTTGACTGGCTTTAGTCTCATCTTTTCTGCATTTTTCCATATTTTCTATGCTGATTATGCGTTATTTTATAATAAAGCAATAAATTTATAAATTAAAAATGTGAAGACAAAACTTCCATCTGCCAAGAGAACTCTGCTTGTATGCCATAGTATAAATGCATCATACCATGAAATGTCATTACTACATATTTTTTTCCGGTTGCCAGGAGTAAATAACAACATCAAATCTTGGCTTTATTCAGCATCTTTGGAAGAGCTCACATTTAAAACAAAGAAGCAAAAAGCACATCATTGACTAAAACTCTAAAACCAACTGTGTTTCTTAAGCAATTTTTAAAATCCAGTAGCAGATACACTGAATGTTAAGCATCCTTCAGATGCACTGCTTGAGGCAAAAACTTTTATCTCCGTATATAATTGATGAATCGAGATATAATCCCCACATATTATACCTCACCCATCTAAAGGGTACGATTCCGACTTTTCCATGAATTCACAGAGTTGCAGAACCATTTCCACGATCAATTTTAGAACATTTGCATCATCCCCCAAAGAAACCCCGGATCGCTAAGCCATCCCTCCCCATTCCCTCCCCAAACCCCAGCTTCTGGTAACCTCACATCTACTTTTTGTTTCTACATATTTGCCTCTTGACACTTCTAAGTGAACTAGTGCAACATGTGCTGTTTTGTGCCTGGCGCCTTTCCCTTCACGTGATGTTTTTGAGGTTCCCCTGTGTTGGAGCATGCTCGGTCAGCACCCCTTTCTTGTTTTGTTTAGCCCCTCCCCCATAAGTTAACTATAGTCCCAGCATATGGCCCAGAAATGCTACTGCCAGGTATAAACCCAAGAGGAATGACAACAAATATCCACGCAGGAACTTGTCCGTGAGTGCTCTTGTAACAGTATTCACCGGAGACATGTCCATTCAAATACTTCGGCATTTTTGTTTGGGTATCCTTCTTATTGTTGAATTACTGAGCAATGGAAAGGGCCTGGAGCCTGACAGTCCTGGATTTGAACCCAAGCTTTGAACTATGTGAGTGAAGGTGTTTAGTTTTCTATGAGTGAAGTGAAAACCATTTTCACTGTTTCCTGTAGAGCTCTGTAAAGAATAGTGTGTACTCTGTAAGGGATGGGGTGTTGTCTGTGAGGGAACAGGGTATTCTCTACGCAGGGGTGGAGTAGTCTCTGTGAGGGAATGGGGTATTCCCTGTGACTGCATTTTTCACACAGCTGAAGTTTATCTCTCCCTTTGCTTGCCAAAAGTTGGAAAATTTTTAAGGTGCCTTATGTACTTTCTGTGCTTTGTTCAGTACAGAGCACTAGGCCTGATTGAACCCTTTCTTTATGACTTCTTGGAATGTGCTGGATTGTATTGTATTGGTAGCCCCGTCAGGGCACTGAGGGGCCATTCATGTGTGGAGGGTTGTTTGCTCAGGCTCTTGTGGCCCTTCTGGTGACTTCTTTCCTCTTTGGGGGGGGGGGTTTCATTTTTCAGTGAACCTATTCCTCACAGTGTTCTTCTTCCACCCACTCATTGTTTCTCATTTGACTGTAATTTTAGAAAGCATGGAAGGTTACCAGGGGAAACCAGATAAGGAAACTGGTTAAATATCACACATAATTCAAAAATACTGGTTTCTAGTTCATGCCCTTTGTTAGAGCTGCTCCATTAAAGGCTCAGTACATTTTCATTGACTTTAAGCTATAATTGTTAAGGGTGCTGGAAGTTATATTACTAGGCAAGTGGAATGTTCTACTCATTCCACACTGAATAAGGGCTTTTGCTTTGTTGTCAGTATCCTTTCAGGTAAATAGGTGAAATTTCAAAATTAAAACCAAGTTTTAAGTAACTTTTAGTGAAAAACATCAACCTAAGAGATCTCCAAACCTTACATCATATGGGATAGTTTTTCTAATGTACTCATGTAGTGAACCTTTAATTATCCAGTAGTTAAACATCTGTATTTGGGTTTGCTATAGAAGATAGCACCTTCAAAGTACCCCATTTAGGCTCTTAGACCAACTGATAACACTGTTGTAAATTAACACTTATTCCAGACAACTTTATATATTAATTCTTTACATGTAACCTGCATTCTAAAGGAAGAACTGAAAAAGATCAGCCTAGTTCCACGGCAGGGTGGGGGCCCTGTCTGCCATGGAAGGGTTAATTGTATTGGCCGGGTCCGCTAAGTGTGCGGGGGAGCTGTGGGGATGGATGGCCTGCAGGTGCCTGGCTGTGTCAGATATTACTGTACTGTTTATCTGTTCAAAATATTTTGTGAGGATTATAGGATTATGTTTTTGGTCATGAGGAGCCAGCTTGAAATTTTCTGACAGGTTTAGTAGATGTGTGGCTTAATAAACAAGCCAATGGAATGCAAGGGAACTCACCTGGGATCATGCCAAAGCTGCAGAACCAGGTGTCACATCCCTTAAGGGAGATGTGACCTGTAGGGTTAATTGCTGGCACCAGTTTGCCTGGAGTGAGCTCAGCTGCAGTCAGGAGGTGGCTGAAAGCAGGACCTGCTGGGGTGGGCTGGTTGGAGGGAGCAGAGTCTGTTGGGAGTATGTTCTCAAAGGGAAGGGCAGCTGGGAACCTGTTTTACCAGAAAGCCATGCTCCACCATCGCTGCCACATCTTGTTCAGGCTCCTGGCTCTGTCTGTCCTGCTTGATCCCCATGGACTTCATTCTTCATGCTCTACCACACCAGGAAGCATTAAGATGGCAGGCTAGGGCTTGGTCCTGGCCTTTTGTTTCTTTGCTCTTCTTTTTTCTTTGGGCAGCACGTGTCATCCCAATGGTGGATATTTCATTAGTACTTGCTAGTGGGGTTCCCACATTTCCACTGCATTTCCCAGGGTCTCTGATTCTGATGCAAAATCATGTGCTTTATCGACCAGCGCTACTGCTGCTCTTGCAGCTGAAGTGGCCTGCATCATATAGTCTCTTGGCCGCTGCACCTGTGTGCTTGTGCTGCCTGTGGGGTTCAAGTTTCCCTGTGTTCTCATCTTTTGTCTGTTATCAATCATCAATGCTGCTGTCAACCCAAAGGTGGGCTGTAGGTCTGCTAAACCTCCTGAGAAACTCCACAGGAACTTAGCTTCACTGTGAGCACTGCTTTCTGGCCTGAGTGCCAGCCTGTCACCTGTGCAGCCCTGCTCGGGGGCCACTGGCCAGCCTGTCTCGCTCTCACTCCGGACCCCCCAGTTTGGCCAACTGCTGACTTCAGCAGTCTGTTTCCCACCACAATTCGGCTCTGTTTGTTGGACTCCACTTTTCATCTTCGCTGTGGCTTTCACCAGGAAGGGCTAGCAGCTTCTGGGCTGGATGCCACGGGAAAGACTCTTCCCTCAGGAGCAGCAGTTTTGCTGCTTCTCATGTTCAAACGGTCCTGCTCTAAATCTTCCTTCTCTTCGCTGCCATGGCACACAGATTTCATGAAGGCCTCCTTTTCTGTCTACAACCTATAACCAAAATTATGCAGAATACACATACCACAAGAGGTAAGATTTCTAAAGGATAGCCAGATAATTATGACGGCTGCATGGGGCTGCGGGGGAGGCTAATGGAGAGCAAAGAGGAATTTCCAAGGGTTTCTGGTAATCCTGACCTAGGAGAAGTTATGCTGAAATGTACACATGGAAAATATCACCCAGAAACTAAAATGCAGTTGTAAGATCTAGTGAATCTAATGCAGTGGTTCTCACAAAAGATGATGTGTTCAATAAAATGTTTCCCCATACCGTGAACTTTTTGTAATGTGTATACTGGAAATTTTACTTTTTTCTTCTCCAATGTGAGTTATTAGTCTACAAATCAGTGTCAATATTCACTGAGCATAAAGTGGTAGCTGAAGGTGGGGAAGTGTTAAACACAGAGGAACCTCACGTTACCAAAAATGTGTGTTCCTGAAAAGCTTTGTGTAGATACAGTTTTGGAAAATCCGGTCACATCTTAAGGTCACCGAGGGAGCAGGCTACTTAAAGGGACCCTGCATTCACTGAACTTTGTTTTGTAATGTGAATGATCTCCTCCTAAAATATCTACTTTTGAATTGCTGCAGGGGGTCCCCTACATTTTTTTTAAATTTTGTTTAAGATTTATTTATTATTTATTTATACAAGCACTGGGTACAGTCAGAAGCGAGGGAGGGTGAGAGAATTCACCAGAGCCAGAGCGGGGAGCAGAGCAGGCAGAAGGACCGAAGTACACTGCTGAGGGGAGCAGCGGGTGGCAGGAAAGGTCTGCGCGCCATGTGGGACCCTCGTCTGGCGGCCGGGGATCGAACCGGCGCTGCAGAGGCTGCGGGCGGGCAGCTTCGCAGCCCAGCGCTTAACCGCTGCACCACCGGGGAGGCCCTCCCCTACATTTTTCCTCTACCTCGAATTTATAGAAGGTTGAAACAACAGAATTACAGTTTTAATTATTTGTTGATTGATCCAGAAGCAGACATGCTCATGAATGCTTGAACAAACCCATGTGGGGCCTGGAACAGCCATTCAGTTGAACCCATCAAAGCAGAGCCTGATGTGCCACTTTCTAGTTACTCAACTTTCTAAAGAGCCTCAGGTTACTTTTCACTGCTCCCCAAATTCTTTTCCTTTAGGATCTGACCTTGACTTCTTGCTGCAAATTCTTTGCTGAAAGCTTTTCAATGAGTAAAAAGGTTCTGGACAGCATTGCAGCAGGGCTGTTGAAACACACACATAGGCACATGTACACATACTCACACATGTACACACACACAACACCCCCCACATCCTTGGCCAAAATTTCATCACTTCTTTGGCTAGAGGAGTGTGGTAGCAGGGCCTCTTAGAAATGGGGGCAAGGATAACTTAATTTTTCATTCATTCATTTTTACAAACATTTGTCAGACATGTGTTAAGAGTCAGGCTCTGCAGTTATTGAACGTTTCCCACCTCCGTAGGGAGAACAACAGAATACAGGCAACTGAACTCTAAGTTGAAGGGAGATTAAAAAGCACGGACCCGAAGCATTACCCACCTCCCCACAATGCTGGGTCAGTGGCCAGTGCTGAATGATCACCAGCACAGCTCACAGACCGTTAAGCTTGAAAAGAACTTTCAAAATCTTCAGCAAAATCTTCCATTGTACAGAGCAGCAAACTGAAGCACAGAAAAGAGAAATGCTTGGGTTGATGTCACAAGGTGAGAAAGTGATAGAGCCGGAGCAAAAACTCCTAGCAGTCCCACTTCGTAGGGGATTCAGAGCATGCTTTAACCTTTACCCAGTACTTCCAACCAGGCTTGGTTTTTAGTAAGCACAATATGAGTACAGCTAAATCAGAATGATGAGGATGAGGACAATAGCGGCAACGATACATGGTCCTGCACCTCAAGCAGATCTGATCTTTACCTGCATGATTTTTTTTGCATGACTTCAGAGATTTGGGAAGCCTTCCGGAAATCAGCGAAGGCGCTCGCTGCATCTTGGTGAAATAGAACCTGTGTGATGGGAGAGAGGTAAGAGAAGTGATGTTGGGAGTGGAATCTGGAAGCTCTTCTAGGGCCGCTCAGTGTCATGGACGCTTCACAGTTCTTCATGTATTTGACCCCCGGACAACATCTGACTGTTCTCATTATCCCATCCTACCTAAACAATGGTTTCTGTAACTCCACATTCTTTATCTTTTTCCCTCCTGTCTCTAGCTGCTCTCTCCCGCTTTGTCTCTCCTCCTCACCCTCACTTTCCTCACCTCGCTTCCTCTCTTGGAAAATTTCAAATGTACACGAAACAGAAGAGTGTAGCTCCTCACTAGGAGGTTACGCCACCAGATCAGTGTACACTGACGCATATTTGCTTTGTGTTGGTTTAGATTTGTATGTTTTTTAATTTAATTTTGTCTTATAATTATGTAAAAAGTTTCTATAGTTCCAAAATCAAATCTATAAATCAAGGCATATTCCAAGAAGTGTAGCTTCTGGCCTTGCCCAACTACTTTGTTCCCTCTTCCTCTCTGTAGGTAATCTTTAACTCTTAGTTAATGGTTCATCCTTGCATTTAAAAGACACATTGTGTATTATTCAGGTTTTACCCTCATCTTTGCACCCCAGTGTTCATGTTTCCCTGCCTTCCTCCACACACACAAGTCTATTGAAATTGAGTCATATTGAATTATTAGAAGCTGCTCTCCATGCGTGCATATGTATATGTCCCTCTCCTACTGGATTTCTAGCCTGTAGTCCCATCTTTACACCTACGTTCATATCCGCCTCCCTGCCCCCCATCCTGCACTTCGACCTACTGAGTTATCTGAAGGACTTGGGTAAGCTGTGCTGCCTATGGTCTCTGCAGGTTCATGCTGTTCTTTCACAGAATCTCCACTGAGAAGAGTTCCTGCGAGGAGAGGAAAAGCTGTAAGGAACCAGAGACTGCCAGCCACTTAGGGGCAAGCATAATCTAGACCCTCTGAGGTATTCTGACCCTCAGAGTAAGTGGGGGGATGAGGATAACACAAACTCTAGAACAGGGTACCCCAGGCAGACAGAGAACTTGGGGGTTGTGGGCAGACTTGAAGGTCTTCCGAGTTTATAAAAGGGTCTTTATATGTGTAGAGTTCAGCATTTTTCCATAAGCATATATCACCTCAGCCAAATGGGAAGTCTTCCCCAGCCTAATGTGATTTTGCCCTGTTCTCTGTGAATGAGGGACTAGGGACACATTGAATGAAAAACAGATCTCTAGTCGAGGATCTAGGAGCAATGAAGGAAGCACACTTAAAATTTATATTTTAAGTATTAAAACATAAATCATTAAATTGTGGTCAATGAAAGAAATTAATACCACTTAACATATAGGGGATGCATTCTGCTTGTTTCAAAGTTAAATAGATGAACATGTTATAAGAAAGTGATTTTTTCTGACATTTTGAGAGCAGGGTTTGTTTTGTTCACTGAGATAGTCTATGCATCACAAAAACTCTGGGTGGAGTAGGTACTCAGCAAATGTTTATTAAAGGAAGGAGAAGACAAGTTGTATGCTTTTATGTGTGAAAGGCTCCTTGCAATTCCTGATAAAGGCCTTCAGAAAGATCATCTCTTCAAATTCTTGATGGTCACCATTGGTGAAATATATAAATAAAAAATCATCATTTATATTTCAGATAAAGCCAAACTTAAAAACTAACCCTTGAAAACTGACTATGAACTGAGGCTGTGGGGTGGCAGGGGCGTGTAGGAGTGGTGATGAGGTGAGAAAAAGTCAAGAGAGGCACAATTTACTATGGTGGTGGACTGGGGTCCTTTGGCGGTGGGTGCACAATGGTAATATCTAAAAAATTCAACAGCTCTTTTATTTCATTGACAAATGTAATATTAAATTTTTGGCAATATATAAGTGCATTTTTGTATCCAATCAAATTTTTTCCTATCAAGTTTTATTCAAAATGATATATAAGAGCTGTGCATGCCCAGTGCAATCAGCATGCAGCTAGCTTGGACCCACTAAAAGATCATGGAGGTCAGAAATTGGGGCCAATATGTGGAGATGTGCCCAGAAACCTCTGCCGCTCTGCTCCTAGCCCCTGCTCCCCAGAGGACAGGAATGCAAGTAAGAATGCACGTCATTTTATAGTCGCCCACTCCTGCGCGACAGTTGGAACACTAGGCTGTAAGAGATGCTGCTTGGGCTACAATGAGGATTATACCCAGCTGTGGCCCTTGCTACAGGGCTGAGTTCCCTACATCATGATCCCATCCCTGCCAAAGATTGTCTGCTACCATTTACTAACATGCCAACGTTCCGGGGTACTACTGGCCAACAGAAATATAATACGAGCCACATACATAGTGCTAGTCACTGCAACAAAGTACCAAGAAACGAGTGAAATTAATGTTAATGTTATGTTTTAGGTAAAGCAATATGCTTGAAATGTATTAGCATGTAGTCAATATAAAATTATTGATGAGCTCTTTGACATTCCTTTTTCACCTTAAGTACTTTAAATCTGGTGTATTTTTTCCCTTTAAATACTTGCAATATTTTATACATTTCAATTCAGATGCTAAAATTTTAGTGATTAAAGTGAAATGTAGTACAATCAAAATCATGAAAATTTAAGTCTTTGGATTTAAATTTATTAAAATCAAATACAGTGAAATTAAAAAAAAATTCCGTTTCTAAGTTTCACTAGCCACAGCACAAGAGCTCAGTAGCTGCATGTGGCTATTCTGTGGACAGGACGGATCTAGAACATTTCTGTCATGTTGTACAGTGAGATCCCCAGCAGTATGGAACCTCTAGCTGAAAATTAGGTATAGATGCCACTTGGGAATGTGCTAAATTATGAAGTGTTTTTCAGTTATTAACATAATTGCCTTAACCAGTGAGTTGACAAATATTCTCCTTAAAATAAATTTTTCAGACTGAAGTTTTCAGGCTTTAAATGCTGACTTTCATCTTTTACAATTCACTTTTGGAAAATCTCCAAAACTGTAAGTTATCTAAAAGATTCAAACTGTAGTAGTTGAGTTGTACCACAAGAGGACCTGCAAAGACAAGTTGAGCTCCAATTTCAGCCGTGCTTACGTTACCAGCTGAAGTGTAGTTAGGAAAACATCTGACCATCAACATTAATATTATCATACTTGCCTTCATAAATCCCCAAAAAAGTAATACATTTTGATATAATTTTAAAATAGTATGAGGGCCATGAATGGTATGTGAGTCCAGCAAAAGTCATATTTGGGTAAGAATCAGGAGGCAGCACATTGTTAAAAATATGAGTGTGAAGGCTTGCCGGCTGGTGTCACGTTCTGGCTTGGCCTCACACCAGCTTCATGACCTCAGGCAAGCCACTTCATCCTACAATAGAACTAATCCTAGTACCTGCATCCTATAATTTGTTGAGGATTTAATAAGATCACATATAAAGTGCTTATAGTATGTAGAGTAAGTACTCAAAAATGCTAGTTATTTTCATGATTATTAGTTTTTACTGACTCTTAATCCTCTCAGTGTTTAGAACCTGTCTTTAGTAGAGAAGGGACATTGCTGTATGCTACCATACTTTGCAATGCGAGTTCTGCATAAATAGTGACAGAAGGGTCCACATACAGGAGTGTATCAAGGCAGGAAGTTACAGCTCACACTTGCTCTTAGATTTGGATTGGAATAAAGTTCCTTGACTCCTTCCGGATACCTGTTTTTGTCCTATGACCAAATTTCCTGGCTACTAACTATAGAGTTTGTATTCTCGTTTCTGTAAGAGTTGTATGTACCTTTTTGAAGTCTGATGCTTGGCACCATTTTTTTCTGCTGTGAACTGGACCTGACCCCTTGGCTTTTTCTCAGCCTGTTTCAGATAAACAACTTTCACAATCTGACTTGGCATCTTCCTAGAGCATCTTACCTCTTTCAGCGATGTTCCTGCCCTCTTCATCTACGAGTAAGAATTTGCTGTGAGAGAGCAAAAGAGCTCTGAGGACAGGATGCTCCTTAAGTTTACTTTAACTTCTTTGGAAGGACATTTATTTAATTTAATAATATGTGCCTTCCAAACCGATCATGTGTAGATTTTAATCTTGGAGTCTAGCCTTGGCCCTCCACGAGACGGCTTTGTGACAATGGGGAGGTTATTTAAACTCACAGGGATAATAATAGGTGTCTCCCCTATAACTACAATTATAAATATGAGATATTGCTATAGAGGAAATAATAATGAGCATGTGCTTTTTAAAAAGTTTTGTGGTGACTGCTTTGACATTATAAAGATGTGTATGTTCATAATGAATGAAACATTGACCCATTTATCCATTTTCAGTGGTAAATAGCAGCCAGTAGAAACCATTGTCCAGAGTCTAGTTCTTAGACAATAGGACTTTTCCTTACATTGGGAAGATTTGCAGTAAAATTATAGTAATTAATATAGTGAATTATTATTGTAAATACAGACAAGTAGGCTAATAGAATTTTAAAGAGCCCAGAGCAGACCTATGCACATGGGGAAGCTTGATATGTGATTGAATTGGCATTGCATATTGGTGAAGGAAAAAATGCAGTATTCTACATGTCTTGCTAACATAATTTGTTATCCATATGGAAAAAAAAAGATTTAGACCGCTACCTTATACCATACAAATATCACTACAAGATTCTTCAAGAGCTTAAATGTGCAAGGCCTAACTTAAAAATTTTTAGATATAGTGTAGAAAAATTATATTTATAAATTTGGAATAAGGACAGGTTTATAAAAGACAAAAATTGTAGGGTAAGACATTAAAGTAATTTGAATAGGTCAACTAGTCAACAAGTTGTTTTCAAAAATAGAACTTATCCCTCACTAATCTGCAAACCTAAACATATTACAGTCCTATAAAATATCATAATTCCAGTGATGTAAAGAGAAAGGTATTAAATGATGACTGGATAAGACTGTCAGAAGGATTCAGTGGATGGCTTCTGGTTTAGTGACATCAGTTTTGCTGACATGTTAGATCTCAACACTTTCTGAACTTGAAAATTATCTTTTTAAAACATTGCCCTATTTTTTAAATTTTATATATTTTTTACATCATTTTTCATTTTTGCACAATGTATGCATTTTCATCTTGGTTATAGTTCCCATACAGTTCCCACCACTCTTGTTTTGATCCTGCTCCCTTCTCCCTGCCCCCATAGTGTGTCTATGGTTTATAGTTACTTGTTGATTTTGATTTTTACTTGATTATAATTATTCTTTTTCCTGGTCCCTTATTTAGGTTTTCTAAATTCCTGCTATGAGTGAGACCATCTGGTATTTTTCTTTATATTTCTGGCTTATTTCACTGAGCATGATCCCTTCCAGCGCCATCCATGTTGCTGCAAATTGCATGAGTTTATCTTTTTTGATTGCTGAGTAATATTCCATTGTGTATATGGACCACATCTTCTTGATCCAGTCCTCTATTTTTGGGCATTTGGGTTGTTTCCATAGCTTAGCTATTGTAAATAGTGCTGCTATAAACATAGGGGTGCAGGTGCCCTTTGGAATTGATGTTTCTGTGTCCTTTGGGTAAATACCTAGGAGTGGAATTGCTGGACCATATGGAAGCTCTATGTTTAGTAGGTCCAGAAATCTCCACACAGCTCTCCATAGTGGTTGGATCAGTTTGCACTCCTACCAGCAGTGCAGGAGAGTTCCTTTTTCTCCACATCCTCGCCAACATTTGTTGTTGCTAGTTTTTTTAATATGTGCCATTCTCTCTGGTGTAAGATGGTATCTCATTGTAGTTTTGATTTGCATTTCCCTGATTACAAGTGATGTTGAACATTTCTTTATATGCCTGTTGGCCATTTGCATTTCCTCTTTGGAGAAATTTCTTTTTAGCTCTTCTGTCTAGTTTTTGACTGGGTTGTTTACTTTGTTTTTGTTGAGTTTTGTTAGCTCTTTGTAGATTTTTGTGATCAGTCCTTTATCATTAGTGTTGTGTGCAAAAATTTTCTCCCAGTCTGTGGGGTGTCTCTTTGTTTTGGTTATTGTCTCTTTTGCTGCACAGAAGCTCTTTAATTTGATGTAGTCCCAGCTGTTTATCTTTGCCTTCACTATCACTGCTTTGGGTGATATGTCTTTAAAGATGTTACTGAGGTGTATGTCATGTAATATTTCGCCTGTATTTCCTTCTATATATTTTATGGTTTCGGGTCTTATGTCTAGTTCTTTAATCCATTTTGAGTTGGTTTTTGTGCATGGTGTGAGGTAGTAGTCAAGCTTCATTCTTTTGCATGTAGTGACCCAGTTTTCCCAGCACCATTTTTTGAACAAACTCTCTTTGCTCCATTGCATATTCTTTGCTCCTTTGTCAAAGATTAGTTGACTGTAAATCCGTGGATTTATTTCTGGATTTTCTATTCAGTTCCATTGGTCCATGTGTCTGTTCTTGTTCCAATACCATGCAGTTTTGATTACTATGGCTTTGTAGTATAGCTTGAAGTCTGGGAGTGTGATACCTCCATTCCCTTCTTTTTTATTGCCCTATTCTTGACTTTATTTAATAAATAATTGCAGGGCACTATTATATATTCATAGCACTATTTGTTTATTACTTTGTTTATATCAAAATATAACCCTGGTCTTTAAGAAACTTTTGGGAGCAATTTATTTGGAGAGGTAAACACATGAAAATAATATGAAAGTTAATTGCAGTGTTTTACTGCTAAAACAACTTCCCCAAAGGAAAAAAAAAGTTCTGATTTATAACTTTTGATGATGCCATGGGATAAATTCTCCCACCGCAACTATTTGCAAGCTACCAAAGGCTTAACAATAAACCACTGTGTACCATTGTCTTGCAAGGCAGGCTAAAGAGTTAGTAGAGAGCACTGGAAAGTCATGATGAAATTACTGTTTAAGAAAAATATCCAGCAAGGTGCACAGGATGGATGGGATGAAGCAGGTTCTTACTCCCTTTTTTCTTATTTTTCCTCTTCCTTCTTGGTTTTCTAAACCCACAGAACCTCCTAGGTTTATCACACAGTGTGTAATCTTCACAAAACACCCCCAACTTCCTGGACCTCTAGGGAATTACTCCTTCTCCCAAATTCCTTTAGCCCCTGACTTGTATTTTGTTTGGTTGTTGTTGTATGATTAACCCGTTACATTATTCAGTTAGTATCTCTTACTGGATATGTTCTACCTTTTATTTTTTAAGAGATTTATTTATTTATGCATACAAGAGCTGGGGTACAGGCCAGAGGTGTGGGGGATGAGAGGATTCACCAGAGACAGAGTGGGGAACAGAACGGGCAGATTGACTGAAATACACTGCTGAGGGGAGCAGCAGGGAGACAGGAGAGGTCTGCTGCGCCATGTGGGTCAGCTCCCTGGCTGGGGATCGAACTCATGCTGACTGTGGATAGATTCATAGGTTGCGTCTTAAACCCTTGTGCCACCAGGGAAGCCCCTGTTCTATCTTTTAGAAGAGACTATGAGCACCTGCTTTACGGCTTTTTGGCATTTTCACTGAATACCTCCTAAATGAAGGGTGCTGTCTAAGAAAGAACTGTTATAAGGATGGATCATAGGATGATGGTGGGATACCATTTGTTGAGATGTAAGCTGTGTTTCTCTCCTCTTTGGGTATTTATCTCTTTCTCATTTCCCTTTCGAAGCATACAGCTGTTTCTATGCTCATTAGGCAGGGGTATCATCGAAGGAGAGCTATGACAGGATGGAAAGCAGAAAGAGTATGAGTCTTCTATTTAATCCTTTAAAAGGCTAAGGAAGCCTTTAGGCTTACTGAGAAAATTTGTTTTGGAGTGAAATGTAAGAGAAGTAAACATGGGGGCTTTGCTCCATTGCATCAGAAAGATTCCTGCTGGCTATGGGTGCAGTGATGGTGGTGAAACAATGGAAGGAATTTGATCAGAGGAAAAATGTTGATAGCCTCTGGAAAGAAGGGCCCTGCATCCTGATTCCTACTCCCAGGGGTGCTCTAGAAGAGGCAGCAAGGAATGCCTTTACCAGGTGTTTGCACCTACTGGTCCACTGAACTACTTGTCCTTCTAGCATTTGTCTTTTCTAATTACCAGAAAGGTTACCATGTGGTGCAGAAGTGGCAGAAAGATTCAAGATCTTAAGGGAACAAAAGACATTGAAAAGGATGTATGTGCTTGGCTTCAGGGCCAGGTTCTACACCCCTCTTTTGCTCTGGCATTTTAGAAGGTCCTTGGAATGTAGACATAACCCTGAGGGAACCAAGAAGATCTCAAATTGACTAAGATTATTTTTTTTTGCCATCCAGGGAAATGGAGCTCAAAATAGAATTTGCAGTGTAGAGAAGCAAAAGTGATATTTCTTGTGCGTTCAACCTTGTGAACTGAGAGTCATACTATATATAAAGTAATGAATAAGGCCAATTATCAATTAATATTAACAGTTTATGCAGGTGGGAGAGAGAGTTGAGCACATCTTTCTTATAAAAAAAAAAAAACAAGAGACAAGTGTATGTATGTTACATAAATCCTTTAGGAAATGGTAGGCCTTTCTTTATGCTTTAAATGACTCTATGCAAATTCAACTGCGTTTGAAGTATAGTCCAGCAACAGTCACTTGAATTAATTGGGAACAGACTTGTTGGAATAAATGAGGCGTCAGAATTTTGGACAATTTTCCAATACCTGCAGTGACTTGGGGTTCTTTGTAAAGCCCATCCATTACAAAGAATGTGACCTTGAATAGATTATATAAAGGCTCTGAGCTTCTTTCCTTAGTCTGGGAGTTGATATAATGATCCCTAGATGCAGTGATTGTTGTGAGGATTAAATGAGACCACAGTTATACGAAGTGCCCAGCAAGAAGCAATCCCTCAATCAACTAGTTTCCTTTTCTACCTTTGCTTGAATGTGAAATGGATGGAAAAGCATTGGTTTCTCTGAAAGTCCAAACCAAACTTCAGAGTGCAAGGATGACTCGAGTTCTAGGAATAAGGGTTCCATGCTACAATTGAGAAGTTCGAAACCAAGGTTGTGTTTTTTGAGTTCTGAACCCACCATTTATCTTGCTGTTATTTTTCTGTTATGTATGATATTTTTCACTCTACACCTAAGGTGTTATTAACCAATTTGGAGGAAACAAATGTATAGTTTAACTTAGAAAATGCATCTTTTTTTTCAAACTTAAGATGATGATACAGAGAAAAACAGCCAATTAACTTCCATTCTGTTTGCAAAGATTTCCCCCAAAAGGTTAAGTGTTAGGGTTTCGATCTCTTTTGCCTTGACATAATCACATCTCCTCTAAATGTGGCTGAGTGTGAGTAATATTTAAAAACTCACCTAAAAAATATTTTAAGGCACAGAGGTGCCAGCGAGATAGTCTGTGATGAGTATGGTTTGTAGGTAATCTACAGACCACAAGCTCCAAACAACCTATGTCTAAAACAAGTTCTGCAGAGGGATAAGAAAAAGAAAAAGCCTTGGTGGTGAAGCGTGTGAGGCTTATGCTTTTGTTAAGAGAATAAGGCTTCAGAAAGTGCAGGGCTGGTAGCAAGCTTGAGGCTCATCCTTCTCAGTTTAGGGATGATACAGCTGCCACATGTTGCTGAGCGCTGCGGGGCAGAGCCCCCTTTACATGTGATTGCGGAAGTGTGCTCCGTCAGGAGCACTGAAAATCTTTACTCTTCTTGGTTCTGGAGATTATAGCAGCATGACACCTAGGAATGTGCCGCCTAGGTACGGGAAACAGGGCATTTCACACCTTGCACGGGCTGTTTGTGGAACCCTGTGGCTGCTCCCCTTTCTCCTTGTCCTGGGCCTCACACTGCCTTTTCCTGTTGTGGGCCGAGATATGTGCAGACCAAGTTCAATTTAGGGAAATTTTCTACTTACTAGATTGTATTTAGATTGTATGTACTTATGCAATGACTACATGTACATGTGTAGAGATGTGTAGGTGTCATGTAGCTAATGTGTAGTGTAGATAAATATGTAGTCTCTCTGTGTTTGTAATTTTCCATGTGGGGTTAGCGCTGACAAATAAGGTTCTAGAATCAGCTGACATTTGGAAGAGTAGCCCAGTGGGACGCTGACAGAGTCTGACAGAGTCTGGTTCCTTGAACTATTTCCAATTGAGATTTTGTGTGAAAGAGCAGCATTTTAGAAGGTTCAGTGGCAATGGAAGCACAGTATAATGAAGCCCTTCAGACAATTCAAAGTGTTTGAAATACAGCATGGGGGGCTAGGAGGCAGGTGTGAGCACAGGTGTAAAATCGGGGGTAAAGGCAAGAAATGAGGCAGATTTACACACAGAAAGAGTGACTGTCAATGTTTCAACACGATTTGAGGGTAGTATGTGCAGGAGCTTCTTGAAAGGGTGGGGTATGTATTTGGCTCTGTATTGTGCACTGGATGTCCAGAGTGATTCCTCATTCCACCTCAGAGACAGGAGGATAGAGTGAGGGCAGATTTTGAGGACCAAAGACTGTGATAGTCCAGGAAGATGAATGTGTGGAGAGAGCAGAAAGACTGGTAGCTGCAGACATCTAAAATGGCAACTCTTTACACGGTTCAGCTTTTGGGGGAGATTTCGTTCTTTTTTTTTTTTTTAAAGATTTATTTTATTTATATAAGAGCTGGGGTGCAGGCCAGAGGTGCGGGGGGTTGAGAGGATTCACCAGAGACAGAGTGGAGAACAGAACAGGCAGACTGACTGAAATACACTGCTGAGGGGAGCAGTGGGTGAGACAGGAGAGGTCTGCTGTGCCGTGTGGGTTGCTCCGAGGCCGGCGGTGATCGAACCGGCACTGCAAAGGCTGTGGATAGCTTCACAGTGCTGCACTCAACCGCCTGAGCCACAGGGGAGGCCCTTTTTGGGGGCGATTTCTCCTGGGCCTGGGAACACTCATGTGAAGATGACAGCTTTACAATCTTTCCTCTGATATGTTGTAATCCCTTCAGTTACTCTCAACTCCTCAGTAAAGATTCACCAACCGCCACCTCGGAGGGTAGTGGAGGCACGGCCAGGACAGAGCAGTACAAGGTGGCATGAATATGCTCCCAGCGGCCCTGCTGGCGCCGTGCAGAGACAACACGCTCATGGTGGGCAGCTGTGCTCAAGTGTTTCTGGAGGCAACCAGCACCCAAGTAAGAGGTGGCTCATGGCCCAGCTGAGAATAGCAAGAAGAGCAGCTGTGAGGTGGGAGCTTCAGGAGCAGATGTGCTATAATCCCTTCCTCAGTGTCTTAGAAGAAGGTGATCCTTGTGAAGGAGAAGACTGACTTAGGATTCACAAGTCATCTTTTATTTCCCAGGAAATGTGTGATAGGTATTATTCTCTCCATTTTATGTATCAGGAAACTATCCTAATAATTTTCATATGTTGTAAATAATGATAGCTCATTAGGTAGGTGGATAATGATACGCATGGATATGGGGTAGACAAAAAGAGGGGAACATCTAAGCAATTTAAGTTCCTGTAAGATATCCAGGTGGAGAATTTCAGTTGGGTATATAGATTTGAAGTTAGGAAAGGTCAGACCAAGAAGTTAAACCCTGAAGAGGGGATGGAATCATCTGGAAATATATGTAAATGAGAAAAACATTTGACTGAGTTTAAGCCCTAAGATTAGTGAATATTTAGAGTATGCAGAGGAAAAGGAAAAGAAAAAGGAGAGATAAATGTCATGGAAGCAAGGGAATCGAAGGTTTGGAAAAGTGGGGAGACATGAAGGCTGTCAAGTGCGGTTGCAAGATCAAGTCTGTTAAGTTGGAAATTATGACGAGAGGGAGAGCAGTTTAAGTGTACTGTGGGCGTGTATACGGATAGCAGTGGGGTGGAGAGTGAATGAGAAATGAGGACGTGGAGGCAGTACGTGTGAACAGCTCTTATGAGACCTGAGAAGGAAAAAAAGGCAGTGGGTCAGGTGGTATCTCATTGTGGTTTTAAATTGAGGCTACCAGACAGGAGAATGGGGATGGGGAGTGAAGGCAGAGGGGCCCAAGGAAAGTGGTAGAGGCAGGGTGCCTGGGTGTGGGGACATACAGCTGAAGAGGTGTGAATCTACACCTCCACATCTCAGACAGTGCCGTAAACCAATGTTACCTCCATTAAAGAAAAATGTAAAAAAATTGGGAAAATGCAAATCTACGGGATGGAAGATATGGATGTGGGGTCCAGTAATGAAGAAGAATAAGAATACCACTAGAAACTGCTTGTTTACTCATAGATCATCTGTGGATCTAAAAGTGTTTGACGCATGTATGAGCATTCCCTACGTATGTATTGAGTGAATGAATAGCAGTGGATAATTGGTAGAGAACTTTCTAGAAGATATAGAAGGGGATGGAGTCAAGAGACAAATGCTAAGTAAAGGTGTGTTAACCAAAGAAGTTACAAGCCTTCCTCTGTTGTGAATTCAGAGAACCATTCCGTGTAATCCTTGGGTCTTCTCCTGGAGCCATTTGACCTCTTTTGTTATTCCATCATGCTTAGTTTCATGTTGCACAAAACTGTCCTTTTGGTAATAAAAAGAACTTCATCATCCAGAGAAAGTTTGTGAATTGATTTATTTCAAATGTTAATAGCTGTCTTAATGTTATATTGTGCAACATTTCCTATTTATAAAGCTGTCATGATTTTGTCATTTTGTGCATTTTTGGTGATCTGTATTGGCTGCTGACAGGTTGGGTTGCCCCAGAATGTACTGATTTCTCCATCACTGGAGGAGTGTTCATGTAGAAACTATTGACCCCTTGCTTGGGATAAAGTAGTTGGAATGCAGGCATCATGTAAAAGTTGAATTGAGTGATTTCCAAAGGCCCAGTGTAGTTCAGAACTTGCAAGATTCTGCTGTTGTGTATCCAAATAATGCTGTTTCCCATTTGACAAAGCAATTGTGGTTGCCAGTGTTGTCATCTTGTATTTTAGGTGGTTTGAGTTAAAACATTTGATATTAGAGAACAAATTTTACACTTTGACAACCAATTGATATTCAAGGGAGTTTATTTTATGACAAGTAACCTAAGTAGCCTCTCTTAAGACTGTGGAAGAGAGAAGGAGATAGAGTGGAAGGGGGAGAGAGGGATGAGAATGAACTTCTGAACTCTTGCTTCCTACTGGCAGGTTAGGATTCCACCTCTCCATCAATACCCAGAGGCTCTAGATTCATCATGGATTGCTTTTTTTTCTTTCTTTACAAAAGAACTAGGAAAGCTGTGTATATTTTTTTTCCAGTGGCGCATAAAACTGTAGCTGTTCTCTTGAGGACCTTGAGAGATTTATTGTTTCAGGAGCCTGTTTTGTCAATTCCTCTGCATAGTTTTACTAATGCAAATTGGCCTTCCAGAAGAGTCTATTGCCTCCTACCTGCCCAGTATCTAGTGATGAGGTATGAGAACAGTATGAGTTGACATGGCAGTAAAAATAAAGCACACACATAACAGAGGAGGGTGGTGAGAAGTGCTGTACTATGGAAACCATCCCACCCCCAACTTTGCAGTTGAGCCCTGGCTCAGAGCACAGTCTTTTCCAAAAGTCATAATTTGGGCCCTTGGATAAAGTATAGAGGAATGCCTGGATGGAATGTCAGGAGTCTTGTAATACAATCTGTGTCTCAACTGGGGAATCAGTATGAAGGGTTTCACCTGCCCAGTGCATTCCTTAGCCCTTTGTCCTCACTAGTGATGAAACTTTGTGCTGCTACACATGCAGTCATGTTAGATAAGTATTGTTTGTGTTGAGTGCCTGCACCCCCACTCTACATGCTCTCCTCAGGCTATCTGTGCAAAGTCGACATCATTGTTGCAACTTTACACATGAGTATACTGAGTATATTGAAGCTTAGGTTAAGTGACTTGCACGACAACACACCAAAATGAAGTAGATTTATGATTTCAGTCCTTTCCTCTTTGGCAACTATGTCATCCTTTTTGCTACATTGTTTGTTCCTGAATTAATCACTGATGGTTCTAATGTCTTTTGATATTTAAATCACCAAATTTAATTTTCTTCATTGCTTAAATAGACTAGATAATTTTCCAACCTGGTGTGACCTTATTGAATATTACACACACATACTTAGTTGAAGGATATAGTTCCACAATAATGAATTTTCAAAGTAATATTATCTTTTTGCTACTGGTTAAATTTTAAGCTTGTGATAAAATAGAACTAACATTAGCTAGTTGGTCCCTGTCACCTTGTGGGGTGGCAGTGTTGGGAGCAGTGAAGGGCAGAGGAAAGACAACTCAAAGTCCAGGGAGAGAATGAGAGAGAGAGAGAGAGAGAGAGAGAGAGAGAGAGAGAGAGAGAGAGAGACCAACTGACCTAGAGGCTTACACCTCAGGAAGTGCAGCACCTTTCCAGGCAGTCTCACAGTTATTGGGGATCAGGTATCAAGTTCAGGGAAGGTGGACAAGTACATGGAGGAATGGCCTTGGGGATGTGTATTGGGGGTACATAATCTGTATGTGGTGGGGATGTGGATTGGGGATGCATGATTGTCTGGCACAAGCTGGGGGAATGTATAAGGGCTATTGCCTGAGTTGCCCCACTGTTTTGGCTGACCAAAGCATCCTATCTCCAGTTCCTGTTCTCACTTAACTTTCTGCTAAGGTGGTCTAGCTGCTTATGCTAGCCTGGCCATAAACTCTGCCTGTTGTTTTCAGCAGATACTGGTTTTCCAATATTTCCTCATACCAGGACTTTTGCCCTGGTGAGAGGCCCTCTGCCTGACTCTACATTTTAGCTTGACCAGCAGGAAATCTGGATACCAAGACACTATCCCTGAGAACAAGTGGGGCTGGGCATCCCACGAGTCCCAGGTTGTCAGGCTCTCAGCAGCTCAGAATTCTTGAACTTGAGCTCCTGACTATTTTTTCCTTTCCCTTCTACCCTATACTCTCTATGACTACCTGGAATGGGTTGCAGGTTGGACACTGAATGAGTCTGAGGACCACCATTACATCATTGTCTATGTCAATGGCATCTGACCTCCTTGCTCCTCCACCTCTATTTCTAAATACATTGTTTTGTTTAGTGCTTTGTTTAGTGTGTGTGTATGTGTGTGTGTGTGCGCGCACACACATGCACACACCAAAAAAAGGATCTTCTGACAAGGAAACTAATTAAGGGATAAGTGGTGATGGTCACAGCATTAATTGGGGATTGTACTATGAAATAACGAAGGAAGAAGACACCTGAAAGTTTAAACTCTGACACGAAATCTGCCTCAGAACTAGAAACCACCAAATTGGCAAAACAAATTATGAATTCTCTTGGATAGTCTGTTCCTGAAAACTCAGACAGAGGTATATCCGGTTAGGTCAGCAGCTTGTTTCGGGTGTTGAATGACATGTTTTGAAATTTTAACTGTGCTAGAGGATAGATGTTAATAAGGAAAAGCTGACTAGAGAGTTCCCCTTGACCTAAATTATAAAACAATTCCCAGTAATAAGTGGCTTCCTGATTTGAAGAGCTGGAAAGCATTTTAGATTATTCTAGAAGTTAGTTGACCACATACCTAACTAGCTGACGCCATTGGAGGCTTTACAGTTAGGTAAATGAGTATCCTAAAAGTAGGCTGTTGTCTGTGCACACCAGGCAGGGCTCTGGAAAGGCCAAGTGGAAGGAGAGGAATGCACAGTGAATGGGCTTACTGGAACTCTGAGATGTTATAAAAGATTAGGCTGTGTCTGGATGAGACCAGTTTTCTCCACGTGGCTGAGATAAATGTCAGAACACTGAAGATTTCCATTCTGCATGTCTCCTTAAGAGTCTGTATTTGTCTGTGAGCGGTGCCCTAAAAATTCCCCAAAACACTCAGTCCCTGAGAAATGTCTTAGATTTGAAGATGTATCTCATGTGAAAGAGATTGAAGAAAAGACAGACTGCATCTGTAAGTGAAGTCATATTGTTATAGAGCAACCCCGATATTAAACGGGTTCCTGGCTGTGGGTCCTCACCCGCACGCTTTAAAGGGACTTATGAATACTCTACTACAGACACACACAGAAGGGTTAATAAAAGGTTTATTTACAAGAGGAAGGAAATAAGGAAAATGTACAACTCAGGGAGAAAATAGGGAAATAAAGTCTTTAATGCGTCCTACCCGATCCGACGACCTGGAAACCCAAAGTCACTCTCAGAGCTGGCCGGACGCTGCGAGCTGGTGGAGAGCCCAAAATGGGGGGCCCCCAAAGCCCACGTGTCTGCCTTTTATATCCACCTGGCTGCTGAACCCCACCCTCAGGTCCCAGCCACCTTCCCTTTGGTGGTGATGGGATTTGGAGTTCCCAGTGTCTTTGGCTTTGACCTGGGGTGGGGGTGGAGTCCACAAAGCCTGTATGGAAATAGCTTTGGGACATCCTTTTCCCCCTAACAATATTGAGAAATCCTTTTTGGAGTCACCTCTGCTCAGCATATAAGGGCAGACCTAGGGCCAACATTTGCAGTGCCCAGGTAAGAGCCCACATGCCATGTTATCGAGTGTTTGGAAGTTACCAATTGCACCAACAGACTACTCAAGGAAGCATTAGGCCTTCATAATGAACTTGAAGGCAGAGTCCAGTTTAGACTGCTTGGAGTTATGTGTGTGAAGGTGACTCTTAACAAGGCAGCTCAGTGCCAGTGCAGGAGGGATCTCATGTCTAAGCCCATGGACACCCAGGCCATACCTTTAAGTCCCTTCTAAATGTCCATGCCTTGGTGACCCCTCAAATCTAGGGCTGCACGTGTCTGGGTTGGGCCAAGGAAGGCAGACCTTGAGAAGATGCCTGAGCAGGGTTTGGAAGCAGGCTGAGGTCTATGGAAGGGAATTCTTGAGTTCTGGGTACTGAAACTGGTGTCAAGAAGGGCTGAGTGTGGCTCCAGGTAGGTGACTGCTCTCAGTTCTGTGGAAGAGGCAGTGAGTGGAAAGCCATAGTAGAAGTTGTTGTGTGAACTAGGGTGGTGTGATGGGTGAGGCACTGTGGAAAATGGGCCAGAGCTCTGCTGCTATTCAATGGTAGAACCTGGGGCTTTCTGTCCACGTTGTTTCAGGCTAGCTTGGTTTTGCGAAATGCAGGCCAAACCAGGTAGGGATGTTGGTGTCACCCCAATGCAATCCAGCAAGAATGTATGAGGCCCGGGTGGGTCTGTGAGCAGTAAACACCCTAGGAGAGGGCAGGCATGACTCTTGCTGGGACCTGGGCAGTAGTGAGAGGAGCCCAGGCTGTCTGCAAGGTCTCCATCTACATATGAGACTGGAACATTCCTGACTTCAGCAGAGAGACCCGAGACAGCATTGCATTATCATAACAGAAGGCTGAGAACTGAATGCAGCTGAAGAGAGGGTGAGCAGTAAAGAAAATGAATCAGTCAGGGTGGCTCCGGCCAGCCCTGGCCAGGGGAGATAGCACTGTGCCTTGCGGTCAGGCGCGCTGCTCCCAAGGTGTGCTGAGAATGGAACCGGGTGATTCACTGCAGGGCTCTGAACCAGCGATGAGGCCAGTCCCTTTGTTCTCTGCTGCCAAGGTCAGCAGCGGAAACTTGGGTTTCCCATGACTTGACTTCTTTACCAGTGAGGCCTGCAGGCCGGTCACCTGACCAAGTGCTATTTCCTCGGCACCCCCTGAATCCTTTGCTTCCTGCTTTAGTCATTAGCTTTGTTGACCTGAATTCTATCCTCAGAGAATGACTGACTTTGAGAAATGAAGATACAGACGGGGCAAAGCTGAGGTGCTGACCTGGTCAAGCCCAGCCTCTCAGGCTTTTCCCTCCCAGTCCCTTTCCCCAGCCTCTGCCTTCCCCCACCGCGTTGGCCCTCCTTGCCCCTCCTCTCTCTCTCTCTTTCCCTCCGCCCTTCTCCTGCTCTTTTCCTCCGGCCTTCTCCCTCTCTCCCTCCCTTTTCTCTTCCTCCTTCTCGCTCTTCCTCTCGCCTTTCCCTTCTTTCTCTCCTTTTCTCTTCTCTCCCTCTTCCTCTTCCCATCAACGTTTTTTTCTCTCCACCCTCTCTCCTCCCCATCCTCTCTCCCTTTCTTTCTCTCTCTCTCTCTCTCTCTTTTCTCTTTCCCATTTCCTCCTCTCTTGCTCTGTCCCCTCTTGCTTTTCCTTCCCCGCCCTCACTTGGGTCTGCCCCTAGCCTCCTCCCAGATGCCTTCCCCTCAGGCCCTCCTCCTTCTCTCCCCTCAGCAATCATTGCTTTAGCCTTTAGCCGTGGATCATTCACATTCACAATGAGTCTATTGTCTGCTAATGTTTCATCAGTGCTCAACTTTCTTTTGAACCACAGAATTTCATGTAGTTGAACAAACAAAGGAAGATCAAAGTCCTCACCCTTCCACCCAGCACGCCCCCGCCTCAGCAGTCCTACCCTTCCCCAAGCTCCGGGGCCACACTCCCGAGCCTCTTAGGTGGAATGTTCTGCTTCTGCTTTAATTGTGCTGTGTCCCTCAGTTCGCGCCGAGGCCTCTTGGGGGAGCTGCTATCTCACTGTGGATCCCTGCGCTGTGGTTTCCAGCAAGGGCTGACCTTTACAGATTGGAAAGAAGCGTGACTTTTGCTACAGAGAAAAAGGTTCTTGATTGTTATTTCCCTGCAGGTGTCTTTATTTCGTTTCCCATAAAAGCTCACAGACACATTCTAATCAAGTTTAAAGCTCTGATTTGACTTAGCAAAATAAAATCTCAAAATGAAAAATAAGGTGTTTATTATGGAAGATTTTACTTGTAGAACATTCAGATCAGATAATTTCAAGTATTTGTTTTCTTCCATAGAGGGGTTTCACATGTAACATCCCCAGAGAAACAGTTCATTACATATTAATTTTGCTACTATCGGGTGTATTAGCTATGTTAATGTTAAACAATATCCAGGATATGAAAATGAAAGTTAATTTTGTGCGCATAGCTTGCAAATTCAGTTACAAACACAAATCTTGTCAGTTCTTTTTTTTTTATAAAAAAAGTGAAGTCCCAGGATAAAGCCAATAGGAGGTTATTGCTGCAAATGCTGATTTATCGCCTGCTCAATCAATTGGAAATTCCTACAAATCCACATTTGGGACAGCTCCAGGATTACAGGATGGATGTTCCTATTGATGACCCAGAGGCACCGAAGATCCTCAGCGTCTCCTGAATCATCAGAAAAGAAACAGTTTTGTCTAGCAGAGTTTTAGTGCTAAGCAGATTTTTTCCCTGGGTCTATATTTTTTTAAAAATTTGATTAGCCAGAACATTTGACAAGACTGCAGATTATTCAGTCCATATCCCTCATTGGGCAATTGAGGAACTACAGTTCACGAAGGGAAAAGGATTTCCAAAGGGTCACCCAACTGCGATTCTTTCCAAATTGTGCTCTATGGTGTCCTAATGAACTCTGGACATACTGTTGGGGCCACTGATGAGAGAGGGGTATTGGGTGACTATCTTCTGGGCCCATTTTCCCACTTGGACCCAAGACGTCTGCTTTTGTTTGTGTGATAGACATATTTTGGGACTATTAAGCCCAAACTTCCTTCCTTCCTATCTCTAGTTCTTAGTCAGCCTAAGGCTTTTGAATCAACAGCCATGCCTGGTTAACAAAGATTATGGGGTTTCTTCCATACTATGTAAAGTTTCTTCCTTAGTCATTAGCCTTAGTGGTCCAGAAAAAGGAGTTGGCTACACTGTAAGGGAACTGTCTACCACAAATGAAAAGAAAGAAAAAGAGAGTCCTCACTGTCTGCCTAAGTGGTTTCTGGGAAGGGAAAGAAGGCTGATGTAGAGGAAGGTAGAATAAGACGCATGAGCCCTGATCACCCTCTGTGGGCTCAAGTCCTGGAGTTGGGAGGGGGGTTGCACAAGGGGGAGCTAAAAGCAAAGAAACTTACTCCTTTTTCTCTGTTTAGAGCTCCGGGGTGGGAAAACGGTATGATAACCCAGCAGTGATGAATTCAAGTGGCTAGATAGGAAATTTAGACTCTGTGGCCTGTACATAGTCTATAGCAGATCTGGAAAGTTCCAAGTGTCCCACATATGAGAAGACCAACAGATGCCTAGGATCAGGCTGGAGAAGTGGCTGTGGATAGGGACTTGTGGTTGTGGGTAGGGACTTAAGATTGTGACAAATGGGCTGCTAGGGTGAGCATATAAATCCAAAAATCCAAATGGGACCAGATATAGCTTTGTGGTCCCTGGTTCAAAGATCGGAACAGAGCAGCCAGTGCCATGCAGACACTGGAAAGAACTAGAAGACCCAGGGAGGTCTTGGAGTCCACTGCTCTCCTCCCACCGTGAATGAAAGAAGTGAGCACCCTTTCTCAACAAAAGGTGATCAAAGGGATGAGGAAGTAATATGAAAGAACTGGTATTTACCTGCAAGAGATAGCTGTCCAAAAAGACTGCTTACACCAACACTGTTTTGGGTGTTGAAAAAAGTCCCAGGACTTGCAGGCGCCACACTAATTTTGGTTCCTCAGAGCTCTCTGGACACAGGAGGCAGTGTGATGATGTGGAAAGCACACTGGAAAGTCAGGATAGCGGAGGGTACTTTCTGGCTCTGCAGTTAAATCACATCCCCTTTCTGCGCTGCAGATTCTATGTCTATGACGTTGGCATGGTTGGTCCCTTCTAACATTTGCATTTACTGTTATAGAAATCCCAGCATTTCATTTGGTGGAGCCCAGACTCCCCTTCTAGTTTCTCTCTCTGGAAACTCTTAAGAGTCCGTTTCAGGGAGTGCCATTTCTTGTTGGGGTCACCATGCCTCCAGTTCTGGTCTCAGTCTTATCAGTTTAGGAACTGGATGGAGTCAGTGATCACAGGGATCGAGCTGTGGGGGCAACTCAATTAACCAGATTCACAAGAGACTGATGTAATTCAACTTTCCTCAGTCATCTTGACTCTTGAGGGAGCTTAAGAGAAGCCAGTATCTGCCTGGTTTCTCAGCCTCTTCAGAAGCTCTATGGATATCTTGGGAGTTCGGATGTTAATGTTTCTCACCTCACTCGGAAATAACACCCATGTTTAACAATTCAAAGATATTTCTTCAGGGCATTTTGGCATCTTGTGATGCTCTGCCCGTCAGGACCTAAGAAATGGGACTCGCTCAGTTACCTTGGTGTTTGATGTGGGCCCCTTTCCTCTAATGTCAATAAATCAGTCAAATTCCCAGAGTCTCAGAACTCCTGCATATCAAATAGATTGAAGGGAAACTATTTCAGCACGAGAAAACCACACGGAGGAGTCACCAAATGGCAGTTGATTAGATAAAGAAAAGCAAGAGTCTGGGGGAACAAGGAAGAGAGAGTAACTAGGCTGGCTTTGAGTCAAGATTCTGAAGCATCAAGCGTGGACCCCAAAACAGAAGCCTAATTCTTTCAGAGGAGACCTGGATGGTACAGACCCCATCTTCACCATGTAGCTCAAACGGAGGGACAGCTGCATTTGCAGCCCTTTGGGAAGTCCATAGAGAAAAATGAGATTCTACCAGGAGGTGACTTGGTGTGAGGACAGAGTACAGAAACCTGACGGCGTCCTCGGTTACTGGTGATTAGCGTCACGTCCCAGCGACACTAGGGCTGAGAGGAGAATTGCTTCTTGAAGGACTGCAACCCCTGCGCTCGGGCGAGGCTGTGGGCCCACCGGACACCGTCCAACTCTCTTTAGCTTCTTGGGCTTGACTCCAAGCAGGCTTCACCCATCTGTTGCCACACAGTTGCTTCAGTCAGTCCAGGCACCGCCCAGTTGAGTACATGACAGCTTCACAGTATTTTTATTCTAATACCCAGGAGATAGTCTGGGATTTTGATGGATGTTTCATAAATCAAAAACCTTAAGCAACATCTTTCTTCTTGTGCCTTGTCTCTTGTGCCACATGCTGAGGGTGGGTCTTGTCCTCCTGTGACTCCCGGTGCCTAAGACCGAAGCTCCCACTGCCTTTCTGCCTAGTAGCAATGGCTTTCCTTGCCCGCCACCCAGTCCTCAGATGCCCTTTATTCACTGCATTCTAGAAGAGTGCCCCTGGGCCAGGTGGGTGGCCTGTGATTAAGGTGGAAAATAGTCTAGGGGACACACTTTCGTCTGCTAGAAATGAAAAACATGTACGAGATTTGACTATAAAGGGCACCTGCTAGATCCAAGGCCCTTTACATCCCTTCTCATTTTAGCCTCATGCCAGACCTGCCACATAGAGTATTCACTTTGTAAATAGGAAATCAAGGTTCAGAGATGTTAAGGTGACTTTCTACTGTTGACCGATGAGAGTCCACTTCTCTCTGACAGTGGACGCACATGGGGTGTAAAGGCGGAAGGCAGTGTCTGACCAGCCATGTCTGACTGAATGTACTGTGGTGACTGAGGGCTTGAGGAGAGGCAGCCATGCCCAGCTTGCTTTAAAGCTGTGCACTAGTAGGTGCAGAATTGGGACTGGATCCCAGGTTGCTCAGACTGTGAAGCTCAGCTCTTTGTACCACCCCACACTGCTGGCTACAGGCCTTCTCAGGTCTAAGCACTCACTGCTTATCTGCAGAGGCGTCCACCTGTTCTGTGCATACCCGTGCCGCCTGGCAGCCAGGTGTCTAGGTTTTCACTCTGCTACACAGGCGCCCACTCATGGAATGGCTTTTATCCTTTTCTACTCCATTTGGATCCTAGCGGAAGCGGCATGAGTAGCTCAGTGAAGACATTTATTCCTCATGTAGGAGGACCGCTTGTCAGTGGAAATGACCCGTGGACACAGATGAATGTCCCAGCCGGGTTCCTAAATGATTCAGGAGGAGGAAGAAGTGAGAGATAAGGTGAAGAGAGTGACTTAGATGTAATCTTAGCAAGATTTAAGGTCGAACATTGTGAACTAGAGGTAGGAATGCCACCAGAGCAGATGGACAGGTAAGATCAGATGAGGCAGGCTTTTAGGTGCTCACTTTGAGAGGTGGGGTTCACCAGCTGGCCATCAGCCACAAACTGGAGTATATGCAACCCAGAGCCTGACTTGACACCTGGCGGCCTCTGACCTTCGAGGGGAGACATAGCTCAGTGGGATTCTGTCCTACCAAATGGGACTAGTAACTTTGTGTTCTAAGATGTATATGCGGCCCCCCTTCCAGATCCCATGGCATACATGTGGAAAGTAGGTTGATGAAAGCAATTCTATCTCGGGAGCACCACCTCCTGTGTGCTCTCTGGGTCTCAGTTCAGCTCTGCTCCCCTGAGGAAATCAGGGCCCTAGTCCATATGCTCATAGTACCCTTCCTTTCTGCCAGAGCAAGCATCACCGTGGCAATTCTGTGCGTACATACTGATGGCTTTCCTCTAACCCTCTTAATTAGATCGTACACTTCACTAAGTCTTGTGTCTCGTTCATTAGCGTATCCCCAATGCCCAGTGCAAGGCTTGGCACATGGTAGGCGCTGAACAAATGCTTGCAGAATGCATGAATATTGTACTTGTCATTTCTCAAGGGGACCCAGCAGAGTAGCATGTGCACTAGCTTCAGACAAACAGGATGAAATTTGGGACCCACCACACAGTAACTATTATAAGGTCTTAGCAAGTTTCTGTATTTTTACTTTTATTTTTTTAAGATTTATTTATATATGCATACAAGAACCGGGGTACAGGCCAGAGGTGTGGGGGTGAAAGGATTCACCAGAGACAGAGTAGGGAACAGAACAGACAGACTGACTGAAATACACTGCTGAGGGGAGCCGCGGGAGAGCCAGGAGAGGTCTGCTGTGCCATGTGTGTTGCTCCCTGGCTGGGGATCAAACTTGTGCTGCAGTGGCTGCGGACAGCTTCATAGGTTGCGTCTTAACCCCTTGTGCCACCAGGGAGGCCCAGTTTCTATATTTTTAAAGCTCAGTTTCTTCATCTGAGGAATGGAATAAATCCACTGAATTATTATAAAAAGCCTGTGCATGTTCAGTGCCTGGCACAGAGTAGGTATTCAATAAGTCCTGAGCTGTTTCCTTTTTCTCGTTTCCTTTGGTTAGCAAGTCCGTGTTTCCCAAGTTCACATGTCTGCCTAGGAATCTTACTTTCTTATTGCCCCCACGACAGATGTAGTGACTTCCAACAGCAAAAATTGATTCCCTTATAATTCTGGACATAAAAAGTCCAGATTTGGGCTAAAGTCATGGTGTTTACAAGGCCTGTTTCTTCTGGGGGATCGTGGCAGAATTTGTTTCCCTAGCTTCTCCAATGTTTTTGATTTTGGTTTGGTTCCTCACACCAGGGAAACTTCACGTTTCCTTCTCCAACTCTAAACCTTCTGCCTTATTTTTTTTTTCTTTTTTGCTTATAAGTGTCCTTTTTATTGCATTGGGCTTACCCACCTCAAGATCCTTACCTTAATCACTCTGTTAAAACTTTTGCCATGTATTCTGACATAGTGTTGGGGGTTAGGACATGGACACCTTCCTCGGGGGTAGGGTGGGGGCATGATTCTGCCTGCCACAGATGCTTTAGAAACCATACAGGTTTGATGAGGCCTGCCTGCATTTCAGACCCACAGTAGGGGCATGGGGGAGGCCGCTTTCCAACTAAAGCCAAAGGCAAGGTTTCGCCTGCAGTCCTTGAGAAGAATGGACAAGCAGGGCAGCTGGCTCAGGACCAACAAGCCTAAGGGGCAGAGTCCTGGGGAAGTGACCAGGATGGCATATTTCCACTGATACTTGGTTTCAAAATAGTTTCGAAAACACAGACGAATTTCAAGAATATTTGCGGAATATCTTGAAATACCCAGATGTTTGGCTTAAAAAGAAATCCTGTCACAATCTGGCCCTTGAGGAGCTACAGAATTATCTTCCAGGGAAACTAAAGGGCAAAGCAAGATGGGTTAGCAGATGAGATGCAGCAGATGGGTCACTCAGAAAGGTGATCCAGAGTTTGTGCGATGAAGACTACGTCCTCCCCAGGTTGGGTTTCAGCTTCCTGCAAAGGAGGGGGGATGGCCTGCACGTGTGTCCTCACTGTCAAGATGCCCGCCTCAACCTGGTGCCGAGGATCCCGTGTATCTTCAAGGAACCCTTTTCACCAACATCATGCCATGAGATGGGAAGTCTTCCTTTCCACTCCGCATTCCTGCTAGCTTTGTTTGTAACTGAAATGTGAACTTGCACTTCGTTCCTGGCTTATGCATCTCTGGCTTTGCGCTGAGCCAACCTCGATGTAAGACTCAATTCCTCCTCTTGTTCTCCCAAAGAATCCATTCCACAAAAATGGCAGTATGCAATAAGAACTTTCCCGACGATTTCCTTCATGCCATGAAACCCCAGTAAACTTCAGAAAATTCCCTCTCATCACTCCTGTTGTCTCTCAACATCCCCACCCTGCTGCTGCGCTGCCTCTGGGGATCCACTGTCTTGCTCTCCCACCTCACACTGTTCCTGTTGATTCTCTAAAGTCAGAGGAGCCATGCCAGGCCTCCAGGTGCTTCCCCTTAAGAGTCTTGTCGGTGATCTATCTCAGGCCTCCAAGGGAGTCCCGAGCAAGCTTCCCTCCAGCGCTGGTCTCATCCTGCCAAACGGCATCAATCTTTTGTCCTCTGAATCTCTGGGGTAGCATTCTAAGCTTTAATTTTCTCTGGAATCTCTCTGTCCCTTCACATTGAGGTTGAGGAACTGTGCTTGTAAGTGGGATGAGGGAAGGCAGCTGGTTAGGGAAGGTCAAGTAGAGCGAGAGTCTCCTGGATGCCATTAGCAGCCTTGTGTGGGCCAGTGCTCAGCTGCAGAGAGACACTTCCCCACTGATCATTCATGACAATAACCAGCCCACAGATAATTGGAACCTTTCCTGACTGCCTGCATCTGAACGTGGGAAATAAACCTTTCTCATTCTTGATGCCAGAAAGGTGGCTAATTACATCAGTCAGCAATTCAGACATAGTGGGAAGATGCGCATGCCCTCAGAAGCCTGGGGTTGGACTGGAAGTCTGGGAGGAACAGGGCAGAATGCAGGCAGCAGAGAGAGCAGACAGTAAGTGTGGCCTCTGGCAGCTTTTGGCCACCTTGACACCCTCTCCTGCGCCAATGAGTAGAGTACGTTCAAGCAGAGGAGCCGGGCCAGCACCATCACCAAGCTGGGCAGGGAGAGGCCTGGTGCCTGATCTGGGCCCAAGACTGAAGAAGAACTGTGGCCAAAAATCAACTGATCATGATCTCCGTTTATGACATCCCCCTGGGTGTGCGCACAGCGTTTCTTTAAAAAAGTAAAGACAGACATCTTCCATGGTACTTGTGGGCAACCAGTGAGTGAGAGATGTGTTCATCACACTTCCTAAGGAGGTGATATGATGACGGACACTGATAGAATAGGAAGAGGAGATTTCAAATCCCCTTCTTTCTGGTCCCCAGCTAGACAAGCTGATCTTCGTTAGACAAATGGTACATCCCGTAGCCACCAATTCCTTGGAGAAAAATGTTTCTGTTAAAGGCAGAGTTGCATTTACTCTTTTCAAATAGAAAATACAACGATTTGCAGTAGGCTGTGCCTGTTCAGGTAGAAGTACCAAGCAGTAAAAGTACACTTTAAAAGGTGGGGAGTGCTGTCACAGATTTGGACCCTGATATGTGTCCACCTCAACATTTTCTCAGATACCTATTCAGTTTGAGTTGCATTCTTTTACATTTTTTAAAATTGTGAAATGAACACATTTAGCAACTTGGTCAAGGCCTCAGATTGAGCTGCTGAGCAATCATGAACAATTTTCACTGTAGTCTCCTAATAACCCTTTGCCTTTAAACATATCAGGCACAATGGAAACTTTCTACAGAAAAATCTGTGTGCAAATTCCAGGGATTGTGTGCAATAGTAACAGTTTAGTAATGGTGGCCGTTATTTTGAAATCTGTAAAATGTTATCAAAAAAATCTCATCTTTTGCCTTTTTTCAAAACCTATAATTGCTGTGTACAGAGGTTACTGAATTAGTGTTGGAATTATTTTGCTGCAGCAAAATAGGTGCCCTCTGTTCTTACTCGGCACTGATTCTTTTGGTTAGAACCCAGGTAGATAAACTGTAGTCCACAAGGGTACATTTTAGGGTGAGAGTTTTCAGAGTGTAAATGCAGACTAATGGTGAGGGGGCCTCTCTTTCTATTGCTAGTGCTTACCATCTGGCACAGACATCAGGGTCCTGGGAGACCGAACACATGCAGAAGATATTCTAGCTAAGTATGTTTTTATTCCTAAGCCATGGTTTACCCCTGGAACACTGTTTTCCTTCCCCGATGAGCTGAGATGGGCAACCTAAAAGGAGAACCCATGTTTCTCTTCTTTAGGAACTACACCCAGTCTTGGGGATCCAATTCCTTACCATCTCGTATCTGGGTCCTCTCTCTTAGCTCTCTAAGGTCAGAGGAACCTCTAATAAGGAGGTGTCCCCCAAACAAAGCGCAAAAATGCAAAAGGGAAAAAATCCTTCATATCTTCTTTTTAGGTTTTAACAGTTCTTTGTTTAGTCCTTCCTGAACAGTTCCATCTGATCCCTCGGTGCTGTGATGCCCTCTGCTGGGAGGGCGGGGAGCATGACAGAGTCCTGGACCAGCATGGAGCTGCTCCTTTATCCGCTGCAACCATTCTCCAGCTGTACCTCCGTAATGGTTGCTCTGGTTCCCAAAAGAAGCTGGAATGGGACTGACCAGGGACTCCTTTTTCCCTTTTTCTTTTTATTGAAGTTGCATTAGTCTACAACGCCATGTAGGGTTTAAGCATACAGCTTCTCCCCTTAGCAACTGCATCACACCAAGCCCATCGCCAAATGCCTAGTCACCATCCACCAATATCAATTGGTACCTACCAGGGCTCTTTGAAGCACCCCTGATAATTATGCCTTTACTATCCTGTGTACAGAGTTTCTGAACTTGCAAACAGAGTGGAGATTACCTAGTCTAGGAATTTTAATATGAGACACAATTCTTATCCCATCTCTGGGAGATGAAGAACAGCATCACCTCATGCATTTCTCAAAGAGAGTGAAATAAATACTTAGAAAAAAATCTCATCTTTTAATTAATTTTCCCATAATTATGTCTACCATTAGAAAATGGGGAGTGCTACATAGAACATTTAATACAGATAAACACCCCAGAGATAAAAATGAATGCAACCGGTTGAGATACTTCTTTAATGCAGAAAAAAAAAAAAGTCTGTGTTCGCACATCTACTGCCTTGAAGGTTGAAACAAAAGGACTGCTATTGACTCTATAAATCACTTCCACTGGGTGATGGCCAAAACCCGCCCCAGACACAGAGCAACATTTGCCTATGGAAGCATATCGCCATGAACAGTTCCTAATCACTGTAGCATGGCGTGATGCTGAGACTGGGATGGAAGATGAGGCTGATGGCCAGTCAGCAGGTTGTCATTGCTAGGAGTGATGTTGATGGGTCGTATCCTTTAGAGTCTTTAAAATACTGTAGCAGGCACTGGGGCTGTGTTTTGCCAAATAACCTTTGAGGCTCCGCTTATTTTAATGTGTAGATGTTAGATCAAGGTCTCATGGATTTCCTACCCATATTTCTAGGCCACAGTATTCTAGTCTTCCTCCCTAAAAGTTGTGCTTAGAGTATTAATTGGACAAACTGGATCAGAGAAACCTCCAGGTAGCAGTGCTGTTTTGCTGCCAGCTAGTCCTGCATTCTATCCCAAAGTTTGTTCATAATAGTCTTGGCTCTAGGCCCCATCTCTAAGTTCTTTCCACTTCGTTTTTTTTTTTTTTTTTTACCCTGAGAAAGAGAGTCTTGCTGATGTTCTCATGGGTTTTATATAATTTGAATCAATTTAGCACGCACCATATTTTCCTTGTTGTGCCCTTTTAGATTAGTTCAATTTAAGAGAATTAGGGCCACTGTGGTATTTGTTATGCAGACCTAAAAAGTCACTGAAATGTTTAAATAAAAATTTATTTTGTGTTCTGCAGGACTGTCCCAAAGGATATATCTTTCTTTAGGGTATAAGTGATTATTAAAATCAAACTAATACTTGGTATTGATATTTAATTTTCTACTGGGCATTAGATATTAAGAGCTATGGTAGCACTTCCTAATTTGATCAAGAGTTAAACATGCAGAGAATCCAGTGTTAAGATTGCTCTTCTGCTATATACCAAATGCGGATGCAGCGGTCATTTGCTCTTCCAATGTGTAAATTGCACTGAAATCTTTATGAATCAGTATAGTGTAAATGTATCTTGTATTCAATGAATAATACTTGAATTGCACACTGAACTTTTTAACTTCTGGCAGTCCTGTGGAAGTAAAGTGTGCTATTGTTTGCAGGAAATAATCATAGAAAGTCATCAGGTAAAATGATACATGAAATTATATAAAAAAGAATTCATTGCCTTTCCTTTTTGTAATTTACAGTCATCTTTGCATATTTTTTATACTTTTGTAGCATTCCTAGAATAAACAGAAATATGTTCACACGTAAAAGAAAACACATTGGAAACATAAGCAGGTGGAAAAAAGGAATTCAGAACGCAGAAAAATTGTACAGTGATTGCATTTTACCTGAAGGCAAATATCTCTGTTTGCCTATTACCTTCCTTAGGTTAAATTTCAACATTGGGTAACTTAGTGCTGGGTATGGCACTTTCTGTCTTATTTCCATGGTGTATGGGGCCCAAACCAGGCCATGTATTTGGGATTCATCAACAATGCTAAATTTGAGTTTTAATGTGAGCACCCTGCAGAATCCTGGCTTATGAACTTAAAAATGGTATGTGTCTCTCTGCTTTGATATCTGGCCTTTGAAAGCAGACAGCACATCCAAAGCCTCTTGAGACAGAGTGACTGCAGGGCGCAGAGCATGACAGATAGAGGGAAGAGCATGGAAAAATACATGAAGTGGAAAACGTATGTTTAGAGAACTATAATATATCTAGAGATGGTTTAGAAAATAACGTTTATGTTGGAAAATAATGGGCTATTAATTTATGGTGGCCTTTTAGTGCCAAACTTCTGGAAATGGAATTTATAGTGTAGACTAGGGGAAGGCAAATCATGGCCCTTAGGCCCCATCTAGCTGGCCTCCTGTTTTTGTAAATAAAACTGTATTAGAATACCACCAGGCTCACTCAATTATGAATTATCTATGGCTGCTTTCATGCTACAACAGCAAGAGTTGAATAGCTGCAGCAGAGGCCATATGGCCCACAAAGTCAAAAATATTTGCTATCTGACTCTTTATAGAAAAAACCTGCCGACACTTAGGCTAGGCAACAGGGAGCTGAAAGTGTTTAAGCAGAAGAATAATAGGATCAAAGTGGTAACTCATGACACATTCTAAAAGTTAGGAAATATGAGACTGAAAGTTTCCTTGGGAATGTTTGGAAGTATAACTTAGATCTCGAAAACTAATGTGGTGGCACTAACAATACAATGGAAGAAACAGATATGAGGCATTCTGCAGGTAGAATTAATTCCACCTGACAACAGTTGTGATGCACAGGTGAAGGGAGGTAGATGGTTAGGTTTTAGTCCTAAGTACGATGTGATAACTGCATTTTCAGCTAAGATAGGGAACATGGTGGGACCATTGACTTTCAGAGGCAAAACTAAGATGCATATGATTTTTGACATATTGAATTTGATATGTCACTGCAATCCAGGTGGAAATGTCCAATAAGTATGAGTTTCGAGCTTGAAAGTAAAGAGATCTGGGCTGGAGATTAGGAATTATTAATCATCTACATGGAAGGGATTCATGGAGCCAAGGGGAAATTGAGTGTGCTAAGAAGAGAATGTTAGAGAAAACCGTCATTTTTTGCAGTGGGCAGGGGACGGTAGCAATTAAAACACAAAGAAGTGGTCTGGGAGAGGAGAGGAAAAGTCAAAGTACAGGGTGTTCCAGGAGCTAAAAAAAGAGATTCAAGAAAGAGGGCATTGTCAGAGCTGCAGAGGTGTCTGGGAAGTGGAGGAATAAGAAAATGAATTTGTTTTTTGAATTCAGGAGTTTTTTGGTAGACTTGTGTAGGGACAGGACAGGCCACAGGGCAGGTTTTCTGATCCGGCAGAGCGGGTCAAGGAGGAGTCAGAGTCCTCCGTGGCTCTTGCAGGTCTTTTATCTAGATTTACGAGGCACAGGGCAGGCAGGGGTGCTGGGAGGCTGGCAGTCCTCCCAGCCTCCGGCAAATCCTCACTCTATCTGGGCTCTCCGGCCTTCTCTCGGCTTCTCTTCTCTCGGCTTCCATTCATTCTTGGCTTCTGCTGGCGTCCCCGCGACGCCGCCCTTATAAACTCAGTCTCTCAGCCCAGGTGTCCCCACTCCAGGTGCCGCCATCAGGCATGCATTCAGGACCGCAGGGTTCCCTCATCTATCCTAATGGCGGGAGGGCAGAAAAACCTGATACTTTTACCTCACCCTACAACTTGAAAGAACAGTTCTGGAAAAAAGGTAAGACTTCTAGAAGCTAAGAAATAAGTGAGAGAGAAGGAATGGCTATTTTGGGAAGTTTCTAAAAGGACAGGCGGGAATTGGAAAAATGTTTGAGAGGGTAAAATATCTCACCTCCTCACAGCCTTCCCTTGACCTTGTTACCCTCTCCAGTCCTTTGATACTGAGAAGAGAGGGGCCAGGGCTGGAAGGAGGACAAGACTAGGGCCTAATGGATGCTTATTGGAGTTACTGTGTTTCAAAGTACAACATCGTTTCAGAGTTTCAAGTGATGAGACCTTTGATCCCTTCCACAGAGACTCTGGCCAAACTGAGGTAGTGAGATTGCCTTGAATGCTCATAAAGCACATTTAGGTCAAGGTTGTAGACCTCTGAAGTGCCACACATGCACCCACATTGGGGCAGAAATCTCAGCTTGCTTAGTGACCATATGTGGTTTTGTCTACACAGCTCAACTGCAGAAGGCAAGAAAAATAAGCTTGTGCCAAAGAGCTAATTCCTACAAGCCCATCTTTCCTCCACAAGCACTCAGCCTTTGGGGCTTCTAGAACATTGCTCACTTTGCATTTTGGAAAGTATTGCTTGGGGGCTCCAGGCCTGTATTACACCTACTGGAAAGAACTGATTTTCTGGTCCGCCTTGCTCAAAGGCCAAGTGGGTCCAATGGCATTGTACTTGTCAGTGGAGACCAAGAAGGCATCAGTCGGGCCTTAGAAAAAGCAGACGGCGTAAACTGTCATTATGCAGCATAAATTAAATTGCAGAAGTTATGAGGAAATGAGCACATGGGAGGCATAAGACAGCTAAATTTATACCCCGAACTCAGATATTTTCCTGGCTTTAAAATTGGAATGTCTGAAGAATGTCTGAATATGTCTCCAGAGAGTCAAACCAGGACTGATGGGGAGGGAAAGAGAATTACAGAATTTCATTTCAACATATGGAAGAGCTTTAAGGCTCCTAGGACACACTATTCCAGGAACTGTTGGTTCAGCATACAGCGGGCAGTCTGGCGGTGACTTACCTTTTGGCACGCACACGGGCCGCACGCGCCGAGAGAACACGCGCTTGGGCTGGGAGTTTATTAACAGGCCAGTGACCCACCCTCCTGCAGGCCTGCACGCCTGTTTATAAATTGAAGAAGTTGGACCAAAGGACCCTCAGGACCTTCCAATCCTAATAGTGCAAGATTTAATTTCTTGGTAAGAGCACAGTGGCACTTTGGGGGTGGGCTGAGGAAGAGGAATCTGATATTTCAGTCACTTTCCTTTTTAAGTATAGCCTGCACGAAGCAAATCTTTTTGTAACCCTCTTTTTCCCCATTACAGTTTCCAAAAAACCCAGGGATCTGAGACACTATAGTTTAATGAAGACTTCTTTTTACGTTTCTGTGAAAAACAAAGATTGACTAAAGCTGCCCTGGCTGGTTAAGAGTCCAGATTATGTAGTAGGGTTGCGTTAGAATCTGGACTGTGACTCTGTTTTTTTATTTTAAAGATTTATTTATTTATTTATTCAGGAACCGGGGTGCAGGCCAGAGGTGCGGGAAGGTGAGAGGATTCACCAGAGACAGACCTGGGAACAGAGCAGGCCGACTGACAAAATATACTGCTGAGGGGAGTAGCAGGCAAGAGGGAACATTCTTCTAAAACACATTCACATACAGTGTTTCTGCTGCTCAGCCGCCCCGTCCAGCTTCATCTGTATTCGATACCAGAGGAAGCAGACGCCCACACAGGTAAGAAACATGCCCACAGTTTACAGCTGCAATGTGGCTGAACCCACACTCACCCCTAAGGCTGACTAGCACAGAATTGATTTTACTGCATAAGCAGCTTATGTAAAGGGCAGAGAAAGGAGAACTTTTCGGGAATCCCATATCCTCCTCATTTGAGCAGATGTCACTATTGGGGGAAATGCAAATCCTCTTACAGCCCCTACAGATTATCTGCCACACACTCAAATGAAGCCAATACTCTTTGCAGTCCTAGGAGGAGCTCAAAGGGCAGCCGCCACGGGAGGTGCTTTGCTAGTGGTTCGATGGATGGAAGGGAGTTGATGCCAGTTTTTTCTGCAGCCTTTGGTCTAGGCCCCAGCTTGTCAGCAGTCTGGAAGGTGGCTGGCCCTTATGAGTTTTACACACCCTCTGGGAATCTGAATCCAAGTCGTGGTTTCCTCTAGGCATATGGAAATATTCATTTGAATATTTAGGAGTGGGAGGTACTTGAAGATAACGGCCCATCCCAATCTGATAGTTTGTGAACAGAGGCCCTTTCAAAAGGGGCACTTGAAGGTGAGAGGCCACCATTAAGTGTACCTCAAGCCTGGTAAGCATCCTGGTGGGCGGTCCTCCATGGCCTCATGAGCACGTGCGGCTCCTCCATCTCACCCAGGAGGTTGTCCTTTGGGAATAGGGTCTGAGAGCAGCTGCTCTTTGAATTAAGCCTGCATATAGCATTTAGGGTTGAAATCTCTGGTTATTTTAAAAATCTTTGCTCTTTTGAGTAATGCAAGAAATATGTCTATTTTGGAAAATTCAAAACAATGTGAAAGCCTTTAAGTTATAAGAAAGCCCTTTTATATTTCATCCTGTCCCCACACCAACTCCCCATGAGTAACCTGCACTGATTATTTGATGTATAAATTTAAAAACATGTATCAGTGTACAGAATAAGTATAAATATGCATGTATGTTACTTTTTATTGAGGTACAATTATGTAAACAAAAGTACAGAAATATAAAGTATAATATATAGCCTTTTTTTTTTTTACAGTGCTGTATACCCTATTTAACCACTGTGTAGATCAAGACAAAAATCATTTGTAGAGTTTTTTAGAAACTATGGAATATGGTAGCATACATGTAGCTTTGCAGTTTTATTTGATTACTTCTGTTACCATGTCTGTATATACAAAGCTACCCATTCAGTGCCCACTGCATGCCACAGTACGGTGTATCAAGTTATTTGATCATTCCCCTGTTGATAGATGTTTTGGTTGTCTCCATCTCCACATATTTTGCGATGACTAACAATGCTTTCCTAACACATGCACATATGTTTCTGTGTACCTGATTTCAGACTTGTCTAAAAATATTTGAAGTGGAGAATGCAATGATCCTTAACATAGGCATAGTGTCTTCCAGGTTCCAAGAAAGGCCCCAGTTACCATCCTTCTGGTTGCTATTGACAACTCTGAGGAGAGGCAGGGGGCTTCTCACTATACATATTCCCTTCATGGAGTCAGAGAATAAACTTAGGTTTACAGATCTGTGACGACTGTAACTCCCGTGGCTTTGGGTGGCAGTAGGAGTAGATGCCAAGCACCTATGTGTCACTCCAGCTTCCATGGCCCCTTCCATGTTTTCTCGTGTCTTCGAAGAGAGCTCCACAAGCAGATCTGGACCCAGCCTTCAGACTGTGTTACCAACATACCTCTCTGACTGGGGTGTTTATTCAGTCAGCATGGCGACAAGGCAGAGGGCTGGCGCCAGGCTACCTGATGATGAGCTGTGTGACATGGGACCAGTTGTGAGCCACGAAGCACTGCAGCTTACTCCCCTCACATGGGCGAGGGACTTAGCAGTCGGTGAAGCTGCGGGGACATCACAAGGCCTCAGGGAGTCCAGGTGGGCACAGGCCGAGTCCACTGGAAGGCTTGAGGCCTCTACCAGTGTGGGTGGGCACTGGGGAGGAGGCCTTGTAGAGTCATGAGGCCTCTGCTGTTCTGGGTGGGCACTGGCAGGGTCTCTCAGAAGGTCATGAGGCCTCTCGCCACTCTGGCACTCTCTCTGACCTGGGCCTGTTGTCTCACAGGTCTGCGCAGGGACTGGTGAGATCTCACAGAAAACCGTGAAGCCTCTGGTCTGGGTGGGTGCTGGAGGGATCTCACCCCTTTTCGGACATTTTATGAGGCCTGCGTTACTCCTGATGTTTGGGGGCAGTGCGTCCCTGAATATCAAAACCCTAGTGCTGCCTTCTACTGATAGTGGATCTCGCAGAGTGTATTTTTTTAATATGTATTTATTTATGCATATGAGAACTGGGGTACAGACCAGAGGCGGATTCATCAGAGACAGAGTGGGGAGCAGAACAGGCAGACTGACTGAAATACACTGCTGAGGGGAGCATTGGGGAGTCAGGAGAGGTCTGCTGCGCCATGTGGGTATCTCCCTGGCCAGGGATCGAACTTGTGCTGCTGTGGCTGCAGACAGCTTCATAGGTTGCATCTTAACCCTCTGCACCACCAGAGAGGCCCCTCACAGAGTGCTTTGAGTTTCAAAGTGCTTTCAATTCTGTTGGGAATAAGCATTTTTAGTCTCAGATGAATATACAAAACTGTTCTGGAAATTTTCATCTACATTTATTGTGGAAAGTATATGTATATTTAATATACACTCTCACTGTTCTTTCAGAATATGGGGTGACACCACTGATTTTTGTGCAACTTTGACAATTTTAAGTACTTTATTCCAAAAGTACAAATCATGTTGAAAATTGGAAACATTTTATTTGCTTAAGTACATTTCTGCTTTCCTTCAGACATTATGCCTCCTCTGTTTCCCCGTGTATTATATGTTCTAACAAATTAAACATACTAGAAAGGCAGACTGGACTAATTGGAAGAGCTCGAGCCTTAAGAGTAAGTAGACCTATTTCACACCTACCTCTGTGTCACTTGCTAAATGAGTGATCTGGGTAACGTGATAGGCAGAATATTTCCCACCCCAAAGGTGACCACATCCTAATCTTCAGAATATATAAATATGTTACTGTCCAGGCCAAAATGATTTTGAAGATATGATTAACGTTACAAATCTTGAGATGGGAGGGCTGTCCTGGGTTTTGCAGGTGGATCAAATATAATCACAATGAGCCCTTAAAAACAGAAAACTTTTCCAGTTGAAATGAGAGCCATGTAGGAAAGTGGGAGGCAGAAGAGACTTGGCAGAAGGGGAAGTCTGAGTGACCGAAAGCATGAGAGGCACTGGACCTGCCTTGGCTGGTTTGTAAATGGGAAGATGAAGCGTGAGGAATGCAGGGGACTTACGGAGCTGAGAGAGCTGCTGGCTGTCAGCTAGCAAGGAAGCGGCAATCTCACACCCACAGTCACAAGGAGCTGAATCCTGCCAACAACCTGAAGGAGCTTGGAAGCTGATTTTCCTCTAGAGCCTCCGGTAGGGAGCACAGCCCACCAACACCTTGCTTTCAGCCTGTGAGAACAGGACCCAGTTCAAGTATGCCATCACCTGGATGCTGATCTAGATAACTGTGAGATCACAAGTGGATGTTGTTAATTGAGGGATAATTTATCAGCGGTAGAAAGTTACTATCAGTGAACTGTCAATCTTGAAGGGTTGTTGTAAATATTGTAAATTAACATATGCAAATTGACTGGCACCTAACAGCTACTTAACAATTATAGCTTCATATGTGGAAATATCAGAATGAAAAGTGGAAAGAGCAGAAGAGATGTTAACAAAAAGAAAAAGCGTCTTCATAAGTGATGCTACTTCTGCAAAACGTCAAATTTAGCTGACTTCTCTGACTGAGTAGCCACTATTTGTTGGTAACAGCCCGAGAACATCTGCTCACCTGCTTCTATTGCTGAGGGTTTGAAAAAATATAGCGTGTTCCAGTGATAATTGATGCAAGGAAGTGTTGTGAGGCAGTAAACATTGAAATGAACTTTAACAAATCACTACAGATATTATCCTGGCTAGCTACATCCTTTTCCCAGCACTGCCAAAACAGCTCTGCTCTGATTTTCTGTTTTTATGGTAAAGATAGTAGTAGTGGGAGAAAAAAATCCATTCATACAGAGCTCTACTGACATGATTTCCCCCCGTCTAGGGGAGCTAAAGAACAGAACCCCAAGGAATGAAGGAATGAATACCATATTCCCTGCAGAGGGGGTAAAACCCTGTCCCAGGAGGCCTTATGCCTCTCTCTGACACAAGCTATTGAATTAACCGGAATGGATCCTGGGAGTTGAGAAAAATGACTGCAACATACCATTCCCTCCTATAAGGACATGGCCCAGGCATCTCTTGTGTATCAGTCAGTTCTGTTGTAGTAACAAGCAGCACCAAACACTGGTGGCTTATAGTAATGATTTACTTCTTACTCATGTGACACATTGATGGGTGTGAGTTTGCTCCTGGCTGTTTTATGCACATTCTCATTCTAGGACTCAGTTAATGGAGCAGTTCTGATTTTGAACATGCTACATCCTGGTTCTTAAGCAAGAACCAGAACCATATCATGCAATTTAGCTTAAAATATCTGCTCAGATGTGACATATCCACTCACATCCTATTGGCCAAGCACAACTATAATGCAATAAGAAAGTTTACTTCTCACATTTGCTACACTGCAAGTCACATGGCACTATGGGCGGGTATGTATAATCCTTGCAAGGGGAAGAGAAGGACAAACCCTTTGGAACCAGTGATCCATCTGCTATACCTTGTCCCAGTCTTCCTGAACTAGACTTCCTACCCAATCTTGCCCCAGTAGACTTAGGGACTCTTTCTTGGAATATACTTCCCAGGATTTCTATTATGATTGCAGGGGATATGACCTTGTCCTTGTGATTTAGTTTCTCTCCATTGGTAGATACTCTCTATTCCTAATGCCATGCAGAAAGGAATGAACATTTTTTCAAGGGTATAGGGACTTACTGAGATATAAGAGTAAGAGAAAGATATCTCCTACTTTGGGGAAAGTGAAGTTAACTGCAAAATCCTCATGGGTGTTGATACCCCAGGTAACCCAGACACTAATCCCACTTTTTCTGGAGACAAGCTATTTTCAAGATTACTTTACCCAGATGGTTTGAATTCAATGCTATTTTCACTCAACTGAAAGAGCAAATTAATGGCTTTTGCTTTTATGCTAGAGAGAATCTTGTCACAATGAGCCTGTTTGTATTTGATGGAGAAGAGACAGGTTCATCTCACCAAATGGGCACTTGAGAAAAGATCAAGAAGATTCTTTACTGCATTACTTGCCTAAACATGATTAAAACTGAATTCAGGCATCACCACCACCACTGGTCCTAACAGGAAATAGTTTCTGCATAAACTTGTGGATACAAATTAATATGCATGGGAATGATGACAGGAACTATACTTACAATCATTCAATAAGAGTATTGAAACCCTAAGCCATTGCCAAGTTCACCACACCTACTCTGTGGCAGTATCCTTATCTAAGAACAATGGTGAAGTACTTACTTTAATTCACACCATTTCAAGGGGCTATTGTAAGAATTTTTTTCCAGAATAAAGGAAATCTGTTTTATAAGTGAATTACTGTCAAACTCTGGAAAATAAAAGGTAAATAACTGTTGGGAACTTTTTAATGCTAATTTTCTATTTTATAAAGGTATATGGTTAGAAAACAATCCTTTAAGCAAATGGAACCCAGAGGAAGGCAGGGGCAGCCATTTAAGGCAGATAAAAAATGTAAGAGACAGGGATAGACACTATATAATGATTAAGGGAACAATACATGAGGAAAACAGCGTTCATCAACATATATTCACCAGACGAAGGAGCATCAAAATATGTAGCAATTATAATCAAAATGAAAATAGACATTGACAGCAACAGAGTAGTGGTAGGGGACTTTAACACCCCACTTTCACCAATGTATAGATCAACCTGATTGAAAATAAGAAAGGAGGGGCCTCCCTCGTGGCACATGGGGTTGAGATGCAACCTATGAAGCTGTCCGCAACCTCTGCAGCAAGAGTTCGATCCCCCAGCCGGCCAGGGAGCAACCCACATGGCACAGCAGACCTCTCCTGTCTCACCCGCTGCTCCCCTCAGCAGTGTGTTTCGGTCAATCTGCCTGTTCTGTTCCCCACTCTGTCTCTGGTGAATCTTCTCACCCCCCACACCTCTGGCTTGTACCCCAGCTCTTGTGTGCATAAATAAATAAATCTTTAAAAAAAAAGAAAATAAGAAAGGAAACAATAGCCTTAAACAGAATTAGCCCCCATGTGCTTAATAGGCATTTGTAGGACACTACACCCCAAAAAGCTGAATATGCATTTTTCTGTGATGCACATAGCACATTCTCTAGGACCGACTCCATATTGGGCCACAAAACAAGTACCAATAAGCTCATGGAAAATGAAATCATATCAAGTATCTTCTCTGATCACAATAGCATCGAACTACAAATAACACATAAAGAAAGCAGGGAAACCTCTACTATGTGGAGACTGAACAACACACTACTGAATGACTGTTGGGTTGATGAGGAAATCGAAGAAATTGAAACCAAAGACAAACCTATCTTTCTCAAACTCTACCAAAGAACTGAGAAAGAAGGAATACCTCCAAATACACTTTATGAGACCAACATCAACAAGCAATTAGGAATTCTTTTGCAATAGTAACAACAACAACAACAAAAAAACCTCAACAAATTATTTTTTAAAAAAACCTCTGGAAAGTGTGCAACCGAAATACACATTAGCCAAAATGAAAACTCTCTGGATATGCTAAATGGTAGATTGGAGATGACAGAGGATAAATTCAGTGAACTTGAAAACAGAACAATAGAAATTACCTACCCTTATCAACAGACAAAAAATAGATTTTTTAAAAATGATCATAGCTTCAGGGACCTGTGAGAAAATAAGAAAGTAACCTACATTTGTTTATTGAAGTCCTAAAAGGAGAGAAAAAGGGAGGGAATCTGAATGAATTTTTAAAGAAATAATAGCTGAAACATCCCCAAACTTGGCAAAAAGATGTAAACCTATAGATTCAAGAAGCTGCATAAATTCCAAATATAATAAAGAACTCAATGCCAAGATGCACCATAATTAAGATTCTGAAAACTTTAGCCGACACAAAGAGAAAAATCTTTGAATGCAGCTAGACAAAAAGGATATATTATCAGTAAGAGAAAAACAATTCAAATGATTGTGGATTTCTCATGTGAAACCTTGGAAGCTAGACGGAAGTGGCAAAACATTTTTTTGATGCTGCAAGAAAAAAATCTGTCATCCATGAATTCTCGATCCAGGAAACTATCCTTCAGGAATAAGGGGAAATGAAAACATTCTCAGATGAAGCAACACTAACAAAATTAGTCACTAGCAGACATACCCTTATAGGTTGGCTAAAGGACTTTCTTAAAATGAAAAGAAAATGATAAAAGAAGGAACAGTGAAGCATCAAGACGGGAAAAGGAACAATGGAAAGAACACATATCTCAGTGTGTACAATAGTATTCGCATGAATTTTATAAGTTGTATTTAATAATGGAAAAGAAAACTCTAACACCACCTTGTACTCATGAAAGAGAGGAAGATAGGAAATCCTAAATGGAAGTAATGTTCACTAAATTCACTCACAGTGGTAAAATATTGATTTCAATAAGCTGTAATAAGCCATGTCTGTATAATAAAACATGAAGAGCAACCACTAGAAAACTATACAAAGACACACACTCAAAGACACTATAAATATATCAAGATGAAATTCTTAAAAATGTTCCATTATCTTATAGCTAGGCAATTAAGTGAAAACAAAGAAACAAGAACCAGAGGAAACAAGGGAAAAAAGTAATAAAAAGGCATACTTAAGCCCTAACAACCAAAATTATCTTCAGTGTAAATGGTTTAAAGACACCAGTCAAAAACAGATTGGCAGAATGGATTAAAAAAAAAAGTCTATTTGTTGTTTATAAAACACTTCAAGAACATAAGTAGGTTGAAAGTAAAAGGCTAGAAAAAGATGTCCTACACAGACATACATTTAAGAAAAAGGGGATGGGCATGTTACTGTAGGATAAAACAAACTTCAGAGCAATAACAAAATGCTAGCGACAAAGAGGGCATTAGATAATGATAAAAACCAAAACCAAACCAAGCCACAATCCTAAATGTGTATGCCAGAAACAACAGAGCCTCAATATACATGCAGTAAAAACTGACATACAGATTTGATTCAATTCCTATAAAAATCCCAGCAATATTTTTAGTAACCAGAGACAAGCTTATGTTAAAATTTATATGGAAATGTATAGACTTTAAGATTGCAAAAATTATCTTGACAAAGAATACAGTGGGAGGCATCGGTCTCTGATATTAAGACTTATTTTACAGAGCCATTGATGAAAACAGCATAGCATTAGCAAAAGAATATACAGGTAGATTGAATGTAACAGAATGAAGAAACTTGAAAAAGTCCTCTTCATATTTAGACAATATTTTATGTACTGTGCCATAATATTCAGCCTTCTAGTCAGTTAAATATGCTGTGGGGCAAATTTATGTTTAATTTCATTATTTCCTTACAATTCCTAGCCAGGCTCATAGTATATATTCAGTAATTGTTGGTTGAGTTGAGTGGTGACTGACTGAATGAATAGAGAAATCTCCTGATTTATTTACCCATATACCTTCTACTTCAGCCACACTGGATGATTTGCCTTCCTTGTGTATTATTTATCCTTCTACCCTTACTCCTAGCATTTTTTCTGGCACATAGTAAGTACTCACTGTACATTAGATGGGTGGGTGAATGAGTATATGAATCGCTGATGTCCCACAAATACTCATTAAATTTACTCTCAGCGTTGTCCATTTCACTTGACCATCTTGTGTATACATAGTCTATCTACATTGTTGAAGGATTCATGCTGTATCTTTTACAGATATTGGTTTGTACATTTTCATTACTTATGAAGAGAAAAGGTAACTTTTCTGTATTTAACTCAGCTGTAGTCTCAGCAGTATCACTCTTAAATACTTCAAAAATTCCCAAACTCCAACTTTTCTATTCATTCATATCTTTGGTGCAAACTGTGTAGTTCCTCAGGAGGGTTGCCAGCATGTTATAATTCTTTCATGGAAAAGCCTTCCAACATTAGCATAAAATGTGTATGCATTGACAGAACAATTAGATTAATTCACCTCTTAGAGCTAGTTTGTTGGGAGCTGACTCATCTAAAATGGTGTTAAACTATTCAGTTATACAATGAATTTATAAAGAACTGACATAAGGTGTTAGATTCACTTTTATATTTATCTTTGCATTTTAACATTATTAAAGTGAAAAAAAATGAAAACATTCTTCATGAAAACATTTGTATTATTTAGGTTTATCATTTGTGTTACTGCTGCATTAAACTGACAAAAGCTATGTAATGACTCAAAGACCGCTAGGAGTTTCTCCTCTTCTTTCAGGATGGTATCAGACTGTGTCTCCACAGGGAAAAGGCTGTTTGCATTCTTAATTCAAATGAAATAAGAAGCACTTGCATCAATTAGGATTAGGTTTGGTTGTGAGTATCAAATATATGAAAATGGGTAGCTTAAGCAAGATACAGATTTATTCAATTTGGAGAGAGGCAATTCAGGGCTAGGTTATAGTTCCGTGGCGTCATACATGGCTTATCAGTAGATTTCCAGTGGACCAGCAGAGACCAAGATGATTCCAAGTATTGCATCTATATTTCCCGAAGCAGAAAAGGGGAAGAGAGAACAAGAAGCATGTTACCTTCATTTTTCTTGGAAACACCATACCAGACTTGCACTTGTCTTGTTGTTAGTAACATGACCATTCCAAGCTGCAAACTGCTCTTGGAGATGTAGTTTGCTCAGCCAGGTGATAATGTATTTTTTTTAAATATTTTATTTCATATAATTCTTACATCATTTTTCATCTTTGCACAATGTATGCATTTTCATCTTGATTATATTCCCCATACAATTGCACCCCGCCCCCCTTATTTTGACTCTAGTCCTTCCTCTCCCCGCCCTTCCCTTCCCCTGGTTTATCGTTGCTTGTTGCTTTTGATTTTTACTTTGTATTGTATTTGCTTAAAATTTTCAGTAAGAGGGCCTCCCCGGTGGTGCAGCGGTTGAGCGCTGGGTTGCGAAGCTGCCCACGGCCTCTGCGGCGCCAGTTCAATCCCCGGCTGCTCCCCAGCCACCAGAGGAGGGTCCCACATGGCGCGCAGACCTCCCTTGCTGCCCACTGCTTCCCTCAGCAGTGTACCTCGTCAGTCTGCCTGTTCTGCTCCCCGCTCTGGCTCTGGTGAATCCTCTCACCCTCCCACGCCTCTGACTGTACCCAGTGCTTGTATAAACAAAAACAAAACAAACAAACAAACAAATAAATAAATAAAACATGCCTCTATAAAAAAAAATAAATAAAATAAAAATTTTTTTTTTCAGTAAAAGAGAAGGGGAGAACAGATATTTGGAAGATAGTCTCTTACTTATCCAAGTGTGGGCTGCTGGGGAAGAATGCTAGCCTCATGCTATCTTTTCATGATGCTTTTATTGTTGTTTGTCAGAATTACAACCTACCAAACTCCCATAATGATTCAGGGTGATGAAACTTTTTTCTTGTTTCATAGACATATGAAATGTACCCCACTTCGTGGGCATAAATATATCTCAACAATATTCTTCATCATCAGCCGGTTGGCTTTTGACTGATTTCAGAGAGAAGTAACTAGTTATTCTGATTTTGGTTGTAATAATTTCAACCTTTTAATCAAACTGTTGACTACAGGGGGATTCTAAATCATCACTCTTGTGGAATATAAATAGCCAAAGGAAAAAAAATTAGCAAAACACAACAAAAAAAACTCTTAGACTCTGAAAAACATGGTGCTGATCAGAAGGGAGGGAGGAAGGAAATGATGGAGGCAGGTAAGGTAATAGGATATTGGCACTGGAGCTTTGTGGGGTGTGAGTGATGCATGTGCACATGTGGAGGGGTGTAGTTGTGCTCCCCAAATTAGATAGTTTTATGAATGAATAGCAAATCAATAAAATACGATAAAAAGAATCTTCTCTAAGTATGTTATTGGAAATGTTAAATGTTGCATTCTTTCAAATAACCGTGGGCTTCCATATTCAATAATAATAAGAATTTTATCTTAGAGTTCTATTGGAAATATTAATAAATGTTGTATTCATTCAAAAAGAAAAGGAATCTGATGGAAATTGAGTCTGTTATAGCCATGATTGAAAATAATATTGGGGCTTACTCTCTAGCACATCCCAGATAAACAGTAAACAAGAAAGTCAGAAAGAGAAATATAACTTGTTTTGATATTAAGAATTTCCCAAATGGTATTAATAAATATATATTCACACTAATAATACAGGATTATTTGTTATGATGCAATATGACTGGTACTATTAGATCATTGTGTTAGTTGATATTTGTTCTCTTTTTTAAATTCTATTTTATTACATATAACATGAGACCTACTCACTTAAACTTTGAAGCTTATAATACAGTATTGTTAGTCAACAATACGTACAATGTTGTACAGCAGATATCTAGAGCTTATTCACCTTGTTTAATTGAAACTTCATGCCTCTTGATTAGTAATTTCATATTTTCTCTCCTCCAGCCCCTGGCAAACAACCAACATTGCATTTTTTTTTTAAAGATTTGTCCACTTATCTATACAAGCACTGGGCACAGTCAGAAGCATGGGAGGGTGAGAGAAGAGAATTCACCAGAGCCAGAGCGGGGAGCAGAACAGGCAGACCAATGAAGTACACTGCTGAGGGGAGCAGTGGGCCCGGCAGGAGAGGTCTGTGCACCATGTGGGACCCTTGCCTGCGGCGGGGGATTGAACCAGCACTGCAGAGGCCACGGGCAGCCTTGCAGCCCAGCACCCAACTGCTGTGCCACCAGGGAGACCCCCAACATTGCATTTTTAAACCCATTCATCTGTTAGAATTTCAAGTTGTTTCCATACCTTAGCTATTTGCAAGCAATGTTGCAGTGAACATGGCAGTGCTATTATCTTTTGGTGATCTTAATTTCAGTTCTTTTGGATAAGTGTCTATAACTGAACTTGATGGATCATATAGTAGTTCTGTTTAATTTTTGAATGAGCTTCCATATTGTTTTCCATGGTGTCTACACCATTTTGCATACAATTTCTCCACATTCACACCAATGTTTCTTGCCTTTTGCGTTTGGACATTCATTGTTTATATCGCTCCAGAGATCTGTCCCCACCTTCCTTTGGAGAACTGTTTCTCTTCTTATTGTAGTTCACATATGGGTAGCCATCCATATCATAATCATATCATCCATGTCAATCCAATCATAATACCCCCATCATCCTGGCCACACTGATTGTTCCAGTGGTAAATTAGAAGGATTGGAAGTGAAGGCTAATTGTTGCCATAATTCCCATAACAAGGAGGAATTCTTCCTACATTAGAAGAGAATGGAGCAAGCAAAAATGAATGGATAGTAGCAGGAGTGGGAGAGGAACAGAGAGTGGGCAGCTCAGCAGCATGAAGTCTCTAGTCCACGTCCCTGAAGTTCATTCTTTGATTCTGAGAGCCAGTATATAAACACTTATACCTAAGCTGGTTGGGTTAAGTTTTATCACCTTCAAACAGACTAATCCTAACTCATACAACTTCACTTTGTAGAACTTGTATTCTTCCTTGCATTCCTTTGCACTCAGGTATGACTCCTTGAGAAATGTCACCATAGTTGCTTTGTCCCACATCTTAGATGACTACTAACAATTACATACCATGTTGTAGATCTTAACGAGTATTTGTATTTAGTAAGGAAGCTAAATAAGTAAGTAAATAAATATGTCTACCTATAGAGTCATAATGGCTACTCTTTGTTGAATGTTTTCTATGTAATAAGTACATTCCAGAGTAATATATGGATTATATACTCATTTGGGTGGTAGGCACTTTTATTACCTATTTTACAGATGAGTGAACTGGGTTTTAAGGAGGTTAAAGTCACCTACACAAGGTCACCTAAATGGCAGGTTTTAGATTTGACTGCAAAGTTCATGCCTCCAGCTATTGCCTGTTGATATTGGTCATTCCCCGCCAACAGACAAGATACGATTCCCAAATACCACCCACAATGGGGGATTTTGTTTCCTTCATAGAAAATTTTGATATGTTTTGCTTTTTACATCATTATAAACAAATTGAATATGCATCTCAAAGTTAAAATTACTCTTTTCCCCAAAATCAGATTGGATTTAGACAAGTGGACCTTTATATCAAGGCCCTGCTTTCTAAAGGAAGAGAAACTGAAGAACTAGAGTGCTAAGAGATTATGATTTATTTCACTACCAACACTGCTAAGAACCTCAGTTGGATACAGAAGTACTACAGAGGCAAACCTGACATCTGTGTTTATACAAGTTGCCTACATTGTGTGGTGTTCAGTAAATTCAAGGTGTTTCCAGTGCTATGGCAAGTTTAAAGTAAAAGAGGGAATTGATAGCATTGTCATATCTCAGGCTTAAACTGAGACTATGACATGTGTTTCGTGTCATGTGTAGTCCAGTTAGTGCTTTCCAAAGCCATGGACTACTACCTGTACTACTGGCTATGAGAGGTAACCTAAGAGACAATGGATCATTCAGTATAACCCCAAGTCTTTGTCTTCTTTGGGCTTGGGTACTGTGCTAGGTATTGTGGAATCTAATGGTGAACGAGACACACACTATCTCTGTCTCCATGGATCTTAACTAAGGAGCGACACAATGAAGAGCTAAAGAAATAAAGAAGAAATACCAGGATGCACTGTGTTAGGTTGAAAACAACATAGGGTAATTTGAGTGAAAATGATTGGGTTCTAATGTGAGTAGTTTAGTTGGGAAAATTCTTCTCTGAAGGAGCAGAAACCTGAAATGATATGAAGGAACCAGTCCGAGAAGGTGTAGGGGAAATATTCCATGTGAAGGGAACAGCTGGTACTGTTCTGGAGGCGCTGAGGCAGAAATAAACTTGATGCTGTAAAGTGCTGAAAAAAAGACTGGTTGTGTCATTTTTCAATATAATAAGGACATTGGTCTAATGGTCCTGCCCTTGTTAACTGAAGGAAAGCCTTACAGCAATTAGAATCATCTTCAGAAACTTGTAAATGGTAGCAGTGGCAATTATTCCAGATGTGGTGGATTAGGGATTATTTTTATTTTTGTTTCTCTGTATTTTCTGTTTTCTTGCTTAATAATAAAGAATTATTTTTTTTTTTTTGCCAAACAAGAGAAAAGAATCCCATACAACTCAGAAATGCACAGTGTTCATTAGGAAAGATAGATTTGGGATGGCAATAAAATAACATTTGTCGCAAACTAAAATACAGTGTACTAGAAATCATAAATATAATCTTGGGAGCATTGGATAAGGGTTCAAGAAAGCGGTGGAACCACCTGTTGGGGAAAGGTGAGTTAGAAATGAATAAGTACTGGTAATAACGTGTCTTCTAAACAGGGATGAAATCTCAGCCTTCCATATGAGGGGGACAAAGGCATTCTGGAACTATGTTCTCAGGTACCAGTCACCCTCATTTTATTGGTCACTGGATTCAGATAGATGATGTCTGCCCTCTGGTGTTTATTAGTGGTTGTTTAAGCTGGAACAAACTCCCCATTTGTCCTTAGGGTGGCTCTACAGTCTCCAGAGTCTTATCTGGCCAATGACCAAACCCCAGAGAGGCTACAACTTAAGCACAGTGAGAGTTGGTAGGGGGCAGAGCAATCCAGAACCCTGAATGCTGTCTGTTCTCTATCCCTCCCTAGGCCATACCTGGCAAACTACTCCCTATTTTGGAGTCTCACTGTCTCATCCCTAAAATGAAGGTGAAACTAGAACATCTTTAAGATGATTTCCAGCTCTAAATTTCTATCTCTACTTTAAACTTCCTACTATGAAATTTTCTTGTGGCTGTATTTTGCCCTGCCCATAGCATTGACTGATAAGCAAAATTTGGACCAGTGAAGCATTCAACCATGCACAGACTAGAGAGAGGAAAATAGTTGATATGCTAATTTTTCTTACCCTTTCCTTAGTCCTTTATACAGAAATGCTAATATTAGTGATGTTCTTAGGGAACAGATGCTGGCCAGGAGACCTTGGACTGTAGCTTCTGTCTGCATTTGGAGTATGGTTCCCCATAAGACAATGGATGGGAGAATGTTCCTGAATGCCCCCACGTCCTCCTGAGCTGACTACTGTCTTGTTCTGCTTTGGCAGAGGGAAGGTTAAGAACAGGGTACCTTGGGAGGAGGAGGCGTGTCACAGACAGCTGATAGACTTAGCAGCTATTGTTTGGATAGTGATATTTTCAATGAGTTGCACAATTCATACCAATATGTGATTTATTTTTTTCTCTGTTGTTGTATTGATAATATATAAAGCAAGCTTTATTTCAATAGGGTTTATCAATAGGCTGTGGTAAGATGAGGAGCTGAAAACTTTTCCCTTCTTTTTCTATCAGAGGTGTATTTTAGAATAAAAAATGAATCTAAAGTGAGTTGATAACATTCCATGCTCTGAGCTCTTGACAATAACAGAGTACTCTGGTCCAGGTACAAAGATACTGAAAACACTAATAAATGAAAGAAATTTGTTTCCCACATCTTTGTTCATTCTTCTTTAAAATTGCAATAGATTGTAGAAATTACGAAGTCTTTAAGCATGTGTATTAATAATAATTGGTGCATTTACCATTAATGATTATGAAATAGAAAAAGTGGAATAAAAAGTTAAGATAGTTCTTTAAACAATCCTATCTTGGGGGTTCATTTATTCAGTGTGAGAATGTCACTGGTTATTTGATTCAAACCAACTGTATTATGCATACCTATGTGTGCAGGCTGTTTGGGTATTCTCAGTACATAAGCAAGTTTACATTGGGAATTGAAAAATAACCCTAAGAAGAGGGTGCATCAGTCCATAGGAAGCTCAAAACTCAAATGATTGAATCTCACATGGATTGAATTTCTCTTGAGCACTGCCAACCGTTTGGGAAATTTCTGGTGCTAATCAACTTAGGGGGATACTAAGGAAGGATTTCTGCAATTTACTGTCATTAAAACAAGCTTTTAATTGGAAAGAAGTGTTCAAGTAAACTGGCATCATGCCAAAGCCTGGGAATATCTTTTCATTTACTGTTAGTTGTGATTTTGTATCATATGATGGAATCACTCAGTTCAGGGGAGGGTAAATAGTTGACGTGTATGAACTACATAATGAGGTCTTTTCATATGTTAGTGCTGCTTGGTGATTGTGTGAGAAGGAACCCAGGAGGGAGGCAAAAGATACTCGCAGCAGTTTGTCTTTGCCCTGTCTGAATTAATGATTGAGATGTGAGTCACAAGAGACATAGGACTGTCCCAAATGAGGTAACTGAGGGGCTCCCTGGGAAGGTGAATGTGGACACATCATGAAATAAAGTATTTTTAATCTTTTCCTAAAATCCATTGGAACAATTGAATAGTCCATTAAAAATTGGCATGTTACCAGCCAAATCTAGACATCCAGAGAGTCTACCACCATCAGTCACAGAGGACATCCTGTCCTAGACACCGTAAGCTGACACCAGACAGTCATGGTAGCGTTAGCAACTTAGAGCCTGTCCGTGGGACGATGGCCAAGGTCTGCCTTGTGTTAAGCATGGGAGTGTCCACGCACCACATCCTACGTGCTGTGAGAACCACGCAGGACACACTTCAAGGTCACTGTGTGAAATCGCCTCATTTTACTGAAGAGGATACTGGCAAATTGACTACCAAAGATGCAGAACACATTTCTTTGTTCTTAGTGGGATGATCTTTCTACCAAAAGAAATAGTTCACCTTGGCATGCATTCTTTAAATTACCACATCCGGTGTTTGAACTGTACATTTAATGTATACAAGGAAAAGCAAAGCATAAGGAAAATCCTCGTAACCACCATGATCATTAAATTGCACTTTTCTGGGGCTGCTGTGGTGGTTATAACCAAAAGTATACTAGTTTCATTAAGGAGGCCAGTTGACATGGCTTACTATGTGCCAACACCCTGCCTCCAAATGCATTCTTTCCTGTTTAGGTCACACCACCTGAGAGGTTCAGAATTATAACTAGCAAAAGAGAAATGCCAAGGTCTCTTACCAGTCACTTCTAATCCTGGTCATATCAAGCGTTGCATAACATTGCCTACAGGTTCAGCACATTCCGAGTGGGAAAAAATAATAAGCACTCTCTGAAGGATACTTTGTTTCTTGAACACATTCCTTCTACAGAGCAGCTGTGTTGGTCCAGTGGGATTCAGGGTTGAAGGGGAGGACCCACAATGATTGCTTCTTGGCGGAGAAGCTGTTAAGCCTTTCCCTGTGTGCTCTTTGCCATTCCCAAATAGCTTCCCTCTTGGGCCTCCTGCAATTTTCCCCATCCCCTTGCCTCCCCCCTCCGTCTCCACTAGCCTTGAAAGGTGTCTGTTGTAGCCACAAATCTACAGCGATAGGGCAATCTGGACCCAGCTCCCAGACAGCTGCTTTGATTCAGGAAATACTTGTCAGAACACAGAGTCAGCATTTAGCTGCATGGGATGCATGAATTATGTGAGCAAACTTTCTGTTCATTTGCCAAGTTCACAGTCCACAGGCAAAGCATACTTTCAACCATGTGTTGACTGCTTTGAGATGTATGTTAGTTATATGTTGTAATTCATGGGGGCTTCCTTCCTTCCCTGTATTACCTCATTTGTCAGACTTTGGTAGGACATGAGCTATTTCACATTTGTGAATGATACAGGTATCTGGGTGCTGCCCTTGAGGTACTAAAGCTTGGGTTATGTTGGCCTGTTGTACGGATAGGTTGCTTAAATGAATTGCATATTCCTCTGCCTTCTGCATTGACCCATGCTTTCTTTAAAGCTTAAGGATGAATGTGGGCATCAGTGATTTTAATGTGTCCTGACACTGTGCTCTCCTCAGGAACTGTGAAGGCATTGGGAGAACTCATCTCTATAGTCAGTGGCTCCAACCTGTTACACTATGTGAATGATGACCCTGTTCTGGAACAGTTTGTCTATCTTGCTTTCATTACTAGGAGCTACCAGTTGCAAAATCCCTCTTTCGTCTTCTCTTTGTATGCATACCCCTCTGTACACTCTTCCCCCGCAAGGCTCATTTTTACTTTCCTACAGCTGACATTCTGTACATCGGGAAACCTCAACCAAACATTTCAGAATAGAGTATGCAAGAAGAGCGAGTGAACAGATTTTGCAGAGAGCACTCATAAGAGGAAAGCATGGGAGCAGAAGTATCTGAATGATGACATATCTCATTTAAATGAGGTATTCTTTTAGTTTCCTTTCTAATTCTAGGCTGTTTCCCCCCCCCCCATTTACTGATTTTAATTTTTTAAATTATATTTATTGAAGTAATATTGGTTCACAACACTGTATATGATTAGGGGTGTCATCTTCAGATGTGTTACCACGCCATGCCCCACCACCAAGTCATCCATAATCCTTCCCCATAGTCCATTGTTCCCTGTTCCCCACCTTCCCCTTCTGCTAGCCTGAGTTACACAGTCAGATTCCTAGGATTATTGGCTTGGCTTTGTCTGTTCCTTTGTTTTGTTTCTCTGTATTCCTCATATGAATGAAATTATTCAATATTTTGCTTTCTGCTCACCTACTTCACTTAGCATAATCCAACTCTAGGCTTAGTTTTTGAACAGTGTTGTTCAGACTGTATATTATGAACAGATGCCAAAGGCAGTCAAGAGGGATGTGTGTGTGTGTGTGTGTGTGTATGCGTGCGTGCGTGTGTTTGCACAAGCACATGCAGGGGATGGTATGGTGTTAGGGTCATGGGTTGTGGTAGAGGGAGGCCAATGACCACTCTCTGCTGCCATCCTTTATATCACCTCATACATTGCAGGTAAGATTTCATGAAAGATGGACAAACCAGTGAATAAAAAGCAAAACAAAAGCTACAAATACAAAATAAAACAACTTCTGTTGCTTTTCAAAAAGACAAATCCGGATAAGTAGTGTGGTAGTGTAATTAGGACATGTCCACTCTTTCCAAGAACGTGGTTTATGACCTATGTTATCATGGGTTGGGAAGGCATGTGATATTTTCTTGGTGTTAGGAAATCATCCCAGTCCAAAGAGCTTAACTTACTATTGGGGAATAAAAAACAAACATTTAAAAATTGTAAGTACCATTCTACACAAACCATACATTTCTTTTTCCCACCCAAGTTGAACAGTAAAGAATACCTTAGAACAGTGAAGTCCACTAGAAATATAGTGCAAAACACTAGTAGGATGTGAGATTTTTTGGTAACCACATTAAAAAGTTAAAATATATAGGCAAAAATAATTTCAATAATTTCAATATTTTATGTAGCCAGTTACTCCAAAATATTTTTCTTAAACGTATAATCAATATAAAAGTTATACTACTTCAGTGTTCACATTTTAAATTACTTTAAATGATGTAAAACAGAAAATTCAATTATTCATTCACATGTGTCTAGTGACAATTATATTAAACAGTATGCTCTTCGAACATTGTTGAGACATTTAAAATGTTCAACAAAGATGGTTTGGCCCTTCCATAAGAAGAGCATAAAGCAAAAATGTCATTAATTCTGCCTCCACTAGTTTGGAATTTATGATAATTTTATCAGAGTTCAACTGGTTTACAATCTGATCCCTCTGTGGAGAGAGGTTTTACTTGGCA